>NC_134375.1:5625000-6250000 GCF_035582795.1 Mycteria americana
GAGGAGTCAGTCAAAAGCAGGTCTCTCTTACCATTCATCTTGTAGACAGGGCGAAAGGGCAATCATGATGGAGCAGTCTTTAGCAGTCATTGCTATTCTGTACTGCTGCACCTATACAACACAAAAATAACATGAATTTTCTATTATCTTTGTATTTGCCTTAGTAAAGCATACTGTTCTTTATAAAAGGCATTAGTATACTCAGTGTGTTAGTACATGGGTATTTTAAGAGCTGACATCTGACAAGCCAGCGGTGATGCTAACACTATCCATCCATTTCTGTTAGACAGGTGTTTATTAAAATTGACAGACAATAAGCTTCAACAACATGCGCAGGAAAAGTACCTTTGTTAACGCAAATGCTACTGTCCCATCATCTTCAGTTGAAAGATCTAGCAGCTTCTCATAAAATGCTTCATTGTAAGGTCCATCTATCTGTAATGTACTTCTAAATAAATTTTAAAAGAAGATTTACAGGCAGCCAAGATGATTTACTGATTTTCAGTGAGATCTTTCTTCAGCAGCCCCGATACTCAGAAAAAAACAGTAACACTGATAAACACGGCAACAGGTTAATGGTCAGAGGCACCATGACCAGTCCTTCTTATTCTCATATCACATAAGATATGCTGTTTAGGGTTGGGGTTTTTTTTTTTGTTGTTTTTTGGTTGGTTGGTTGGTTTGTTTTAAGATGAATTCTTAATCCACTGCCACCTGTGTATCACTACAAGAACAGTATTTTTTGCAAAAATGGGTAAGTTTCAAAATTTGTAACAGTTTGTAGGAGCTCCCAGAAGCCTTACTGAAAACATTGGAGGGTATACACTTATCATCTGACATGGCCATGCTCTGCCCGCAGCTTCATAATGTGTGCTGATGAGGGGAGGGTTTATTTGGCCTCTTTCCTTCCCATGTTAAATACCTGAACTCCTGCTGAAAAGCTGAACCCATAGAAGCGAGGTTTGCAACACACAAGCACCCCACCGATGAAAGAATACATTTTCAAATTATTTGTTTAATGTCTAAATATACAAGTAAGCCACACTGCAGGTGACTTCAGCAGAAGTTAAGGCCAACCCATTGCCCATAAGATAACCCTTCAACTCCAACGGGAGTCCAAAGGAGCTGAAGGAGCACAAGCAGCAGCGTCTTGCGAGTGAAGCCAGCGTGCCCTCGTGTGCGCAACGGCAGAATTACAGGCAGATTACAGCCTGAGAATGCTAGAAACATCCAAGTCAAGGTTTTTTATAGCGATTGTTATTACAACTAATAAACTTTATTTGAGAACAAATGTAGCAGCTTGCAATGCCCACTATTTCTTCAGCAGGCAAGAAGTACCATAAGATAAAGATTCTTGTGCCTCAAGTATGATTTGATCACTTGTGATGCGGGTTACAATCTGGCATTTGGAGCTACTCTCATCACGGAACAAGAGCAGGCTGGACAACAGCAGATACTGGGCCATTATCCACTCACACCTTTTTGAGGATCTTGCAGGCACAGGCTGGATTGCTGCTGAATACCTAATTCAGGGTTTTATAGAGCAGGTTGTAGGTAGACCAATATAGACTTGAGAATGACTGTAAAAGTGTCATTATTACTGCAGACACAGTCCTAGCTCTACAGGTACTGAAGGCAGGAGAAACCAACCATCCATTTTACTATATCCTTCCTCAAATATACAGCTTCCACTGCTAAGGAATGGGGCATTTTCTGTCTTACCCTGTTGGGAACTTCACGTACTCATTACTTAAAAATTCAGGTCAAAATGACTGACATCAAAACTTGTAACAATAAAACTCATCTTTTATCTTATCTGGCATTTCATGTTAGAAATTCAGAATGTCATACCACGAAGGAAGGTTGTATACAACATAACAAGAGAGAACAAATGGTTGTGTCTGCATAAAGCCACTCTTGTCTGCATACCTACTTAATCAGAACTGAAAAGAAAAGCCATCAAGTCTTACCTCTCTTCAGGAAATTCCTCTAAGTACTGTTCAACTCTACTGTACAAAGGATAGAGTCCTTCAATATCCAGCATGTCAAGCATCTGAGCCTGAAGGGTTTTATAAAGGAGACAACCCCTCGGTAAACCAGAGCTTTCCAATTTATGTTTACCTAGAAGAAAATGTATTTTCAAATAAGGCAAACACGAGTGTCATCTTTGCTTCATTTTGCCATTACGTGTGCTTGTTCACAAAGCAAATCCAAATACTCTTTAGACCAATCACCGGGGGGGGGGGGGGGGGGAGAGACACACGACACAGGACACACGGACCCTAACCAAAACACTTCAGTTTCCAAACAGTAATGTGCCAGGTGCACGTACTTACCTGCACACTTAAACAGCGCATATCTGACTGCAGAATAAAACACCTGCTATGCAACTCTACAAATTACTCAAAAAAACCAAACTCAAACCCCACACATTTCCATTGCAATCTACTTGTTTGAGTCTACAAGAGAAATTTTTCACATGAGTTTGAAGCCACCTCAAATTCCCTTTCAACAGTATGAACTGTTGGCAGAAAATAATTTAGCATTTCAGATATCAGGTCTTTTTGATATAGTATAAACAGATTTGTATTTGCTATCATTTCTGTAAGATAGCTCTTTCTCCACACAATACAACAAAACCAACCAGCAATGAAAAAGATCTTCCTCAAAAGCAGTGTTAGAAACATGCTGTTTGTGTAATTAGGATAACTAGCAGCATCTTGAATAATTAGAGCTTTACAAAACTTATGCACTGAGGAATTACCATGATTTACAGTTTTCCAACTCTCACTTCCCATTTCTTTTCCCTCCAGTATTCATACCTTTCTCTTTACCAGGAGTGGAGGAGTAGAAGAAAACAAAGTGAGCTACACCCTAGCTGGCGAGGGCTGACAGGAGGAGCAGGGAAAGGCAAGAAACAGGTGTCATGTAACAAACCAACCAAAGCAGCCAGACTTCATCACGTACAACATAAAAATTCCCCAGCCATTTGAAATACCCATGATGGTTATCAGCTCAAACTGGTATTTTCTTCCATTTTATCTCTACCACCTTCTGAATTCAGTTTTATCCCTGTTTATACAGGTACAGTGCTAAAAGTGCTCACTACAAGGTCATATTAAAAACCATTATCTAGCAGTTATGCAGCTCAGAACTCATTTTTAAAATGTCACTAAAACTCCACTGTTTCCATTCTCACATCGGTATTAAACAGCAAACGAGAAGCAAAGATCTGAATCATTACGTGGTAACAGTTAATTATTGACAGTGCTTAAGAAATTATTTCTTACCATTTCTTACTAGCTCCTTATTAAAAGCACTTGCTTCACAGTAGCTTCTTCCTTGTGAAATGGGAACTGTCTTCATATCACCTGCCCTGCAGGCATCAGTACTACTTAGTAGCGTCATAGTTATAACATGGATTAGTTCTTTAACAATTGTCCTTGTACAGTGTGGTCCGCTGACCAACCCATTGGAAGGGAAAAAGAAAGGTTTTAAGTGACGAGCAAGTTCGTTCCAGTCAGAGACGCAGTCCTGGTCATCTCTACAGCCATAAATTAGTTCCCCATTCTGCAAACGAGAAAAAAAGATTTAGGCACGTCATGAAATCCAGTTATTTGTACTCAGTTAATCAAAGCAGCAGATTTAAAGACACATAGCACAGAAAAGTGTATTAGCGTAACAGTCTGCATACAAACACACACTCCCAATCTCTTACAAATTTGCCCTCAAGTTTAATCAGATACCACAGGTGACAACCTTTGAGTTAGGACCAAAAAGCCCATCTAAGACAAGTACTATTTTCCCAACTTAATCAACTGTAAGTAATCAGAATAATGAAAGTGAACTGATCCTTAGCACATTTTCCGATTCCTTCTTTCCAAATACTGTCAACAGTGAAAAAGCGCTATGTGAAACAACCTTCTTTTAAAAGCCAAACTAGAAAACGGAGAGCTATAAAAAGGACAGAAAAGGTGTGATAGTTACCTGTACTAACAGAAAAAATAGGACAGTTCATAAAGTTTAAGTAATTCAAAGAGTCACTTTAATACTGGAAATAAGTTGTAAAGAATCTTATTTCCTAGAATTAGTCTGAAAATCTGCATAAGCCATCAGTTACTGCTTTATATCTTTCCTACATTACTTCCATAGAAAAGGTAACTTTTTACTTCCTCAGTGAGGCATGCTGTGCATTTGGCTTGCATGAATGCTGTAACAGTAATTTCTAAAAATATTTGCAGCAACATGCAAAGTTCTCTATCTTCTTCCTCCTGAAGAAGCACGTAACGTTTTAAAACTTTGGTCATCTTTAAAAGTCCTTTTCTATTAGTTGTTCCTTGTTGATTCTTTCAGACTAAGTAGTAGCTCTGGGAAATTATTACTTACCTGTCCTAACTTGAAATCTAACTAAGAATTTTCCCGTTTTCGTCTTTTGGGAGTCCACTAGTGATGGATGGTGCTGATTAGGTAGGTTTGAAGTAGGATCTTGACTGTTCAGATGCTGAAGTCAAATTGGTTAAAAGCCAAGACAAAAAAAGTAAGCAGATTTGATTGTTTACCTTAAATATTTTCAAGTTGTTCTGTGCCTCCTGTAATAAGCTCTTCAAAGCAAAGTGCATTCTCTGTTTATTTCTAGGGGAAAAAAATAAATCTAAGAATGTTTTATCATAGCCTTTAGATGTTTACACCCGTGCCTGGAAGGCTCTATGGAATCAGAACTGGGCACCTGAAGTGAACACCCCCATTAAGCCTGTTACTCATGCTGAAGTCACTGCAAAGACAAAGTGACTATTCGCAACTAGAACTTGAAATCTGAGTAAAGTAAACAGCTCGTACGTTTCATGTTATGTAGCAAAAGGCACTGGTACATTAATAAGCAACTCCGATTCCTGAAACACGTGTAAAAAGGTATATAGCACCAGAAACATCCACCATAAGAGTCAGACAAGCAGGCATTGATCATCCTTAATACTACAGTGAAAGTGCAAGTAGTCTGAGAAAGAAATCTGGAACACAGATTTTTTTGGCAAAAACATAGAATCAAGTCACACACTTCCTTACCCTGAGAAGAGATCCAATGGGCAATATTTACTTGGTCGCTTCCATTTTCCGTTCGCTACCTGTTAAAAACCCACACCACTGCTGTTAATCACTCTTTCTGGAATAACTACTCTCAGTTATTTTAATAGTCCGGTGTATGGCACTAACATCCTGTCTTCAGAAGTCCTACGACATTTAAAATGCTTTGAACGTACAATTCATGACTACTAGGGGTCTTCCTCATCATATTTAGCTCAAGTCACTCAAATTGCATTCGCAAATGGAAAGCGTGGAGAAAGGTCACATTAAATTACAGTAAGGCACAGTTATACAATTTCAGACACATAAAGGACATTAGTCAAATGAATTCCGTGTGTGTTACATGCTGTTATAAGTTACGGAATGCCACCACGCATTTGGTGAGCTGTACTTGAAAGGAAGTTTGACATTGGAGTTTACCCAATCAACAGCGTTAATAGTCCTCAAAGACTAATCGTGTACGTCTTTGCTTCCAGCTTCCCACAGAACTTGTTCCATCTCTCCCTAAACAGATTCACGCCCAGCAACTCAGACTTGTATCCACCTACTATCGTTAGTCACATCAGAGATTTAAGCAACAACATGCGAGTTAACAGGAAACAAGACTGGAATAGCAAATAAAGCACAGTGCAGTCAAAGGAAAGCAGGATGACTGCTAAAAAAAAAAAAAAAATTACCTTTAGATGCTGATGCATACAGTAACGACACACCTTGTGCTTTATCTCCTGTGAAACATGGCTGGAAAAAGGAATGAAGCCACATTTTGGCTAAAACAAACAAACAAAAAAAGGGTATAAATATAAATGTATTTCTTCATATAAATATAAGGGCACACAATATGCAAATCTTTCCAGTTAAAGGAAACTAAAAAAACCAAACAAACCACTCAACATCCAACACTTAAAAGCTTAGTATAAGTCACTGTATATTATTCCCAACTATTTTACAGTCCTCGCTTAAGAAATAAGGACACGCAGAACTGCTGTGGCCTACAAAAAAGCCTAGTAATATCTGGGAAGTTCCCATGTTTTGAAAGATCAGGAATTGGAAGAGGGAGGGGATATTTCATCCTATGGGTCACAGTGGAAGCGGTGAGCTCTGCCTTATCCCACTGCTGCATTCCTTTGAAACTGCTCTGCTCAGTATGTGCTTAAAAAATGCAAACAAAACGCTCAGAAGGAGCTTCTCCTATTCAATACCTTAATCTCTATGCAGAGGATTGGCCGGTGTTCCACAAAACGATAGGTCTGCAGCCTGGTAAGATTAGGAAGGCACATAGCATAACCACTAAGAGTGTCCATATCTTTATCACAGCGAGACTCTGGGGAAAACAAGAACAACCAACACAAGAAAATTATGGATGTTTATTTGACTCAGTAGTTATCTTGTTCAGCAGGTGGGGGGGTGGGGACAAACTCAGAAAGACAGGACACAGTTTAGCAGGCTTTAGCCAATCATGCACTTACATAAATTTGCCCTCCCCATTATCAACACCTGTTTTCAGTTTCCTCAAAACTGTCATAGGCATATAGAGTGCCTCAAGAGCTGCTTTTAATGGCTGGTTTCCAGCTCATCCCAAGAGAGGTATCAGAGAGAGGCCTGAAACAGCAAAGGAGTGCATTCAATTGGCCGACAAGAGGTAAAGAGACTTACTACTGTATTCAAAGATGTGATCTCGTGTTTGCGTACTAAAACTGCATGAACTACCATCCCTCAGTCTAGTCAAGAGGAACCTGTGAAAACTGGCAGGAATATCATGAACTGTTCAGAAGTTCAGGAGAAAGTGTACATCTAAACAGAACCTGCAAGTGGCTTCGCTCAACTCCTTGGTCTGTATGTAGTCTCTTCCTAGCCATTCCAGTGTTTACATCAAAATAATAAATAGGTGAAAAGGAACACAGAAGGAACAAAACTTAGCTTTCCCCTCCTCACAAGCTCACAACTTTGAACAAGAATTTCAAATTTCGTCAGCTAAGACCACCCTTTTAAAAATAGCACTTTTAAAATATAGTCCAGATTAATGATCCTGAGAAGTAACAAAGTAGCAAAATGGTTTCAGTCTAAGATTAAGAAGCATTATGTAGAGAAAGCCTTTAAATAACCTCCCTCCACACGCATCCTTCGGGACAGAGAAAGGTCTGCGAGATTTTAATTCAAATTTAACAAGAACGTACACTCCTAGATTTTCAGATATCTATGTTACTAAAGAGACATACAGAATACCTATGTTCTGTTATAGTTTCCATTGCTAAGAAAAATGTCCATTCTGAAAAATATATTGCAATAGAAAAAAAAAAAACAAACCCAACAACTCAGAAACAGAAGCCTCATTAGGCATCAGCCTGCAATTACATGCTGTACTTCATAGGATGAGCAAGAAGAAACCTTCTTTCTCCAACAAAATGCTGGGGTTTGTTTTCTTTTTCTAAACTCAAGCAAAAGTACATCCGTGTTCAGCTGAAAGCCACTTGCCAAACCAGACAGACCCAGAAATTTAAAGTATTAGAGAAGTTCCTTTGTAAGTTAAGACAGGCATATGTGAAAGGTAATATTAAAGGAAATTCTTTCCTCAAGGGTTAAAAAAAAAATCCTGTTAAAAATGAACAGGGAGATTTGATGTTGTAAAGCAAGAAATACCACTTGGACAGCTCCTCACAACCACATTTCTTCCTCTAAAGAAACCCCCAGGAGCTGCGGACACACAAAATTTAACTTTTAAGAAATAAAACTAAATTCTATCATTCACTCCTACCAGAGTATCATCGATTTTGTAACTTTTATTAGACACTATTTACTTCCTTTGCTGGTTTCTGGCACTGTGGAACTGTTTCTCAAAAAGGCGAGGACAAGTCAGCAATGGAGAGTGCCCTGTTCTCACTATATGTAAATTAATCCCATTTTTTTTCCTGGTTCAAAGGCATCAAAGTATTGGCTACGCTACTTTGATTCAACACCACATTTTTCTTCAAGGAACTTTGCAAAAGCCGGAGTTTCTGGCCATTCCCAAGAATGTTTGAGAACATAAGATGAACACACCATGAGGGATATCTTCTCTTTGCCCATTCTAGAGCTTACACCTCACTGTACTTTTAGCCATACATGAAGAACAATGCACCCAAAGTGTTGCTGACTAAGAACGACAACCCCAAATTCTGTAGCACTTCGCTTCACACTTGAATGCATCAGAGATTGCCAAACCTGGAGTCTTGCAGCATGTTCCAAAAGGTTTCACAAGGTCAATGCACCCTTACCCCGCACACTGGTCCCCTTCAATCCCCACCCCTGTCCAAGGGGACTAGAAAAGCGTACTTGCACTTCACCGCTGGATAGGGACCCCAGAACACCATGTAAGAATTGGGAGAAATCAGGCACAGCCCCATATCCCAGAGATGCTCATTAAACTTTAAAGGCAGCACAGTCTATAACACTGCAACCCCTTGCAATGAGACATGCCAGCTATCAGGAAAAGAGACGCAAGAAGCTGGAACGTCAAGTTGCATGCTACTCGAGTGCTGTAACTCAGGATGTGAGATGCTTAGCCCCAAGGGAAGAACTAACGCTGAAAACAGGACAATTTTTAGTGGGGAGTTTCTGAAACTTATCTTCCTCCCAAAGCTCTGCTGCACAGTCAAGAAGAAGCAGCTGATGGAATCAAAACAATTCTTTCAGGACGCATCTTCCACCTCCCTCACTGACCTTTGTAAAGGACTTCACAGCAAGGTGAAAGCTTGTTCCAGATTTAACAAACACAGGCTTACAGAGGATCCCTTTCCCCAATTTGATGAAACTAGACACAATTTTTAATTCTAGAACACACCCATTTTTCCACAAGAAATTTTCAATGTGTCATTGTCCAAACATTGAAAAAAGTTTCCTCATATTCTGAGGTATGATGCTTTTTTACTTTATAATAAAGCACAGTGCTTTACAGCTTGAGGAAGGCCCCCTTTTTAATGCTATTCCTGGCACTTACCTGGCCTCTCTGGCTGAATTTTTAAACAGAGCTGTCTTACGAAGTCTAAAGGCAGTTGAATAATTTCCTATTAAAAAAAAGGAAATATATATTTCAGCACAAAAATTAATACCCAATTTGGGGGTCTTAAAATGGAGTACCGACGTTCAGTGGATGTTAACAACAGTATACTAAACTATACAATCAGCAGCTTCTCCTCTGATTAACTGTCTATATGAAGACCTGTACCTGCAATCACATGCAATACTCACTCCACTATGAAACCAAGAACTAATTTAAATAAATGCATGAGCAAAGAGCATTTTCAGTGCAAGTTTAATGTGCATGAAGTAACTCGCATCATTTTGTCCTCTTCACAAAGGAAAGAGTCCCATTTCATCCCGTCCCATGTCTCACATCCCACCCATCCAAGGCAGAATTGTGTAACTCCAGTTCCAGGAGAAGGTGTAACGTTTCCACTCAGGTCTCTGATGTTCAGTTAGCTAGATCTGGCCGCCCTGAAGAAGAGAGTGAGTGGCAAGGAAAAAGGTTACCTCTGACTGCACAGAAACCTAGACAATTCACATGAACCAGATTTCTCCCCTTGTTTTGCAGTTAGTCTAAAAATCTCTCTCTCTCACACCTCTCACCTTATGCAGGGCACAGAAATGACCACTCTTCTCATTATTACCTTGGAATAGCTCAAACCACAGAGTACAATCCAATCACCTCATCAGCACAGAGCAGGATCTTTGTTCTGATCCAAATGCTTCATGAGCTTGCTCGAGAGTATCTGCAAACCCTATTGATTCCTTTTACTAGCATTCAGTGTTCCCCAAAGCACTTCAGTGTTTACAATGCATAAGCCTTTTATTTTAAGAATAAAACATTTACCCCATGGTGAACATAGTTCTCCCCAAAGAACTGCTTCATGACATGTTTTCCAAAGTCTACGATGTTTTGCAGATGGTGTAGTATTTCCTCTGAAGTCTGGAAGACAGAAACATGGTAATTTAACTATGAAATAATGATAAACAACATTCAAGAATACATACACATACTAGTCAGTGATTTAGCAAAGTAGCTCAATTGCTCTACAGAGTTTCGTAGGTCAGTGCATGTTAAAATTAAACAGACACAAGACTGAGCCACATGACAAACCTCTCCATGAACAGGTACAGAATTTGCCAAATCCTGCCCCAGACAATGAAAAACCTTACTGTAATGTCATCTTCCATTAATTTTATGTTATGTGTCTATAAGGAAACACAAAAGTTCTCCTACAAGACAAAAATGCCAAGCTAGATAGAAATGAAGCTAAATGAGTACTGGAAGCAGGACAGCAACATTAGCGCAGTCTGACTTTGACAGACTTCTGCTCATTAAAGAGGTAGCAGAGAAGCTTTACAACAATGTTATCCCATTCCCAGCACTCCAGCATACTCTGGCTCTCTGCACAGTATTTTATTGTTATGACAGACAATCTCCAAGCTCCTGTGTCCTTTTGTAACACAAAGCTTTTCTGGAAAAACACTACTTTGCCTACCACTGTACACTATAAAGCACTGAACCATATAGATTTACTCTTGGGATTGAGTAAATCCCAAGAGTAGAGGAGGAAGAGAAAGTGCAACACTCATGTCCAAGTTAGAAAATCAGAGAGGAAAAACATGAGCAGGAGGAAAAAAAATAAACAGAGCAGAGTAAGAGAAAAAAAAATGCTAGGAGGACAACACTCACATAATGACAAAGTCTAGAGAAAGGAGGAAATATTACACCCAACACAAATTAAAAATGTTTATAGGGGAAAGGAGATTGTCACGAACCAAGCAATCTTACTAACTTTGTTTTAC
The DNA here is from genome assembly GCF_035582795.1 of Mycteria americana. Taxonomy (NCBI): domain Eukaryota; kingdom Metazoa; phylum Chordata; class Aves; order Ciconiiformes; family Ciconiidae; genus Mycteria; species Mycteria americana. The sequence continues at coordinate 5,635,885 of NC_134375.1, forward strand.
AACACCATCGTAACAGGTAGATTTTTTCCCCACCTGGAAGGGTTTGTTACCTAACAAACTCACACAAGTTGTGCAGGACTGAGAAAGATTAGTTTGTTACGTAACACAGGTCTGCAAAGACTACATACTAAGTTTAATATTCTTCCTCTAGCAGGATTCATTTTCCAGACTGAGGCAGCAATACACAATACTGCAATATGCAATAATGCTTTACAGAAAGAAAAGTCACTACAGTAACATACATTACTGCACACTTACTTCAGTAACATACCGTACTACATACTGTTATTTCAGTATGCAGAGCACTGACCAAAAAACTCAATCCTTTGCAGCAAGTAGGAAAAACACAATTTTTCCAAAGCACTTATACAGCATTTCCATCATTCTGTAAAGGTCAGCACAGTGCTTATTCTTTAAAATGCTTGGCATATTCTATGTGGAGTTGTTTCTCAGAACGGCTCTCCCCGAATCCCTTTAAGAGAGCCAAAATAAGCTTGGAGTCTCTTCACAACAGGCAACCTTCCACACACTATGATGCCTGAGTAACTTTCTCAATTGCAGTCATCTGGTCTAAAGTATATTTAAGAAAAAAGAATTAATAGGCAACAAGATGTGCGAGCAGGCCACCCACATGGGTATGCAAAAGGATATTCTACAGCAGCGTTGCTCAATCTGCGCTTCCCAGGAAGGCCAGTGCCCCCATCACTAGTGCTGAACACACCACGATCCACCAGAGAGAACTGCGGCAGCCTGAGCTCCTTCACTCCTCTCAACCAGAGGGCAGGAGACCACTGCTGGGGAAATCCCTGCTGCCCACCCCTCTACTCTCACCCTGAGCAGACTGCAAACACACCGTATCCATCCTCCCTTATGTTTCATTTGTTCCAGGCTGGGGAAGAAGTTGCTTTGCAGAGGGGAAACCCCCCAGCGTTTAAAAATATCAGTGGTTATAGTAAGTATCTTCCTCATCTGATGAAGTGGGAAACGGCAATCCTGAACACATACTATATCCAAAAAGTCAATTTATATACAGATTTCTGCCCTTTTAATGACAACATAACCCTTTCTTAAACTTACACAAATTCTGAATGGTGAGAAGGAATGTTACATCATCTCATACAGTAACAGAAATCTCAGCTAATTCCCATTTACAGATTATTCTGACCTGGTTTGCTGATGTCCACACTACAGACAGGCTTTTTATTTTTTTTTATATATATATATATATATATATATATATATACACACACACACACATATATATGTACACACACACATATTGGGAAATAAGCATTTTGGAAAATCAGGACATTCACCGCTACTACTACTACAAGGAAAGACTCACCAGTTAAAAAGATCAATACAAGTTTAAAATTACGACTCAAGCTTACGACACCTGCTCACCTCCTTTTAAGAGCAAGTATATTTGATATACTCTAAATGAAACAAAAAACAACTAACAGGCTACTGGAGCACCACCTTTCAACGTTAAAAAACACTAAGATGAAAAGCTTTTGAAGGACCCGTCCTTACTACCAGCTTGTTTAGCAAAACACTAAAACTCAAATAGGTTCTATACGATAAAAAGGCAAAAAATTCATTCACGCAGAAGACTCATATACTAAAATTAGCAATACGCAATTCAAATCATTCCACGAGTCCTGACACTTGACTTCCTACTCAAGAAATGCAAGCCCCAGAGTTACATTATTGATTATGAGTATTTTTCATTAAAACGCTGATTGTAACAGTAAGATTACAATTTGCAATAACACCACTTTGTTTAACTACTAGATTATCTAGTCCCAAATTCATAACCAAACAGTATAAATACAAAGCAGCATCCAGTCTTCTTTACCTTTTCCAAAGGAGTTAAGCAGAAGAGACTGAGACGCATTTGTCCACATCTGAATTTCAGTATGCGTCTTACTAGAAAATATTTTGCTTCAACTGCTTCTTTCAGAGCTGTTTACATTGGATGAGCTACAGTGTCATGCACAGATATATAACACTTTATATCCTAACTCATCTTGCACTAGTCAGAAATACAGATTACATCTAAAAAACATTTTCTCCTCTACAGCTGTCATGTTGCTACGTCCAAGTTTGTCCCAAAACTCTTGATTCTCCAGGACTTGTTTACAGTTTACTAAATGTTTGAAAATCAAACATTTAGTCTTCCATTCTCCTCCAAGAAAAACTGATCCTTTAAAAAAAATCAACCACCCAAATAATTAAATATATTCAAATTACATAATCTTCTATTTAGAGAGCAAAGCCAAAAGGAATTGTGTATCACAAAGTCCACACAATCACAATACAAGGCAAATACAGAATGCTGGAGCTGGCCACAAGCCAGCTCTCCTCAAAATGTAGCACTTTTACATGTGAGAGGGGAGTTTGCTCTTACAGCGTGCATTTATCAGTCTGGAGCGTGAACTTAAAGACACACTGTTTAAAATGCTTTCAGAGGTACGCTCCGCCACCGCATGCATCCACAAATAGCCTTTTTGCTGTTACAATAGTGAGAAGAGAAGCATGTCTGTCTGAGGCAATTCTGAACAGAAGTTTTGCTAACAAGTTTCTAAAAAGCAAACTCTTGGAGCTTCACCAGCTACAGCCCACAGGAATACCTACTGTGATCTATCGCTATGCTTGGTAGGATTCTGAGCAATTTTACTAATCTGATTACGCAGGGAAAAAAACATTCAAGGACCTGACCAGCATTCAAATACTAACAGAACACCATGGCCAGTAGATTTTTTTTGTTGTGTTTCACTATCCCAATCCAAAAAACTACACGCGTGCCAAAGCAGTTCACAGAACTATTATCAACTTCAGCGCTGTGGTGGGTAACTGTGAAAAGTCACTTCCTGGCTTCCTTTGCAACTTCATCATACTTTGTCAATTTTTAAAAAACAAGTACAATGCAACAATCTCTTCGGACTTCAAAAAAAAAGAAAAAAAGAAAAGGAAAAAAAAGCTGGTATTCAGTGTTTTGTTTTCTTAAATAAATGGCAATAGGCTGACTTTTTACTTGAACTTGTGGTCTAATTGTACCCTCCTATATTAGAAATTGAGATAGGCACTGTTTTCCTTTCTTCCAATCCACTGGGTTCTTCCCTGTTCTCGTAAAACTCTAAACATTATTATCTTGAACTACTACAGAAGCACAAGATACATTTTTTAAATCCTGCCACTATAAGCAGATCAAAAACTTACTTGAATCCCACTTTAGTTTTACCAGACTTTTTTTTCAAGTAAAACAGTAGCACAAAGGCCATCAAATAACTTGTACATACACTGTGTTCATGGGGTTCACCTTCCTCTGCTTTCCTCTGATCTACTTCAGAAACTTCTCTTTTGTCCCTTGTTAAACTGGACGCATTTTGCATTCATCTTCCTGATTTAAAGCAAAACACCATTCCTATACATTTACTTTACATTCATCCTTGTTTCTTTTTTCCTAAAATGAAACATTTGCCCCCAGATCTCAGTATAGCCGTAATGCTTTTTATAGTTCTTTCTCATCAGAACAGTCTGCCACTGAACCTTACAAAGCCGTAGTTCAGAAGCTGCCATAACTCAAGCCATTCCCTCTCTCTCTCAGGTAACACACCCTAAAGACTACTCATGAGGTTGAGGAAATAGCAGAATTTGAACCTCTTGCCTCTCGTGCTCTTTTTTTTTTTCCCTTGGAGCACTGTGTTGACATTGCACTTTTACCCTCCACTTTTTGATTCTTGATCATTTTTTATCTCTGTTAAAGTAAATATAAGGTAAATCGCTTCAGCTCCTTCTCAAGCAGAAAAACCTTCTGCCACAGTCCAAGTAACTGGTAGACTGTGTCCCACCATGTTCTTTCTGCAACAGACAGCACGCTAAAATCACTCACTGACAAAGGCTATTCTGTGAATATTTCATATTTTTGTCCAAATTCCATGGCTTTTTATCTACTGAATAGGTAGTCAACAGCAGACCTTTATCATGACACCAGTCCTGTGCTGTTCCTCTTCCGTCCCACCTAGCAACAGTCAGTAAAACTGTCATTTCTTCCTCAGCATCACCCCACTCTTGTACGTTGATATGCAACATTAACACTTTCTCTGTTGCCACAGCTATCCTTAGAGAAAGCCGTACCTTCTACACATTGCAGTCTTACAATCTCTCCCGCACAAAGGTCTTGGTATCAGCAGTCACATAATCTTAGTTACGTAAGAGGACCTCAAATTTCCTCCTGTTGCCAAAACTCCTGAAACACAGGCACATTTCAAAACATCCCCTTATTCTTACTCTTGTCAGTCACGGTTCTTACACAGGTTTCCTGTTTCTCCTCAGACTGGTTATTAGCTTACCTGGGGGCTTTTATCAACAGGACATGTTGAATCTTACCTTATTCTGGTTTGGGGGGGACTTCAAAAACCGCAGCACCACACAGCGCTAAAGAAAGATAAGAAAGAATATGGTTTCATTAGCATTTAAGTACATCATAATTTCTCAACAGCACAATTGTCTGATTCCCCACTCCACCTCATCTGAGAAATTGGGGGCGGGGGGGGGGGGGGGGGGGGGGCAAAACAGGCATTTTAGATAGTTGTTCACTCAACTTGAAATCAAATACATCAATGTCTGTCACCAGATTTGCCATCACTTTAACAAGGTAGCCACTCTGCACTTCCAGTCACCAAGTGTAACAGGGGAAATACTCCCTTAGCTTATAGCACTGCTCTGAAAATCTGGTAAAACACAGTATCAAACAAACAAACAGAAAAACACCCTATCACTTTTGTACCAAAGGTCTTTGGGGAAAAAAAAAAATGCAAGACCCACTTAGATATCATCTGCGTCCAATATCAGCACAGCATTACAAAATATTAAGGAGACACCAGTTACCAGCAGTAGCTACACAGCTCTACTTATAAACACTGAAATCTGCTACTTCTAAACTTCCAAAAAGTAAACATATAACACAGGGACAAATACAGCAGGTTTCCAAGTATTTTACCTTAAAAAAAAATTCACTAATTTTTGTCATTTTTACAATTTCTATCAAATTTTGTAGCAATTCAAAAACCTTCATATTTTCAAAGTACAAAAATTCTAAAAACATCCTCAGCCTTCTTCTAAGAGTTCATATAAAAATATTTTGTAGATGTCCTAAGTAAATTAGGCCTTTCTCCTTAAGCCTGTTAAGAGAGTGTCTTCCATCACAGAAGTCACCTGAAGTATCTCTCAATAAAATCTTGCTGAAATTAACCATTACACTTGGTAAATAGACTTTTTAATATTAAAATCAAATTTTGACATAGTATTAAGGAACCTGCAGCCTTATTAGGCAAGGCAACACATAGCCCTGCCTCCGATTAGTCAGTCTAAATATCTGATCCTCACGATGTTTACTCCTACAGTGATGTACTTCAGCCTATTCAGATAAGATGTGGATAAAAACAATTGGGCGCCACAGCAGGTAGAGGCGAACAGCTGTTTTCTGGAGTTACCTCGTAGTCACTCAGCGTCTCCATTTGGACCTTTCCTAGACACACCAAAAAGGATTACATTCTATTTAAAGCACTACCAAAGAAGTACTAACACTCAGATTCCCTCACAAAGATAATATAGACAAAATGTCATAGTTACACTTCAGGTTTATGGAATCTAAGCTTTTTCCCTACCAAATGACTTGCCGTTAAAAAACCTCCCATAGCACGGCAGCACCAGATATATTCCGTATTTCAGGGCTGAAAGCTGTCTCTGGACAGTGCTGAGTGGGAGAGCGCTGCAGTTATCTTTGATTACTAACACGTAGAGAAAGAGCAGGAGGAGAAAAGCAAAACAGATGACAATGTGTAATCCAAAATACTAACAAAACAAGATCCGGATTCAGACATCGCCAGTGAAAGCCAGAAGCAGCCCCTTCAATATCTAAAAAGTCTCAAGCCAGCATAAATCTCATAGTTCACCCACATCTGGAAAACACTCTCAGGTAAAAGGATACTTCGCTGAATTTTGATTCAACTTTTCCTGCAAGATCTAAACAGCATGAGTGTTACAACAACAAACTAGATAAATTGAACACTAATTACCATCACCTAAATTCAACAAGATTGCTGGGTGACACTTACTTTTTTTCTCCCATCATGACCTACACGTGGATAGCTCAGGCCTGATGAGCCTGTACGCTGTGTGTATGCAGTTCGTTATTTTTAGTGTTCCAACTGTTTGGATCCCCCACTTTAAATATTCGTAAACAAGTGGATCAGTGATGGAGTGATCTGATCATCACTTCTACTCAATTCAGAAACTTGATTCTGTAGCATTTCAAGGGTGTTGTAGATATTTACCTATTAATCAGTTCCTAGCCAACAAGCTTCCAACCACCGCTCTGGAAAATCCGATTGCTCTCACAGGACTCACTACAGTATTTGTTCATTACCAAATCATTTCTGAAGAGGCATGCTAGGATAAAATGACCAAAATGATCTATGGCAAAAGAAGAACACGCTGCTTGTCTGAAGATGTCGAAAGGAAACAGCAAAGTTCAAACAAAACTTTTCAGTCACAGATGCACTTCAACCAGTCAGCCCGCACTGTGCCTTTGTACGGCTATTAGATGATCCGAGGGGAAAAAAAACCAAAACACAACAAACCAAACCCAAACCACTTTTTTCTTTTTTAGGGTCAAGTTTTCGGCTAGATCCACCCCTTTGTGCAATTCAACACACGGTTACACAAACGCTGCCACAGTCCAAAGGTTAACCCATCAGATGTCAAAGATGCCAACTGCTTCAGAATTATTACCACTGAAAATATTGGCACACATTTTTCATGCTATTGCATTACTGATTCACTTGACTGATTCTTTACTTGGAAATACTGTGGGTGGTTGTTGCCATGAGGTTTTTTGTCAGTTATCTTAAATGCCTTAGATTTTTTTCTATTTACAGATTGAACATCAAAGATGTAACATGCTTATCTGCATGCAAAACAATGGCCCAAATCCAGAAGAGAACAGATTTCTTAAAGAGGTTGTCGCTACTCCTTAGCATCTTCAGAATCAGATCAACTAGATCCTAATGCTCCCTAAATTTCATTCTCGATGTGCACCTCTGTAAGCCCTTCCACTGCTTAACACCACTTCCATCAATGCACTATTACCATTGAAGTGTTTAGTTAATTGGATAATAGTCCCATACAGACAAAAAGATGAAAACAACAGGCTGCAAAATCAAGCAGAAAAAAAAAAGAAACAATGCATGGAGGTAGGCAAATGTAATACATGAAACATTACGAGGCTTCCCATCTTTTGAAGAAACAAGACAAGGTAGAAAAATAGTGAATTCAAAGGAAGAACTCTGTCTACTTTTTTTTTTTTTTTTAAATCCAGCAGCCCTTTCTCTGCAAGTATTGTCAGTATCCAGTTAGTGATAAAAGACCTGGGGGGGGGGGGGGAAGCCATCAGAATATCAAACACAACTGCTCTTACTCTCCAAATACAGAACTTAAGTGTGACTCTCACATGAGAGCACAGCAGTTTGATAACAGATAACAAACAACGTTCTTACTGGCACCCAGGACCATACTAGGGCTACAACAAAAACCATTTCCAATTGTTACAGAAAACTCAAAACAAACAATAGCAACAAGGATACTGAAACTTGTGTCTCTCAAGACACATCCACAATCGCTCCGCTGCCGAGATGATATAATCAGGAGCCTATGTTCTGGAGGAGCACTATCTCAAGCCACAGCGTTTTGAGACTCCAGCCTTAAGCTTAAGGTCCCACCAAGAAAGGCAAACACTTATTTAGCACCCTATCATGAAACAACTGTCTGGGTTAAATCATAACTGGAAGTTAATGGTTGCCAATAGACAAGAAGCTGTGGGTGCGGCTGGGAAAGTGTACTCAAAGAAGTCATTGGGATCATGGAAACACACGGACGTGTACACACAACTCTTGTCCTAATGTGTCTTGGGAAAAAAAAGTTTGCTGGTCTTAGTCCCCACTAAGGTTATCTGCAAGAATTTTTCTTCTTCAAAGCAGTTACTACAGCTATTATTTTAATCTTACTTAGTGAAATCCAAAACCAAAGTAATCCTTGGTAGTTAGGCCAAAATATGACTGGCATCAATCCAGGTACTTTGGATTAGGCAATAGCATTACGAAACCAGGATAAAAGCTTACGTTTATTTCTTTACAGCTTGATGTTTGATATTGGCCTTATATTTTCCCAAAATGTCTTCCAAACTTCATTGTCATAAGATAAAGCTACCATGCAGGCCTCCTGAACTGCAGAGTTTTCACAAGTTAAACACAACTGGGGCAAATCTATAATCTTGATATTCCCCTTCAGAGAAAAACCTCGTTTGCATCACTGAGGTTTTTTCAAGTTTCCATCTCTTGCTACATTATTAACAAAATCTGTGTAAGAGCTGGTGCCAGTGAAAGAAATAGGAAAATTTGTATAAAAACAAGCTCAAATGCTAGTAAAATTGTTTAGAAGTACAGAAAGATGTGTATTTCCCTTCTGCTGTTACCACCTCAGCTCACACAGTTTTAAAATAAGCTTCTGTATGAAAATATGAAGAATTAGCCTGTCCAAACACAAAGCCTGGGAAACATCACTTCAGCTTCTGCTTTTCCAAATAAGCAGGTTCACGTCATTTGTTATTACTCTATTATTATTCTTAACAGCATGCATTAAGTGTTTTTGTCCAGAGGCAAAGCATTACTCTAACATCTAGTTCTGCAACTGCCCACTATAACTAGGAAAGATTCTTATCTAGTTGATTACTAACTTGTGTTCACATAAGCAAGACCTACTGGTAGAAACCAAGGCACTTTGGGAAGCAACTTTTTAAGTCCCAAAAGGAAATCCACGCCTATTCCCACCACCCTCATCTCCCTCACTCCACACCACCTCATAAATTGTGATCTGTGAAAACTCACCAGTCTTTTTGTAAGCACTACACACAATTTTACATCAAAGTTACCTACGTGTCTACTATACTCGGTTGTCAATACATTTATTTTGAAAAGGCACACAATATACAAGCAGAACAAGAAACCCCACATTTGTTTTAAAGTTGTCCATATAAAAGTCATGAGCTTCCAATTGTAAACAACATGGAGGAAAACACTCTCAAAGATTGGTGACAAATCTTTCCCTGCGATTATTACTATACTGTTTGCTACAACCAATTACACACACTGCCACCAACTACTACCTAAGGAGATGAAGATATGAAGTCGACGAGTTTTAGAGAGAATGGTGCCTGAAAAGGCTCTTGATTTCTTTATACAGTAAAAGCTGGTTGTTTAATTCATTGTCTTTTGCTGAACCTGAAGAGCTATCAAGAACCTACCGAACACAGCTCTAAGTACACCAAACCTTCTACCACCATTGTGGTTATTCAATGCAATCTAATCACGGTGGATTTACAACAGTGTACAGCAATGACGCCTAGAAAAAGTGTATTCCATCTAGATTTCAGTTAAAGGGAGGGAAAGGGGTTAAATTACACCGAACTGCTATTCAAGCCCTACTTGAATGTAGCGATATGCAAATACTAATTCATGACAGTTTCAATGGTACTAAATATGAACTACGGAACTATTTTGCTGATATTAAGCTATGTCTGCAGTAGCACATTGGAGCTGCATGCAGCGTATGCCAACTAAAAAAATTACACTGACATTTTTTATTCTAAATTTACATTCCACAACCCCTTCAGTTCCAACTCTAGTTTGGGGGATTTAAACAGAAAACAGTGGTTTTCTATTCAGAAAATGCCATTTCTGGGAAGGAAGCAAATGGACAAAGAGGTCTCATCTTCATATCTCAGAAAAGACAGCTGCACAGAGGAGAGTTCCTTCTGAGAACTAATAAAACTCAGTAAAAACACCCCACTACACTCCCCAGGCACTTCAATCAAAGCTTACCTTTATGATACTCAACACGACATTTTTAAAGGTCTCCTCATCCAGGGTGTCAGCGTGCTGTGCAATATGGAGGGATATGGGAGATGAAAACAAACTAAGCACTGGAAAATTTTGCAGCTTTTGAATGAAGTACACATAGCAATATTGTATACAAGTGTTGTTTTCCACCCCAGTTTTGTTCTGTATAAGGTGGATAAGATCACACAAAACAAAGTGAGGAAAGCTACACTTCCTGCCAGTATAGAGGAAGTTTAGCAATTGCTCACACAAAGTGCAAGGAAGCATTCAAAAATCAGAACAATACTCTTATTTAGCATAGGAGTCCCTTAAGAACAATCTTTTAATTTCTTTACATGAATAAAGAATTTCTGGCATAGCACCTGGCTTGACACCATTCAATACCTTAAACCATTATTTGGAAGCAACCACCACCATGATACTTGTTTTCTTTAGCAAAGAGCTCACGGCCTGCATCAGACTTCAGGTACTCATTCCAATTTTTCCTGCTTGCTTATGATCCAGATTCCCGTGATAGTTAAGCACTAACTCAGGTTTCACTTTATAGCTAAGCTTTGTCTAACCTTGCAATATGCAGATGGTACCAATTCCAAGAGCAGTTTATGATTGCACTAGCCATGAGTGAGAAAGAAATGTTTGCCCTTCAGCTAAGCCACCTAATCACAGTACCTGAAATGATACCAAGTGATACACCCACAGGTACTAGGTGGAAAGGCATACCAGAGAGAGATCATAATGAATAAACCTATTGATGCCTGGCCCTCAGCATACATTACAACAGTCTGGGTAACACCATGGGTGTCCCCGACACCCTAGCTGTTAAAAACAAGCAAGAAAAAATCTGGTCTTTAACAGTGTATCAAATACCTCATCCATCTGTCAAACAGGTGAGTTATACCAACATGAACACGGAAACACATACTAAGCTTCCTTCCTTTAAACTGCTCTAAACCTCCACCTATCAGCAACATACACTTTCCAGCCTTAAGCTGGTCAGCTTCTGTTACGTTGGGGAAACAAGGCGTTTCAGGAAAATAGTAATAGGGAGGGGAGGAAATAAAAAGTCAAAACAGTAAGAGGGATTAGAATGAAGTTAAGTAATCAAATGAAGAGTTAGAACACGTTAGTAATTCCAAGCATCCTGAACACCTCAGCTAGAAGAAACCTAAGCAAGTCTTGGGCAACTGTTCAATCGAATGCAGCATCTCTGTTCCTTCCCGAGCAAAACCAGGAGGTCAGAACACGGTTATTGCATATTTTAGAAATAATACACTGAGGCAAAGAAAACACGCACTGAAAGGTTGGCAGGGAGGAAAGAACCAAAGGATTGAATAAAATAGGCCATTAGACTGACCACTCCTACGTAGCTTATGGGTCAGCCAAGTTACTTCCACCAAAGCAACCAACCCACTACTGCTGCTGACTGAGGGAAGATATATGTGCAGCACAGAAAAGGCAAAGTGTAGTCTTATAAACTCCACCATCACTGCATTTACCAAACACTTAGACCAAAAAAAAAAAGCCTTTTAGATAATGACTCGATCTCATCAACTGCAAAAAGAAACTCATTCGAGTTTGAGCTTAGCACCCAAATAGAAAAAACAAGGCCATTTTTAATCAAGACTACCTGCCTCCTGAGCTTGTCTGCAAAACTGGGATTCATTTTACATTTTCATTGCATATAGCCTTCAGCATTCTCAAAAGTCCCTCAAAAAAAAGAAAAAGGAAAAAAAAACAACCCAGGCATAAAGTGGAGTTTGAATTTCCAAAGAAAGTCACCAGAGGACAATTCTGCTCCAGCACTCTATTATTAGCAAAAGAAGACGACACCTGTGAAAAAAAATTTTCTGGGGGGAAGAGAGTGGTGTTGCTACTGCTACATCTGAAGTACCGCTGTCGTATTACATTGGAGTACTAGACTAAGATTCGCAGTGTTTCTGTCTCCCATCTCCTTCCACACACATGCTGCGTTTTCCCATCTGCATATACAGAACCTAAGGCACTAATATGATAAGACCAGTTTTAATTGCTGCCTTTCTGTTCTTTCTCCTGTCCTCATTCAACCCCGCTACCCAGTGCCACCTTCCCTTTCACTTTATGGAACATACTCCTACACTGCACTGCACTCAGAGCATCCTTTCAGCCCAAAAACCTGGTAAAGACAAGGAAAAAGTAAATTTAACTATACTGGTGCAATATGGAATTGAAATCCCAATATGGAATTCAAATTCTACATAGATGTTGACTCAAGCTGTTGACTTTTCTTGGGGTCAAAAAAAGCTTTGCAGCTAATCCACAGAACTGGAAGTGCTTCCAACTTTTAATTCTTCGTTTATAGTAAAAGCATAGTAGACTGCACTCAAGAAGAGTTAGTCCAATTAGTTATGATATCTACAATTGCAGTTGTACCAGTTTAGCCAAAGAACCAAATACAACCAAATACAAAACTGTCTTCCTTTTTTCCCAGTGACCATAGACATGTATTTAAACATCAGTTAACCACGGTTAACGCAAGGAAGCATACAGTTTCATACAGGTGCCACAAAGGGTACCGAATTCCAACTCAAACTGGTGATTGCCTCCTGTTCCTAAAAACTTAATTGTTGTTTACAGCAAGGCAGACATCTCTTCCACTGATGACACACCTTGATTGCATACTTGGCTTTTCAACTGGTTTTTATAGCTGCTTGCTTCAGAAAATTTGGGCAGAAGCTCCTCTACTTGCTTACAATAAATAAATAAACAATAAAAAGCAATTACAACAAGGAAAGAAGAAACAAAGCAATATATTATGTTTAGTCATCAATCTATTTTCTTGTCCTTTTTCTAAGTAGGCAAAGGGTGTGTAGGTGTGGGGTTTGTGCTAGACAATGTTTAGATATGCATAGCCTCAAAAGAACACAAAGCTGGAGAAACCAGTTCAAAGAAACACCCTACAAACAAGCAAAAAAGCAGAAGAGGTTTTAATGGCCCTTAATCCCTATTAAAGTTCATGCTGGAATCTCAGTCCAACTCATTCACATGTGAAGTTTTGCTTCCTCCAGAAAATTCTACAGAACCAGATACAAAACTCCTCCCTATATTATATCACATAGCCTTGGTGAACCTTTTGGATACAAAATCCATCAGAAATAAGCATTAGCATAGGTTTGGAATTTAAATAGGAGAATCTCCTCCAAGATAAAAAAAATATTTAAGTTCAAGTCTTACCAAAACTATGCCTTTCCCATTAGTCAAAATAAAATTCAATAAATACAAGTTGCATCTTACCTTTTCTGGTAATTTCTTACTGTGAAAGAACCAAGACGCCATAACTTAGCCATATTTTAAATCAGAGCACTATTCAGAGAAGGCCACTGTTAATAAGCTATTGTACTTACATTCACAAGGAACAGCCACTAGGGTTTTCAGTATTCTTCCCCTACCTGAAGACTCGTTAATATAGAACAGACTGCTGATTCCTGTATTTCCTTGAAATCAAGACATTCATCGATGTTAATTCACTATTCTACAGACACTGAGAAAAAAAACCAAACAGAACACAACTGAACAAAAAAAAGAACACAACTGAAGAAAATCCATTTTATAGTCAGGGATCTGGAATTTCTCAGGAACGACTTGGAAGTTTTGGGGGCAATACTTTACTTACACTAATTTCAATAGGATAAAACAGATTCAGCCAACTCCACACAGAAAAACAACAGAAGAAGAAACAGGACACACAGGTTTTTGAACTCGTACAAAATGACATCATGAGAATAAGTACCTTAAGAAGATTCTCTCAGCAAGACAGCAATTAGTGATCAGCATCACTCCCTTTCTGCCAAACAAGACCAAATAGGAAAGCTGCAGCTAGCTAGTAGTTCTGACCATAAGCTTTTCACTCTTTCAGAAAAAAACCCTTTGTCTAAACATACAATCTTGTTAATGGTCCTCTCTCAAAGTAAGCTTTTATAACAAAATTTTCCACCAAGAATAATTTGTCATTATTCTTAAAAACAAACAAACCAACCAACCACAGGAAAACTGTTTCATATTGCAAAAGCACTATTAGGAACAATTATCTAGCCTGATTTGACACAAAGCACCCCCTCATAAGTAGAATTATTTTATTCCAAAAACCAAACCCAAAACCATCTCCCCCGTGTGCAGAAAGTGTCTTTCTGCACACATTTTGCAGCCATCATAATGCAGCTGCCAGCAGAAGCAGCTACACATATAGCGAAATCAAAGACTGCTGTTAAAACACAAAATAACCCTCTCTCCTAGCAACCTCTGCTCTCTACAGTCCCCTACAAAGCCAGAGCAAGGATCAGGAAGGATGCCTGCGAAAGCAGCACTGTGATATCCTCCATCTTTACCACGTGTCTTGAAGCAAAAAAAAAAAAGGAAAAAAAAAAAAATCAGAGAAGGACCAGATACTATTCACTTACTACAGGCACCAACTTTGGGAATCTTCTGGAAGTTTGATTATCTGACTTGACTCCCTCACCCAGTCTCCTTAGGTGTGCTTCTTTACCTTCTCCACCTACCCTCCCTCGCCCTTTTATATGTCGTAAGCTTACATATGCTTTGGAGATGGTTTACGCATTTACTAATTAAGTCCCATACCAAAACCCAAGGATATCCGTTAGAGCTTCAAGCGCTCCAAGACAAGTAGATTATTAATAACAATCAAGGCATCTGAAGATACCAATGATGACCTTTTGCAAGCACACACCAAGGTTCCTCTAGACCATCTCACTGAATAAAAAACAAGCTGGGAAAAAACCCTCCTCTTTTCTTGTACCACCTCCCAGTAGTCACCCTGAAACACAAGCTTAATGCTTCATTTTAAAATTTGTTTGAACATTTGGTTACCATAATATCCCAACATGCAAAAAATAAAAATGAGTGGAAATCAACCACAGTGACGCACAGGAGGAATGTACGTACTTCATCTCATAAAGCAAAAACTGGAGATTGCAAGCATATGTTTCAACAGTGAAAGGAAATACAAGTCATTACTTCTAGAGTTGCTTACATTACTTTCTACAAGCATCTCCTGAAGGCTTTTGAAATGAAGTGTTAAGTCTCTCTGTAAGAGCAAACTGATTAAAACGCAGAACTACAAATGAGGATTTCCAGCTCGCTTCTGGAAAAACTAGTTATCTCCACCTTAGAAAGAGTCAACAGCTACAAGAAGATAACTGTTCTATAGCAGTTTCTCTGAACCCTCTCTACTGCTCAAGAGTTGAGAGGAGGAGAGAGAGCATGGTTTAGCCCTCTTTTTAAATCAGAAGCCAAATTCAACATGGAAGGAATGACACTCCAATAAAAATGCAGGGAGTAAGAAGCATCCTTTCTAACCCGCCTGGCTGTCTGTGATAGTGCTTGGTTGGGGGTTTGTAGAGCTGTATCTGTACTGCAGCACTTTATGCATCTCTAGTGCAACTAGAACAAGCAACCAGACAATTCACTGGATGGTGTGAAGGGTGGCAAGTAAGTTTTTTGAAGAGGATACTATGATTCAATCAAATATGCAAAATTGCAACCGATGGACAAGGATCATACAGACACTGCCTGAATGAACTTGCAGTTTTTGTGTACTTCAGAGTGATCTTTCTGACCGTCTCAAGCGCTGTCTTCAGGAACCAAATGGAGTTGCCAGTTGTATTTCTCACTAAAATTATGAGGTAGGAAAGCTGTCTTTGTTTGTTTTCTACTAGAAGCATTTCAGCAGGCTGCAAGACTATACAAAGGCTTTCTGATCACAATTCAGTTTCAATTCGGATTAATCAGAGCTGCAATAAAAACCAACAGGAAAAGCTTTATCAACAGAGAAATTTGTACCATAATATTGTGTGTCTTCCAGAATTTTAGATTCATCAGAACTGAAACTTTAAAAAGCCACGAAAGCAGAAGTTTAAGTGTGCACCAAGCAAGCAAGCACGCAGCTCCAGAGATAACAATGGTAACTGGAAATGCTCGGCAGGCATTCCATCTTTATTCATCAGATCACTTTCTAAATGCTAGAGAACTAATTAAAGTAACTCTGTAGAACTATCACCGTAAGAAGAGACGTGCTGACTAGACCATGCCCTGCCTAAGTCCTCTCTTCTTAACTGCACGAATAAGGAACAGAGATGCACTTGCAGTGATTTCAGCCGCTCATTTCAGTACAGCATTCCACAGGCTGTAGGGGCGCAGGCACGCAGGGAGACTCACCACTGTTGTATTCTGCAGGATTAATAACCAGTAAGACGAAAAAGCAACATCAAGCAGTCCTTTACAACACTTTCACCAAAACAACAGAGCGTGTTCCACAGAATGCCAACGTCCAACTGTCAGACAAACCTTTGTCTATATGCCACCAGTCAAAGGCACTGGAAAAAACGGTTGCATGTTGCCTACATCTAGGGCTTATCAGTTCATCACTAGTAGAGCTATTAGTTGGGCACGTGATTTTTCTATGACCAACTTTTTAATTTTGGTACTGTACTAACTCTGGATTAACAGTGCATTACGTTCATGTCTTAAAGGGAAAGATACAGGGAATGGAGCAAACCAAAGAAATAAGCATAGCCTTCAACACATGGGAGCACCACGAACTGATGATGCACACCTTGTTCCTCTTCGCCCTCAACCCAGACACACTCCACATAACCAAGAACAAGAGCGTCCATCCAGGCTGCCTGCTCACCCCAGCGCAAACACCCTGTGTGCTTGATACATGAACTTGCACAGTACCTGTTATCAGAGCTTCAGACAGTGGTCCGGAGGGCAAGAGTTGAAATGAAACTCCCTGGATCTTACTTCATAAGGGGCGAAGAAGCTCATGCCCTTCTCCAGAAGGACAGGGATAATTTTTTTTTAAATTTTGTTTTTTAAAACTTCTCAGATCTTCCAGAAGAAGCAAGGAAGAGAGGTTCAGACCTACAGAGATAGGGACGAGCTTCCTCCCCACATCCCAAAATACCACTACACATCAAAAGGGAAAACATGGAAACAACAAGCACACACACAGTTCCACCCTGGCCTCTCACTTACAACCCCGGCACTTGTACCTGAGCATCCATTCATGTCTCCCTTGCCACAACCAAATTGCTATCCCTCCCGCTAAACATGAACTGAAGAGATACACAATGAAGCAAGGACAGTTAAAATGAAATTCACTCTTTGTTACGCTGCTGTTCTGTTCACATAATCCTGAGAATGACTTGACATCAGATCACAAGAACGATGATTAATCATGCAAGTATGTCCTGTTTGTAAGAGGAAAATAATTTAGATGCCAATTAGCATCTAAACAGTATTTTATACACTCCAATTTTACAAGAGTTCGCCATCAGTAGATAGAAAGCTCTAAGACAAAAGCTTTACTGGTTCAAAGGAAAAATCGTATCTGTTTCACTTTTACTCTTTCTTAAAGTTTTAGCATCTCGTTCAAAAGAGAAGTGACACACTCAGCAACTATTCTGAATCTCTGGCAGACTTCCTCACTTTCCAGGTCTTTAAAGATATCACAATTACATCACTATGAATCCATTACATATTCTGATCCCTATCATTCAGTGACTGAGTATTTGTTAAACTATCTTTTTCAAAGCTAAGATTTAGACAGGAAACAAAATCATGCACTTTCTTCTCATAGCAAAAGAATATTTAAAAAAATATTTTAAAGAAAGAGAAGGAAGAAACAAGAGCCACAGAAGTGCCCCTCCTAAAGTTTGGAGAGCACTATAAGATTTCCAGCATTTTCTCAAACTAACTATTTGTTAACATTTTTACATCTAGTTTACACTTGTAATCCAGAAAAGAGACATTAAAAGAATCCCGTATTTTCAGTCATTCATTTAGACATTATTAAAAAAATATGGTTTTCAGGATTCAACTCTTATTGTCAATTTTTTTCCCCTACGTAAAGCCCACATTTTATTGTTTTGGCTTTACTAGTTTTAGATCTATACAGTATCAAGAACATTCTGTGGCAAATCCATACTAAAATTTAAACTGAAATACAAATAAATCTATAAGACAAAAAATAGCCACAAGTGCTTTTAGAAGAAGAATAAGCTCCTTCAAGGGACATGTACAGTTAAAATTCTGATCCCAACAGACTAAGTAAATAATATACCTACAAGTGGGGCAAGAATACAGGGACAGCAGTCAAATGAACACATGCTTTTTAAACCGACATAGAATCTGCTTGATTAGATTTAACTTCATTTAATCGTTACTGCTCACCAAAATGCTGAATCTACTTTACTATTTTTTTTTAATTTAAAACAAAACCAACCAAAAAAACCAACCAAAAAACCCCAAAAGGGTAAATGGAAGCACAGGGCTGAAACGACCGGCCCATTCACACAGAGGTCTACGGCCAGGCCAGAAACCGAAATTCTCTTCTGGAGTCCCAATGCAGCACTGCAGCAAGTGTTCAAACTCTCGTAGAGAAAGAAAGTCAGTGACAAAGGGAAAAGCATTCCTTCTCCAGATTTCTTTCTTCTGTCACACTTACGCATACACAGCATTATGACAGAAAAGGGAGACTTTTAGTACTTTTCCCCACAACTCCCGTTTCCAGACGACAGCTGTCTAGTCATCAGCTGCTTTCCCTTCCACCACTTCTACTGCCAGACCCACACAAGCCCTGAGAGAGAACCGAGGAAAACGCCCGCTAATCTCTACCAAAGGACGGGCACGGTTCCCCCTCACGCTCCCGCCAGAACGCAAACGCTCCGCGACTGGAATGGAAAACTACTTCGGGAGAGAGAGGAGGGGAGGGCGGCGGGGCCGGGCGGCTGCTCCCGCCGAGGGAGAGGCCCGAGCACCTGGAGGCACACGCCTGGGGCGGCACCACGCCGGGCAGCGGCAGGGCCGCCGGGGACCCCCGCCCTCCCGGCCGGTCCGCGGCCTACGGAGACCCCGGCGCGGCCCCGGCCCCTGAGGGAGCGCGGCGGCGCCCCCCTCACGCGGGCCCGGCGGGGCGGGGGAGGGGCGCCCGCGCGCCGCCGGCCGTTACCCGCCGCAGCCCTCCACACCTGGCAGTGGGAGACGACGAGGCTCTGGTTGCCTTCCCCGTGGTACTTCCATTCATTCTCATCCATCTTCTCCACTTCCATGCCCGGCCCGGGCCGCCGCGCCCCGTGGGGACGGTGCCTGCCGCCGGCCCGCCGCGCTCACGCCTCCACCATCGCGGCTGCGCGCCGCCCCGCCGCAGGAAGTCCCGCCCTCCGCCCGAGGCGGGGGGGGCAGGGCGCGCCGAATCGGCCCGCCGCGCGCGCGCCGGGCGGCCACCTTAGCGCCGGGCAGCTCCGCCCGCCGCCATCATTGATCGGGGCGGACAGCGGCGGCTGCAGCGGCGCGGGAGGCCGCTCTGCCCCCGGCCGCCGGGAACGCCCCGCAGCGCCGGTTCTCCTGGGCCGCTCCAGGCGGCAGAGCTCCGGGAAAGGCCCTTCAGGCGGCCCTTCCACAGCGAGAGCGCCCGCCCCGGCCCCGCCGCCTTCCCGCCCCGCTCCAGCCGCTGCCAGGCGCCCTCCCCCGGGCACTCGCTCCATGTCGGAGTCGTGCACGGCGCAAGAAGGCGGAGAGCCCAGCCCAGCCCAGCGCGCCACCTCCCCGGGGCCGGTTTCGGAGGCCGCGGAGCAGAACGGAGGAAAAATAGAGCATCTTCCTCCAGAAACGACGACCTGGACCCAAAGTGCTTTTTATGCGCCCGTTTGTTGGTTGCCCAGATAACGTGTTCGGATACCGCACTGTAGAAAATGAGTTTGCACCTGCAACAGAGCTGATCAGATGATCAAACACTCAAGAAAAAGTGGAGTTTTACCTTTGGGGGTTTGTTTCCTGCTAAGGCTGTTTTTAAGGTTACAGACTTTTTAGTATATAAAAGAGAGGCAGCTCTCGTGCTTGCTCCTGTAGTCGGTGTGTCTCTGAATAACTTTGTGCTTCAATACACCAGAGGTCTTTCGAAAACCTAATAGAGATGTTACAAGCACAAATATAAAAATACATGTAACATTCTTTAAAAAAAATTACTAAAACATTAAGCTGTTTTCCTCACTGTTACCGACGTGGTTCAATATAGTCTCACAAAGTGCCTCAACACACACCCCCCTATATATGAATATACACACATATAATGTGCAGTAAGTTTAAGACAAATTATCTAAATATCCAAATTCCCTACCACAAATACAGAATTAAATTCTAGATCCCTTAATCCAGTCAATTTTATCACCATGAGTTTTGACTACAAACAGCAAAACTTATCCTCGAATTAGCATTTTAAAATCACCACTAAGGGCCCTCTGAAATTCCCCCTTTTCTCTCTTCCTCACAAGGCACTCCATGACAGCAGCCAAACCGACACATCGAAGGTAACTAACACTTGCAAGTTTTCCTCTGTATAATGAACATTTGTATAGTTTGGGTAGTAGCCAAATTTGACTCTGTATTACAGTCTTCTAAAAAAGTCAAAGCAAAGAAAATGATGCCTTTTTATTTTTAAAGGAGAGAGAAGATGCACCTAGAAGGCTGAAAATAAAACCTGCATGAATCTGCAATGAGTCATTGATCCTTTTTTTAAATGTGTGTGGTGCTGTAACTTAAATAATTTATAATGTAATTTGACTAGAACTTTTTAAAAAAAATGGGGGTTAAGTAATTTATACTTTCTTTTTGCCAAAATACTGATTGATAAGCACTTAACTTTTCCTTTTTATTTAACATTATCCTATATCTGCCTACATGAAAAAGGAAATGTGAATCCCTGCTCCTTTGGCCATTTAATAAAGACAAAAACAACAGAGGGATGTTTAAAGTATGTTTGTGTCACCTTCTGCATTTGCAAAGTTTCTTTATGTTGTGTAACAGCAAATGGATATATAAAACATACAAGAATTTACCATACTATCCTGACTTACCAAAAGTGTCATAAAGAAGTTTCACTCAGGACTGTGGGTAAGATTGTGGTATTTTATGATACTTGCATTAAAAATTAACTGTACTTCAGAGAAAAAGTATGTGGACACTTACTAAGCTTACATGGAGAAGTACAAAGGAAAATAATATTAATATATTGTCTTGCAATGGCAAAACTAATTTGTCTCAATTTTAAAAGGAACTCTGGTATAGCAAGTTGATTCATTTTCTGTTCTTTCATACTTCTGAAAAATGTACATCTACAGAGGAAAAACATAAAGTAGAAGTTCTGAGTGCAAGGGTAAACACACTGAGAACACCCACATTTTAACACAGTCTCTCTCTCTAGCAGGTCACTTCCCCTCTTCACCTTTTCCTTCAGCATTCCACGGTGCAGGACTACCACCCGGGCATGTTGCAGGGGTGTTCTGAAAACACATGGTAAAACTTGGAAACTGGAGGGAAAAAAGCCTATTAACATATTATTTCTCTCTGCATTATCAGTTTTTAAATATTACTCATTTCAGGTATTACCTACAATGTGCTTGAACTGAAATATCTTAAGCCTTTGTGCAATTAATGACGTTGAAGTGTGGCTCAACTGGAATTCCTCCAACATGGCTGTGTCTTGTGGTATAACTACAGCTTGTGTAGGACATACCTGGACTGGTTTTAATTAGCTACCTTGAGGACTGCTAGCATGGAGTTCAGCAACCTTCAAAATCCACCTAAGGATCTCAGTAGATGACCAGGTGTTCTATGGTATTTTAGTATGTAAATAAGCTAGTTTAAAACTTCATCAGGAATGCGTAAAGTAATGATACCTTCAGTTCTACAGCTCCCACTTAATCCCCTCACCATTTGTTTTTTGATGTAACGTGAAGGAGTCAGGAGAGCACCACAGTCCTGAAATACATTTCTGTTTCTCTAGGTCCTGTAAGTGCATTGGGTGGCTAGGCTTTATGCCACAGTTCCTGTTTCTTGGGACTCTTCAGTGTTGGGGATACCAAAAAAAAAATTAAGGTAAATAATCTATGACAGATCATATGATATGAAGAACAAGCTAGTAAAATACTGACATGTAAGGCTATTGTCAAACAGATTTGCAACTAAAAATGAGAAAATAGCCATCCTGTCTCTTTACATGAAGACAGACAACAATACATTCACCAATATAAAAATTCTTCCCACCCTATCTTCTATCACCCCATGTCTGTAGTTTTTGCTTGGTTTTAAGTGGCATTTAAGCTATGGCACTGACTTCACATCTTTAGGTTATTCATCCCAGCTCCCCTGGGTCACGCCTGCTATACAGATCATTACGCTGCCAAAGCCCACCAAAACATGATTCCCCTCCCAGCTGAGCTGAGCTCTAAACCTTTGCTATGCCCTTTTCCCAGGCATGCCCCAGAGCTATTAACACTGGGCTGTCACATATGCCATCTTTTACAACTTGTAAGTTTACCAAGGAATAAGAATGAAATGGTAAAAACAGTTCACTTACTCACTTTGGGGGAGGAGTATCAGGCAAGTATTTCTTGTTAATATTCTGATGGCCATAAAAAGTTCATTAAATCCAGATCCAAGGGAAAAAAAAAAAAAACCAAACATTACTTGAGACTCATTATAAAATTGGGTGCCAATAATACAAAGGTCTTATAAGCTTATGAGAAGGATTTTTATAATAGCTACATCTTAGTTCTCCAGGTTCCCAAAATGAAAGGCCTCTATAAAAGAGAGGATATTTTGTTCTTTATGAAAAGAGTAAGCATTACACAAAAGATCCTATCCTAGGACCTAGAAATGTCTGCCTGGAGAAATTAGGTTTAAAAATCACAAATTCAAGGCAGTGAGTCCAAGAATATTGAATGGACATGATAATATGACAATGAAATTGTGCTACAAAATACTATTACTAATTTTTTTAAACTACTGCACCACTTTCAGTTTTCAAAAGATGCAATTATCATGTTTAAATAAGACTAACAGTTTTATATTTTTATTATACTCGGACCATCAAAAATGGAGTATACTTATGTAACCCACATCTCATTAAAACTTTAAAGCTTTGCTTTTTTTCTATTATCAGGATGATACCACTGCGCCATGCCATAGTTTTCTATTGAATCCATGGTTTATCTATGTAATTTCATACACACACTAGAAATGCAGAAATCTCGTGCTCCAGCTGTCATTTCACCATCTCAGACTCACTGAGAAACACTGACCCAACAAAGGAAGAAAGATTAGAATAGGACTGGAGTGTGTCATTTGATGGCTTTTTTAGAAAGGATTTCTCGTACTTTGAACCACAATAAAATATTTTAGAAACTAAGCAAGTCAATGGCTTCAGGAACAGGACTGTAAGTAGCAAGAAAGGTGACTTAAGGTCAATGAAGATAAAGCCACATATATGTTGTTAACAGACCAGAGCTTGTGCAAACTTACCCAGCCATCAATAACCACAGATGTGAATAAACAGACATTATAACTACTAAGAGGTTTAATTGCTACATACAGTCTGAGGGAGGAAATGAAGTTACAGACACAGCATAAATAACAACTTCTCTGTACAGTATATATAACTTCAAAGAATTGCCAAGACAGACAGTATTTTTTACACATAGACAAGATAATTAAATACTGTTTTCCATGCACAGGAGTCCTGAACATTTATTGAGGAAAAAAATACAACTAATTACCAGGGCAGGGGGATAGGACACACACCCAAAAACCAAACAAACGAAAAACAGCATTGTGGTGAATTTTTGGGACCGGTAAGAGAAAATACACAGAAAAGAAGATCTAGTTAGAAACTGTAGGAGGTCTTTAAAGCAGAACACTATGGTGAAATCCTAGTAGCTTTGACAGGGTATTAAAGCAGAATGGAACAAGACCAACCCCATCTAAGCACCTCCTTAAAGTCTGTTCTTACAGGCTTTAATCCTGTGGGCAAGGAAGGAAAGATGAAGGGATAAAGAGCTTTTAGGTCTGGCCTTGTATTCAGTGACACACCAACGACTGGAAGACAAAATGCTCTTTACATAAAGAGGTGAAAGCAAACTACCAGAGCAGACTCAGTAGCCTGGTCAGAAGTCACGCAGAAGCAGTATTTTTTCTACTTTCAGGACAGGCTAACACTTATTGCAGATACTTTGCTGTTAGTGTTATACTATTCACTCATGATCAAACACCCTCTTGCAACATGTAACTGCCCCTGGGAAAACACCTCATTGTCTCATATCACAAACATACCCTAACCTTGTGTTTAGTCCTTGGACCTGTTAATGGTTAAAAGAGAGCACACCTTAAACTTATTTTTGACACAAGCCCTGTGTGACCATCTTTAAATAAGGAAGAGAATATGGATATTAATCTGGTTTTCAGCTAAACTGCCATAATTTGGCAATGCACTTCTGTGGGAAACCTTGAGATCTTCCCCATTAAAACTTTTAGTTCACCAAGTACAAGGTCTCCAGAAGATAAATTACAAATTGACGTAAATTGGTCACACGTTACGGTTCAGTTTATACCCAGAAACACCAAACTGCGTGATATCTGGCGATAGTACAGGACTGAGCAGCAGTTTCTTTTGTACACTTACTGATAAATTCAGATTTGGGTTCTCTGACACAGCTATCAAATACTTTAGAAGACATAATTCCTTAAATTCATACACACCACATTTTATTGACTGTAGCGCTAATAATTTTGGAGTGATCTCTGTATTCAAATGGCAGCATACAAAATGAATGCTCCCCCCCAACCAACTCCCTTGAAGAACCCAGTTTACTGGAATCATCACAATTGAGATCAATAAACAGAACCTATATTTTCAAGAGACATTTTCTCAAATTTTAAACCTCAGATTATCTGTCATCTCCAATACATAAACACAGATGTAATGCAGTTTCACAAGCAGAGAAGCCAACATAAATACTATGCTAGCTCAAAAGGGTGATCTCGTTCTCCTTTTCAAATCTGCCCGTATATTCCTGTGCCCTCTCTTCACATTGCCCTTGGCACATTTACACCCATGTGGCACATTATAGCAGACTATTCATCAAATGAATGGTCAGGTTTTCTTGGGTGGGATTCTCCCCCGACCCTTTTTTTTTTTTTTTTTAATTCTTTAGTTGACTCAGCAAAACAGTGTGACACATTGCATAGCCACCCAAGTCCTCCAGCCATCATTAAAGGAGGAATGGGAACACAACCAAAACCGGTGGGGAGCGGAGGATTAGCCATTTTGTTGCTAGCTCTCTCAGACCAGATTAAGCTGATTATGAAACCGTACTTCTAGCAGTGCTGCAGAACCTCCTAGCAGGATGAACGTGTGGGGGCCCTTTCAAGGAAAGAAGAAAACGCACAGAATGAACAGATATTTCTGGGTGTGCTCTGAAAAAGCAGTAGAGAGCACATCACCAAAGAAATGTTTTGGGAGAGAGAACTGTATCATTCATGGAGCAGTCCATGAGCTGTCACTTACAGGTTTTTTGGGTTGGGTTTTTTTTGGTTGGTTGGTTTTTTTGATTTTTTCCCTCCCCCAGAAAAAACACGTATTAAATTTCTGCCATCCCTTTACTGCTAGATCTACCCATGTTAAAACAGAGTGGAAATGATCTGCATCATCAGAGTGTTAATGATAAAGCATGCCACTAAACTATGCTTTATTGATTGAAAACAGCTATTTCAAAGGTGACAATCTACAAGTCTCTTGATTAAGGTGGAATGAAGTGGATATTTAACAAGTGATTATGAGATCTTCCTGATTTGGTTTTGGCAAACATTCAGTGTAAAACAATATCCATTGCAATAAAAATCTTTGTGAAAGTATCTCACTTGGAACAAAAGCATAAATATGAGTAACGAATATACATCTCACACCTTCCAATAGATTTCTAGGGGAAAAAAAAAAAATCCAAGTTGCTTGGAAAAGAAGAACTATTGCTAACAGTGACAGGAAAATAAATATACTGAAATATATAGAGATGTTCTACATCTCTCAAGTCAAGCTTTTTGAGGAATTAAATTTAAGATGACCGAGCAAGCATAAATTCTAGATCAAATTCTACACTTCTTAGAACAGAATCAGGCCCAAAGAGCAGTGAAGCCCCTTCTCACGCAAGGCTTGGCACCTTGGAAGGTACAAGTCCACGTGGCATAAATCTATAGATTAAAAAATATACCTTGATGTTCTACTTTGTGGCTGGTTTTGAACCTATTTATGAATCTGTGATACTAAGTTAGAGTGCAAAAAAAGGCATTTACAAAATCATATCTGGAGATAGACATTGAATTACAATTAAAGAACAGTGACAAAAGATATACTTGGAGCTACTAGAAACATAATTGTAAAATCCATTAGGGCAATCCTGCTACCCAACACAAAACAAAGACAGCAGACAGACCAAAAAGAATTTAAATGATAGTATTTTTCCCCCAGCTAGAAATAAGTATCTGGAAAGAGTAGACAATCTGACAAAAGCAGGAAAAGTAACGGACAGGAATGGTTGTTGGGTTTTTTTAAAAACATGAGGCTCCAGGAGCAGTATGTTTTACAAAACAAATCTATCAATATCAGACAGAGCACAAGACAGACAGAAAGAGATTCGTAAATCTCTAAACTACTTATTACAAGACAGGTATATTTTTGTATGAACAAAATGGGCTGTTTTTCTATTTTCTCACTTTGCACTGCAAAAAGGAAGTTAAATGCTGTTCACATAATTGCTTGATATACTTTACTTCTGGATGTGTCTGAAAAGCAGCACTGATGATAAAAATAAAAACTCTAAATTGCTCTTCTGTAAGACCCAATTGATCAATATTAATACTTTGTCTGTCACACAGTTACAGGTTTCCAGGAGTTTACAGTGTTGCAAACTAGATGTAATGGGAAACAGCCTCATCTGCTGGTTTGAGGAGATACTATCAGGTGTCTATGATAGTTTAATACTTGTGGGGATTTTTTTTTTCCCCCCTCTTCATTTACATGTCCCATACCTCATGCAGTAAAATCTACAGGATTGGGTTTTGGGTTTTTTGCTGTTGCATTATATAGTATAGCAGCAGCAAAACATTTGCACACACTCCTCAGATGATTGGAGATCGTAGATAAATTCATTAAAAGGAGAAGCTCTGAATCTACTTTCTAGCTCCTGTTCGTGAATATAGACAGACATGTCTATAGGGATTGCTCAAAGACTTACCACTACTTAGTTTTAAGGTTCTTGTAATTTTACTGAAACTTCATAGTGTTCCTGATCAGCTATTCCATGGGACTATTTGTTTCAAACAAAGTGTTTGATGGAGATTTTTGCTTTTCGTTTTTTGTTTAAAAACTTAATTTAAAAACTTCTAAAAGAAGATTATTGAAAAATATGCTGGTTTATCTCATTAAAGATTAAACTTTTTATTAAGAAGCATTAGCATTGAAACAATCATGAAGAATTTAGGGGGAAACAGTACGGGATAACAGGTCACCCTGAAGTTAAGGATGTATCTTTCGCTGTCTTTTTAGTCCCAATGAGATTAAAATCTAAGTTTCTGCTAATGTACAGATGTAATATTAATGTGGACATGAGCTAACTTCTGAGAGACTGGCTTTGCAGTATCAGTATTCTTACAACATTCATTTAAAAAACAACAACAACAAAACGCCAGATAGTTACACATATTCTTAAAGTGTCCCCTCCTCCTTATCTGCTCTTACAGATAAACTGCTCTCGGGGCCCTGTGAGGGCACTGACAGGCTGTAATAGAGCTCTGACCAGCCTCCATCCATCTTGCTCTGTAATCCTCCTCTGCAAGCTCTCCCCACCCCCCCAGAAGAAGGTGCAGCTCTGATACAGCACAGCTGCATGGCCTTGGGTCTGGTGGATAAGCCTGATGAGGTACAGCTGCAAGAAGCCACATGTGGACCTCTGCTGCTGGCTGGGGTCCTTGCCCCTGCCCCAGCTGTGCTGTAGCAGTCAGGGAGCAAGTGCAAGTCAGGGAGCAAGTGGCTGCTCTGCAAGGGAAGGCCGGTCAGGAGCCAGGGTGACAGCAAGGCACCCCAGCGAGGCACAGCATTAAGGGGTGTAGTCCTACAGTACCTGAGGAAGAAGAGCAGGGCGGGTTTGGTGACAGTGACCAGGGATGGCCCCAGGCTGGTGATTGCCAGGCCATCTGTAGTGATGAGGCAGTCCAAGGTCAAGCCAGCGAGTTAAGTCATCAATGCAAGGTATGAGGCCAGGCACAAGCGTACCTAGAACCAAATCCATTGCGTCTCTTCCCTCCCACAGACTGTCCCTCTTTTACCTTTCCAAACACCTGGTCATTACCTTTATTGCTGTTCTGTGTCTTACACAGGTTTCCACTTGCCAAGGCCAGGGAATCCTATGCATAAGCATTCTCCATATCCCTGTGTGGTCTGTTAGCCTCATGTTCCCTCAGGACACTGGTCTAAAGTTAATGTAATTTGGTTTCGCCAAAGTTAAAGCTATAATGACTCTGTCATTATTCCATTATCTTGATTGCAGAAAGTATTTTAAAGAATGTGGGTCACTCAGGTTACTTAAATTACCTTGGCTTCACAATTCCATACTTCCCCTTTAGACAAGGCTGATCTCATTCATTTTCAAAGGGCTGATTGGTTCCAGTTCCCATTCAAATCAGAAGGCTCTGCATTCACTTAACACTTCTGAAAGGCCACTATTTCAATGTCTATGCTCAGATGGGAGACCCTAGATGCACAGGAAGAGGTTAAAAGTCAATGGAAACAAACAAAAGGAAAAACTTAAAATAGGAATGAGCATAGAGATGGCAGTTATAAAGATGCACTTAAGTGGAAGAAAGGAAAACAGAAGCAAATAAAACAAGAAGTGTGCAGCATATCAAAGACCATAAGCCTGAACCGTTATTCTTGCATGCAAATTGCATTTCAGTGATTAGTCCTAGAACATAACTTATTATGATGTGAAAAATCATACATTGAATAATTCTTTATCAAGGGCACTGCACTATTAAACACAATTGTGTAAAGAGGCTTTACAGGAGACTCTTCAGGAGACTAGATCCACATTGATTCAAAGGGAAAGATGCCATTTCAGGAATAACCTATATTACTCGCCAAAATCTGACTCACCAGGAGTTGCTCACAGCAATTATTCAAAAAAGGAACACAGCCTAACAGGTACTTACATGTACTCTGTATAGCTATACGAGCTACACATATATTAATCTTCTTGGACAACTCAGAATCCCTGAAAGGTGTAAAAACAATTTATTAGAAGATCCTTGTATAAGAATCACTCTATGATCATTCAAAGTAAAAGGACAAACATATGGATCTTACCCTCTAAGCTTTTAGCCTTCCCCCAAATGTATTCCTTCCAGTTCATGAACGTTTTTTCCCAAGGGACCCTCTGAGTTTTGAGAAGAGTCTGAATTTCCTGATCATTTTTATTCCCCATCACCTCTATCTCCCACCCCCACCTCCCGCCATCTGCCTATAAGCATCATTTTACCACATTAGGCTCTTTCTGCAGGGGATACTTTGAAAGATCGACAACACCATGTTTCAGTTGAATGCCAAGTAACCCCGCTTATGCATTATCACTTTACAGAAACAAGAGATCACTGGAACATAATGACAGAGCTAACTGAGAAAAAATACACATATACAGATTGATCTATCAGGAATTTTCTCTTACTAACAGTAGATTTTAGAAATGATGCTTTATTTCATATCCAAAGGTGTTATACTTAATGAGATGTATTTTCCTTTCTGCCATGGTTTAGCCCCAGCCAAGCACCATGCAGCCGCTCGCTCACTCCCCCCCCGCCCCGATGGGATGGGGGAGAGAATCGAAAGAGCAAAAGTAAGAAAACTCGTGGGTTGAGATAGTAACAGTTTAATAATTGGAACAAAATAATAGTAATAATAATAATGAATTATAATGAGAGGGAAAAAAAACAATGAGAGAGAGAGAGGAACAAAACCCAAGGGAGGGGGAAAAAAAGAAAATATATATTAAAAAAAAAAAATTACAACCGCTCACCACCCGCTGACCGACACCCAGCCAGTCCCCGAGCAGTGATCGCTACCCCCCGGCCAACTCCCCCCAGTTTATATACTGGGCATGACATCATATGGTATGGAATAGCCCTTTGGTCAGTTTGGATCAACTATCCTGGCTGTGCCCCCTCCCATTTCTTGGGCACCTGGCAGAGCATGGGGAGCTGAAGGGGGAAAGAATCCTTGACCAATGTAAACACCGCTTAGCGACAGCCAAAACATCAGCGTGTTATCAATATTATTCTTATACTAAAATCCAAAGCACAGCACTATACCGGCTACTAGAAAGAAAATTAACTCTATCCCAGCCGAAACCAGGACATGGAGTATTCTTGCTATATCATATTCTAGAAGGACAGTACGGTGTAGCTTTGCTATTTTTTGTTATCTGTGTACATAGATAAGCTTTACAAGATGTTGAGGGTACTCACAAGATCTTCAAAAGATAGGCATGTCCATGTACATACTAGGAGTAAAGTGAAATGACAGCAAACTTCACAAGCATCATACTGTTCTTTTACACCATGATGCATGATATAAAGTTAATTGTCCTTTCTTGCTATCAAATTTTCAGGCCCACTCCTTCGTATTACTGCCAACTTAAAATACCCATTTGATTTCACAGATATTTTAACTCTAGCAGAAATGAAGAACTAGAATCTTTGGTTCTAACAAATATTTACCTTTACCAAAAATTTACCTTTACCAAAAGTAACTATTCTTCTGCCACCAATTTCCTAAAGCAATCATTCCAAACATGTCTAAAGTAAAAGAAGTGTTACTGATAAGTCATTTAAATTAAAGCAAATACACAGGAACTCTTTTATATGAATGGGGAGTTTATATAATACGTGAGAAAGAACATGACCTACTGCTTTATTTGTTTTTATATGGAGATGTCCACAAAGACACCAAATGGATTACATAAAAATATTAAAAATAGTCCCTCTTCCAAAAAGCATAAACAAAGATGCAAACAACAGCTCCATAAATAAAGTATGTAGAAAAAAATTTCCCCCCAATCATTAAAAAGTAAGCTCAGCTTTGTTGTCTTATAAAAGGGGCAACTACCTTTAGATTTTGCATACAAGTTTTTCAGTTCCTCCATTTTTCTGCAGCACAGTGAATGTTTGTCAGAACACGGGATTATAGCCTGTAAAAGGCAACTCTTTACATGTTCTATATAACAAACACTATCTCTTTAGGTGATAGGCCTCCCATTCCTCTGAAACAGGTAAAACATTCAACAATTACTGAAAAATGCTGGTGGGACAAGGTGAGAGCCATCAGCGATGTGACACGCACAGGAAAGAAGAATACTGGAAAACCAGAGAACAGTTTGATTACAACCACATGAATTCAGACAAGAAAAGAGCACTTACAAATTTTGGGGGGATAGAGGGAAAAGTAAAAGAAATTCAATGAATTTCAAACAAAAAGATAATCAAATGCCAATTAAAGACTTCAGCCTTTTATAAGACCTGTGAAAAAAAGGTTAAAAATTGGAAACTAAGCATGAAACAGGAGACAACTGTATTATAAATGAAGATGACTTACTGGGAAAAAGACCAAAGGATATATTTTAGGGCTACTAATTCACTGGCAGTTTTAAGTAAGACTAAAACTAGCTGTAGATACAGGCATAAAGCTTAGATGCTATTGCTGAAAATGGAACTCCAGCTTTAATTCGTTTAGTTAGGAGTCTGAAGCAGTGGAAATAATATGCAGTTCATCGCAGCAACATGTTAAATAATTAGTTTATAGACAATGAACCACACCAGGAGATATGTTACTAGAAGAACAATAACCTAGCACTGCTACCCCAAAAAATCCAATCTTCAGAAATATTGAAGTAATCACTAAAGGAAACAATTGCTGTAAAAAAATGCAAATATTCTAAAACTTACTAGCAGTAGGTATAGGAAGAAATGTATATGGCTTTTTAGGATCCTGTCTGATATGCTGAATATGTTACAGGTAACTTTTTTCAAAAGCGTAATTGTTTGCCCCTCCACACTTAGTTAACAAAGCTGCTACCAGATCTCAATATTCCCAACTATGGATCCTTGTGAAGTGATACTGGAACAGATAATTCTCTTTGCAAAAGTAACTTCCAGGTCATTCAAAATCCTATTGCTGCTAACTAAGAACAGAATACAAAAGGTGCATTGTGGTATAGTGTCACACTCACCAATCTAGTATGAAAACAAGAGAGCTGTAATAACGCTGGAAAGAAATGCCTCATAAAAGCTCTGGATCGATCTTCCCTTTTTAATGCAGTGCTGGTTACTATTCCAATCCTTACGTTCATTGTCAAGACATGGTGCCTGCCAATAAACAAGCATTAATCTCTTTTCATTTCATGTTGATGCAAAGGTTTAGCAAATTTAATGAGAAAAGATTATCTGAAGGACTGAGAAACCACAGAAGGGTGAGAAGGGAGAAGGAGAGGGCAACGAGAAGTAGTCTTGCATGTGCTTTTCTTCCAATTTCTAGTCAAGTAAACCGAGATAGATACACACACAGCCTACTCTGGATCAGAGCTAAAAAGAAGCCCTTTAACTTCAGCAAACTTTTTGCTCCCAGACTTCTTATTTCAGTTTTCATTCCACGGAGCATTCAATGTTCAGTGTTTTAGAACATATTTAGAAAAAGAATCAATGTTAAAGGCTTGTGGAAAAAAAGACAAATATCTGTTTATTTTAGAAAATACACACAGCTTTCCTCGAATATACCATCAAGATATACGGCGCACACATACAGTTGTGACACACTTAACACAGACAAATTATTTTCTTTTCTGGTGAAGCAACTCACAGACAGAACAGCTAAGGTTTCAGCTTTCATTTGATACTTCAGAAACTAAAAGGAGCTCCATGAAGCTAATACACAGGACTCAGTTAAACACTGCAAGTGCTTGAGATGTTCATCTAGGCCTGAGACAAAAGGCTTTTTGTGTTAAACAAGGGAGTAATTCTACTCACTTCTGTAGAAGCAACAACTTTCTCTTACTTAAAACGTGTAGCACTGAGTCATTGAAAAAAAAAATCTGAAGACTGTCAGAGATATTAGCTAAACATCATTTAGTGAAAAGACTAATGATAAAAGCAAGTGTTCCATAAATACTGCAGTTCATGATTCTGAATTAAATTTGTTCAGCAAAACCTCCATCCATCAAACTACTCAATTCCCCATTAAGTGTTCAGCACTACTACTAAATTCAAGTACATATTTAATTACTCGACTGACGTCTTAGCATTCATGCTTCAACCACTTGAAAAAATAGATCACAATCCACATCAAAATATTCAATGCCTTCAGTTTCAGTATCGGTCCATCACACTGTGGGGCAAAAAGAACAAGATGACCCTCTCCTAACACATTTGTACATCTTTTTCCTCCCCCAGAGGAAAAACACTTTGACAAAACCCTTGTATCAACCTTTAACATGCAGCCAAATGAGACATGCATTTGATGACTTCTGGTATATCCAGGAAAAAAACCACCAAAACAGCATACTTCCCAGAAGAAAGGATTTGTATGAGTAACATTTTATTTTGAGCACTAAATAAAATGTTATCTCATCACACACATTAGAAGAATTCTGTTTTCATTTATACTTCTGCAACCTTAGAAATACAGTCTTCCTTACAACACATGATAATCCAAATTCACGGAGTAAGAGAAGGCAAGCCTAAGGGGTCAGCTTTTGTTGTAATCCATTCCAAGAATATATAAAAGTGTAAACCACTATAGTTTTTATTCTTTTCCATCACTCCTACATGTGCCTTTATGCAAATCTTTATACAAACCCTCAGGTTACACATTTGCAACAGAAACATTCACATAACACTGTTTTGATGCTAATGATGCTGTATAAATAATAGGTAGGGGACTAGTGCAAAGTGTCAGTTGCATATTCATATCATCCATATGTAAGGTTATTAAAATAGAACTGCATATGAAGATGTTGTACACTAGGAGTACTCCTAGTACTCATTAGTACTCCTAGTGTGAGTAAAAACTCAGGTGAGTAAAAACTCACCTGTATACAGCATGCAAAGTAAAGCTTAGGTCTTGCAAATAACATAATTTCTAAGTATTTGTGAATATTCATAAATATTTATAAATAATGGGCAAATTCCTTTCCTCCTCAGAGCCCCAGTGGAAGAAAGCAAGTTCCACGTTCACAGCGTAAAATGAGGTAAGTTTAGTAGTTTGATGATACAACGACCTTGCTTCTGTGCAGCATTCTCTTCTGACTACCTAGAACTGGGTAGTCAGAACAGAACAGAACAGTCAGAACTACTGGAACAACTGGGGCTCAGCGTTCAGTTTAAGAAGTATTTTCCAGTACAACCTACCTTCTTCCTTCTTTTTCTTGCATGGTTGTTCATTCTTCATTCGTGTAGCAGACAATCCTGGGAATGGTACACAGAAGTAATATTAGTCATCTGAGGCCAAAGTCACTAATGTCAGCTGTGTAAGATGATCAATTTAACAACAGTTTGCATGACTGGGCTCTACACTGCATCGTCCCAAACATCATACTGCAGTCACGAAAACTCTACAGTAAAAATTGCTTTATGAAGTTGATTGTACTTGCTATTAGTGAACTACAAATAAAGTTTATGCTCCAGAAAGTTCATATTCAAAGCTACTGCATCACAGCATCTACAAAGACTGTATTTATACTTTTATACATGCATTTTTCTTTTAAAAATGTGTTCCATTTCAAAGATTAACTTTCATACTTGGTGTTATCTCTAGGATTACAAACTTATTTTTCTAATCTGGTTATTTATTTAGCACAAGAGGTTTGCTTGAAACATTATAGAACCATTTTGTGATATAATTTTTCTTCTTTCTACTGAAGCACAACAGAATTGTTTTATCAGGAGAGATATTTGCAACTCTGTCTTTCAGTGACTCAGGACTGATTTGCTGTTTAATTTAACTGAACAGATGTTTATCTTCTTTTACAGTTTTTGTTTCTTTGGATTTTTAAGAACCACTGGGGAGAATAACTGATACTATATAGCTTCTTCTGCTAATGAGGCTATACAAATATTACCATCAATAATCTGGGGGCCAATAGCTTAAAATAATGATAAAACCAAGTTTGTAACAAATCACAATTTAATTTGCATTCTCATTGCTTCCTGACGTTTTTGAGAGATGTTAGTCATACTGATTGCAAACGAGGGGCAGCTGAATCTCACAGCACAAAGTGACTCTCCCAAGCAGATGAAAGATCCTTTCACACAATTCCATTTCAATTAGAATATATTGCCCTCCCCAAGAAGTCACCCAAATTACAAGCTAAAAATCAACAGTTTACTTCTCAATGAAAATTTTATATAGCCTTATAATGGAAAGCAAAATATCACTTGTTATTACTGGAATAAATTCAGTCCCCAGCAAGAAAACAATTAAAATATCTGGGCCTGTTACTCTTGCAGCATAAAAATTATCAAGAGTGATTCTGGCACCACAAGAAAAAATAATGTATAAAAAGTGTGGTGACAGTAAAAAGTATCAATCTTACTACTCAAGAACAAGAATGCCTCTATTAACCCAACAATACAAGTCTTCCCACTCTGCCATAGCAACATGCATCAGCCTGGTGGAATTGCACAAAGCCAAGCTGATGACTGTAGTGACGCTACACTGATACAACATAAGGCAGAAATTAAGATGAGATCAAAGTTTGAGTCACACCCCTTACCATACCAGTAAGAAAGAAAGAAAAAAAACAAACCACCACCCACACCCAAAAAAACCCCCACCCAGAAAAACAGAAACAGAAAAAAGCCAACATACATGGATTATTGTGAAGTAAAAAAATCTGAAGGAAGCTAAATATGTGAAAGGAAAATCCATGGTTAAAATAGCTAAGAAAAACAGCTACAAAAAGGCAATGACCTTTTGAGATACATCAGCAAATAAATGAATTCTAGTACTGAAGATATGAAGACGGTAAAATTGCTGAAGTGAGGCAAAAAGCTGTAAGTGTTCAATAAACATTGCCTATCTGTATTTGCTAATGCGGATAACTTTGTACTACATGAGGATAATGAAATACTTCCAATATACTTATGACTAAAACAGATAATATCAAGATCATAATTTTTAGGATTTCATAAGGAAAAATATAACCACAAGGTCTAGAAAAATGCCCAAGAGAACTGCCTTAGGATATCAGCGAGACCCCGATGTCTATTTCCGACGCATGTGACAATAACTAGAAAACTTCTCCAGAGAAGGTATCCGGACATAAAAAAGTAACAACTAATAATTACAGGCGAGTTAAAACACTTTTAATCATAGATTAAATGTAAAAAGGAGGTTAATTAATGAAGCATTATTCACCTCGTAATAAGAAGTATAATTAAAACAACGTCATTAATGCCAGTCAACATGGTTTTATAAAACAGCTATCCTGTTAAACAAACCTGGGGTTTGTCCTTTGCATGAGTAATCGCAATAACACTAACTATTTAGGCTTTTATAAGGCACTTCACCTAAAACACGTGCCATTCTAGACAAAATAAAAATAACACAGTGAAGAATGCATTACGTGAATTAAAAACTAGTTAAGTGAAAGACCTCATATTTAGCAAATATGTCAGTACTAGATCTGAAGTAATTTTACATCGTTCTTAGTGAAGCGAGAATCACAGTACCATCCGTGCTGGTGGAATGGCAAATAACGGTGGGGACGGTGTGATCCAGATCAGTTGGTTCGCTGCACCCATTTCTTGAGAACAGATTCTCACACCCATATTAAAAAAAGGAATGAGTGTTTGCAGAAAGTATGTATGTAAATCCCAGTTAAAAGAAAATGATTTATGCTCAAACTTAAAAAGCTTAATCTTTTTAATCCTTTAAATAAAAAACAGATTTAATTTGATTGCAGTATAAAGTGCATACAAGAGGCCATACTGAAAGGCCTTTCATCTTGAGGATAAAGAAATAAGGACACCAATGTTTAGAAATTAAACTTAAAAAACATACCAAACTTCATATTTGAACTTACCTAACACTAAAGATAATAGAATCTGAAACAAATACAGATAATACCCTCATGTCTTGAAGTTTTCAGATCAAAACTATACCCCTCTGTATTCTTAGGTGCAAATAATGAGTCGGGGTGCAATATATAGGAATTGCAGTACATAAGTGGTCAGACTATATAAACTATCAGGATCTTCTGTCTCATTTGGATTTTACAACTCAGAAAGACAAATGTTATTTAATTGTCTTCACAGCAAGGCAATGTTTTGGAGAAACAGGCAAATGTATGGTTTTGTTCCTCTATAAATGTTTCTTCCTTCAGCTTTACTTATCCCACAGTTAACCCATCCTCATACAAACAGGCACGAGAACAAATATACCCTTCCTCCATATATTTTTACTGATTCAAGGAGGCCAGCATGCAATCATTCTTCCTATAGAATCCAAACCATTCTGTTCTAAATCATGACTGATCAGATGCGGTCAGCCTTGTGTGATAAGTACATCATTTTAAATGTGTTAAGATTTTGGCTTGTTTGTTGCAATGGCAGAATACAAAACTTATCACAAAGTTAATTTTATCTACCTCCTCCAAATAACAGCCTCCCTGGCTTACTACCAAGAGCTCTATTCCCTCAGAACAGCCTTTGTGCCATTACTAGGTCTTTGACATTTTTTTAAAGCAACAGAATGTAGTTCTAGATGTCACAGATATTACAGCGTATTTACTTGCAGTTCCAGTATTTTATTTGCTTCAGTGGGTTTTCTTCAAGCTCCCCAGTCTCCTCCACCTGCTTGTCTGCAGAGTAACTTCAATTCTATGCCTGTAGCTTAAGTATATGAAGCTGAACTCGAATTACACTAACAAAAGTGTCCCATTCAATGATAAATATCAAACTTGCAGAGAACATAGGATACCTGAGACATGATGTAACATATGAAATAGCCTACTGAATATGGTAGGATGAATAAATAAGAACGAACAGAATTCACCGTGGCTGGGATTAATCCAGGCTCTTCTCTACTCTTATACCGAGAGACACGAGGCAAGAAAAGAACATCTGAAAAACCTGCTGTACGCTACTTCATGTCAAACCACACCCAGTAGCTGGAAATCATACCTGTGTCCCAAGTAATCTTTAATTCCACTTTAAGTGTTTACCACTATGTAAAATCTACTGTTAAGCTAAAAACTTCATACTATATATTAACAGCCTATCTGAAAAGATGATGTGCAGCAAGGCCAATTATCTTTAAAATGAAATTTAATCAAAGAGGGCATCTCACCCTTAGCAGATTTAAAGTTATTCTATTCAATTACTGACAAATCCGTCAAATATGTCCCTTAGAGGTCCTAAGGAAATTAATATTCAGTGCAGATAATTCTACCAGGGAAAAAGCGTTCTTATCTCCCCAAGAGAATAAAACAATGTCACAAGAACTGATTTTCAATCTTGTATAATAAAAAAGCAATTTACCACAAGACCTTTCACACCTGTTTGTTAAAGTAACCCAGAAACTTATTTATTAGTGATAGATTAGAAACACACAATCAATTTTTACAAAGTTTTAATTACTAAGAAAATTGCACTTTGCATTTCATTCAGATTAAACAAATACTACTAGACAAGTCTGCCTCCAAGATAATAAGGCAAACAGCAAGAAGCAAGCCACAGCTTTTTCTAACGCAAACAAAGAAAAAAAACCTCTTTATGTGAGCTGGAGTCCTACCCTTTCCAGTTTGCTCAGACTTGCCCCTTCCTTCGCTGTATGTTTTACCATGTTATTGACATAGCACAAGATTTTTTTTCTTTGCTGACGTACTAACACTAGACAAAGCTCTCTTTCATCAAGTAGTCAACTGTGCTTGAACACCAGGCTACCAAAAAAACAGCAATACTAGACACTATACAGTCTTCTATAGCTAGATTACAAACCGCTGCTTCTTAGAGTAGGAATCACAGTACCTGTAAATTGAATCTTTTACTGGAATATCAATACTAAGAGTCTCCACATAAACCAGCAATACAAAGTTTTGTCATTACATCAAATCCACTGTATTTGATACTTTTACTAAACATATACCCAACTGGTATTAGAGATGCTGACAAAATGAGAAGGAACTCTACATAACACCAGAAATGGCAGGTTTTTACTTTCCAGAAAAGTCAAGGTAGTTACACTGTACTGATGATCAGTGTTTCACTCTAGCTTCCTAGATGGTTTTAAGCTGAAGTTTAAAATGCAAACTCCATTTCCCAATAAACTCAAGCATTTTTTTTTTACAATAGATCAAATGTTAGAAGAGTACTTTTTCTGCCATTCAGTTTGATACAACACACACTGGAAAAAAAACAAACAAACAAACCAACCTAAAAACCAAAACCACCACACACAGCTCTACACAATTCAGGTCTACTCAGACACACAGCCAGCAAGCTTTACTGAAAATAAGCATTTCGTGGTGATCCGAAATAAAGATGAATGTTCAGAGCTACACCTTTCTAACTGCAAAGCTATCTGTGATGATTAGAAATAGCTAGAGTAAGCTTTGAGAGCAACGTAAAAAGCCTGACGGAGAAAAAAACCAAACCAAGTCAAAAGCAGTTTCAGCAAGTCTTTATTGTTCTACTCCAATAACTAGAAATAACAAGACAAACTAATTCCCCAATTCTTTTTGTCAAAATGTTGGGGCATGATGGTATGCAGCCCTCAAAAAAGGCATGCTTTGAAAAAGGAAAAATAAAGAGTTATTTTTGTGATTTGTGCCTCGCACCAAACTTGAATGACCCTGAGAGAAGTCTGTACAGACAAGTCACTGGAAAGATTTATGTGCAGCTTGTTAGATCTGTTTCCCACCCCGCTTCATGTTATTGCTCTGCAAACGGAGGAATGTTTTAGCAAGTGTTAATCTTGACTAAAATCCATCATAACGAGTGCTACAATATTGCTTTTTATTACAAATAGCCAAAATGCCTTTGAAAATATAAATGTGTATAACAATCAACTGACTGTACAGTGCATTTACAGTACACAATCCAGAAAGTAACATGCAGTGTAAAGAACTGCTTTATACATTAGCCCTTGGCCACAAAGAACTTGGCAGTACTACTACAACTTTAATGACTATAGAGTGAAAAAAATAATTAGAAAACAAAAATCTCAGTTACATCTAAGTTTACCATGAGACTGGGATACATACATCCTTGTACAAGGAACAGCAACTTTTAACTAGAAACTGTCATCATGCTGTAATTCTTAGAAGGGCTGGATCTCCCAATTCTCCACTCCTCCTTACAGCTGGTCCTACCCTCCAGCGGTTTGGTCGTCTTCCCGCCAGGCTGGGGACTTTCGTAAAGGACACAGATAGACCCATCTTCACCTATGCGATATGACACTTCAAAAGGGTCGACCCAAAGAGTTAATTCGCTGGGTAAGAGCTGGAAGAGTCTCTCGTGGCTCAGTCCAATCATCCCCGCCGCCTTTCCTATCAAGGGGTCCATCTTATGGTTGATCCTAATGCACCGGTACCCGGAGCCCTTGGAGGGCACCAGGGGGAACCAGTGGTGCTTGTAGTGCTCTGCGGGAGGGAACAAAGAGGAGCTTTACCGCGGCCCCAGCGCCCCACCGCCCTTCAGCCCCGCGGAGGCTGCGTTCCGCCGGACCCCCGCGGGGCACAGGCGGCGGCGGCAGCGCCGGCCGACCGGCCGGACCGGGGAGGCCCCCCCGGGGGCTCCCGCCGCCCCCGCTCACCGCGCAGCGCCTCCTGCAGGCACTCCCGGAAGCACCGCAGCTGCTCCTCGCCGATACCGCCGGCGGCCCGCAGGAGGCGGGTGACGAACGCCGCCGCCGTGGAGATCTCGGTCCTCATGGCCGCCCCGGCCGGCGCGCACCTCCCCGCCGCTGCCGCCGCCGCCGCCCCGGCCCGCTGCCAGCGCCGCCGCGCCCGCCCCGGCCCCCGCGCCTCCGGCCAATGGCGGCGCCGCACAGCAGCCGCATCACTCGGCGGCGCCCCGCCCCGGCCCCCCGCACGGGCGGGCAGGCCGAGGCCCCGTTGGCGGCGGCGGGCGCGGGGCGGGGCAGCCTCGGCGACCGCGGGCGGCCATTGGGCTGCCGCCCGGGCCGGGCCGTGTTTGTTTTGCTGGCGGAGGGGCGGGGCCTTCCCGCCGAGGGGCGGGGCGGAGCACGCCCGCCGCGGGAGGAAGCGGCGGGCCGGGCCGGGGCAGCGCCCCGCTGCCTTCCCCGCCGGGCGCGACGCTCGGGCCGCCACGCATAACGATCAGTAGCAGCGCTTCGACCGGCGAGACACGACTGCACCCCGGAGCACCACGCCTGGGCTTCGCTCTGCCACGCCGCGAGTCTCCACCGGGCCAGCGGCCGGCCCTGCTCCACGTCCCACCTCAGTCGCTGTGCATCCGCTGAACACCGGCCGCTCCCTGGCAGCGTACGGCTTCCGTGCTTGTTCCTCTCCCCCTCATCCTCAGGGTTCCTCCTCTGTAGTTCGTTCTTACGACGCAAGAGGAAGAACAGGTTAAAGACAGGTTTCCTATTCGGCATTTGCAGCTTTGGCCGCAGCACTCCTCCGCGTCCCTCTGCTTGCCCACGGGGAGCACCACATTCCTACCCCAGGCTACGGCAGTTCCTCTCATTTCCTGACAACCCTGACCGCCCTCAGACATCCACTCCATCGCTAACGGCATTCCAGGCAGACGGGACGGTTATCTTGCCTTCTGCCCTTTTCACTCTCATTTCCCAAGACCCAAAGTGAGCAAAATCTAGAAATACCTCACCATCTCTTTAGACGTACAACTCCAGGGCCAAGACGCTCCCACATGACAGGGCAGCATGAAAGAGACCCCACCCTCACTTAGCTATGCACAAAACCAGTTTTCAGTAAGAGTGATGCAAGAACCTATAGGTTATTTTCAGGAAAAGAGGTGGTCCAGAAAGCATCGGTTCTCTTTTCAAAGCCTATTTACCTGCAAGGGGTTGGGAATTCAGCACACTTGAAAAATACATGCAAGAGTTAAGTAACGGAACTCTGTTTAGTGTATGAACTACACAATTAAATTTGCCGTCAAACGTGTTACAGTGAAAGGATGCATCTTTGGCCTGTATTTAGAGTAATGAATTGCATCTTTCAAGTGTGATACTTGCCAGTCTGGAAAGATTTTTTGTTGTTAGAAACAAAGACAAGCCTAATGGTTATTTGAGCATGAAAAGAGCTGTATGTATATCGCACACATATCCAGCTTCTCAACTGGCCCTGCAGGCCATGTGGCAGATACCACCAAGAGGAACACAAATGGCTGGACTGAGCAGCATTTTTGTGGGGCACAAAGGCTGGAGCGGGGTAAGCGTTTGGTTGAACAGTTCATCTTATTCTGATGAATAAAGTACATGGCTCATTCAAGACAAAGAACTTTGCTGATGACTCATTAGCATCATCATTGCTGAGCCTCCGAGTTTGAGGAATAACTACAATTCATCTCTTGACGATAAAAGTTTTCTCTTGACAACAGTTGTCCTGGCAAGTCAGTTTTTCCAAGAGCTCCAAAACAGTAACTATCAGTAACCCAACAGACTCAGTTCCTCTGCACACCACTCAATGTCAGCCGAGTTTCACAACAGTTTCAGTGACGTGGATGCTGACTCAGCACAGTGCAGTAAGAGTGACAATATTCTTCAGCTATTTTAAAGCTTTTAAGAAGTGGCTGCGTTGGGGAATCTTGGCTATACCTGAGTTTACAAAAAGCTTTCTCTCTAGTTCAAAGACTAAACACAAACTTTTTTCCCTCAGCCTTGAAGTTCTGTTCACAAGTGATTCCTCCTATCACTTTTTTTTTTCCCCCAAGAACAGTGACTAAGGTTAGGATTTTATCACCAGGACTGCCTGCAGTCATAACTGAACACAATTCTCAAAAAGCAGTCCTCTGTCAAGAGTTCATGCAATGCCCCAACCACTTTTTTCCTCCTGTCCTTATTAAAATACATCCTCTCCCTTCACTAGTTTTGTGTCTTAAACCCACTTTGGGGAAAAAAAAGTTGATTTCTTTACACTGTTGGCTGGGTTCTAAGACTATATTCTCCTTCGTTAAAAGGGAGCTAACCACACCTTTATTCTTCTCTGAGGCCCGCCATATGCCAGAGAGCTGGAGGACCCCTTCTTCAGAAGGATCTCACCTTTGAGGAAATGAAGTAATATCTTGTTTCCCCAATTGCACATCTTGCCCTTTCCACCTTCCTTGCCTCTCAGCTTTAAGAACCTGACATCACCTGTAGTTCACCAGCTGCAAAAGCCATGCCCAGGGAGTTAAGGGAAAGGGAGAAAAAAAAGCTTTGTCTGCAGACCTTTAAAAATTAGATCCAGTTTTGCTGCTAGTTAGAGATTACCAGATAGTACTCATTCATCAGCAGAAGCGTGAAGAAAAAACTCAGTCTGGCTAGTGTTTAGGTGTTACTAGGAACCAGTTTAACACAGGTTTAGAATTTACAGAAATTTTCCCTAAACCTCTGTCCCTTTAGATTAAAGGTCAACAGTCATCAAGGCTGTAATTACAGGGGTATAGGAGAACAGTTTGTCACAGAGCCAAACCTCATTCTGCACAGGAAGAGTTCCCAGGGGAACGCCCAGTTACCTGCAATAGCAGGACAGACAGTTTGTTCATTAAACTATTAGTGAACTACAGTTCATTTTTGCTAGATTCTGCCACCCGATATGTTGAAACCTTCAAGTAAAAGTCTCATTACATTTACAATTAAAGCTTCTTCAGACTCATTCTGTTTAAATCTACTTCAAGAAAGCAAGTTCCTATCCAATTTGGACACAATTATTTGTAACAGTATGACAACATTAGAACTCGTGTAGTGCCTCCTTACTTAATGTTACTCAATTAAGATGATTAAGACTTCTCGCCCTCCCTTTCCTGTAATAGCAAGCAACAGGATCAAGACAAAAGGGCCAAGAACCTCAAATGACAAAACTATAGACATTTGTCCAAAACTCAGATGCTATCACCTAGTTTGACAGTCCCACTTCACGGCTTAGCTAGAGTATAATTCTGTATGCCATTTTATAGCCTAACCAAAGAGATTCTTATCAAACAAGAAAAAAAAAAATCTTTCACCTCCTCTTCAAGAAAAGACAGTGGATTTCTGTGCTGCCTTCTCCTCTCACTCACAGCTGCTAGCTCTAGACTACCTCCTCTC
This sequence comes from Mycteria americana, assembly GCF_035582795.1. NCBI lineage: Eukaryota > Metazoa > Chordata > Aves > Ciconiiformes > Ciconiidae > Mycteria > Mycteria americana. The sequence continues at coordinate 5,680,036 of NC_134375.1, forward strand.
CTAATCAAGTCTCAGATCTGGATCAAGATGCTATTTTATTAGAACAAATTTTCACTGAAGTCCAGTTGCATTTCAGTACCTCAAACTTTAGAAATTAAGCTAAAAAAATTAGTCTCTGCTGGTACCTGGACATATCGGTCATCCAATTACTTCAGTCTTATTTTATTTAGTGTTTTGAGGATCAGAACACAAACCCCATTTCTCCAGCTTTGGAAACTTCACTAGTAAAGCTACCCAGGTACACAGGGACTGTATCACCCTACATTTGAGCAGACTCAATCATCACTTGCTAGTTAAGTTATGTGAAAGTCAAAAAAAAAAAAAAAGAGCAAGCCTGCATTACTCAGTCTAGACCATTACTCCTGCACAACAAAATTTTACCATTGCTTTAAGACAAGCTCTGAGTTTATTCTGCATGTTCTGCCAGGTGCTTATCTCAAACACTTCCCCACCTTATTCAAAACAGTTCCCTTTTGTTTGTGAAATACAGACTTCTCTACCATATCTACACTGCGTGACTTCAAAGCCTCTAACACCCGACAGCACTATCACAAATGCAGTAAGACAGCTACTCGTTTCCAGATTCATTAAAATAATGGACAAAGAAACAACGCTTGCATTGAAGTAAGTTATGAAATTCTTACTAGTATTCAGAACAAACATAACATTACTGTTAACAGCACTAAGAACTGTACAAATCCAGACATAAGTTATTAAACTTAATGCTTAATTATGCTAAAGAGCTTCCCCCTTCCAGGCTGCATGTGCCCATATGAGTATACACACAAATTCCCAATTATACACAGTCTGATTTTACTGTCAGTCAGACAAGTATCTGCTAAAGCCAGGACAGATATTAAGGGATCTGGTTTTAACTTGCTTGTGAGAAACTTCAGCAAAGATCAGAGTAGAAAAGCTTTCTAAGCAAGAAAATAGAAGGTAGTTAAAAATACTGCAAGAGTAAAAAGTTAATGTTTTAACACTGCTAGCACAGACTAATGCTCGCTAGATTGAGGTCTGGCACCTGGATCCACTAGTCCCAAGTAGACCACTCAATTGAAATAAGAAGGTAAGGTCTGGCTACAAAAATAAAGAGATGCCACAGTTGTCAGGTAACGTTAAAGTAACATTTTGATTTCCTGTGTTCTCCTCAGTGAGTTTCACATTTAAGGCTCAAGGTAAGCAAGCCACAGAAAAACAAAAAGAAATGAATAGATAGGTACGTGTTTGACTTTCATCTCCCTGCCAGAAAATGCTTCCACACGCAGTAGTATTTAAAACAAACTCTGGGAAGGGTACATCAAGAAACTAGTTATGTGCCAATTATTAAGCTAACCATTTATGTAAATAGGCTGTTTTAGAGAGTACTGGGGGTTCCAATAACACAGCACTGGATATGGTAATTAAACAACAATTTGGAAACACTGTACCAGCAAAATTTAGCAGTAGCCGTCGAAATATGTTATTTTTCATTAGAAACAAATTTTAAGTACTTGTACACAGAGGAAAAACCCACAAGCTTCTAGTTCAACCCCCTCCCCCCCATTTGGTGGAAGATTTCTATGCCTTTGACAGTTGAGAAGCCTCATCAAACAGCAGAAGCAGACAACCTACCACTACTGTTGACAATTGTTAGGATTAATAGCCTTCCTTAGCACTAGAAGCTAAAGTAGTTAAAGCCTTAGGCTGCAAGAGCCAACCAAGCGTAAACTTTTTGATGAAACTAATGTTGCAAATAAAAAATTAGCTGAAACCGGCAGATGCAAATGGAATGAAGAAAAGGACCAAGGAAACAACTGCAAGGGAATGAGGTAGCTTCAGAAGAAGGCCAGCCCAGCAACCAAGAAAAGCAGTAAGAAATCAAGAGACCACCAACTGGGATTAAGTGACTGGACTTGGGGATTGTGTAATGGGTGGTATGTTCCAGGAAATCTGTCTGTAAGGGTGTAACTGGGGTACACAACCTGCAGTAGGGATCTCTGTTCAGAGGCACCCAGCTCAAGCTGCTCTACATGTTGGCTAAACTACTTACTCAACAGACTGGTGACTCGTCCTCATCGAGCAGGAACCTAGGGCCGAGCCCTGTAGAGGCAGCATCTACATAGTTCCTAACACAGACTAGGTGGTGGCTACACAATTACTGCAACAGCTACCATACATATAACCTTCTTTCACAAAGAATTGTTTAGCTCATCAACTCAGACTTACTTCGTTGTTCTGTTCATCTGCAAGTCATTTCTCTTCAGCAGGAACACCTAGAGTAGAGGAATACAGTCAGTATCTTGGTTTATCTTGTTAAAAAGAAAACACATGCAAGTATTCTATCATTCCATTTTTCCTCAACTTCAGCTAGAGGAAAAGGAGAAAGTAAAACTGAAGCTATATCACTTATACAGTATATTGTTATTTAAAAGGAAAGATAGTAATAATTAAAAAATAGTAATAATAATGATAGCACAAGCCTATTCATTTATATAAAAAAAAGCACCATTAAGACCAAGTCAATTCTAAATCAAGTTCCTTTTAGATTACTTAAATTAAGCTCTCAATGTATATCTCTACAAACATAGATAGCTGAAACAGAGCACTAGAACCTGTAAGAGGAAGTTTTAAACAAAACAAGCAATTTTGGTTTTACCCTATCTCATAGAGGCATCTCTCTCTAAACATAACCAAATAAAACCATTCTTAAAAGCAAGAACTATCTTTTCTTCATCACTAGACTGTGAAGACAAGCATTATGTTACCATTCCTACTACAGGGAGAAAAAGAGTATTTCCAAACACAAATAATGGTATCTTCAATGATCAAGCATCAAATCCCTCCATAATCTCCCCAGTTCAGTACACTAATTAATGAAACACAACTGCTTAGAGAAACAAAAAGAAAACATTAAGCCAGCACCTCAGAACTAGAGTGATACAAGTGTTGTCTCACCCTGAAACTGCCCCTTTTTGTGCACCTATGCTGACTAGATGCAGCTGCCCTGCCTGCTTAAGTTCAGAGGGATCACCTGTTGTCACCTTAGCAGAGAAGCTGGGGTGAGTAGCACAGCTGAGAACACTGACCCTCAGGGCCTTCTTTTGGCCTTACTGGCTGATCAGAGGCTACTGCTGCTTATGCCAGAGCAGTGCATAGATACAGCAAATTACAGTCTAGTGACAATTTAAGTTTGCTGCACATAGAGAGAAACAGAGAAATGAACAAGAGAAATCAGAATTCTCTGACAGAATCGGAAATATGTCATACTAACAGCGTAGTGTTTTTCACTTAAAGACCACTAAGGGATTTGTAAACTGATTTATAGCACTGAAAATTGTTACTAACCCTGTTTTAAAAACGTGCTGCAAGACTATAGTCTAGTCGACACTTAAAAAATTTATCAACATAGCTGTGACCTCACACCCACCTAAGTTATACAGAGCTTACATCAGCTGGAAAGTATATTTTTCAATCCACTGTATACAGCTTTTAAAAACAGACTTAGATATGATTACAAAAGCAAGTTAATGCCAGTATTTACTGGCAGGTTTATAATTAATTTATTATTATTAATAGCAGGTTTTTAGCACAGAATTTTTGCAGATATTGCACTTCCCTGACACCATTATCTCTTACTGGTCCCACTTCATTGGGAAAAAAAACCCATGAAAATAACCTATTTAAGATCCTATTTTCTTTGCTAAAGCATCTAAACATTTAACCAGTAAACAACATGGTTGCCAATGATTTAGCAGAGCAAGTGAAAAATTACTCTGATTACTACCTTTGCAGCAATACTAATGAGGGCAAATATTAGAGGGCAAAGTGTCTTTTTTGTAATGGGCTGTTCTTAAGTATTTAAGACTTAAGTATTTGATTAGGACTAAAAAAAAAAAAAAAAAGGACAAATTCTGAGGACGTAACACCCCTTTGAGTCTGCAACAGAAAATCAGAGTAAGTGCTTTCCTGTCTTCACAAACATCATGAGTCTGTTGAGTAAAAATACTTTCCTTTCCTTACAGTCTTGTGCCTCATATTCCCACGGCGTACAAGCAAAACAACCATTGCACATGTATAGTCTCATGTTCCTCTGCAGCTACCACAGGATGTCCTCACAAAGGAAGGATCAAGAATACAAATGGCCTACTGGGACAACAGCTAGGATCCATATTTGTCTAAATAACTGTAAGGTTTCTCCACGAGCCTGTGCCAGAGGGGTAGGAGCATTGTCCATAAGTCTCCAAGAGAGGTGAAGACAGCAGAGGTGGCCCTGTCTGATGGCTGGCAGTGCCACGACCCTGCACGGGCAAGTGCCAGCAGGATGTGTCTGTCACTGCCACCCTCCCAGCACGTGGCCTGGTGCCATCTTGCCATGGAAAAGCTCAGGGCACCGGTGTGGCCATGCCACAGGATAGGCCAGCAGCCGGTCTGGCTCCCAGCAGCATACCAACCCTGCCCTGCAGGGCCTGTACACCATGACGTCACCAGATGCTGCTCATGACACCACTGACCTGGCACAGCGGCCCTGCTGCAGCCTGCATCTGTGATGCGACATGAGGCCCAGCCGCCTCGTGTGACCGCACCCGCCCAGGCGCCACCGCCACCACACCGTAGCGTAGCGCCTGGTGTTACATCAGTAGGCCAACCCCTCACCACGACGTGCTGTGACATCACCTGCTAGCGGCCTGATGTCAGCAGCCTTTCCCTCACGCTGCTGACAGGACGAATCCTCCCGCCGCCCTCAACCGCCCCGCTCGCGCCTGCCCGCGCGCCGCCCGGCCAATCAGCGAGGCGCTTGCAGCGCGGGTGGCCGCGGCCAATCGCGGGGACACTTACAGCCAGCTGCTGCGCGCCGGCGCTGGGTTTGACCCTCGGGGGCCGCCGTAGGCCCAGCGGCTGTCCCATTGGTCTGCGGGAAGCTCTGCCCGCCGGTGATTGGTGGGCGGCGCGGCGCGCGCGGGGCAGCGCGTGGGGGGGCGCGGCCGGGCGGGGGCCGGCGGCGCGTGGGCCCGGGTGGGGTCCGCCGGCGGGGCCGTCAGCGGTTCCGGTGCCCGGGGCGTCCCCCGCCATGGCGGCGCAGGCCCCGCTCGGGCCGCGGAAGCGGAGCGGCGCGGCGCTGTGCGGGGCGGGCTGGGCCGGGGCCGCCCGGGCCGGGGCCGCCCCCCCGGCCGCGGCGGGCGGCGGCGGGGCCCTGGAGAACGGCTTCCCGCCCCACAAGCGCCCCAAGAGCGCGGGGGCGGCCGGGCCCGACGAGGGGCCGGGAGACCCCTTCGGGGACAACGACGACTTCACGGCGGACGACCTGGAGGAGATCGACATCCTGGCTTCGCAGGCGCTGTCGCAGGAGGCGGCCGGCGGCGCCGCGCCCCGGGCGGGCTTCCCGAGACACGCGTGGAGCGGCTGCGGGCCGAGCAGCGCCGAGCGGCCGCCGGCGGCGGGGCTGCCCCGGGGCAGCGCCCCCGCTGCGGGGGGGAAGCTGAGAGGTCGGTGTGCCCGGGGCGCGCCGGGGAGGGGAGCGCGGCCCGGCCGTCGCGGGGTTCGGCGGTGTGCCGAGGGCAGCGCCGGGGGGGCCTCCTCCGCCCTGCGAGGCGGGCGCGGGTTTGCCCGGGCAGCCCGGGCTCGGGTCAGAGGCGGTGCGGCTGTTGCTGTCACCTGGGTTCCCGAAGCCGCCCTGCGCTTTACAGTATTGGGGAAAAGGTTTGTTGTCCCTTTGGGAATTGCTTCTGGTTACCCCATCTGGCTATCGGAGCGTCATGGCGGTATGCCAGGTGCCTACAGGGCTAGTGAAGATTCGAAGAAGTGACGCCCGAGCAGCCACACGGCATTAAAGTAACAGTACCGGGAACCTGTTCTCTGATAACGCCTGTGGTAACGCTTACCTGTGGCGCTGATGCTGCACCTTAAACCTGTTAAATAAAGCAAACGGGTTTCATAAACTGTTAACACGCTTTCAGTATGGTTTATGGTAACGTGCGTGTTGGCTACCAGATTTCTTTTTCCTAACCGTTAACTTTCACTAGCAAATGCACAGCATGTCTCACACTAACTGTTGATTTTCAGCTGCACTTTGAGAAAGCATACAGGATACAGGCTTTTGTTCATAATTAAGTACAGAGGCCTTAAATCCTGTAAGTGTGTTTTAGCAATGCTACCATTTGTAATCTCGCCAGGTACAAAAGTTTTCACTTAACTCTTATTTGTGCAGGGTGCGTGAACTAAAATTACCTTGGAGGAAATGCTTGCACTTACTGTGGGTCGTCTTACTGTTTTAAGGTATTAGAAATGTTTGGGGGAGGGTTTTCTTCTGTCTTAGGATTGATGCACAAGCTCTAAAAAAGTGACTGTGGTGATTAGACGTATGCAGTTTACCCGCTTGTAGCGACAGTATAAATATTAAGATATTCAGACGTACGTAATGGCAAATAACAAAAGTCGTCAGTGATGTACATACATCATCCGTGCTTCAGAACAGGTCTTGGCTTTTTTCTGCAACAGGAAGCAGTACAGAAGATAGTCTGATGAGAGATGCATTCCAGTTTGAAGTACTGCAAACACAGCATGAAGAAATTAAACAGAAGGTTAGCAATATCTTCCCCTCCCCTCTAAATACCACATTTTTTGGTAGGGCTAACTGAAAGGTGGGAGAAGTTCGGTTCCAAGTGTTTCATTCTAATCAAGTTGATCAGTAATCTTTGAAATCCATGGATCTATTAAAAGCGGCATACTAGAAACAGCTCTAGTAATATTAAGAGTAAGAGCTATATTTTACTTCTTGGTCATTTCAGATTAGCAAATGCTGATTTGTCACTTTTACTTGTTTCCTACCAAATCCATTCTCTGTCCTGTCAGCTAGTGAGCGAGAGTGGTTTCGTGCAACTTAAAGATTTGAAAAAGTAACGTGACTTTTAAGTTGTGTTATTTTACCTTCTGATGATCCCTTATAGAAAGATCCTACGGGCAAGAAATAGATGCGGAAGAGTAAGAAGGTACAAATGCCCGTACCAAGTCCATCCTTTTTTGGCAGACAGCTTAGGAAGAATATAAGACCTGAGCAAGTTTATGATGATATTTTACCAGAATAGTCTTTTAGCCTCTGGTAAAATTTCATGTAGGTAATTCCTGATCCAGAAATATTATATGTGTATTTAATATTCTATAGTGTGGGGTTTTTTTAAACGCTTGTGTATTTGGTTTTGGATACGTTTTAGTGTGAAAGAGGTCCTCAGCTGAACAACACATTGTGTCAGGAAGTGTCATCTTTGTTTTTATTTTGAACTTTGCACCTAGTGATTTTCAGCGGATGGGTCTTGGCTGTTACGAGAGGCAGTAAACAAGGCACAACTTGTGCATAGCACTCGCACCTCAATAGACCTTTGTTTCCTCACAGTAGTGCTTTCTCCCAGATGGAAGGGTCCTACTCTAGTTACCTTTCTCTCGTCACCCTTACCTCTGTTCTCTGAATCTCTCCCAGCTCTATTATATCCCTCTTTATTGGGGAAGCTCCTACCTGTACACCATGTTCAACATAGGGGTAAAACCATGATTTTACATAGTGGTATAGAGGTGTCTTTCTGCTTTTTTTTCTCCACGCTTTTCTGAGTAACTCGATTATTATCTCTACAAAGTCTTGTCTGAGTGGTGATGGCTGTTCAGAAAGTATTAGAGACTATATATGTCATGAAGATACTGTCTGGGGGTGGTAGCTTGTCTTAGGACAGTGTGCTTGTTGGCTGCCATGCTAGATGAAATATTATAATTAAATTATAATTGTTATCATCCAAACAATGAATAAATTATTCATGTGTGTAACTAGAATACTTCAAAAAAAAAAAAAAAAGAACATAATCACAGAGAAGGCAAAAGAGAAGAATGCTCTTTGACAGATACCAGGATGGTATATGAAGACATGTCTTTGCTGTCATTTTATAATTCTGTTAGAGAACAGAAAACAGTAGCAGAGCCTGATTTAATCAGAAAAAGATTAGAAGCAACATTGCAGAATTTCTGAACTGGGTTACAGGAGCATTTTTCTCCCTAGAAAGTATAAATACACCTAATTTTCAACCACATAATGATATGAATACGTACTCTTGTTATATACATCCTTTAATGGAATTCATCTGTTTGCAGCTGAAAAAAATGCAGGATGAAATTCTTACTAAAAATGGAGAAATTAAAATTTTACGTGACTCAATGCAGCAGATGGAGTATGCTATGGAGGAGCAGAAAAGATCATATGTGCTATTGGAACAGCAAAAATCTCAGACCTTAAGTGAAAAAGAGAGAGAGTTCTCCAAAAAGGTTTGTAAATATGTCAATTACCTGCACATCACATGCAGAAGCTGATTTTATGACTTAATGATGTCACAGACCATCTAGTCAAAGGAAGAACATTTGTGTGAAATTTCCAAACAATGTATGCTTTTATTTTCTTATCTAGAAGAAAGCGTTTGTCAGAACTTGCTGAGGGTTTTCTGCCAAAATAAAAGAGTAAAATTCAAACGGTAGAGAGGTTTTTGTTTACTTGTTGCTTTTTTTGAAGCAATCCCAAGAGCATTAAAACTGGAATGTATATTAAAATGGAAAAAAGCGACCGAATATGCTTTATGACTCTGATCAGATTGCTGTTCCTGTTGCAGTCATCTTTCTGAAAGCCCTGAAGAGGACAGTGGCTGCTTTTGTCCTGTTTACTCTGCTGTTAACGGCCTCGCTGTAGTCATGCTCTGCGTGGCACTTGGTCTGTCTTAACAAGTCATATGCTTCTTGCCTGAAATTTTGACACTTGGTTCTAAGATAGTATTAATGGACTAGCATACATAAAAATGGAGATCTTATGCAGAGTTCACAGTAAGTAGATGGTAATCCTGAAATCTTATGGTAATCCTAGTTGTTCTGCAGTTCTAACACCTCTAAATTATTCAGTAACAGTGAAACTGTCTTTTTAATTCCTCTTTCAGTTACTGTCATTACAGTCAGAGTTGCAGTTCAAAGATGCAGAAATGAATGAATTAAGAACACGACTTCAGAACTGTGAAAGAAATAAACATGTTACTCAAACAGCTTTAACGCCAAGGTAGGAATTTTGGAAAATGAATGTGTGTTCCTTTTTACAATACGTGTTCTTAAACTATTAAAGGGGTTTTCTTTCTTTCTTCATGTAACTCTTAGCTCCATTGTCTTTAAAAAAATACAACCAAAAAAAGTCTGTTGACCTCTGTGGAATTTGCTCAAAAAGAGCTTTCCTTGTATCTGTGACAGAAATGCAAAGAGTTGATAGTGAAGTACTTTTACAAGATCAGTGTAAATAGATCTTTGTTTATTGTTTACTAAAATAATTACAAAAGAAATATTGATTGATCTAAGTGTTTGATTTTTATCTTAGCCCTAAAAAGAATTTTGCAATACAAGTGAAATCAGAAGGATGTTCTCCACAGCCTGGAAAAAGATCTTTTCCTACAAAGGAATCCTTCAGTGCTGAAATGTCCACTAGACCATCATGTTCTTCGGGAAATTTGATTGCCCCGACTACTTCGATCAAAGAAGGTAAACCCATATACAACCTGCAACATTTTTAGCTGCATGTGAACGTTCTGCCTTAGGATTTGTACTACGTGATTGAACAGCTTCATTAAGTTCACTGTAGAGAAAAACAAGTAGTTGTTTTATTTTGAGTTTGCTTAAATTTCTTTCTGTTTTATACCAATTGGCATTAAATATCTATGACTGAAATTTGCATCAAGATCATTTTAATTCACACCTTGGGTAATGCCTGTATACCAGATGCCAAGGTGTCAACGATGAAGTGGCAGTTGGCCATTATTAAAAACTTTCATGTATTATGTGATGAACTGAAATATCCAAATTGTTAATCTGCCTTTCTCATTGAATAAAGAAGAACAGGAAATAATTTGCCTATTTCTTCAACTGGTCTGCTAGTCAGCTAATGTGGTTTTTTTTTATTCTTGTGGTTTTGGCTTTAAAGCTGACCTTTTGGGGGATTTTATTTTAAAGGGTACATATTTAGCCATATTGAAAGAAGCAACTGAAACAGTATACTCATTTCCTCTTTTATGTGTAGGGCAGTAATTCTCACAAAATTGTATCTTGAAATTCATTTAGTAAAGCTTAGGAAATGAATATATGCGTGTATTTGAAGATTGCTATAATATGAAACAAAAATGGTGGGTTTTTATAGCAGCCAACTTCCGTGTTTCCAATAGGAAATAATAAATGGAAGAAATCCGGATATCATCAACTAATCCTTACAGGAAGAGTCATGAAAAATCTGAGATGTTACTGTCAGTTACAGTATTCAATCTGAAACTGTATGGGCAGTATGAACTCCATCAAAAAGAAAAATACAGGAGCCTTAAAGCATTTGTATTGCTATTTTTTCAGCCTCCTGACTGTTTGTTATGGTAACAATGCTCAATATGCCTATTTGTTTGAAAAACACACTTGATTATTTGTTTTCTGAACCCTGCAAGGCGTTTGGCTTCAGTTTTGGCTAGTAATTGTGACATATGTAGATGATTGAAAGATGATGAAATGCTCAAATTTTTATTTATTTATTTATTTAAGAATTTTATGTTGATTTTTAACGTAGTCATGTAAATCTGTGCTAGTAGTGGGAATTCAACTTAAGGTATTGTTTTTTTCTAAAAGACAAGTTGAGAGCAATAGCAATGAACAATCTGTGGAACATCTGACAGTAAAGGTGAAATTTTATTCGCTTTTCTGATTTATTCTGGGGAGCAATTCTACTTGCATCACAGCTCTTAACTATTGTTTGATGTATCTGAGTTATACAAGACGCTTTTTACTGGTCTACTGTCTGTTTACTTACTATGTAACAGCTATGGCTAACTGAATGTGTGTAAAGGATAGGTACAGATATACAAGCAATTTAGTTCTCATGTTAGACTCATAATTGCTGTTTGCTTCAGACAGTAAGATAACCCATCCTGAAGTTCTATCCGTGAAGCATGAAGCAATCGGAAAAAACGGTTCCCACAACTCTGTACCTAAACGAAATGCACAAGGTAACTTAATTCTGTTCATACAGAAATAGTGCGGATTTCTGAGGAACAGCTCAGATGCCTTTACTAAGCAGCGTCGTGCTGAGGAGCCTGCTACGTACAATGCCACTGCACAGAACAGTGGTGTTCAGCTAGACGCTTTTTGCTTTGAATATTGTGATTTTGCAGTAAAACATTTCAGGTTATATTATTATCTTGTGTCATAATAACATTCTTATGTTGTTATTCTATTTAAGAAAAAAGTTTGCCTGGGTTTTGCTTTATGGAAGGATATGGATCAAGAGGCATCTTGATCAAAGCTGACTCTTTCAGTATGAATATATTATGCTTTTTATTGTAAACCAATGTAAAAACAGGAAAAATGTACTTTTTTTTTTTTTTAAAGAAGGTAAAAACAATAAAGCAACATTTACAACAGTCAACACCAGGACGTCTTCAGGGTACTATTTTATTTCCAATTCAGAACAGAATTGCATCACATAATTTTAATGTCTGGACTGGAACATGGAGGGCAAGTTATCAGGATAGCTGGGATATACGATCATTTGGCTTGAGCTATTTTGCTAATATGGGATTGTAATTAAAATATCTCTAAATATAATCTGGTTAATATTTAAATCATATCTTAAATTCAGTTTTCTGAAAATCATTCTTTTGTAGAGAAAGAAAATTTTAATGAAAAAATTCTTTTGAGGTTGAGAGCACTATAAATAAGGCTAATCTTTTGAAATACTATTTTTTTGTTGTTGTTGATGTTGCAGTTGATGGTAAAGCTACTCCAAAGACAATTATGTATCCTTTCAGGTTCTATCTTACTAAATGCACTGATGAAGCAGCCCATTGTCCCTGGGTCATTACTAGGACTCTGCCATCTTCTTAGCAGTAACTCTGAGCCTCTACCTGGAGCTGTATTGCAGCCTAACTATTTGGATACGTAAGTTTTTTGTTGGTTTGGTTTGGGTTTTGTTTTGTTTTGTTTTTTTTTTTTTTTGTTAAACCATATCTGACATGTGGCATTCTCTATACTAAGAAATGCTTATTCATGTAGGATAGCTCATTCCTTGTGTTAAATGCTGTTTTGCTTAGGCCATTTAATGCAAAATTTGGAACATCGTTCTGCATCTTTGATTATTAATCTTTGATTATCATAGATACTAAACAGCGGAACAACACTAAGAGATAAACTAGGTTAATTATATATTAGAGGAAGGCACAGAAACATATTTTGTAAAACCTGGGAGTGACTGTTAGCAGCTGCTTACGTTAACCACTTGGACATAAAACTTGCATTGCAATGAGGGAAGCATATAAACATGATCATGAGTTAAGTGGGAAGAAAATGTTGAAAATGTGATCAAAAGAACAGTAGGCTTTATATCTTCAAGTCTAAACTATGTTCAATTTGTAATGTAGAATTTATGTGCAATTTTCTAAGATATATTTATAGTGACCGGTAAAGCATTTTAAATATGAATATTGGATATAAATTATAATTAGTTTTCACTTTAAAGAATTAGATTGTAGCTCCTGAAATACCTTTGCTTTTCTGATACGTTATTTTATTAGTAAGTCTTGTGTTTTCTGGGTCATAGCAAGGCTCATGTCTCATTGCCCTTGCTATTTATGCAAGTAGAGGTGGTGCATTTGGCCTTTGTCGCTGCAGTTTGACTAGTTAATAGCTGAACTCTCTCTCTCTCTCTCATCTCTGGCCAAGAAAATAATTTTTTTATTGTTGTTGTAGTCCTTTAAAGGCCCTTGTGTATTACAGATCAGTAATGTGCAGGTACTTGTCCTCCCCAGAAACTACCAAATAACATCAGGGGAAGATAAGAATATATGACAGGTTATTAAAAGCATGAAACTGGGAAGCCAATGTTTGAAATGTAGTTTCAGACAATGGCTTATAGTGAGCTGCTGAAGTTACTCAGCTGTAAGCTCTGACTACTTTCACAAAACCTAGGAATGCTTTGAAATTGCTCTTCCATGCAGGTATCAAGGAGTAGGATTTTTTTCCCACAGACATCTCTTATTACTCTAGCCTTTCTATTATTTGATTCAGAATACGGATAACTCAAATTTCAACTATGTTCTCTGCCTTTTGTTCTGAAGTATTTCCCTTCTTTTAATTTTATTTGGATAGGAAGTCCACACAACTACCCAGCAGCAGGACAACTCAAGAAGAAGTTGCTCCTCTTGTATCCCTGCGAGAAGCTCAAAAACTTGCAATAACAGGATTGAACTTGATTGCTATGGACGAAGGATTCTCAGAAGGAAGCCCAACAGAAAGCCGGAGAGAGTTCTTGCACCTCACACGCTGCAAGATCCGAGGCGCCGTGCATCTCTTGCCCTTGGTAGAACACCATATTGGTGCATACTGTCAAGCAGTACAATTGGCGGACAAGTCAGTAAATGGTTCTTGTGGAAACCATTCAGCTGTTTCTTCCAGAACCAACACAAATATGGTGTCAAGTAAGGAGGACTTAAGGTTGTCTCTTGAAGAAACTACAGTTATATCACTGGGTATTCTTTATTATTTGGCGTTTTATAGCTGGGACGTTGTCCACACATTGCTATCCGCTGAAGTGGAAAAAAGTTCTGCTGCTGGAGATGAACATGTTTCCAAGATGGACAAAAATGTGTTGTGTGATAATCATTGTGATAATAAAGAAGATACCAGGACACAAGGAGAGCTGCCTGTAACTCCACAGGATGCTCCCAATAATGATCGAGCTCAACATTCCTTGTTTAAAAAGCTGCTTCAGGTTTTAGCTTTTTCTGCTGCAAGAGGCTCCCAGACTGATAGTATACTGAACCAAAGCCTAAAAGTTTTGGTGAAATTAGCTGAAAATTCAACAATGGACTTGCTAATAAAGTAAGTCAGTAATAGCTTTACAATTATTTCAGACTCAGTTGTTTAGCAATTTTCATTCTCTGTTGAAACTAATTTGTGCAAATGACAGTAGAAGTTTTGACATGTATGTAACGAATGTGATAATCGCCCCCAATCAGCAACAAGGTTTGCTTATGATGTTTATATGAAGCAGATGCTGTTGCCTCATTGCATAGCTGTCACTTGAAAGTGAGAAAACTTCTTAAGGCCATATGCAGTTGATCAGAATATCTAACACGTTCATTGTGGGGGTTTTTTGATTGCTGGGAGATAGAGAATAAAAGAGATAAAGAATAAATTTTGGATTGCTGGGAGATAAAGAATAAAAGCACAGGATGTCATTCTGGTGGGTAAAATGCCACTCTTGGAAGTGAGACATTTTGTCTGCTAATGGTCTAATATACACAACCATAGTATGAATTGCAGACTGACTGCCAAATGTAACAGAATATGTTTTTCAGTATACTTTGTATTTATGATATTTAAGTTGAGATCAGGTATGTTCTGAATGGCTAACAATGCACAAATTACGATGCTGTCTACAAGAAAGTGTATTTTCAACTTGTCAGTGCATTTCCCATTTCTAACTCTGAGTTTTCTTTGGAAGTTTTCAGCACTTACTGAGTAGCCAGATACTGCTCCGTTGTCTGTGTCCAGAGACCTCTTTGCCTGCTGTCCTTTTGACTGTGAGACTGTTGTCTATTCTTGCTCAACACCACATGTTGGTTGTTCAACTTTGTTCTCATTCAGGTAAAAGACTGCATAATACAGAGCTGTTACCAGTTGAATTAACTAAAAGTAATGCAAACAGGCCTTGCTCCAAGGTGTTAAAACTCCAAAAGGCAAAAAGCCTGCTATGTTACCTGAAAACTTGTTTTCTAGTACAGTATTTCAGTTATTGTTTGAAGAGTATTTTGTCTTGTGGTATCTTTCTACATACAGTGCTTTTGATACCCATGTGGATTTTTAAAACTACTTTCCAGATTAATGTTTATTATATTAAAGGCTGATGAGGAAAAAAGGGCTTTTGAAGAGTTTTGAAGTTTAATTTATCTGCGCCCACGACACTGTTGAGTTTAGGGATTCCAGTACTCTGCATGACAAATAGTCTTTGTCCAGTTCCTTATGAATGAAGTAGGACAGTATTACCACAAATGCATATATAAAGTTTAGGGATACTAGTTATTTCAGCACTACTTAAGATGTCTGAAGTAAAGCAGGAAGTTGAGCCTGTGTCATGAGTCCAAGGATAGCACTCTACCTATTTTCTGAAATGTTTTCTTGTGTGACAAAATTAATTTTTGTCATAAACAATTGACTAGTTGGGAAAAGAACAATGTTATCTCTATTTCAGACACCTGCCTTCTTCTTGCACTGTACATGTATATTACATCAAGACCAGATAAATCAGCATCCGAAACGCTTTGGCTTCAGCTGGAACAAGAGGTAACCGCAGCTGTTTGTTCATATGCTTTTTCCTGCTCTTTCCAGTTGGGGGAGTGGGAGGAGCAGGGCAGTGCACAAATTGTCCGAAAACAAGTCCTTTCCTCCAGCTGAAGTAGAACACTGAAAGTATTGGCTTGCAGTAAGAGATTACATTGATTTTTAAGAGTAGCTGCTTGAAACTGAATCAGTAACTATTCTTAAAGGGAACATAGTCATAATAGTCATAGTTAAGTCACTGAAAAAGCAAGAAAGATCCTAGGATGGCTGTAAATGTTCAACACTAAGCTTTATTTTGCCTTTAGATCAATAGAAGAATAAAAGGAAGAAAGATCTATGATTCATTTTGATTGTATTAATTACTTCTGAACTGTATCTCATGAGTTATTACATATAAAAGGCAGTCTGTAGCAATTTAGGATTATATTCATTGTATTCAGTGGAAATGCTAGCTTGCTGTATAATAGTCATAATTATATCTAGGAAGAATAGCTTTTGAACTTAGTTTGTATTGTTTGTACTGACAGCGGTGACTTGTTTGAGGTTCTACTATTTGTTCCACTTCTGTTCTCATTTGAAAGAATTTTGAACTATTTTTATTATCCCCCTACCTATATTGTTATATTAAGTGTAAACAGATTATTTGTATGCAGAATTAAGACCCGCTGCACCTCGTTAGCCTTTCTCATCAGAAAGTTGAAGAGGTTTCTGTGCAAGGCAAATTCTATACCTGTAAAGTTTTACAGGAAAAAAACTTTAACAATTTTTTGTGGTAAAAAAGATCAACTGTTAAGAAAAAAACAAGAATGTTTGAAAGTAGTGACGAAATATCATTTCTGCCTCCCTTTATCTGCAGCTTAATTGTTTGATAATTCTGCAGAACCCTAGTACTCATTATAATGCAATCTCCGTGTTTTTGTAATAGACAGTTAGACTCCTGACAAGGTGTATGCGGTGTTCCAGTCCAGCGGTTTTATTACCTGGTACAGACTGCCAATGTAATCTCGAGGTACGTCACTAGAGTGGCTGAGTTTAATCTACCGAGAACTTAAAGGTACTCAATGCTGAAATAGCTTTTTGCCCTTTTTTTAGCTACAATGAAACAGAAGTGTACTGTGCTTTAAAGGATGCCACCTTCTAGGAAGCTTGCTTTTGCTTGCTAGAAAATATTCTGAAATTTGGAATTTTGAAGAGATTAATCAGTAAAGTTCATAGTGAAATAAGTTTTCCGCTACTATAATTTTAGTTTGTGTATTGAGGTACTTTTTCCCTCTTGCAGGTGGTTAAGGCACTAATTATAATGTTACATAGACAGTGGATGAAGATGAGAAGATCTGAGAACAGCTTGTGTGCATATAAGGAACAAATTATTCAGTTTTTACGGGATGCTGTTTTACTCTTACACTGCCTATCTCAGAAAGATAAACTGTTCCATGAGCACTGTTTGGAAGTTCTTCATCAATATGACCAAGCTATGCCGGGCATAAGAGCCATTCTGAAAAAGACTCAAAAATTGAGTGCCTGTGAAGGTAAAACAAGTCAAATGATAATGTTGGTGTTTTTTCCATGCTGTAGAAATAGAAATTCCACTTCTGTCCCTCATTTAACAAGTACTATGTACCAAATACCATGGATGTTTGTTGCTCAGACCTCTGAAGGTCTGACAGTCTAGTGCTTCTCAATCTTCATTATACTGAATCACTACTCTACTATTCTTCTTTAATAGTTTTATCTTGTTCTTCTCTCCATAGCGATATGCCCCTATTATCTGATCAAACAAAATCCTATACTCCAGCTCTCTTTAGTAGAACAATCTGCACTATATGTTACCTTATTAAAAAAAAAAAATCATTATTCCAAGTTTCCAACTAGCATTACACCTTCTCTCTGCAATTTTGTTGGTTTTTTTTTCCCTGCATCCTTAACATCTCTCCTCTTTCTTCCTCTTCCCTCTTGTACCCCCAACCTTCCTCCATCACCCCAAAAGCTTCTCTAGCCCATGTCCATCAGGACTTGCCCCTTGCTTTGCATACATCTGGTGTCCATTTCCTAGAGAGTGCCAATCTCATGAAGTTGCCTCTCCTCCTTGTACCTTGATGCCATTTCTTCGTTCACTCACGGCATTATTTACATGCACGTTGTAGAGCTGATGCAAAGATTGTGCTCTTATGTCAGTATGTGGTTTGCTACAAGATACCAGACAAGGCATCTGGTCTTAGAGCCAGAGTGATAAATCCTTCAGTGTTGGTGTATGTATTGCATCAGTAAGGCAGGTCATGCAAGCATGCCACTATTAAGTTAGTGACTTTTCCGGAGATGCTAAACAGCGTGCCATGTATTTGTTCTACTCTGATTACTTAGAGTGTCCTGAGGTTTTCCAGAACTTTGCCTAACACTTTGTCTATTTATGCTTGGGAATGAACCAAAACAGTGTAACAGGTTGTGATTTCGGGGATGGTGGTGCACACGTGTGCTTGCAAACCTGTAATTAGCATTCAGGTCTTCCTTTAAAACACAAAATACTATGCTTCTGTCCTAGTGGCTTTTTAAAATTAGTTAACAAAAATGAGGTTTTAAGCTTAATAAGCAGTCAGAACTAGTTGTAAAATAACAAAGTGCCCTTTACTGTTTTTCCACTAATAGCTAAATTTAATTCACTGTCCAAGTTAGTTCTCTCCTCTAATGCCTAAAAAGGCATTAAAGAAAAGAGGGGGAGAAGTTTGTATGACAAAACACATATCTAAAGACCTGTTTGCACTGCACCTTGAAAAAGCATATTTGCTGTAGTCTTCTACAGTCAGAATGTTTTAAAATGCAAACAGCTACCAGCTATAATTGTACTATATCAAGTAGAAAAATGACTCTGAAACATGATTTTGTTGTTGTTACAGAGCTGATTTTGGATGAATTGTATCCTCCTGAGCCAGAAGCAGAAGACCAAGGAATGGACTCCAGTTAGCTAACACCTAGCAAAGAGCTCTGTCCTCCCTCATCTAAATCATAATAATCATTGCCAGTGTAAATCTGAAATTCAAATCATCTGTTTTATGAAGGGACAATCTAAAGGTTGCACTCAAATGCAGCATAACTAAGACACATTTCTTTGTTGTGATTATTTTATTTAAGTGCCATCTAAATGTAGCTGAAAGCAAAGAAATTGTGATGTAAGAATTATACTGCAATGTACTGTTTTGCCATGCAAAACCACTCAATGGCTTATGACAGGTTCTCTTTATGAATTTCATCCTTTATGAAATTGCTGTGAATAGAATGGAAGTTTCATTATTGTGTTCTCTGTTTTACTGTGACTACAGCTGAATTTATGATGCTGAATGTGCCAAGATGTTTGGGATCACCGAGTTCATATGAAAGTCTTTTGAACATATTTGTTTCTCTTGCAGCTGTAACACTTTCTTGCTTGACTTCCAAAATTTTCACATTGATCTTAGTACAGTTTACTGTGATTTTAAAAACCTTTCTAGAAATAACTTATAGTTGGCAGTTCAGTTCTGAGCAAGAAATTCAAAGCCCTGTAACGATCACCTGAGTTCACTCATTTTTCTCAGTTTCATGAATCTGTTGAAAGTGTAACTATTGAGATGCCAAAACAAAAAATACTAGAGCTTATTTTTTTAAAAAGTTGCCTTAGAAGAGTAAGATAGTAATGTTGAGGAAAGCATTCTCTCTTAGTAGGCGAGAGAAGGATATTTAAATGTGTGCAGAGTGACTGGTTTTTTTGGTTGTAGTATCTGGGTAGGCACTGCAGTGAAGATGAATGAGCGTCTCATTCCTAGGATACAGCACTGATGATTGGAGGAAGAACTGTTGCTGTACCCTTTCAAGTGCGTATGATCTTCAGCTGTCCTACTCAGCTGCAGCTATCAGCTGAACCTTAGACCCTAAAAAGGGAGGTGAGCATGCTACTAAAATGAGCCTACAGGTTTGTGTTTTTAAATAATTTGGAAAGCTTTTTTCATTTTTTGACAGATACTTGATTCAGAACAAGCCTGGCTCCAGGGACCAGGAAGAGGAGGAGAGACAGTACTACAGTGGGAAGGAAGCCCTTGGAAAATTGGGAAACATCCCGTTCTCTGGTCATAACCCAAAGAGTCTGTGTCCTGCCCTGGTGTGCCTAGGCAAAGAGCCCCACTCCAGTGCACTGAACAAGCTCTTGACTTGGCTTTCACTTTTGAAGAGAACTTTCCCAGAAACCGCTATGCAGGAATAACGAGTGTAATAATCCAGCATCTCCCTAGGTACAAAGCTTCACTCCTTCCTCCCACAACACAGCCTAGGGCTAAGCTGCCTCTTTGAGCGACAGGTGGCAGAGGTCCACCAGGCATGGCCTGTTCATTTCTCTAAAACACAAGCTGCCAACTGCTCCTCTAAGTAACAGGTTTCAAGTCCCTTGTAGCACCTGTAGAACTGCCATTTTCCTGCTTAAACGCAGCAAGGAAGGACACGCAGGCACATAACAGCACAGCCGCCTGAGTCTGTGTATGCTTGCGTGGTAACTACCCTAGAACTGCCACCAGGGCACTGGACAAGACATGCTAGAGAAGTTTGAGCCTGACAAAACCATTTGACTTGTCCACTTTTAAAAAACAAACAAAAAAACCCCCAGCAAACCAACACAGCACTTGCTGGCCTTTAGGATTAGAGAGAAGAGCTTGAGAATGTCAGTTAAAAGCCGCTTCCTTACTCAAAACTGAAATAAACATTAATTCTTTAAGAATAGCCCTATGAGCACGAGCAGTGGTAAAGCAGTATCTGGCAGTTAGCTTGCTGTGAGGGGCAAACGCAGAGCTGTCCTAACAAAGATATGATAGTCACAATATCCCAAAATGCAATGGCCTGCCATTACTTTTCAACTCCTCTATGCTGTTCCCGCCACCTAATTTCTCTAAACATAAACATAATTTGAGTTTATATAGGTAAGATGCATTTAAACCCCTTCTTTGGGTAAATAGACCAAATGAAATGTTAAGAGGAGTTTGGATGAAAACCAGTTAATGAATCCCAAATTGTTGAAGCAATCCATTTATAAAAACTTGTTTAAAAAATTCCTGGCCTCATCTAAAGGGCGTGTGGATGGCAACTTGGTAAAAGGGAGAAGTGTATTACTGCTAAACTTTATATAAACAGAACTGTTATCTGTGGAAAAAAATGCTAGGAAAATACCCATGACTGTTCCCTTCTGGCACTGCATCCCTTCCCATCCACCCACTCTAACTGACAACACCCTAACATGTACATCTACACTCTGATTGTTTTCTTCCACTTTTGACTTTAAAGTACAGCCCAGGCTATATACAAACAAACCAACCCAAAACCCTACACCTTCACCAGTAGAAGTGACAGTAACATCATGGTATTATTAAACTGTAGCTTTTAAAAATGAAGGCGTTTTCTGTGACTGGAAAGTTCGCACTCCTAAGGAAAAATGAGGCTGCACTCCTGAAGAGAAAAGGCAGACATAGGTATACTTACAGAACCGCCATAATTCATTACTTAAGTCATTTACAGTGACCAATCTTTTGTCAGGATTATTGCAAGATTGTACTGACCTTCAGTAATTCTTCTCTTTTTACATTCTCTTGGGATTAAAGAGATCCAATCATGTATGCAACAGCTGATCATCCCTAGAAAAAAACTGAAGCATTTTTACAGATATGGGGCTACTGGTTTACTATCTTCATGACCTAAAAATAACAATGCAGACTGTTCTCATCAGACACTCCCTGAAGAATTCACAGCATAGCAGCTCTTTTTTCAAGGCCAGTTCGCATCTTCCCAACATGTTACAGATAAGCTGTGCCTCTGTATTAACTGGGAAAAGGAATTCAGTCTGGCATCAAGCACAGTCACAGGACTGAATAATGAAGTATTGAGCAACAACAAAAAACACTAGTCATGTTCTATACATGATTATCACATTCCTCAGTCAGCAGCAGCCACCCATCTGTTTTCTTGCCCATGGGGATGGCAACTAGAGTTTCCCCTTTGCTGAAAGCTGAGCTAAGTATAGCTGGCTTTTTCCTCAATGAACTAAGCAGACAGGACTAAAGCTAGGCAGGAGCTGGATGAAGAAAGCAACCACCTACTAGCTTACCCATTCCTCAGGCAACTTTATGCAAAAAGGAGGATGATAACCTTGCTGACTTGTATTTTTAAGATCTACCGACACTACCCCTTGAAGAGTCACAGCACAGGAGGAGGCATCATTGCATTGCTAAGCATCTTCCTGTGGCAATTCAAGGACCTGAGGTACTGCATGGATTCTAACACACAGCAGTTTATTTCTACTAAAGCTATGTAGCTAAAGAGATAAAGTAAATGAAGCTTCATTCACTAAAATATTTAGGGAATTTGCACAGGTAACACCTTATTTTCTACAACTCGTAGAATCACTGACTATCCATCATCCACCCGAGAGTGAAGAGTCTCCAGTAACCGATTTAAAAGTTACTTTGACTGCAGTAAGGGAAATGGGATATCAGAGGTTAATTTATACGTATCTTGAACTGTTCATCACTCTAGTGAAACAAAAAGCGAAACAGGAACCCGAGCTGTGGGTTTGCAGGAGAGGAGGGATAGCACTGAGATGGAAATGGCATCGCTTCCGAACCCGCACAGCACACTGCAGCCCCAGGGGAACCGGAGAGGGCCCATGCCTCACCGCACCCGGCAGAGCTTCCTCGCTATCCAGTATTGACAAACGTAGTTAGTTGTGTCTCAAACCTAAAGAAATCACTTTACAACAGAAGGACATCCTTTATAACATGGCTAACTCGCCCTTAGTGGAGACCACCATAAAAAGGTGAAGCAGAGGCTACTCCATCAATACAGATGCCTGAGCTCTTGAAGGGATAAAATAACTTATTTTCTTAAGCTTTATCTCACCTCCAGCAGGTTTAACTCAGATACCTTTTTTCCCTCCTATATGGCTTACTTAAAAGCTGTAAATCTGACCAGTTTCCTGCCATGCAGGCTATACTAACAAGTAGATGAGGTCAAATAGCAACCAGAGGGGGAAAAAAAAAAAATAGGCCCCAAACCACTGGCTAAAGCAAACCTCGCAAGTTATCATACATGCCTAAGTATGATACTAAGTTTCCATACTTGGGGGGGGAGGGGGGGGGAATGAAAAGAAGAGAAAATTGCTTGTTTTGCAACAATTGCTAAAGTTTTTCCCTCTTTTGTGTCCAGCTCCTCCATGCAACCCTCCATGGGTTTTAAGATGCATGCCAAGTTTTGTTCTGGAAAAATCCACACTACCATAAACAACTTTGATTAAACATTACGAAAACATCACCAGCAGTACTCCTCACCTAACGCCAGGCTCCCAACTTTTTAGTTCAGCGGTTTGCTCTCCTATATGACGTTTTGCTGCAATTTTAGAGGGTGAAGGTACCTTTGAAACCCTATGTGCTTGTTAAAGGAAATGTGAAGGTTTTAAATAAAACAGTAGCTCCTGTTCCTCAGACCTGTGCGCAGAGAGAAGGGACAGCACACAGCTTTTCTCTGAACAGAAGGAGACTTCTCTGCATGTCGCTTCTCAAATTCAGCCTTATTGCACAGATGCACCTACTAAAAAGTCATGGGAAAAGAAAAACAGATGAACTAAAAAGTAGTGGCAACAAAAAACATCAGAAATAACTCTGCAATTTCCTGGTGTAATTTCTAGCCCAAACTTTAATTATACTTGTTTTCTAGATTCAGGTTTTTAGGAGCATACATTTTGTCTGCTGTCCCCAGTTAACTAACAGAAATTCTGTTGAGAAAATGTGAAACAAAATTCGAAGTGAAATGATCTACATTTCACCTGCAACACATTATCAGCCTGCAGCTGAAACTCCAACAAATTGAAGAAGTAACATTACAAAACTACCTGATAATTCCATGATGAACAACTCTTTCAGAACAAGTTGGAGGGGGGTGGTGGTGGTGGGGTGGGGTTGGGTTTTTTTGGTTTGTGTTTCCCCCCCCTTCTTTTAAATCCTACATTGGAAACTTAGCTGGCAATTCAAGGTAATAATGATTATATACTGAACACCCCCAACCAATTCAGTACTACTTGGTGTCTTATAAAAAGCATTCTTGACCTGTTCAAAGAAAATATTTTCAAGTGAAAGACTAATGAGTCAGGGGCATGAATACAACCTTTCAAAAGCATTTTTTTCAAAACTATTGAAAGTACACAAAAACATCAGCAAAAATGTTTTCACATGGAGTAGAAAGCATCACTTGCCACATGTTGAATCGGTCAAGTTGATAAATGAGGCATGATATTCAACACACAAGTCAAAATACATGTTGAGAAGATATTAAACTTTAATCAAATTATAGACTTCTTTGAAGTCTACCATCTTGTCTACACTAGACTTTTCAAATGTCTTGGGATTAGTTAGCTAATGCATTCAAACTTCATGCATTTAATTTACTCCTTAGGCTAGACAAGGCCTTAGAAGCAATCCTTTTAGATTAGCTTTGAAGCCTACTGCCAGAATATCATTCAGGAGCTTATATTGTCCTTGCTTTATGTGGTGACCTGTAATTTTGATTAGGCTTCAGTCTCGACTACTAAGTGATATTCATGATACAAGGGTGACTTAAAGTACACTTGGTAACACGAGCTGTCAAACACAATGAAGTAAAATGTAGCTTTGCAGATACACTCCTAAATAACACTCAAATTGAGGCTAAGAAAAAATTGATAGAATATACTTCAAACACTGCATTTATTACAAAGGTGCATAGAGTTTATGCCATTTCTTTTGAATACTTACATTTAAACTACAAACAACATACAAAGCTAGGTTACAGTATGTAATAAAAATCAACAATGATTATCTAGTAAATTCAGTACAACAGAATATTCTACTGTATTTAATTTCACAAAACATTTCTGAAACAAAGGCACTTACAGAATTAAAAAAATTTAACATATACTCTTTCAACATTTAAAATTTTAATTCTGTTCCCCCTCCCCTACAGCACTGTGGGTAACTAGTTTGACGTGAAGGCAATAGCTACTTGGACTGACAGATCAGCAGCGCTCAAACTAAAAGTTTATGGATCAACTCCTCCATCTTTTCTATAACCATCCCATTTCTCTTAACTATATGAAAACAAGTTTCAACAGATTGCATGCCAACAACTAAATAAAATTTGGTCCTACGTCTTATTGTTAATGATGATTAATACACTAACAGTAAGAAAAGATCTGGTTAAGTACTCCAATTATGAAGTAAGTGGACCATTTTCTCTTCTTTCAACAAGTTTTGTAACTGAAATAGTAATACTACTACTAAAGTAGTTCCTTGTATATTCATGATTCATCTCTTCACTTGTATATATAGTTATCATTAGCATATGTTCGCTGAAGGAAAGGTGTAAATTTTCAGGCTCCTTAACCCTATCCCTCATCTCATCCCACTGCTCCACATACAGTGGTGTTCAGGGCAATTTATTTGGTCTGTACAACATCTACACCAAAACTTCAGATTTGGGGACCTCTGTTATTGTTGCCACTTCACGTTCCTACAATCTTTTCCTTAGGGATGATGGCAGATGACTGAGCCAACTTCTCATGAAATTGCAGATTTTCTTTTCATAACCAAAACATAACCCTACTAACACTGGCATAAACTGTATGCTTTGTCACATCAGATGGAGGAAAGGAAGAGCGGTGCAGAGTAACAACCTCATGAAGCCCAACACTAGAACGCTGTACCTGTGCTCCAAGAGCTGCACGGCAGCTGTGTTCGCTGGCTGCACCTCACCAGCCAGACTCCATCCAGGCAACTGGCTAACAAAGGTGCTGGCATAGTCTGTGCCCTCCTTCTGTATGAATAAACACACAGGGGTAGGACCTATAGCGAGATAATTATTTCTGCAGTTATTCAGTGCCCTCCCACACATAAAAATTCCAGATTTCTAGGGAAACACTTCATCCTCCATACCAGAGACACTGTCAATTTTTGGTTGTTTTCACATAACTCCTAACAGTGTAATGAAGCATTGCCCAATTTCTCGGCTTACAAGGCAGGAAAGAGGAGGAACACACAGATACAGGACACGCGTGCGCTGTGAGCGCCTCTTGGCACCATTCCATGCTATTAACTTCAACATTCTGAAACAGGTGTAACAGAAGGGCATAGGTTGTCATGAATCCCAATGCTAAAAACTTTCTACAAGTTTCTTCTGAAATGCCCTGAAGACTTTCTTGAAAAAAGAATTGGAATAACCTAAAAATAGACTCAAAAATTAGGAAGATAAATAAGGCTGCCTTTGACAGCAGCAGTTTCCATCCATCATATGAGGTAAAACAATGCCACCATCAATGTTTTTCAAACAGTAATATACCCTAAATGTAGAATCACAGGACAAGTGGCTTAATGGCCTCTCTAAAAAAGTAAAATCAGTGTATGAGATATGTCAAAATTATTTCACTAATTCTGTCACAGCGATACATACAACAGACTAGATAGCTCTACTGAGGAATAACAAAGCTCTACTGAGGAATAACAAATTGTGTTTCAATGTTAAAAAAGACAGAATTGTAGAGGACACCAAAAAAATCATGATTCGTTTGATCAATACAAGGTGTATAGAGCCGAAAGCCTTGCAAACAGTGGTAATAGTCATAAGGATGTCTCAAGATGTTTCATGACTGCAAGCACTACCTTCTTGAAAATACATTACCTCGCTGTGACCAAATCCTACCACTCTTCGTTTCCCCGACTTCTCATTCTCTTCTCAGCTTTATGGGAATGTTGAAGACAAAAGGGAGGTTTAATCTCTACTGTGTGTTTGTTGGGCTGGGATTTCTTATCCCCCCTGCACATTATTATTCAAACACAGAGTTTATAAAGATCTATCATTCCTAGATTCCTGCCATCTACAGTTCCCACTAGACACACAGTGACAAACCCTAAGCATTTAAAAACCCCAATCTATTTCTTACATCCCATCTCTCCTGTAAAATAAATTCCTTCCCTATGATGAGGCAGGACTGAACACTGGCAGGTACTTCTGCTTAACATATGATTAAGGTGCTAATTTTTCTTCCAAACTCATCAACAACATATGAATTAAGTAAGCTTGTCCAATAATACTTGGACAACAAATATGTGTCCAATAACTTTCATGAAGAATTCTCAGGTTTTCAGCTTTTGATATATTTGTTCTACTAAGTGGCAGAGAGTTTGGTTTTGTTGTTAATTTCTAGCTATAAATTAAAATGGCCTGAGAAAACCCCCAATGAAGGTACAGTTTTTAAACCTTAAAATTGGAAAAGAAAACAAGGAAATTATCAACTCATGTTATTTAGCACAGAAAAATGCAACTAGTCCAAAGATAATTAAATGTGGTTTGCTACCCCTTACTGAAGGCAAATGTGTTTCAAAAAAGGAAAATTCCCTTTTGAATGGTAAGTGAAATGTATTACATTGTAGCTTACCTAACAATAGTAGCTTCAAAACAGGCAGAACATACATAACATATATCAGGTAGTTTCTTAGAGACTAAGTTTTTATGTTTTAATACTGTGCAAAAGATTGCTACAGCTTTGGGTGTTTGATAATGCTCATACTAGACCATTCCTTTCAAAATTATTGCACAGCAAATGTTATTGTGGTTCTTATTTCTGAAGTACTCCTTCTTCATGCTTTTCTCATTGTATATAGAACAAAATCTTTTTGTATTTGCTTGAGGTATAAATTAACAACTTCTGCAAGAAAAATACTCCTTCCTCGTACTCGAAGCATTTAAAAAAAAAAAGACACTGAATTAACTTTCACTTTACTGAGACAAAAGATTGCTGTCTTCCAGAAAAATATACTACAGTTGCACAGTGTAAACAGCACAAATTATACTTTAAAAAGTTTTGTATGCAGAAGCATAGTAGAAGATCTTTTCAATAGGTGGGCTTCTGAGGATCCACATAAGCAGGGTTGTAAGGGGGCTGGCTGATTGGGTAAGGTGCTCCAGCACCAGCTGCAAAAGCAAAACACAAGAAAACACAGATTTGTAAAATTTACATTCTGAATTCTACATCTATAATGGCAACCTCTGTTTTGAGCACATGGTTAAGAGGTTCAACTTATCTAGCATCTTAATTGGACTTGAGAACAGTTTGTGCTAACCCATAAAGCATCTGCATTTCAAAAGTAAGATCACAAAAACCTTTGTTCTTGTGGGGGTTTTTTTTTTTTGGATGCTTGAGTGTACATGTGTATTATGGCAGCCACAAGCACATGGTTAGCCTTCAGGGGAGAACACAGTCTAAAAAAAAGGAACAGATCTCGTCCAAAAAAACAGCCAGTGGAAGTCAGAAATGCACAAACAACAGGATATACCTGATAGTATGCCGAGAAGTGAAAATAAACCACTGTGCAAAAGAAAAAGGACTAGAGAAAGCATCTTAGGATTCCTTCAGGGAAAATGCTCTCCTGGTGTCACAGAGTTAATTAAAAAATTAAAATAAAAGGGAAAAACGTATCCCACCATTACTGAGCATATTAAAAAGTCTGACTTGTATACAAGGTGTGTATCACTCAGAAGACACGCTTATTTTCTAGTATTCTGAGACAAGCTGCTCTCAAGCAGCATCTTCATTTTGAGGTCTGTCAAATAGCACAAGTTAGTTCAAATAACACAGCACCTGATCAGATCCCTGGAACATATAAGTGTGGTTATCTTTCGCTGATCTTGTAAAGTGAGTGGGTTTGGCTCCTGTGCGACAGAGCAGGTATTCTCTCCCTTGCATGTGACCTAATTGAAAGACTGCCCCTTGGTTAATAGACAAGAGAAATAAAGGAAAGAGCTCCCATTTTGAGGCATTCTCAGCTGGCAACATGGAAAGTGCTTTGAGATTTTCCCAGGAAAAAAAATTTTAAGAACTAACAAACCAGCAACAGTTTGAGAAACCAGAGAGTAGGAGAAGCAAAATGACTAGTTTATTGGTTCCCTCACATGATAAAGATGAAGCCAAAGCACTTTGGGGTAATCCCATAAAACCCACGGCTTCTTCAGAGTTTACAACAGAAAAAGAAAGTCAACAGGCCTGCCAAGTCAGTGTTTTTACACGCAGGTCTGGTTTGCACATTGTTAATGTACAAGTTCTAACTGGTTTACAAATGCTTAAGACCATGAACAGATATTTTATATTTGAGTTGTCATGAAAGAGTTACTTTCTAAGGGCATTATCTACTATTCAGGACTATACTTTGCTTGTTACTTAGAAGGATGAACAGTGTGGTTTGTAAGAGGCCTTGAAGATCCTAGGACAGATAACAGCCTAGTTTTGGCCTCTGTGAACAGACGGGAGCCAATTGTTCAGAGGACAGCTATTACCAGCAGAAGCGGGAATTAGTAATAGCAACAACAAAGCTGCATGAAAACAATGCTGTGAAAGAAGGAAAGCAGAAGAAAAAAAGATTCTGATAATTCTAACTGCTAGTCATCAGCAAACTTGTCTGAAGTTGATCAGAGACTTGTTATTCTATAAACATAGCGACGAACTACTAGAAAATGCCATCTGTGTATAGATTAAAACATCTAGGAAATATTAGATTAGAAAGGGTATGTAGAAACACCCAACTGGTTAACACATATGTTAACCGGACTTTGATTTTAATATGAAATTTCAACTGAATTAGTAAAACATTCTACTGGATCCACTGATAGTCTACATACCACCAAACTTTGCCAATACAGCTCCACCTACATCTCCTCTTGCAATGCTTAACATAGAAATGGTGATGGGTAAAGTTCAGCAAGGGTGAATTACAGCATCCACCACCACTTGAGTTTTACATAATTTGTTTACATTTATATTAATATAGTCATAGAAAATAATAAATGTAAATAAAATAAGATTGGCTCCAATGCAACTGTCTCTTTAGCTATTTAAGAAATGAAGAAACACTCAGCATTGCCTTACCTGCCACCGTTTCATGGTAAGCTGGGGGTCCTGACGGCTGCATGGGGTAAGGGGGAGGATACTGTGCAGGATATGGTGCTGCCGGCATTCCCGGTTGTGGCTGGATAGCCACAGGCTGATATCCTTGATACGGGGCTACTGGGTAGTTGGGTGGCACTCCCTGTTGTTGGGGATAGGGAGCATGAACTACTGTAGTGGAAGTAGTGGTGGTCACAACAGCTACAAACAAGCAAAAGGAATATGGTTAGTGCTGGTAGTTCTAGAACATCACCTGGGACAGCCAACAACAGCAATGTAAAAACCATTCTCTCAAGATCAACTTCTCACTTCAAAATCTGGGTAATTTCATTTCAAAGTCCCACGAAAGATTTAGAAATGTATACTCTAAATATCCTTCCATTGATCTCAGTGGTAACGAGAGCCTGCACACACTGGGACAGCAGCCAAGTTATCTCCTTGTCTCTCAACCACAAAGAGCAAAGAAATTTTTTCTTGGATTCTTCAAAAACCAGGAACTCAACCCTGCAGCCAAGTTATCTATCATTCCGTATGAGACTGGAAAAACGGCTCATTTTTAAATGTTATCTGCTTTTAAGGATTAAGGTGATAAAGATCTCCTTTATTAGGTAAAGAGCTTCCTACCACGATTGCCCAAATGAGTTTCCTTTTGTATGTTGTCTACACACCAATACATCCATGTGTTAGTACGTCTTTCTCTAAATAACAGTCAGAAAGGCAAATACACATTAAGTAATCAATTTTTGCAGGAGCTGACGTTGGATCATTAGTTCCTATCTCTTATTGGAATAAGGGAGTGTTAACACTTTCTAATAAACTGCAATAATTTGTTTTCAAGATCTCCTTCCTCTTTATGCTACAATTATAGACTTTTCTCAAGATTGCACTGTTGCAGTCCTGGACCTTTGGTGTATTTTTCAGGTATATTTTTAAGAGACTGGGAAAAATTTAAAATTTCATTCTATTCCCTGGTTACCTAAACCGAAAGAAAAAAAAAAAAACACACACACACACACACCCCAAATCCACACACTGGGGGAGTAGGGAAAGAGAACTTCTAAATGCTTAGAAAATATTCCAAAACATCTCTCTGCAACTTCACATTCTGAAGCAGCTTAAATACTTATTTTTAACGTTTAGGTATTGCAACTTTTGTAGCAGAGAGGTAAGGCAAGATTATTTTCACCTTCTACAGGAACACAATTTTCGGGGTGGGGGAGGTGGGGTGGGGGAGGTGGGGTGGGGGTGGGGCGGAAGTCTTGTTCAAAGATGTGAAAAAGAAAATAAATATACAGGTACTTACGCCGTGGTCTTCGACATGCTTTATACAAACAGCAACATGAACAGGTGAGGCACAGAATAATAGTAATTATAATCACTGCACAAACAGTAACTCCAATCGCAATAAGGGTTCCAAAACTGCAAGAAAGATACCACCAGAAGTAGTAAGAGTCTTTCACACAAATGTATTACTCTTTAACCTAACCTTCTGTAGCAAACACATTGCTCCTCCTCCAATCTGGTACTCTTACTACTTCATGCACTTGAATAAGAAAAAACTGTCAAATGCAGTGCTACATGAGGTCAGGTCTCCTACATCAGTGGAAGCTGACCAAACCCGATCAAGGGGCACGCTCTCCTGTACATGAAAAGGACCCAACACGAGTCTTTGATCCCTCTCATTTTAGCAGGACTGTGATTCTTGTTATTTTAGTGCAACTGTGTGTCCCTTTATGTATTCCAAAAGGTTACAGCAGTAAGGTTTCAAAATCACTAGTTTGATGATTCAATTTTCCAAGCATTACTTGACTGCTCTGAACACACAGGTAGGTATGCCTGAAATGAAGCACCCCAGACTTCAGGATGACAGCAAGTTCTTTGCACATTCATAAGACCTCCCAGGCCCAATCTTGAGACAATCTCCATACTGAGCAGACCTCTCCACGCTGCAGATTCTTGGCAGGTTCCGTGGCATTTGTAAACAGTTGTTTTAGAAGCCACGTTTCACATGATTTGGAAGATATGAAATTCTGCCAACTTTACTGCAATGGCAAGTATGTTATGCTATGTTATGGGAGACAGAAACACTGCCTAAACCACCAAAACCTGGTACTAGTACAGAAAGGCCAAAGATTACATCAGCTTTAACCTCTGTGATGAGTACCAAATGATGGAGGCAGACGTAAAGCTTCCAGAGATGACCGTTTATAACTTCTGTTTACCACACAGGGAAGAAAAAGTAACACTGTAAAGCATTAAATGCCTAGTGACAATTCCCTTTTAAGTGTTAATTTACATGATCTATTTCCTACTGTCTGAAATCAATAAAGACCTTCTTCCATAGAAGCCAAAGTCTCCAGCATTTTTATTTCTTAAGAAATGCACCATGCATCAGTTTTGGGAACAATTGCAGGAAGTCAGTTTTAATGAACAACAAGCTCTAAAATAACGAGTAGAGAGCTGATTTTATATCCATCCTGTTTTTGCTTCTTCGTAGAGATTTTGGCTACAGAACTCTCTAGTTTTTTTTCCTGCTCAGTTTCCTGTTAACAGCTTTAAACAAAATGACACATCTCCAGAACCTCCAGCAATTTTCGCTTGGCTACCAAACAGCCATCAAATGTGAAAATTGTTTTTGAGTACTGACGACACTGGAAGGTTAAATCAGTGACAAAAAAAATGCAAAGCACTCTATCCCTAGCCCAAATTTGGAAGACCTCACCTCAGTCTTCTAGAGCAACTTAACCCTCAGTAAGCTGGACACTGAATATAAGCATTGACAAATAAAAGAGGTTCAATTTAAAATGCATTTTTTTCCCCTAAGAGAGGTTCCACCAATTTTATTCTGTTTCTGCAACAGCTGTAAGAAAAAGCTTGGGTAAAATCTCTTTCAAGAATCTGAGCAACAATTTTATCTATCTAACTTGTGCACTAATTTTCTGAAGTACTAAATATAACACTATGGATTTTACTCTTCAAGTACTAAATCTAATACTGTGGATTGCTGACGGTCACTGCACGTAAGCATTTACATGTAAAACAGGAAGCAGGAACTGCTGCAAACTACTGAAGTCACAGAAGTCACGTCCAAAACACTGCCAGGAAAGCAAACAGATGATTGCAATACAGCTGCAAAATGTAAAGATGTATGCATGCTTTGTCACGTTTACTTGCACCTTTACAGAATGTTTTTCATATGCTGACTTGCACATGCAAACACATTCCTAATCATGCCACTTTTAAGTGCTTCCCCCATCCTCATGAGCATTAGTTTCACTTCAGCACAGTAAGTTCACAGCCAGCTCATCTCCATCCAAAAATGCCATTTCTTTCAAGCTTGGTATAAAAAGGAAGATACAAATGAAATGGGGGTGGTGGTGGGGTGGTGGTGTTGATAAACATGCCTAATGATACCAGATCCTGAAACACAGGCTGCCTCGGGTCCATGAGGCCAACAGCAAACATAGCTCAAGTTATACTCATTATATAAATTCATATATACACTGGAGAAGAAAGAGAGAGAAGTGTGCACAATGGATTAATACATTAGACTTAACCATCTTGATTGCAATGTTCACAAGAAACAGCACGAATGTCTGTGTCTACGGCCAGCTCTAGAAACTGCAGGACGACAGACGCTAACTACAATTACTGCTACTTGTGGAGTGCCAACAGCGTTTTCCTTGCTCTTGTTCCCACTTCTGTATCAACCCTGAGAAAGCTCTCTCACTAGGGAAGTTAACATTTCCATTACACACAATTATTACCAAGCGACATTAGCAGAGACAACAAAGGGAAAGAGTCTTCTAGGTTCCTCCTCGGGCTTTTTCCCCAGTAAAGAAGGAAAAAAAATCCGTTTTTGCTAGTGAACTATGCTAAGGAAAGAAATTCTTGTCTCAAGGAAAAAGATTAGACCTGATAAAGACAACTAAAATTCTTCACTTCTACAGACAATGCACCTCTTTGAACTTTAGCAAAGGCTGGGCAAAATCAAAGAAACCTGAGAAATGGAGAAAACAGACAAAGTGGAGAAACATCTACTCATCATAAATAAACACAGCAGGAAACTGGCAGAGAGCCCTTATCTTTCACAACCAAATTCAGTTCTGATATGACAAGAGAGAAAACAGCACAAGACCATCTACAGCCAAGCTGGCCACCAACAGATAAACATTAGTCAGTTTGAAGCATGGACTCCATTTACTGTTTTTTAATAAAGTTTTCTGCTCACCGAAGCACGTATCTCATTGCGTATTTACTACCTCTAATAAGGCAAGTGACAAAAGCAAAGCTCAGGGAATAAAACCCTGCCACATCCTTATTTTCACCAAGTTGTTAGAGACACCCTGTGCATTTTCATCATTTGTCTGCATCTTTGCTAAAATGACACCACCACAGCATGATGACATTTTGCATACATCTTTTAAAGAGCTAAATGGAGACACATATTTAAAGTACAGGCATGCCAGGTGCATACACTTTAGAGTGCGGTTCTGTGTTTGTGTGTGTAAACACTGTGATTCAGTTCTACCCACTGAAATACTGTGTGATTACTACAGACCAAAATTATAAGCCTTCAGAAACAACCCAGTGAGTGAAATAACAGACAGGAGTTAGTTCTTCCCAGAGTTTTCTAAGGAGCGTACACAACTGGATTACTGTAGGCATTTTTATCACCTACTTCACAGCAGAAGCATCGTTTTCCTGCCAGTGCTTGGGCTCACACAGCCTAATGTCTTGAAACAGCAGAAGGTAGCGTGACATTTACAGAAAACAAAACAGTATGTGCTATGAACTTGCAACTCGCAGCATCAACACCCTCTTTCAACACTGAAGCTCTTCAAAACTAATTTTTTTCTAACAATTTCTATTGATAATCAAAACTAGCAATACTCTTCTGGAATACCTGAATGGTCAGGCACTACCTTAGTGTAATAATGTCTGTCCTTTTTACTGCCCAAGGAGTACTGCCCTGAGCACTTCTTCCTGAACATTCAGTAATACCCCACTAGTAAAACTACTGAAAAAAGTGCAGGAAGGCTACCACTAATAGAAGATGTTACTCAAGTGAGGCCAGAATGGTGCTCAGCATACTGAAAGGGTTAAATCCCTGACTAAGACCTTACTGTGAGTTTCACTTGCATCCTTGTTCTCTTTTGTTTTCTTCCCCTGCAAAGATAGTTTTAGTTACCTGCTGAGCAGAGTTGATGATAGGACATTTCCTGTAACTTCTTACCTGATAGGACTAAACAGGCCTTGAGCAAGCTCGTTAGGCTTCCTAATTAAATCACTGATAACAGGAACTCAGGAGGTTTGTGCCGAAGATAAGCACCAAAGAACTAGCTTAAATCGACCCCCTTGTAACATTCCGAGGCCGAAGGACTGATGAGCTAATTCAATGACTATATATGGACAAAGGAAGCCCAAAGTTCAACTAACGGACAACGTGAGGAAGACTATGGAAGACCACTGGGACGGTGAAAAGACCCTAACCCTAATTTTACTGCGCATGCTTGGACTATGTAAATGAATTCCGGGAACTCATCACCATACGACTGCCCTTTTCAGGAAATCTGATGAATATGTATGATCTTTCTGTATATGAACTGATGCGTTGTGCTAACCTGGCGGAGCACTTGTGGCGGAGCGATCCCCAGTGCTGCCCAGCACTGCAATAAGGAATACCTGCTTAATAGTCATCCCGACTATTGAGTCCTGATTTCGGCTTTTCACGGCAACAATACTTTACTCAGCGAACTGTCTAAGCTTCAGAAGACGATATTCCAGATACTGTATAAAGACTCTCTTGCAGCTTGCTAACTCCAGAAAGCCTATACTCCTTTCTTAAACGAAAATATTGCTTCATTTAATTGCTTTCACTTGATGAATCTGTCTAAATGGACTCTGAAAATATTTGGAAAAAATATATTCACATTTAATGATAATTTAATTACCAACTGTTAGCATTATATGTAAATGAAAAAGAATAGACATGAGGGATTGTAGCTTAAAGATTCTTCCCCTGAATGGTTAACCAACCAACCAACAAAATCAAACAAAAACCAAACCAAAAAACACACGTTACTCCCTGCATTCTGCAAACAAACGTCAGAGTGCAGAAATCAGGGTGGCCACAGCACCAGATCAGAATGCTCTGCTGGCGTCACAGTTTGAACACGGGTTTCCAGACTCCCACATTATATACACCATAGTCTCTAAATAAAGCACACGCTGTTATAAACAGCTTGAGAGCTCATTCACTGCCATTTCCTCCTTCTTTCCCTTCACATAAAAGCTAACTTTTGCCAATAATCTAATAGAAAACAACATTGAGAAAAAACCCAAACCTAATAGCAGTATTACTGCAGCAATGATAAACTGCAACTTCTCATAAAATCCATGGGAAAGTAAATAAGAAGAGACTACTCCCTGCCCTTTCTACCACCACCTCTCTCCTTCCTTGCCTTACTCCACTTCTACCACTATTCTCTCACCTTTGGAAAGCACTAAATTGTATGTGTAATGAGCATACCTCACAGACTCACCTTACCTTTAAAGTTGTCTAATTATTCAAAATATGTATCAGTTCACATAAAGGGATTTATGCGATTAGTGCCTGTTTTACCCCTTTTGGTACTGAATGAGATGCAATGGACATACTAAAATGTGAGAATCAAACCTAGGATCTAAATAGTACTATTTGTAGCAGTTAATTCTCAAGGCAGTTGTTCATATTGGAGATCTCAATCTTAAACACTGTCAAATGGAAAAAAATGTAAAATGCTTTGAGTGTATTTAAGGCCTTTTAAAATATCCAAGTTTCAATTCCAGCAACATATTTTTAAACCTCCTTAGTAGTTTGAATCACATAAGTTGGCTTCATCTTGCAAGCCCTGCTGTAAAAGTTTTTGCATATCTATGCATTCATGACAATGGGACACACTGCAACTTTTGTCTTTAAAAAAGAAAAAATACCCAAATGAACAACCACAAGACCACCTAGTTCTGAAAAATTGGTTTAAGCCTATTTATTTTGCAAGTTTTAATCTATTCCAAGATTTGTTGCATGCTGCAAGAAACATGTTGGCAGGGCCGTTTTCAAAGGCATGGCTGGTTTTAAAAACAAACATTTACAAATACTGAGTTACAGCTGTAACACAGGGTGGTCTGGAAAGACTTCAGAAGATAATTTAAGCCATTCCTAAAAGTCTAAAAAAAAAAAAAAAAAAAGAGTGTACGCATATCATTCTTTACTGCTCCAGAAAAGGATACAGTTCCCAGAAATGTAACAGAATGCTAAATGTCCTGACTTGCACTGACTCAGGTACAGGGCATGACCAAACAAGTCCCCAGACTAAGATGCTTTCCTAAGTCCAACATTTTAGTAACAGCCATACAATGCCACACACTGCCTCCAAAGCTTAGCAGGAAAATAAAGGACAAACTTTTTTTTTCTTTTTAAAGATAAAGCAATATGACTTCCCAAGAGTTTTTCAGAGGGATTAGTTTTTACAACTTTACAAACACTACACTTCCTCAGTTTAATATTTTAGCATGAGGATTCAAAACATAAGAACCAATTTGCTAGAGACTAAAAAAACATTTCCTATTACACAAAAAGCAAACTTCTGTGAGGTTAATACTCACAGGAAAACATTAGCATGACTTTAACACTTGATAGACTGACCAGCCTGTTTTAGCACAGCTGGGTTTTGGCCCACAGGAGCTTCAGCCCCTGCGGACAATCAAAATATACACCATATAGTTAAGCCTCATAGTCTGGGTGCTATCACACTAATCAGTGGTGCCAGCCATGGTCTGCTCCAGCCATTTTACCTAGGGGCCGCCTCCCCAAAACGAGATCTCTGCATGGTCAAGAAGTGTCTAAGAAACAAGGGCCCAGTGATTCCTTCGGTGGGCCACAGGAAACTTAAGAGTCAGACTGAATAGCATGGTTTCACAATTATGAAATCTTGAGTAACTGCTAAGTCATCTTAGAAGCTATGCAATGCAGTGAAGTGTGGATTGGAACTATGATGTCTGCATTGGTCTTTCAGACAAGTGTTAACTCAAGTTAGCACTTGAGAGCGTCCCTTCTAGGGTCCTGCCCACGTACAGTTTCTTAACGTGGAGAAAATGCTTTCATCTCATTTTGGCTAACCCATCAGTGTGGTACCAGCTCAAGTCATCGCTAACTGTAAACTGCTAAACTGCTCTAGCATGGACACAGATTAACTGCCACTGAAAACCACTAAAGCTTATCACAACTTTCCATAGTTCTTTCTGGGTACCCCCTTAAAGAAGGAAGGTTTGCAGCAGGAGCCCCTCCAAACAATCCCTGGGACACCTCTGCTTACCTGCAGTCTAAACAACCCTCAGCTACGTCCCTGAAGTCAGGACAAACCTACACAGCTGAGCACAGCCCAGTGACCCTTAGCATCAGCCAAACCAGCTCTGGCATGGGAACCAATACTAAAGCAAAAACAATAATGCCATGGTAAGCCAAGAAGCCCTGCAACTGCAGAAGTGTGCAGCTGAAAAAAAATGCAAGAGTCTTCTGAGAAAAAGTTCACTAAATATGTAGTGAATGGGTCTTTCTTATTTGTTCAAATAGGAAGCTGATGTGGGTTGCTTTAAGCCCAAAATAATAAGCTTTAATATAATGCACAACGAGCTTCTAGAAGTACAGTTAAGTACTACTTTTTTAAAAGACACTAACTTCTCTATTTTTTCAAGTAACATGTAACAGGTTTAGCACAACAAGTTCTTAAACAGCCTATATGAGAAAGTGGCAGGGAGGGAACTTCCTGGAGTTTGTGGTTTTACTCAGACATCCGACACCCGGATCCAACAGGTTATTATGGAAGATGTATACAAGCATCTCTTCTTGGTCTATAAACAGCCCACTTGTACTAAATATGTCTATTTACATAAATTCCTTTGTAATGCATACTAAAAATACAATTTTCCAGGGAAGTTTCCCAGGAAATCTATTATCGTACACTTCGTAGACATTTGAGAATAATTGCTATAGGTAACTGGCACATTAAAAATATGCATGTAACAAGAAAGGGAAAAGTCAGAGCTGCATTCAGAGGGACTAAAGTCTTTCATCAACAGTGCAAGAGTTAACACCGCAGCTTCATGCAGGTCACAAGACAACTTCAGGCAAGTCCATTGGACCCTCAGCATAAAAACTGTCCTTAAACACAATACAAATCACTTGCTTCCACAGACGATAAATAAATTTAAAATGCTCCTTTAGTGGCAAAAAGAGAAGGTAGATTGATTACAGGCACAAATATTTAAGGCAAACAAAGTAAGTCAGTCCCCCTCCTACCATTAGGGTCCCAGTTCAACAATACAAGCTGTTACCCTCCACCCTAACTAAAATTTGGGACCAACATAAAGACAATGGGAAGGATTTTTCTGAAATGGTTAACTGAATTAACAGAACAAGTTTAACTGAAACAAAAAATTAAGTACCACAGAAAATTTTCCCCACATAAACAACAACTACAAGACTATGAATTTGCTACTGCCAATATCACACTAATTTGAGAAAGCAGATTTAAGCAACTAATTAGAAACTAACTTGGCTAAAGAGTTAAAGTTTTAAATAACATTTAAAAAAAAAAGATTTTTTCTGGCAAATTGCAAGCCGCTGTATGACTTGCCAAAAACACTGAAACTGCAATCAAAGGAAGTTTAGACTAGGTTACACCCACCAGCTTTGCTTACCATATAACCCAGCTCTTACATGAAACGCACCTTTTTCTCTACCCACATTAGTCATATGTCATCACATATATAAAAGTTAGAAACACTCTGTTCAGGCAGGAGCAAAGTTTAAATTAGGTAAATTAATTATCTTACACTACTATGAACTGACATGCTGCCTCCCTCTCCCTCTCTTTGGGAGAAGTATTACTCATCCAGCACAATGAGGATCATCAAGGAAAATCTATCACTGCACAAATAAGAACAGACCTCTGCAGCAGACGTCACATCTGGCTGACCACTACTTCTCCTTTTAAATGGTATGCATCATTAACAAGACCTTCATAAAAAAAGTCACAAAAGTTACTTTGATGACTGGTTCCTTCCATAACTTAAAAAAATAGAGGTTTTTAAGTTTACCTCTCAGTGGAATTCAGAGCCAGAGATCACGCTAGCAAACATGGAGAGGACTATCACATTAAAAATGAATGGTACAAAATGTTTTTAATAAAAATAGACTTTGTCAAAAGACCAATCTTTGCACAATTGCAAATTTCCTGAAATTGAACTAATTTGTTCATTTCACAGAAGACACTACAACTGCAGTTTTAAAACGCTAGGCAATTTAAGGACATTCTCCTCCTCCCGTAACAATGCATCTATTCTCCTCCTCCCATAATACATCTACAACACAATCTATCGCAAATACATCTGGCTACACCTCAGGCCATGGCGGATGTATATGAAACGGCAGAGTTGGAGCTAGCTTCAGAACCCACATGCTCAAACTTTCACAGGTCCTACCAAATAACAATCATGGTCTTTTAACCATGTTTTCAGGAAGGATTCTGTTTCTCAGGCTACAGCACCCTTCTCGGAGGGTTATTCTGCCTGTGGCTGCTTTGACAAGCTCTCTCCAGAGTCAACCTATATATTAAAAATTTACTGTTTTCAAAGTTACACTGTGTAGAGCCACAGCAAAGCTCACAGAGTTAGATGAGGGAACACTCTACCCTAGTAACTACATACAGTCAATGAAGTACACATCCACAAAAAAATGAACTCCTGAATGCAATCCAAATGATTACTCTTACTGTGTCTTTGCATGTTTAGGCC
The DNA here is from genome assembly GCF_035582795.1 of Mycteria americana. Classification (NCBI taxonomy): domain Eukaryota; kingdom Metazoa; phylum Chordata; class Aves; order Ciconiiformes; family Ciconiidae; genus Mycteria; species Mycteria americana. The sequence goes on from NC_134375.1 coordinate 5,720,192, forward strand.
AGGTTGTCTTGGTTTTTACCATGAAACTGTCTTCTGTAGTTAGAAGAGCACACTAACCCAGGCATGCACATCTGCCTCTTGAGCCAGGACAGCATTTTGCAATCTCTCCTTCCATCTTGGTTTCAGAGTAAATGAACCTGCACGAGCATTAAGCCCACTGCCTGAAGCAGGCAGCTGAGAAATCATTAACAGCAACTCACAACTGTTTTGTCAGCTTTAAGTAGCTTCTTCACTGAGAATACAGCGAATACAAAACCAAACGCTCTGTAATGCAAGTTACAAATTGTGCAAGCTTGTGTTCACTTTTCAGGCATAGAACAGTGCCTAGAAAAAGCATAGAACGATTTTTTAAAATAGCTTCAAATCCAAATCTCAATTGTTTCTAGACAAGAAGCTTACAGTCCTTGGTGAGATTAGCCTGTGTCTGAATGCAAGCCTTACAGGAAGGGCTCTGTATGCAGTTTAACTCATTTATTACAGAAAATATTGAGGACCAGTAGTGGAAAAGAAATCCTCTGCTCATTAACTAGAGACTGCTTACATTTCTAGAAGTTCTTTTCCAATTAATAATCTTCCTAATTTATTTTCTTATCATCGGCAACCTATTACAGATGCTAGAGCATTCAAATACACCATAAAGTTTGAACTAAAGTCCCTGATAGTGATGGGGAGAAGGAGAAATAGGATATAGTTCAACACCACAGTATTTTTTAATTGTCTATGGAGAAAGCATATGCTTATAAACATCTAAATTGAGAGACAGCAAATTAGGGTAATCGCATCTTCCACAGTTAGAAATTGACTAGTTTTACCAATTTATGCACACAGCAGACCATTGCAGATGCTGCATTTCAATCAAAGGGAGGCAGAATGACATGGATTTTCTCTATTTCACAAAAGGAGAACCAAGTCCCAAGACAAAACATTGATCAGCCCACGACAAAACCCAAATGAGTGCATCCCCAGTCTAACAAGGCCGTCCTGTCTCTGCCACCTGAGGCTTCCCAGGAAGACTCTCATTCTGCCTCCCTCCTCTCATCACATCAGGATGAACAGCGTTTTCTCAAGCATTACTGTATCTGTTACACAATCTGCTGTAGCTTCAAGGCAGAAACTAATTCAGAAAGAGTCCGATTAACTGTGTACAAAGACAATTTGAAGTTTTGTTTCCATTTAGAAAGACTGACATCAGCTGCCCCAACTACTTAATTTTCTTCTGTAACTGATACAGATGTTCTGAATTGCTCCACCTCCTTAAACACTCAAGTATTTCACAATTAGTTGAATTGTGGATGTGAGTCATCTAATTTCCTTTTCCAGTAAGGGTCACTATTGGAAAATTGGCATACCAAGGCTAAATAACCATGTTACCAATGCAAATTATGACAACTGCTGTTCCTAAAATGCTTACATTTGCTTCCAAATGCAGTGTTCTGGGAAGCACAATGCTCCCAAGTACTTGAAAGTACATTATTAAGACGCTTAAAAGGAATGTCATTTATTGTCTTTAAAATGTCCAAAAGAAGATTATAGGACATGAACTGCACTTAATAGGGTTGCCCAAAGTGCCTTGCAACCCTGCCTCAACAGCACTTGATATTCAATACTAAATACTGAAAGTTATTAACATCAAAGTATGCTAATAAAAAGAAACCTACTAAAAAACTGGTGCTTTGCTTGCACTTCTGCAGAAGACCTCAGAATAAACACAGCAAAAAAAGCAAAAGCACGAGCCAACTAAAAACTCCTCAGCTAGACAAGACAAGGAAGAACATACATACCACTACTAACCCTTCCCTAACGCTGCCCCATAGAATTAGAGCATAATTGTGGCAGGTTTTCCAAGCAGGGAGAAGAGACGCCCCAGCTCAGTCAGCCCTGTGGCAAGTCCACATACAGTTTGTGACAAGTCCTCAGAGAGGTGAAACTCTCTTAAAAAGCCAGGATTTATGAGCAGTGTGCCAGAGCAGTGACTTGATCTAGGAATAAGCCCGATGCAAGAATGAGGAACTAAACGCTTTCTGACCCTTAATGCCAGGAAACCATCACCTCCTCCTTTTGAAGGGCAGTGTCAAAGGTGGTATTTGCAACTCATGAGAAAGAACAGGGCACTAAAGGAAGTTGCCCTTTGTTGCCTCTCCTCCTGTTACAAACTGCTCACAGACTATCCTCTTCTTGCTGGGAGATACAAAGAAATATCTCAACTGACATCAGCCCTCCTCTCCACACAGTAAAGTATTAAATAAACATAGTCATCAAGAAACAACGTAAAATTTGCCTTTTAAAAGAAGAAATTGGCATGGAGCAAGAGGGTGGAGTATACCTTGCAGGCAGAAACCAGAGACTACTCTTTCAGAAGGAATACAGTTTACTGCTTGGTTAAAAAAAACAAAAAAAAACAAAAAAACCAAACCAACACCCCCGCCCCCAAACAAAACCAACCCAAAAACCCCAACACACACCACACAAAAACCTGGGCAAAGTCTGTAATGAAACAGAAGCCTAATTGGTGTCCCAGTGACTACAGTCACAGAAAGTCCTACTCGCTTTCATTCCCGATGTTGAAACACCCTAAACTGGACACCTGGAGTCATTAGTCACTTTGGAAAGTTCTGGGATGTGGTTTTTCCTCTGCAGTCACATCCGGGTGGCTTTTCTGTGAATAATTACCATCTTTCTATTAAAATTACCTAACCCGAAAGTAAGTTTGATGTTAAGGCTAGGCCTTTGCACAACACATTAATTTTTCATAACTGTAATGTAACCGAAAGGAAAAAGAGAAATCGCTAATGACCCATTTTCTCAAGTGCGACATCAATGAGTCTCTCTTTTTAGACATTCCATAGCTGAAAATAAAGATAATTAAAGCAACTTAGCTGCTACTTCCTAAATGTTTTCTGTAATTTACAAATGCCCCTCTGTGGACTGTGGGCCTTGGTAATTCCTTTAACAATTGTGCAGGGGTTTTTTTGTTTTGTTCGTTTGTTTTTTAAAATACTATATTCTTTCCTTTTCTGTGCTTTTTAATAACTATGCTTGCTGGCACGGAAAAAAAATGTATTTATTACATTCTTTATATTTAACCTTTATTACTCCAGCAGATTCAATACCTCTGCAGCCCTAGAGATGGCAAATGGAAGGGTTTTTTCATATCTTTCTACTAAAAATGCATCAAGAGTGAACGCTGATCGCCAGATGAGGCTCACACCTGCTGTACTCGAACCACGCATTTGAAGATACGCAAGACAGCTCTGTCAGCCTAGCAGAGAAGAAGGGGCACCCCCGCTCCAAAATATTGGTTGTATCAACCCTTTCCTTGTGGAAGACTATCGGGTCAAAAGAGACCAAGGATCCAAGACATTCATTTACCCTCTCCACATCGATGTCCTGGCGTGTACCACGGCAGCGCTACCATTCGGCGCCTCTAGCGAGGCTCCCTCCCTACCGCGTACAGAATGCAGAAAGATGTACCGATAGGTTATACAACGCGGGGTGCTCCACTCAGCTGTGTCAGAGAACGAGCACGGCCCCGAGTATCCGCCGCACCGTGCCACTCCCAGGAGGCGGGGGCGATGCCGCTTACACCGCCCCGCCCGCTAAAGGCTACCGACTCCGCGCACAAGGGTTGCTCCGGTGCGGGAGGCACGCTCCTGCCGCGGCACGGCAAGCCCCCCCGCCCGCCGCGCCCGCTTACCCCATGCTCGCCGCCGCCGCTCGCCCCCCGGCCCCGCCGCCGCCGCCGCCGCCGCTCACGTCACGGCGCTCGCCCCGCCCCCTTAAAGGGCGCCGCAGCCACGCCCAGGGCTGCCGCGCACCTTCCGCGGGAGCGCGCGGCGGCGCCCTCGCCGCGCGTGCAGGCCTGAGCGCCCCCCGCCGGCCGGGCTGCGGCCTGCCCCCGCCTGTGGCGTTACCGCTCCGCCCGGAGCTCGGGCCCCCTGACCCCCGATGTATTAATTATTCAACTTATGCAGATGCATCAGCTACTCATAGCTCATGAACTACCCCTGTCCTCTCCTTGTAGTCTTCCATGCTATGAAAAATAGGCACGTTTTACAGCGGGACTCTTGTAACCACCAATATAATGCATAGACTTAAAATGAACTTATTTTGCCCGAGACTGAAATAGAACAAGAAATATTGGTAGAAACTAAGTGCAAAAGATGCTAAAAAGCAAGGAGATATTTCAAACCAAAGCAGCTTCTCCTACTGAGCCACTACAGCCCTAACCTGTGAGCATCGAAGAGCACAGAGCAAGTGTGCTAATGCTTTAGAGGACAACCTCCCGTTCAGTAACAAGGGTATGGACTGTCACGTACAGCGATCGTTACGGTCTAAGCAGCACAACCTAACCTCCTCCTCACATCTCTGCTTCTTCAAACATTCTGACATGTACGTGAGTTTGAGCGCTCCACGTTCTTAACACACAAATCAGTATTTCTATTTCCATTTTCTACCGACACGGATTGATTACACAATGAAGAACATGTCAATAAATATCATCTTAAAAGCTGAGACTTTGTATGGCTTACCTAGGGCCAGAAGAAATGTAATCATCAGAGTCCGAAAAAAACTGCCTGTAATTTATGTTGCTTGAGTCAGAGAACCTGTATTAACAGAATTCATTTCAAAAATGGAATTTACAACTTAGTCAAGTACCTGGCTAAGTTCCAAATGCTTATGAAAGGCCATGTACACTAAAAAGAGAGAGAGATTAATTTTGTCATCCTCAAAGAAAAATTAAATAGGGTAAAAGTGTTTGAAAATGCTCACCGGTTCATGCATCAGTTGGTCCACCTCATTGTTCCCATTTTACAGATAAGTTACATGCATTAACGTATATCTCTAACAGAGCCAGATACAGAGCTGAAAGGTCCCTTTGTAAGTTTTTAACCATTAAACTGTGTATTTTTGTCATTTGATGACAGAATTATAACCTGCTGTATACACTCAGTTTGCCTCATACCTTCCATCAAGCAGATTACACTCAAATTGTCGTTCTTCATCAAATTTTAAGAATGCGTTAGAGCAACAGTATCGATGCACGCAATCTCCACAGCAGAAGTTGGGACAGGATTTTGCAGGTTGTGCCTTGCCATGATGATCAATATACGCCTGACAATCCTCACCCAAAACTGAAAAAAGTTAAAATCCAGTAGTTAGTAACTAAAGAAATAATCATATAAAGTCTCTTTCTCAAACTGACCATCTCACCGAGGTTAACATTTAAATACGGTTCAAGTATTTTGGTTAGGTTTTAGAAATCAATTATTTCCTTTAGAGTATAGCAAAGACAAATACTTTCCTTGCACACAAAGTATCTCGTCTTCGTCAAGTAGCTCTTCCCAACTGTTTACACATACATAAAGAACTAAACTGCGTGCAAATACACTTATGAGATGCTCTGTCTGGTGCTACTCTCTTCACTACACCTGCTAGTAGCTACCAAATGACTGTGAAGACTCAAAAAGCAACATGACTAGCCAGATACATTAAAAATCCCACACAGGCCCTAAGACCAGTTAGAAGAACATGTTAAATTTTCCTAGATATTTGACTTCATGCAAAAGATGCAACACAACTACATTCACTGTAGATTTGGATTTCCATGTGACTTGGTTGTTTCTACCTGTTGCTTTGTTTACTTCATGGAAAATCCTAATCCTGTTAATCCATGACATAAAACAGAGATGTCACAAAACTAGGACTAGGACTAAAATCAGTCAAGTGGCGTCTTCCCACTGCAAGCGTCAACTGCTGCAGCTACAACGGTAAGGAAACAGAGATATTCATGTCATAGGATGTTCTTAAGAGGACATCCCATGCTTTTCAGCATTGTATTGCATTGGGCTGATACATTCCTTAACTGGCTGTTTTCTCTCTCTCTGCCCCCTCAAGCCTGAACAACTGCAATGTAAGAACCGCACATTAAAAGCTTCCAACTGTCACATAAAAAGACTTCTCAAAGCTTAAGCAAAAAGCATTTCCCAAGAAGAATCTTTAGCAAGAGTATCATTATAACTTTCAGTGATAAATGCTGCAGTCAGCTGGTTTCTATTCCTCTGACCATTTCAGCCATGCTTTAGCTCAGCCCTCAGACAAACCGTGATCCTTTACTACTCAGACCAAGTTAAATGTCCTCTTGCATGTCCACTAAAGATCACATTCACCTTTCCTACACATCTGTGCAGAATTTGACCCATCAGATAAAGTGACGCCACTGATGCATACAATATCAAGAGCACTTCTCCTTTTCTGAGACTTCACCTGATTAAGTCCTATGATCACATCTGCTTTTTCTCATCACATGACAAAGCTGGGGAAGACCACAGGCTCCATCCTTTAAGCACAATAACAAGATAGTTACAGACAGGGCTGCTGAAGAAACCCCAGTTATCAATGTTAGCATCTGATAGCTATGTATGAACTCAATTATCAAAAAAGTTTATATAAACAGTACTGTTTATGCAATATCCTCACTTAACACCTACGTAATTATATTATCTTGCCCTAAAAGGCTAAAATTTATGGTGTCTTTTAACTTACTGTGTCTTTACATTTTATAAACTTTAAAATTCACTGTGTCTTTAAATTTTAAAGGCTAAAACCTACCGTGTCTTTTAAAGGCTTTTAATGGGAAGCATCAAGAGTGACCGGCAGCCACTTTGTGGTACGTCGTTTCTCCCTCAATAGTCTTACCTTAGGTTTACCACTGGACAGTATTCATGAGGTGGGTCCACGCAGCCATTACTGGGGCACTAACTGCTGCTGTCTAGCAACGCACACCGGTATCAACACAAACCTACCTCACTTCCAGCATAACTTTTCTCTCAGTGAACGCAATTCGCACCAAAACCGCTGTTCAGGCGTGGGTATCTCCTGCCCGCACTGGGGCCGGGCCGCGTGGGTTTGGGGCGCCCCGCCCACATGAGGGCCCCAAACCCACCCGCCCCGGCCCCAGCGCCGGCCCTCGCTGGACGCGTCCGCCGCCGCTGGGGCGGCTGAGCTGAGGGGTCTCTGCTCGAAGCCAGGGGCTCCCCCGTGCCGGGGGCTTCGGCAGGGCCTCCGCGGGGGACGCAGCCCCGGCCGCAGCAGGAGCCCCCGAGGCCGCCTCAGAAAGAGACGCCGGAGCCCGCCAACCCCCCTTGAGGGAGGAGGCCCCCCCGCTCGCAGCACCCGGCACCCCCCGCCCCTCAGCCGCCGCCCCGCGCTCACCGGTCGCCGGCAGCAGGCAGAGGAGACCGAGGCCGAGGCCGAGGCCACCCCGCCACGTCGCCATGAGCACCGCCGCTTCTCCCGCGGGCGGGCGGGCGGGCGAGGTCTGGGCGCTCCGCCGGGACTCCGGCACTCCCGGGGCGCCGCCGCGCGGCCGCGGTAGCAGCAGCGGGCGGGGCGGCGGCCGGAGGGGCGGGGAAGGGAGGGGCGGGGCGGCGCACGGAGCGCCGGGCGGGGCCGCCTCACGCACAGAAAGAGCGGGAAAGCGCTGGGCGGGCGGTGGCTCCTCCCGGTGAGCGGTGTGGAGTGTCGTCCTGGGTAGAGGGGGCTGAGCCCGGGGTGCGGGGTTTGGGCCTGCTGCTGAGGACTTCCTTCTTGCAGTAGAAGCCACGAAATCCTTTTTACTAGAGATGGCAAACACCTGGTGAGGAAGTCACTCCACAGAGTTCAGGGCAGTCAGAGCAGTACCTGTTCCTGAGGGCTTGAGTCCCGTCGGACGCCCTTTAGAGCAAAAAAACCACATGTGCTCCACGGGAGGCTAAGAAGGGGCCTGGGAGATGTCGGTCATGCGAAAGGATTTCCCTCCTGTTGGAGACCAGCAAGCACCTTTCTAGCGCAGGAAGGAGGAAAGATTTGGTTGCAGAGCGGCTGCTGAACAGCTCTGTGGAAGTTGGCGCAGAGCTAGAAGGCTGACTCAAAGAGTAACGGTGACCGAGGCGCGAAGGAAATCCCGTGGGGTGGCCGTGCAGGCTTGCGCAAGCCTCTGCTCTTCAGGCAAAGTACAGGCGGTCTTACGGTGTGTGCATGAAGTGCCTTCCTGATAGGCCTTCACGCAGCGTGAAAGTCGATTCAGTAAAGGAGGGAGCAGCTGTCCTCTCTGAGGAAGGCAGGGGAACCTGGGAGACCCGATGGGCTTTTTGGCCCACGAAGAGGCAAGGAGGAAGGAAAGGAGCTCTATCATTTCATGATCGCTATACCGAAGACAGCCTCCAACCACCACATCACCCACAGGTCCGAAACAGTGATTCGACAATGGTTTAAATGGCAATTTAGACGATGGTTAGACAATGATTTAGACAGCGGTTACACATGCTAATACTTACTACACTTCCAATAATTATGCTATAGCTGGATATATAAATGTCGCTAGCATACAATATACTTCTAGGCCTAATGTAAAATGTTGCTTACCTCGTTGTAGATATCAGATGCTGGGTAAGGGGTCTCTTGACCTCGAGGAGTAACCTTGAGAGGCGTCCCTGCTCAAGGGGGAGATCACTGTCGTGCAGCCTGCTGCCGTACAGGAGAGCTCAATGTGGGGCTACAGATATGTATAGCATAAAGTGATTGTCTCGTATGCAAACCCGCCTTGGTGTATGTGCAAGAGTGCAGCCCTAGTGGTTTTAGTTTTGTCTCGTCCCAGCTCAGGCTGGTACTGTTAGCTCCTGATAAGACATGGCCTAGACTCCTCAGCTCCTGAGAAAATACGGCCTAGCACAATTACCAAGGTTTGCACAGCAGGGCTGATTTCAGTCCGGCCTACTTGTGGGTGATGCCTGAACCAAAGTACTGCTCACCCAGTCAGAGTGGGCGCACCCGTCACACCTGGCAGGTTCAGCAGCGGACACAGTGGTGCTTGGTGAGGAAATGTCCCTGCTGCCTGGGCGCTCACCTGAGCCCGCAGCCTGGACTGCCTTCCCCTGGGGACTCCTCCTGCCTCGCCTCTGGATCGAAGCTTGTACTGCAGCACCGTTGCCAAAGACCCCCAGGGACTCATGAAACAGCTTTCTCGGCTGCCCTGTAGCTAGCCCAGGCACAGTAAGTGTCTGAGGGTAAATGGCCTCTGCTCTATACTTCCCTCATTTTGCCGTTTTTTCCTCCACGAGACGTCCTTGTAGGCCTTCAGGAAGGCGGCTAGCAAGGGGAGGTTTCAGTCTTCCCTACCCTACCTGCTCCTTCCTCGATTTTTGCAGAATCTTTCCATTGCAGAAGGATGGGAAGCTCGGGTGTGTTAGGAGATGACTGTGAGCATTGGTAGAGGTGAATGGTCAGCAGTTGAGAGGCTCGTGCAAGTCTCTTCCACGGAGAATCCCTTGTTGTTTATTTCAGGCAAAGTCTTCAGGCTGTTTGAATCCAATTGAAGAGCCAGGGCAGTTTCTCGGCCATGTGTTAGGTAAGTCCGCAGTCATTGACAGACGTTTTGTACCTGGACAATTCTGTTGTCCACAACCCTTTTGTGGTGGGAAGTGGGAAAAGTCCAGCTCAGGCTGTGCGGTTGCTCTCTCTCTGTAGTTCCAGCCTTCACAAGGTGCATTGTATGCCAAAGAGTTGGGCAGGTCCAGACTCGTGACTGGGAGGAAGATCTCCTGAGTTCAATAGCTTTCCCAAGGTGGTTTCTGCAAAAGGCTGTTTTTTGAGCTCCACCAATGCTATAACCATGTCCATGTGTGAAATGCGGATTGTTTTCCATACTGGACCTGAAGTTATAGATGAGCTAGAGAACTGTATCAAGTAGATTGTTGTCATATTTGCAGAGACAAGTAAACAGAGGCAGAGAAGCGGAGAAATTCAGTTCCCTTCCAGAAGTGAATTAGCCAGTGAGCCTGCAGCATGTAAGACGCTGTCCCAATGTTTGCTGCTGAGATGGAAAGAGTGCTTGAACTGTAGGGTGTTGTGATGTCCCCATACTTGGAAGAGGAGAGCGAGACTGCAAAGTTATTGTTTCCCAGGTAGAAACCTTTGCACTTCTGTGAGTCTGCTGTAAGAGACCTGGGTTAACATAGCAAGTTACAGAGGAATAAAGCCCCCTGTAGTCTACAGAAAAGTATTCCTGGTGCTTGGGTGGCTGCACAGGGTCCTATGGATCCGAGGCAGGACCCCACAAGGCCAAGCTTCAGAGCACAGAGTACTCTGCCCTCAATGGCCTAACGCAGAGGTCCCATGGCCACATACTATTGAAGCACTGAGAAACATCCACTTAGAGCTATCCCTGCTCTGAACCCAGAACTGAAAGCACAGGACTCTGAAGCTGCCTGTCATAGACATGGGAACAGCTCTCGTCATCCAAAGGAAGCTCCGCAGTCCTCTGAGCTCCTCAGCTGTTATCAAATGTCCCTGAGGCTGTCTCATAACAGAAGCCTCCAGTGCCAACAAGGCACAAAGCACACGGCCGTGGCAATGGGCAGCTGGCCAAGGCCAGCCCGCAGGAAGAGAGGTCTGCGGAAGGTGCTGCCAAGCTGCAGGGAGAAGACAACCCTGTGGGCCCAGCCCCTAACGCTGCCCCTCGAGAAAGGGAGAGGAGGAGGAGAAGGAGGAGGAGGAGGAGGAAGCCAACAAACAAGCGTGGAATCTCCCAGTGCAGAGATTAACGGCCAACTTTATTGTGCCGGTGGAGGGGGATCAGGGCCAGCACTCGGGGACGGCGCACGGCTGGTCCCGCGGCGGCCTCCGGGCCGGCTGTAGGGAGTTTGGGCCCGACGTTGCAAGCGGGAGCGGTCTCGCATCCGCACGGGCCCGGGGGAGCTGGAGCGTCTGCCGCTCTCGAGTGCTGGGGAGCCACAGGAGGACCCCGATGGCAGCTGGCTGGCAGTGCTGAGGCTGCTGGTCTCAGGTACCGGGGAGCCGTGGGACGGCCCCAGCGCTGCCTGGCTGGGGGTGCTGCTCTCAGCACTTGGCGCTGGCGCGCGGCTGCTCTCGCGGCGGGTGCTGGGCCGGCTGTAGGGAGTTTGGGCCCGACGTTGCAAGCGGGAGCGGTCTCGCACCCGCTCAGGCCCAGGGGGGCTGGAGCGGAGGCTGCCCTGAAGTGCTGGAGAGCCGTAGGAGGACCCCGATGGCAGCTGGCTGGCGGTGCTGGGGCTGCTGGTCTCAGGTACCGGGCAGCCATGGGACAGCCCCAGCGCTGCCTGGCTGGGGGTGCTGCTCTCAGCACTCGGTGCTGGTGCGTGGCTGCTGTCACGGCGTCTGCTGGGCCGGCTGTAGGGAGTTTGGGCCCGACGGTTCAACCGGGAGCGGTTTCGCATGCGGTCGGGCCCAGATGGGCTGGAGCAGCTGCTGCCCTCAAGCACTGGGGAGCCACGGGACGGCCCTAATGCAGCCTGGCTGCCGGTGCTGGGGCTGCTGGTCTCGGGTGTCGGGGAGCCATGGGACGGCCCCGATCCTGACGGGCTGACAGCGCTGGGGCTGCTGGTCTCCGGTGCTGGGGAGCTGTGGGATAGCCCCGATGCCGCCTGGCTGCCACTGCTGGGGCTGCTGGTCTCCGGTGCCGGAGATGCGAGAGGCTGCCCCGATGCCGCGTGGCTGCTGGTGCTGGGGCTGGTGGTCTCGGGTGTCGGGGAGCCACGGGATGGCCCCGATCCTGACTGGCTGGCAGCGCTGGGGCTGCTGGTCTCCGGTGCCAGAGATACAACGGACTGTCCCGATGCCGCCTGGCTGCCGGTGCTGGGGCTGCTGGTCTCCGGTGCCGGAGATGCGAGAGACTGCCCCGATGCCGCGTGGCTGCTGGGGCTGGGGCTGCTGGTCTCCGGTGCCGGGGAGCCACGGGAAGGCCCCGATCCTGACTGGCTGGCAGTGCTGGGGCCGGCGAGCTCCGAGCTGGCACTGGAGGCTGTAACGGAAGCAGGAGGGTCAAGGGCACGGCCCCCCAGGCCCTGCGGCAGGATAGGCCAGAGCGGTGGCCCCAGCCCTCCTGGAGCAGAGAGGCTCTGCCAAGCCCACCCTGGGCACCCGCTGCCCAGGGGCACCCGGATGCTTTGCCTCTTACCGGTGCCCAGGCCAGCGCAGCCGTCGCACTCCCAGCGGGCCGTGCTGTTCCTCGAGTAGGAGCAGCGTCTGTGGGTGCCCTCGGCAGCGCAGGAGCAGCACAGAAGCAGTTGCCAGGGCCTGGGGAAGCAAACGGGTTCATGGCTGTGAGGACAAAGTGACCGCGGCACGGGATTGTCCGGCAGAGCTCTTGCTCTTAGTCCTTCTGCTTCGAGGCCTTGGCGAGACAGAGATCCCGTGCGGAGCCCCGGGGTGCAGCTTTGGCAACTTACCCCTCTTCCTCTGCGTGCTCCCTGCCTCCTGGACAAAGGCACTCACTGGCATCGCAGCGGCTGTGCCTCTCACTTAGTCCTGCATATGTGTGGCTGTTCTCCCATGATGGCCGTCTGATGGAGGAAGGAAACCTGATGAGCCCCTGCTGCCCCGGCATAAGGCGGACGCAGGGCGTCCTTGCTCTTCCCCCCCTGCCCTGTTTCCAACTCCTCCGTGAAGCGGAAGCCCGGAGGCACGGGACAGCGGAGGGCCAGGACTGCTGGGGCAGGCCCTGGCACGGCACAGCGCTTGCGCTCCCCTGTCTTGTCTTGTGAGCCGGGCAGAAGGACACCAACCTGAAGGGGATTCGGATCCCCATGACGAGCATTTCCAAGAGAAAGAGATTCTTATCTCTACAGAGGGGGCACTGGAAGCAAGAAATGCCAGCGCGCACAGCCTGTCCCTGCAGGAGAAACGTGAGGAGCGTGAGCGAGGCCCTGGTGCTGCTGAGCGCCTGCCGTGCCCCGGGGGCCGGGGAACGGCTCCTACCTGGATGCAGCCCCTGTGGAACCAGGCGTGTTTGCACGCTGGGCACACCATGGTGCTGTAGGACTTTCTGTCCCCCACAAGTTCCAGGCAGATGAGGCAGGTGGTGTTCTCCTCCGGAGCCGCCTCCACTGCCTGCTCTGGGCGGTGCTCCCAGCAGAAGGACCTGGGGGGAAGAGGAAAGGGATGGGTGAGGTGGGAAGTGCTGGGTCCTTCCCCGGTGGCAGCGAGGAGGGGAGAGGAGGTACCTGTACTGAGGAAGGAACTGGCTGACGCATCCACCTTCCACGGCACAGGGCAGATGGAAGCTGCGGTCGCAGCCCGTCTCCCAGCAGGTGATGGTGGCCCCGCTCTCGCCGCAGACGAAGCAGTGCTGGAAGGAGCAGAGCAGCCCCCATCAGCGGCAGCCTCAGGGCCTCCACAGGCAGCCCCACACCTCCGGGCAGGGCGCAGGACGTGGCCGCTGCTGGGTCACAGCCCGCAGATCCGCCTGGCGGTCGAGGCGCCTGTGCTGGAGCCTCTGCGGAGCTGCTGGGAGCAAGACTTCTGTCCCAGAGCTGGTTGGAAGGGCTGGGAGTTCTTTCTCGGGGTCTGGGCTAAGCTCCCGCAGACCTCTCCTGGCACAAATCTCCCTGTTCTTGTCAGGTCCTCACCTTCTGTGCTGCCCGGGCGATTGTGCGTCCAATATCCTCCGGGAGAAATCCCATGAGTCCTATTTCCTTGACCGGTTGCTGAAAAAGCTTGTTGGCGAAAAACTGCAGAAGAGAAAAGACGAGGAGATGATGAGGAGAGTGTGGCAGGCCCTGCCTGTCGGAAAGCTGGAGCTGCGGAGCCCCAGAGGAACTCACCAGGCAAAACACATGGGCACAGATCCCTTGCTTCTCCAGTTTCTCCCCATAGATGTCCGGGTCAGCCTCTGCCCGGCGACACAGCATGCATGCTGGAGGGGAGAGAGCAAATGGCAGCGGGAACGAGCATCTCTGCGGGGCCGGGGGACGCGTCCCCGAGGGATTGCCCCTGAGGGCCTGCTCTGTCCCTGCCCAGCTGGCTGATGGGCAGGGCTGGAGGCCTTGGAGAGGAAGGGGGCATTGCAGGCACGGGCGTCCCAGCAGGTGCCCAGTGCCCAGCCGGGGCCCCGCTTGCTGAGGAAAGGAGGGGCCCTGCCCCGGGGCGGTTGGGGAGCTCCTGCCTCCCCCTGCCACCGCTCTCGGCCCCACGCTGACCACCCCGACACGCCCTCTGCCAGGCCTCGGGAGGGATACTTTGCTCTCACCCTGCTCCATCGAGTCGGGGGCCTGCCGCTTCCTTGCAGACATGGCGCACGTCAACGGTGAGCGTTTGGAGAGTCCCTGTCCCAGCAGCGCTGGGGTGTCTCCTCCAAATGCTCCTCTGCTGACTCTGAGGGAGAAGCAGGGCGCGGGTGAGGGAGAAGCGAGACGCGGGTGAGCTTGCAGCACAGGCCCGGAGCCCCGAGGCGTGGGGCCCCCCTCCTCCCTCGGCAGCCCCGCGCAAGCCCCGTCCATCCCCTGCCCTCTCCTCACCTCACCAGGTCGCCCTGATGCACGGCCTGAGCCCAGCGTTCCTTTTTGTGGCCTTGCCCCCGCACGGGTCACAGTGGCCACTGTGACATCAGCACCGCTGGCCTGCGTGCGCGCCAAATACGGACAGGGACGCCCTCGGCCACCTGCCACCCACTCTGAGACGGCCACCGCCTCACAGGGGTGGGTGTGAAGCGCCGAGGCGGGGGCCCGAGCCCTCGGCACCCACGTAACCGGGGCGGCTGCTCCTGCGGCAAGTGCAGAGTCCAATGGCAGGCCCCCCGGGGCAGCCGTCGAGGTGGCACTCTTGGCCGAAAGGCGCTGTTCAGGCAGTGCGACTCCAGGGCTCCAGCCCTGGCCAAGGGAAATCTCTGCTCCGGCCCCCGGCACGGGGAGCGCTGCCAGCAGCTCGGGGAAGGTGATCCTTCCTCTCTGTGCCCGCACCGGCAAGGCTGCCTCTGCAGTACTGCCTCCGGTTCTGGGCTCCCCGATACAGGGGACAGAAGCGACCTTTGAGCCTGGCCTGGGCTCACGCATCCCACCCGCTCAGACGCGGTGGGTGGCCGGGGCACAGCACAGGACCTCAGGAGGGCACCGAAATGTCGCAGGTGGCCCAACATCTTTCTCCTGAAGTCCTTAGCGCTTTGGTGATGCGCTGCCTCCAGAAGAAGAAGCAGCGGGACCGCAAGCTGGGGAGTCACGGCGGAAAGGGCCTTTTGCCATGGCAAGAAACTGCCTTTCAGAGTCAGTGTGAGCCTTTCCTTGGCGGGGTAGGAGGCTGCAAGTGGCCGTGGGGCAGCTTTGGAGGCAGTGGGTGGGAGTGTTGATCTGTTTGAGGGTAGGAAGGCTGTAGAGAGGGATCCGGACAGGCTGGATGGATGGGCCGAGCGTTGTCAAGCACTGGAACAGGCTGCCCAGGGAAGCGGTTGAGTCACCATCCCTGCAGGTATTTGAAAGACGTGTAGCCATGGCGCTTAGGGACATGGTTTAGTGGTGGACTTGCTAGTGTTAGCTTAACGGTTGGACTCGATGATCTTAAGGGTCTTTTCCAACCTAAATGATACTATGATCCTGATTACCATTCCATTATTGCTTAATCACCGTTGGATTGCCGTTTGATTTTCAGTCAGTCATCGATTAATTGCCATTTGATCATCGCTTAATCATTAATAAAACCCTTTTAGTTAACCCCACAACGATGACTTCTCTGAATAATTCCCCTGCGACACCAGGACAAAAACCAAGCGGTGTCGCAGGCACAAGCAGAGTAGGAGAAAAGGAAGGCGAAATCCAGTATTGGAGAATCCAGGCCCGAAATGCAACTCGGGACCAAGAGAGAAACCCGAAACCCCCAGAAGCCCTTCTACAATACTAGCGGGCTGACACTGCTGGGAGTGACTAGAGGCTTCCCAGGCTGCCCCCTTCTGCTCCTGCTTTTAGAGTGTCCTCAGCCATCCTCCTCTACCAGCCACCTTCCCAGCCAAACGCTGGTGCTCAGGGTTTCCTTCTCACCAGGCTTTCTGAGATTTCGCTCGCCCTTCCGATGCCAGGGCATCACGGAGCTCTGTGAGCTAGGTGCCGACAGAGGTGAACGGTGCCAGGGAACAAGCACCTCGCTTCAGAGCGAGGCTGTGCGTGACCACAGCTCTTTGGCCAGCTCCATTCGAGCTCCGTTGCTCGGGACTGCCTCGGAGCTCGCGTCGCAATCCCCCTGAAGAGCACGACCTGTTCTGGCCACGTCTAGACCTCACGTCTTCCCAGTCACAGCAGTCAAGAACTGAAGGACAAAGCGCTGCCACCGAGTTCTCTTTTGGACCCTCTCTACCTCCTTTCCTTCCTCCTTGCCTCTCCGTGGGCCAAAAAGCCCATCGGGTCTCCCAGGTTCCCCTGCCTTCCTCAGAGAGGACAGCTGCTCCCTCCTTTACTGAATCGACTTTCACGCTGCGTGAAGGCCTATCAGGAAGGCACTTCATGCACACACCGTAAGACCGCCTGTACTTTGCCTGAAGAGCAGAGGCTTGCGCAAGCCTGCACGGCCACCCCACGGGATTTCCTTCGCGCCTCGGTCACCGTTACTCTTTGAGTCAGCCTTCTAGCTCTGCGCCAACTTCCACAGAGCTGTTCAGCAGTCGCTCTGCAACCAAATCTTTCCTCCTTCCTGCGCTAGAAAGGTGCTTGCTGGTCTCCAACAGGAGGGAAATCCTTTCGCATGACCGACATCTCCCAGGCCCCTTCTTAGCCTCCCGTGGAGCACATGTGGTTTTTTTGCTCTAAAGGGCGTCCGACGGGACTCAAGCCCTCAGGAACAGGTACTGCTCTGACTGCCCTGAACTCTGTGGAGTGACTTCCTCACCAGGTGTTTGCCATCTCTAGTAAAAAGGATTTTGTGGCTTCTACTGCAAGAAGGAAGCCTTCAGCTGGTACAGCAGCAATCGTGTTGGGAAACAGGACCCGGAACTGGGGAACGGGGAATGCCCTTTGGCTACTGTAGAAACACAATCTAAAGAAATCTTCATGTCACAAATACAGACGTGACACTGAACTGAACTTTTAAAGAAAAGCAGCTTTGCCACTTTGCCACAGTTCTCACTGACCTAGGCAACGACGATAGGAAATGGGTTATAGCCTTGTCCAGAACGAAACAGAGTTGAAGCGCGTCAAGAGTCGCTGGGGCCGTGGCGCGTGATTTTGGGGGGTGAGCCGCGAGGGCCATGCCGGGTGGGCGGGTGCAGCCCACCTTGCCGGGAGACAGGCGGTGGCACCGACTGGGCCGTGCCGGGCCACCCTCCCGGGGGCAGGGGCAGGGGCAGGAGCAGAAGCAGAGAGCGCCGGTCCCGGGGTGGGTGTGAATTTCGCCCGGGGAAACGGAGCAGGCTGCGGGGCCAGCGAGGCCTGGAGCACATGGCCGTGGTGCTGGGCAGCCGGCCAAGGCCAGCCCGCAGGGAGGGAGGTCTGGGGAAGGTGCTGCCAAGCTGCAGGGAGAAGACAACCCTGTGGGCCCAGCCCCTAACGCTGCCCCTCGAGAAAGGGAGAGGAGGAGGAGAAGGAGGAGGAGGAGGAGGAGGAAGCCAACAAACAAGCGTGGAATCTCCCAGTGCAGAGATTAACGGCCAACTTTATTGTGCCGGTGGAGGGGGATCAGGGCCAGCACTCGGGGACGGCGCACGGCTGGTCCCGCGGCGGCCTCCGGGCCGGCTGTAGGGAGTTTGGGCCCGACGTTGCAGGCGGGAGCGGTCTCGCATCCGCACGGGCCCGGGGGAGCTGGAGCGTCTGCCGCTCTCGAGTGCTGGGGAGCCACAGGAGGACCCCGATGGCAGCTGGCTGGCAGTGCTGAGGCTGCTGGTCTCAGGTACCGGGGAGCCGTGGGACGGCCCCAGCGCTGCCTGGCTGGGGGTGCTGCTCTCAGCACTTGGCGCTGGCGCGCGGCTGCTCTCGCGGCGGCTGCTGGGCCGGCTGTAGGGAGTTTGGGCCCGACGTTGCAAGCGGGAGCGGTCTCGCACCCGCTCAGGCCCAGGGGGGCTGGAGCGGAGGCTGCCCTGAAGTGCTGGAGAGCCGTAGGAGGACCCCGATGGCAGCTGGCTGGCGGTGCTGGGGCTGCTGGTCTCAGGTACCGGGCAGCCATGGGACAGCCCCAGCGCTGCCTGGCTGGGGGTGCTGCTCTCAGCACTCGGTGCTGGTGCGTGGCTGCTGTCACGGCGTCTGCTGGGCCGGCTGTAGGGAGTTTGGGCCCGACGGTTCAACCGGGAGCGGTTTCGCATGCAGTCGGGCCCAGATGGGCTGGAGCAGCTGCTGCCCTCAAGCACTGGGGAGCCACGGGACGGCCCTAATGCAGCCTGGCTGCCGGTGCTGGGGCTGCTGGTCTCGGGTGTCGGGGAGCCATGGGACGGCCCCGATCCTGACGGGCTGACAGCGCTGGGGCTGCTGGTCTCCGGTGCTGGGGAGCTGTGGGATAGCCCCGATGCCGCCTGGCTGCCACTGCTGGGGCTGCTGGTCTCCGGTGCCGGAGATGCGAGAGGCTGCCCCGATGCCGCGTGGCTGCTGGTGCTGGGGCTGGTGGTCTCGGGTGTCGGGGAGCCACGGGATGGCCCCGATCCTGACTGGCTGGCAGCGCTGGGGCTGCTGGTCTCCGGTGCCAGAGATACAACGGACTGCCCCGATGCCGCCTGGCTGCCGGTGCTGGGGCTGCTGGTCTCCGGTGCCGGAGATGCGAGAGACTGCCCCGATGCCGC
This sequence comes from Mycteria americana, assembly GCF_035582795.1. NCBI lineage: Eukaryota > Metazoa > Chordata > Aves > Ciconiiformes > Ciconiidae > Mycteria > Mycteria americana. Next base: position 5,738,727 of record NC_134375.1, read on the forward strand.
GTGGCTGCTGGGGCTGGGGCTGCTGGTCTCCGGTGCCGGGGAGCCACGGGAAGGCCCCGATCCTGACTGGCTGGCAGTGCTGGGGCCGGCGAGCTCCGAGCTGGCACTGGAGGCTGTAACGGAAGCAGGAGGGTCAAGGGCACGGCCCCCCAGGCCCTGCGGCAGGATAGGCCAGAGCGGTGGCCCCAGCCCTCCTGGAGCAGAGAGGCTCTGCCAAGCCCACCCTGGGCACCCGCTGCCCAGGGGCACCCGGATGCTTTGCCTCTTACCGGTGCCCAGGCCAGCGCAGCCGTCGCACTCCCAGCGGGCCGTGCTGTTCCTGGAGTAGGAGCAGCGTCTGTGGGTGCCCTCGGCAGCGCAGGAGCAGCACAGAAGCAGTTGCCAGGGCCTGGGGAAGCAAACGGGTTCATGGCTGTGAGGACAAAGTGACCGCGGCACGGGATTGTCCGGCAGAGCTCTTGCTCTTAGTCCTTCTGCTTCGAGGCCTTGGCGAGACAGAGATCCCGTGCGGAGCCCCGGGGTGCAGCTTTGGCAACTTACCCCTCTTCCTCTGCGTGCTCCCTGCCTCCTGGACAAAGGCACTCACTGGCATCGCAGCGGCTGTGCCTCTCACTTAGTCCTGCATATGTGTGGCTGTTCTCCCATGATGGCCGTCTGATGGAGGAAGGAAACCTGATGAGCCCCTGCTGCCCCGGCATAAGGCGGACGCAGGGCGTCCTTGCTCTTCCCCCCCTGCCCTGTTTCCAACTCCTCCGTGAAGCGGAAGCCCGGAGGCACGGGACAGCGGAGGGCCAGGACTGCTGGGGCAGGCCCTGGCACGGCACAGCGCTTGCGCTCCCCTGTCTTGTCTTGTGAGCCGGGCAGAAGGACACCAACCTGAAGGGGATTCGGATCCCCATGACGAGCATTTCCAAGAGAAAGAGATTCTTATCTCTACAGAGGGGGCACTGGAAGCAAGAAATGCCAGCGCGCACAGCCTGTCCCTGCAGGAGAAACGTGAGGAGCGTGAGCGAGGCCCTGGTGCTGCTGAGCGCCTGCCGTGCCCCGGGGGCCGGGGAACGGCTCCTACCTGGATGCAGCCCCTGTGGAACCAGGCGTGTTTGCACGCTGGGCACACCATGGTGCTGTAGGACTTTCTGTCCCCCACAAGTTCCAGGCAGATGAGGCAGGTGGTGTTCTCCTCCGGAGCCGCCTCCACTGCCTGCTCTGGGCGGTGCTCCCAGCAGAAGGACCTGGGGGGAAGAGGAAAGGGATGGGTGAGGTGGGAAGTGCTGGGTCCTTCCCCGGTGGCAGCGAGGAGGGGAGAGGAGGTACCTGTACTGAGGAAGGAACTGGCTGACGCATCCACCTTCCACGGCACAGGGCAGATGGAAGCTGCGGTCGCAGCCCGTCTCCCAGCAGGTGATGGTGGCCCCGCTCTCGCCGCAGACGAAGCAGTGCTGGAAGGAGCAGAGCAGCCCCCATCAGCGGCAGCCTCAGGGCCTCCACAGGCAGCCCCACACCTCCGGGCAGGGCGCAGGATGTGGCCGCTGCTGGGTCACAGCCCGCAGATCCGCCTGGCGGTCGAGGCGCCTGTGCTGGAGCCTCTGCGGAGCTGCTGGGAGCAAGACTTCTGTCCCAGAGCTGGTTGGAAGGGCTGGGAGTTCTTTCTCGGGGTCTGGGCTAAGCTCCCGCAGACCTCTCCTGGCACAAATCTCCCTGTTCTTGTCAGGTCCTCACCTTCTGTGCTGCCCGGGCGATCGTGCGTCTAATATCCTCCGGGAGAAATCCCATGAGTCCTATTTCCTTGACCGGTTGCTGAAAAAGCTTGTTGGCGAAAAACTGCAGAAGAGAAAAGACGAGGAGATGATGAGGAGAGTGTGGCAGGCCCTGCCTGTCGGAAAGCTGGAGCTGCGGAGCCCCAGAGGAACTCACCAGGCAAAACACATGGGCACAGATCCCTTGCTTCTCCAGTTTCTCCCCATAGATGTCCGGGTCAGCCTCTGCCCGGCGACACAGCATGCATGCTGGAGGGGAGAGAGCAAATGGCAGCGGGAACGAGCATCTCTGCGGGGCCGGGGGACGCGTCCCCGAGGGATTGCCCCCGAGGGCCTGCTCTGTCCCTGCCCAGCTGGCTGATGGGCAGGGCTGGAGGCCTTGGAGAGGAAGGGGGCATTGCAGGCACGGGCGTCCCAGCAGGTGCCCAGTGCCCAGCCGGGGCCCCGCTTGCTGAGGAAAGGAGGGGCCCTGCCCCGGGGCGGTTGGGGAGCTCCTGCCTCCCCCTGCCACCGCTCTCGGCCCCACGCTGACCACCCCGACACGCCCTCTGCCAGGCCTCGGGAGGGATACTTTGCTCTCACCCTGCTCCATCGAGTCGGGGGCCTGCCGCTTCCTTGCAGACATGGCGCACGTCAACGGTGAGCGTTTGGAGAGTCCCTGTCCCAGCAGCGCTGGGGTGTCTCCTCCAAATGCTCCTCTGCTGACTCTGAGGGAGAAGCAGGGCGCGGGTGAGGGAGAAGCGAGACGCGGGTGAGCTTGCAGCACAGGCCCGGAGCCCCGAGGCGTGGGGCCCCCCTCCTCCCTCGGCAGCCCCGCGCAAGCCCCGTCCATCCCCTGCCCTCTCCTCACCTCACCAGGTCGCCCTGATGCACGGCCTGAGCCCAGCGTTCCTTTTTGTGGCCTTGCCCCCGCACGGGTCACAGTGGCCGCTGTGACATCAGCACCGCTGGCCTGCGTGCGCGCCAAATACGGACAGGGACGCCCTCGGCCACCTGCCACCCACTCTGAGACGGCCACCGCCTCACAGGGGTGGGTGTGAAGCGCCGAGGCGGGGGCCCGAGCCCTCGGCACCCGCGTAACCGGGGCGGCTGCTCCTGCGGCAAGTGCAGAGTCCAATGGCAGGCCCCCCGGGGCAGCCGTCGAGGTGGCACTCTTGGCCGAAAGGCGCTGTTCAGGCAGTGCGACTCCAGGGCTCCAGCCCTGGCCAAGGGAAATCTCTGCTCCGGCCCCCGGCACGGGGAGCGCTGCCAGCAGCTCGGGGAAGGTGATCCTTCCTCTCTGTGCCCGCACCGGCAAGGCTGCCTCTGCAGTACTGCCTCCGGTTCTGGGCTCCCCGATACAGGGGACAGAAGCGACCTTTGAGCCTGGCCTGGGCTCACGCATCCCACCCGCTCAGACGCGGTGGGTGGCCGGGGCACAGCACAGGACCTCAGGAGGGCACCGAAATGTCGCAGGTGGCCCAACATCTTTCTCCTGAAGTCCTTAGCGCTTTGGTGATGCGCTGCCTCCAGAAGAAGAAGCAGCGGGACCGCAAGCTGGGGAGTCACGGCGGAAAGGGCCTTTTGCCATGGCAAGAAACTGCCTTTCAGAGTCAGTGTGAGCCTTTCCTTGGCGGGGTAGGAGGCTGCAAGTGGCCGTGGGGCAGCTTTGGAGGCAGTGGGTGGGAGTGTTGATCTGTTTGAGGGTAGGAAGGCTGTAGAGAGGGATCCGGACAGGCTGGATGGATGGGCCGAGCGTTGTCAAGCACTGGAACAGGCTGCCCAGGGAAGCGGTTGAGTCACCATCCCTGCAGGTATTTGAAAGACGTGTAGCCATGGCGCTTAGGGACATGGTTTAGTGGTGGACTTGCTAGTGTTAGCTTAACGGTTGGACTCGATGATCTTAAGGGTCTTTTCCAACCTAAATGATACTATGATCCTGATTACCATTCCATTATTGCTTAATCACCGTTGGATTGCCGTTTGATTTTCAGTCAGTCATCGATTAATTGCCATTTGATCATCGCTTAATCATTAATAAAACCCTTTTAGTTAACCCCACAACGATGACTTCTCTGAATAATTCCCCTGCGACACCAGGACAAAAACCAAGCGGTGTCGCAGGCACAAGCAGAGTAGGAGAAAAGGAAGGCGAAATCCAGTATTGGAGAATCCAGGCCCGAAATGCAACTCGGGACCAAGAGAGAAACCCGAAACCCCCAGAAGCCCTTCTACAATACTAGCGGGCTGACACTGCTGGGAGTGACTAGAGGCTTCCCAGGCTGCCCCCTTCTGCTCCTGCTTTTAGAGTGTCCTCAGCCATCCTCCTCTACCAGCCACCTTCCCAGCCAAACGCTGGTGCTCAGGGTTTCCTTCTCACCAGGCTTTCTGAGATTTCGCTCGCCCTTCCGATGCCAGGGCATCACGGAGCTCTGTGAGCTAGGTGCCGACAGAGGTGAACGGTGCCAGGGAACAAGCACCTCGCTTCAGAGCGAGGCTGTGCGTGACCACAGCTCTTTGGCCAGCTCCATTCGAGCTCCGTTGCTCGGGACTGCCTCGGAGCTCGCGTCGCAATCCCCCTGAAGAGCACGACCTGTTCTGGCCACGTCTAGACCTCACGTCTTCCCAGTCACAGCAGTCAAGAACTGAAGGACAAAGCGCTGCCACCGAGTTCTCTTTTGGACCCTCTCTACCTCCTTTCCTTCCTCCTTGCCTCTCCGTGGGCCAAAAAGCCCATCGGGTCTCCCAGGTTCCCCTGCCTTCCTCAGAGAGGACAGCTGCTCCCTCCTTTACTGAATCGACTTTCACGCTGCGTGAAGGCCTATCAGGAAGGCACTTCATGCACACACCGTAAGACCGCCTGTACTTTGCCTGAAGAGCAGAGGCTTGCGCAAGCCTGCACGGCCACCCCACGGGATTTCCTTCGCGCCTCGGTCACCGTTACTCTTTGAGTCAGCCTTCTAGCTCTGCGCCAACTTCCACAGAGCTGTTCAGCAGTCGCTCTGCAACCAAATCTTTCCTCCTTCCTGCGCTAGAAAGGTGCTTGCTGGTCTCCAACAGGAGGGAAATCCTTTCGCATGACCGACATCTCCCAGGCCCCTTCTTAGCCTCCCGTGGAGCACATGTGGTTTTTTTGCTCTAAAGGGCGTCCGACGGGACTCAAGCCCTCAGGAACAGGTACTGCTCTGACTGCCCTGAACTCTGTGGAGTGACTTCCTCACCAGGTGTTTGCCATCTCTAGTAAAAAGGATTTTGTGGCTTCTACTGCAAGAAGGAAGCCTTCAGCTGGTACAGCAGCAATCGTGTTGGGAAACAGGACCCGGAACTGGGGAACGGGGAATGCCCTTTGGCTACTGTAGAAACACAATCTAAAGAAATCTTCATGTCACAAATACAGACGTGACACTGAACTGAACTTTTAAAGAAAAGCAGCTTTGCCACTTTGCCACAGTTCTCACTGACCTAGGCAACGACGATAGGAAATGGGTTATAGCCTTGTCCAGAACGAAACAGAGTTGAAGCGCGTCAAGAGTCGCTGGGGCCGTGGCGCGTGATTTTGGGGGGTGAGCCGCGAGGGCCATGCCGGGTGGGCGGGTGCAGCCCACCTTGCCGGGAGACAGGCGGTGGCACCGACTGGGCCGTGCCGGGCCACCCTCCCGGGGGCAGGGGCAGGGGCAGGAGCAGAAGCAGAGAGCGCCGGTCCCGGGGTGGGTGTGAATTTCGCCCGGGGAAACGGAGCAGGCTGCGGGGCCAGCGAGGCCTGGAGCACATGGCCGTGGTGCTGGGCAGCCGGCCAAGGCCAGCCCGCAGGGAGGGAGGTCTGGGGAAGGTGCTGCCAAGCTGCAGGGAGAAGACAACCCTGTGGGCCCAGCCCCTAACGCTGCCCCTCGAGAAAGGGAGAGGAGGAGGAGAAGGAGGAGGAGGAGGAGGAGGAAGCCAACAAACAAGCGTGGAATCTCCCAGTGCAGAGATTAACGGCCAACTTTATTGTGCCGGTGGAGGGGGATCAGGGCCAGCACTCGGGGACGGCGCACGGCTGGTCCCGCGGCGGCCTCCGGGCCGGCTGTAGGGAGTTTGGGCCCGACGTTGCAGGCGGGAGCGGTCTCGCATCCGCACGGGCCCGGGGGAGCTGGAGCGTCTGCCGCTCTCGAGTGCTGGGGAGCCACAGGAGGACCCCGATGGCAGCTGGCTGGCAGTGCTGAGGCTGCTGGTCTCAGGTACCGGGGAGCCGTGGGACGGCCCCAGCGCTGCCTGGCTGGGGGTGCTGCTCTCAGCACTTGGCGCTGGCGCGCGGCTGCTCTCGCGGCGGCTGCTGGGCCGGCTGTAGGGAGTTTGGGCCCGACGTTGCAAGCGGGAGCGGTCTCGCACCCGCTCAGGCCCAGGGGGGCTGGAGCGGAGGCTGCCCTGAAGTGCTGGAGAGCCGTAGGAGGACCCCGATGGCAGCTGGCTGGCGGTGCTGGGGCTGCTGGTCTCAGGTACCGGGCAGCCATGGGACAGCCCCAGCGCTGCCTGGCTGGGGGTGCTGCTCTCAGCACTCGGTGCTGGTGCGTGGCTGCTGTCACGGCGTCTGCTGGGCCGGCTGTAGGGAGTTTGGGCCCGACGGTTCAACCGGGAGCGGTTTCGCATGCGGTCGGGCCCAGATGGGCTGGAGCAGCTGCTGCCCTCAAGCACTGGGGAGCCACGGGACGGCCCTAATGCAGCCTGGCTGCCGGTGCTGGGGCTGCTGGTCTCGGGTGTCGGGGAGCCATGGGACGGCCCCGATCCTGACGGGCTGACAGCGCTGGGGCTGCTGGTCTCCGGTGCTGGGGAGCTGTGGGATAGCCCCGATGCCGCCTGGCTGCCACTGCTGGGGCTGCTGGTCTCCGGTGCCGGAGATGCGAGAGGCTGCCCCGATGCCGCGTGGCTGCTGGTGCTGGGGCTGGTGGTCTCGGGTGTCGGGGAGCCACGGGATGGCCCCGATCCTGACTGGCTGGCAGCGCTGGGGCTGCTGGTCTCCGGTGCCAGAGATACAACGGACTGCCCCGATGCCGCCTGGCTGCCGGTGCTGGGGCTGCTGGTCTCCGGTGCCGGAGATGCGAGAGACTGCCCCGATGCCGCGTGGCTGCTGGGGCTGGGGCTGCTGGTCTCCGGTGCCGGGGAGCCACGGGAAGGCCCCGATCCTGACTGGCTGGCAGTGCTGGGGCCGGCGAGCTCCGAGCTGGCACTGGAGGCTGTAACGGAAGCAGGAGGGTCAAGGGCACGGCCCCCCAGGCCCTGCGGCAGGATAGGCCAGAGCGGTGGCCCCAGCCCTCCTGGAGCAGAGAGGCTCTGCCAAGCCCACCCTGGGCACCCGCTGCCCAGGGGCACCCGGATGCTTTGCCTCTTACCGGTGCCCAGGCCAGCGCAGCCGTCGCACTCCCAGCGGGCCGTGCTGTTCCTGGAGTAGGAGCAGCGTCTGTGGGTGCCCTCGGCAGCGCAGGAGCAGCACAGAAGCAGTTGCCAGGGCCTGGGGAAGCAAACGGGTTCATGGCTGTGAGGACAAAGTGACCGCGGCACGGGATTGTCCGGCAGAGCTCTTGCTCTTAGTCCTTCTGCTTCGAGGCCTTGGCGAGACAGAGATCCCGTGCGGAGCCCCGGGGTGCAGCTTTGGCAACTTACCCCTCTTCCTCTGCGTGCTCCCTGCCTCCTGGACAAAGGCACTCACTGGCATCGCAGCGGCTGTGCCTCTCACTTAGTCCTGCATATGTGTGGCTGTTCTCCCATGATGGCCGTCTGATGGAGGAAGGAAACCTGATGAGCCCCTGCTGCCCCGGCATAAGGCGGACGCAGGGCGTCCTTGCTCTTCCCCCCCTGCCCTGTTTCCAACTCCTCCGTGAAGCGGAAGCCCGGAGGCACGGGACAGCGGAGGGCCAGGACTGCTGGGGCAGGCCCTGGCACGGCACAGCGCTTGCGCTCCCCTGTCTTGTCTTGTGAGCCGGGCAGAAGGACACCAACCTGAAGGGGATTCGGATCCCCATGACGAGCATTTCCAAGAGAAAGAGATTCTTATCTCTACAGAGAGGGCACTGGAAGCAAGAAATGCCAGCGCGCACAGCCTGTCCCTGCAGGAGAAACGTGAGGAGCGTGAGCGAGGCCCTGGTGCTGCTGAGCGCCTGCCGTGCCCCGGGGGCCGGGGAACGGCTCCTACCTGGATGCAGCCCCTGTGGAACCAGGCGTGTTTGCACGCTGGGCACACCATGGTGCTGTAGGACTTTCTGTCCCCCACAAGTTCCAGGCAGATGAGGCAGGTGGTGTTCTCCTCCGGAGCCGCCTCCACTGCCTGCTCTGGGCGGTGCTCCCAGCAGAAGGACCTGGGGGGAAGAGGAAAGGGATGGGTGAGGTGGGAAGTGCTGGGTCCTTCCCCGGTGGCAGCGAGGAGGGGAGAGGAGGTACCTGTACTGAGGAAGGAACTGGCTGACGCATCCACCTTCCACGGCACAGGGCAGATGGAAGCTGCGGTCGCAGCCCGTCTCCCAGCAGGTGATGGTGGCCCCGCTCTCGCCGCAGACGAAGCAGTGCTGGAAGGAGCAGAGCAGCCCCCATCAGCGGCAGCCTCAGGGCCTCCACAGGCAGCCCCACACCTCCGGGCAGGGCGCAGGATGTGGCCGCTGCTGGGTCACAGCCCGCAGATCCGCCTGGCGGTCGAGGCGCCTGTGCTGGAGCCTCTGCGGAGCTGCTGGGAGCAAGACTTCTGTCCCAGAGCTGGTTGGAAGGGCTGGGAGTTCTTTCTCGGGGTCTGGGCTAAGCTCCCGCAGACCTCTCCTGGCACAAATCTCCCTGTTCTTGTCAGGTCCTCACCTTCTGTGCTGCCCGGGCGATCGTGCGTCTAATATCCTCCGGGAGAAATCCCATGAGTCCTATTTCCTTGACCGGTTGCTGAAAAAGCTTGTTGGCGAAAAACTGCAGAAGAGAAAAGACGAGGAGATGATGAGGAGAGTGTGGCAGGCCCTGCCTGTCGGAAAGCTGGAGCTGCGGAGCCCCAGAGGAACTCACCAGGCAAAACACATGGGCACAGATCCCTTGCTTCTCCAGTTTCTCCCCATAGATGTCCGGGTCAGCCTCTGCCCGGCGACACAGCATGCATGCTGGAGGGGAGAGAGCAAATGGCAGCGGGAACGAGCATCTCTGCGGGGCCGGGGGACGCGTCCCCGAGGGATTGCCCCCGAGGGCCTGCTCTGTCCCTGCCCAGCTGGCTGATGGGCAGGGCTGGAGGCCTTGGAGAGGAAGGGGGCATTGCAGGCACGGGCGTCCCAGCAGGTGCCCAGTGCCCAGCCGGGGCCCCGCTTGCTGAGGAAAGGAGGGGCCCTGCCCCGGGGCGGTTGGGGAGCTCCTGCCTCCCCCTGCCACCGCTCTCGGCCCCACGCTGACCACCCCGACACGCCCTCTGCCAGGCCTCGGGAGGGATACTTTGCTCTCACCCTGCTCCATCGAGTCGGGGGCCTGCCGCTTCCTTGCAGACATGGCGCACGTCAACGGTGAGCATTTGGAGAGTCCCTGTCCCAGCAGCGCTGGGGTGTCTCCTCCAAATGCTCCTCTGCTGACTCTGAGGGAGAAGCAGGGCGCGGGTGAGGGAGAAGCGAGACGCGGGTGAGCTTGCAGCACAGGCCTGGAGCCCCGAGGCGTGGGGCCCCCCTCCTCCCTCGGCAGCCCCGCGCAAGCCCCGTCCATCCCCTGCCCTCTCCTCACCTCACCAGGTCGCCCTGATGCACGGCCTGAGCCCAGCGTTCCTTTTTGTGGCCTTGCCCCCGCACGGGTCACAGTGGCCGCTGTGACATCAGCACCGCTGGCCTGCGTGCGCGCCAAATACGGACAGGGACGCCCTCGGCCACCTGCCACCCACTCTGAGACGGCCACCGCCTCACAGGGGTGGGTGTGAAGCGCCGAGGCGGGGGCCCGAGCCCTCGGCACCCGCGTAACCGGGGCGGCTGCTCCTGCGGCAAGTGCAGAGTCCAATGGCAGGCCCCCCGGGGCAGCCGTCGAGGTGGCACTCTTGGCCGAAAGGCGCTGTTCAGGCAGTGCGACTCCAGGGCTCCAGCCCTGGCCAAGGGAAATCTCTGCTCCGGCCCCCGGCACGGGGAGCGCTGCCAGCAGCTCGGGGAAGGTGATCCTTCCTCTCTGTGCCCGCACCGGCAAGGCTGCCTCTGCAGTACTGCCTCCGGTTCTGGGCTCCCCGATACAGGGGACAGAAGCGACCTTTGAGCCTGGCCTGGGCTCACGCATCCCACCCGCTCAGACGCGGTGGGTGGCCGGGGCACAGCACAGGACCTCAGGAGGGCACCGAAATGTCGCAGGTGGCCCAACATCTTTCTCCTGAAGTCCTTAGCGCTTTGGTGATGCGCTGCCTCCAGAAGAAGAAGCAGCGGGACCGCAAGCTGGGGAGTCACGGCGGAAAGGGCCTTTTGCCATGGCAAGAAACTGCCTTTCAGAGTCAGTGTGAGCCTTTCCTTGGCGGGGTAGGAGGCTGCAAGTGGCCGTGGGGCAGCTTTGGAGGCAGTGGGTGGGAGTGTTGATCTGTTTGAGGGTAGGAAGGCTGTAGAGAGGGATCCGGACAGGCTGGATGGATGGGCCGAGCGTTGTCAAGCACTGGAACAGGCTGCCCAGGGAAGCGGTTGAGTCACCATCCCTGCAGGTATTTGAAAGACGTGTAGCCATGGCGCTTAGGGACATGGTTTAGTGGTGGACTTGCTAGTGTTAGCTTAACGGTTGGACTCGATGATCTTAAGGGTCTTTTCCAACCTAAATGATACTATGATCCTGATTACCATTCCATTATTGCTTAATCACCGTTGGATTGCCGTTTGATTTTCAGTCAGTCATCGATTAATTGCCATTTGATCATCGCTTAATCATTAATAAAACCCTTTTAGTTAACCCCACAACGATGACTTCTCTGAATAATTCCCCTGCGACACCAGGACAAAAACCAAGCGGTGTCGCAGGCACAAGCAGAGTAGGAGAAAAGGAAGGCGAAATCCAGTATTGGAGAATCCAGGCCCGAAATGCAACTCGGGACCAAGAGAGAAACCCGAAACCCCCAGAAGCCCTTCTACAATACTAGCGGGCTGACACTGCTGGGAGTGACTAGAGGCTTCCCAGGCTGCCCCCTTCTGCTCCTGCTTTTAGAGTGTCCTCAGCCATCCTCCTCTACCAGCCACCTTCCCAGCCAAACGCTGGTGCTCAGGGTTTCCTTCTCACCAGGCTTTCTGAGATTTCGCTCGCCCTTCCGATGCCAGGGCATCACGGAGCTCTGTGAGCTAGGTGCCGACAGAGGTGAACGGTGCCAGGGAACAAGCACCTCGCTTCAGAGCGAGGCTGTGCGTGACCACAGCTCTTTGGCCAGCTCCATTCGAGCTCCGTTGCTCGGGACTGCCTCGGAGCTCGCGTCGCAATCCCCCTGAAGAGCACGACCTGTTCTGGCCACGTCTAGACCTCACGTCTTCCCAGTCACAGCAGTCAAGAACTGAAGGACAAAGCGCTGCCACCGAGTTCTCTTTTGGACCCTCTCTACCTCCTTTCCTTCCTCCTTGCCTCTCCGTGGGCCAAAAAGCCCATCGGGTCTCCCAGGTTCCCCTGCCTTCCTCAGAGAGGACAGCTGCTCCCTCCTTTACTGAATCGACTTTCACGCTGCGTGAAGGCCTATCAGGAAGGCACTTCATGCACACACCGTAAGACCGCCTGTACTTTGCCTGAAGAGCAGAGGCTTGCGCAAGCCTGCACGGCCACCCCACGGGATTTCCTTCGCGCCTCGGTCACCGTTACTCTTTGAGTCAGCCTTCTAGCTCTGCGCCAACTTCCACAGAGCTGTTCAGCAGTCGCTCTGCAACCAAATCTTTCCTCCTTCCTGCGCTAGAAAGGTGCTTGCTGGTCTCCAACAGGAGGGAAATCCTTTCGCATGACCGACATCTCCCAGGCCCCTTCTTAGCCTCCCGTGGAGCACATGTGGTTTTTTTGCTCTAAAGGGCGTCCGACGGGACTCAAGCCCTCAGGAACAGGTACTGCTCTGACTGCCCTGAACTCTGTGGAGTGACTTCCTCACCAGGTGTTTGCCATCTCTAGTAAAAAGGATTTTGTGGCTTCTACTGCAAGAAGGAAGCCTTCAGCTGGTACAGCAGCAATCGTGTTGGGAAACAGGACCCGGAACTGGGGAACGGGGAATGCCCTTTGGCTACTGTAGAAACACAATCTAAAGAAATCTTCATGTCACAAATACAGACGTGACACTGAACTGAACTTTTAAAGAAAAGCAGCTTTGCCACTTTGCCACAGTTCTCACTGACCTAGGCAACGACGATAGGAAATGGGTTATAGCCTTGTCCAGAACGAAACAGAGTTGAAGCGCGTCAAGAGTCGCTGGGGCCGTGGCGCGTGATTTTGGGGGGTGAGCCGCGAGGGCCATGCCGGGTGGGCGGGTGCAGCCCACCTTGCCGGGAGACAGGCGGTGGCACCGACTGGGCCGTGCCGGGCCACCCTCCCGGGGGCAGGGGCAGGGGCAGGAGCAGAAGCAGAGAGCGCCGGTCCCGGGGTGGGTGTGAATTTCGCCCGGGGAAACGGAGCAGGCTGCGGGGCCAGCGAGGCCTGGAGCACATGGCCGTGGTGCTGGGCAGCCGGCCAAGGCCAGCCCGCAGGGAGGGAGGTCTGGGGAAGGTGCTGCCAAGCTGCAGGGAGAAGACAACCCTGTGGGCCCAGCCCCTAACGCTGCCCCTCGAGAAAGGGAGAGGAGGAGGAGAAGGAGGAGGAGGAGGAGGAGGAAGCCAACAAACAAGCGTGGAATCTCCCAGTGCAGAGATTAACGGCCAACTTTATTGTGCCGGTGGAGGGGGATCAGGGCCAGCACTCGGGGACGGCGCACGGCTGGTCCCGCGGCGGCCTCCGGGCCGGCTGTAGGGAGTTTGGGCCCGACGTTGCAGGCGGGAGCGGTCTCGCATCCGCACGGGCCCGGGGGAGCTGGAGCGTCTGCCGCTCTCGAGTGCTGGGGAGCCACAGGAGGACCCCGATGGCAGCTGGCTGGCAGTGCTGAGGCTGCTGGTCTCAGGTACCGGGGAGCCGTGGGACGGCCCCAGCGCTGCCTGGCTGGGGGTGCTGCTCTCAGCACTTGGCGCTGGCGCGCGGCTGCTCTCGCGGCGGCTGCTGGGCCGGCTGTAGGGAGTTTGGGCCCGACGTTGCAAGCGGGAGCGGTCTCGCACCCGCTCAGGCCCAGGGGGGCTGGAGCGGAGGCTGCCCTGAAGTGCTGGAGAGCCGTAGGAGGACCCCGATGGCAGCTGGCTGGCGGTGCTGGGGCTGCTGGTCTCAGGTACCGGGCAGCCATGGGACAGCCCCAGCGCTGCCTGGCTGGGGGTGCTGCTCTCAGCACTCGGTGCTGGTGCGTGGCTGCTGTCACGGCGTCTGCTGGGCCGGCTGTAGGGAGTTTGGGCCCGACGGTTCAACCGGGAGCGGTTTCGCATGCGGTCGGGCCCAGATGGGCTGGAGCAGCTGCTGCCCTCAAGCACTGGGGAGCCACGGGACGGCCCTAATGCAGCCTGGCTGCCGGTGCTGGGGCTGCTGGTCTCGGGTGTCGGGGAGCCATGGGACGGCCCCGATCCTGACGGGCTGACAGCGCTGGGGCTGCTGGTCTCCGGTGCTGGGGAGCTGTGGGATAGCCCCGATGCCGCCTGGCTGCCACTGCTGGGGCTGCTGGTCTCCGGTGCCGGAGATGCGAGAGGCTGCCCCGATGCCGCGTGGCTGCTGGTGCTGGGGCTGGTGGTCTCGGGTGTCGGGGAGCCACGGGATGGCCCCGATCCTGACTGGCTGGCAGCGCTGGGGCTGCTGGTCTCCGGTGCCAGAGATACAACGGACTGCCCCGATGCCGCCTGGCTGCCGGTGCTGGGGCTGCTGGTCTCCGGTGCCGGAGATGCGAGAGACTGCCCCGATGCCGCGTGGCTGCTGGGGCTGGGGCTGGTGGTCTCCGGTGCCGGGGAGCCACGGGAAGGCCCCGATCCTGACTGGCTGGCAGTGCTGGGGCCGGCGAGCTCCGAGCTGGCACTGGAGGCTGTAACGGAAGCAGGAGGGTCAAGGGCACGGCCCCCCAGGCCCTGCGGCAGGATAGGCCAGAGCGGTGGCCCCAGCCCTCCTGGAGCAGAGAGGCTCTGCCAAGCCCACCCTGGGCACCCGCTGCCCAGGGGCACCCGGATGCTTTGCCTCTTACCGGTGCCCAGGCCAGCGCAGCCGTCGCACTCCCAGCGGGCCGTGCTGTTCCTGGAGTAGGAGCAGCGTCTGTGGGTGCCCTCGGCAGCGCAGGAGCAGCACAGAAGCAGTTGCCAGGGCCTGGGGAAGCAAACGGGTTCATGGCTGTGAGGACAAAGTGACCGCGGCACGGGATTGTCCGGCAGAGCTCTTGCTCTTAGTCCTTCTGCTTCGAGGCCTTGGCGAGACAGAGATCCCGTGCGGAGCCCCGGGGTGCAGCTTTGGCAACTTACCCCTCTTCCTCTGCGTGCTCCCTGCCTCCTGGACAAAGGCACTCACTGGCATCGCAGCGGCTGTGCCTCTCACTTAGTCCTGCATATGTGTGGCTGTTCTCCCATGATGGCCGTCTGATGGAGGAAGGAAACCTGATGAGCCCCTGCTGCCCCGGCATAAGGCGGACGCAGGGCGTCCTTGCTCTTCCCCCCCTGCCCTGTTTCCAACTCCTCCGTGAAGCGGAAGCCCGGAGGCACGGGACAGCGGAGGGCCAGGACTGCTGGGGCAGGCCCTGGCACGGCACAGCGCTTGCGCTCCCCTGTCTTGTCTTGTGAGCCGGGCAGAAGGACACCAACCTGAAGGGGATTCGGATCCCCATGACGAGCATTTCCAAGAGAAAGAGATTCTTATCTCTACAGAGGGGGCACTGGAAGCAAGAAATGCCAGCGCGCACAGCCTGTCCCTGCAGGAGAAACGTGAGGAGCGTGAGCGAGGCCCTGGTGCTGCTGAGCGCCTGCTGTGCCCCGGGGGCCGGGGAACGGCTCCTACCTGGATGCAGCCCCTGTGGAACCAGGCGTGTTTGCACGCTGGGCACACCATGGTGCTGTAGGACTTTCTGTCCCCCACAAGTTCCAGGCAGATGAGGCAGGTGGTGTTCTCCTCCGGAGCCGCCTCCACTGCCTGCTCTGGGCGGTGCTCCCAGCAGAAGGACCTGGGGGGAAGAGGAAAGGGATGGGTGAGGTGGGAAGTGCTGGGTCCTTCCCCGGTGGCAGCGAGGAGGGGAGAGGAGGTACCTGTACTGAGGAAGGAACTGGCTGACGCATCCACCTTCCACGGCACAGGGCAGATGGAAGCTGCGGTCGCAGCCCGTCTCCCAGCAGGTGATGGTGGCCCCGCTCTCGCCGCAGACGAAGCAGTGCTGGAAGGAGCAGAGCAGCCCCCATCAGCGGCAGCCTCAGGGCCTCCACAGGCAGCCCCACACCTCCGGGCAGGGCGCAGGACGTGGCCGCTGCTGGGTCACAGCCCGCAGATCCGCCTGGCGGTCGAGGCGCCTGTGCTGGAGCCTCTGCGGAGCTGCTGGGAGCAAGACTTCTGTCCCAGAGCTGGTTGGAAGGGCTGGGAGTTCTTTCTCGGGGTCTGGGCTAAGCTCCCGCAGACCTCTCCTGGCACAAATCTCCCTGTTCTTGTCAGGTCCTCACCTTCTGCGCTGCCCGGGCGATCGTGCGTCTAATATCCTCCGGGAGAAATCCCATGAGTCCTATTTCTGCTGTATTGAGTCCTATTTTTTAGGACTCCCGTCAGCCAGCTAGTATTGTAGAAGGGCTTCTGGGGGTTTCAGGTTTCTCTCTTGGTCCCGAGTTGCATTTCGGGCCTGGATTCTCCAATACTGGATTTCGCCTTCCTTTTCTCCTACTCTGCTTGTGCCTGCGACACCGCTTGGTTTTTGTCCTGGTGTCGCAGGGAATTATTCAGAGAAGTCATCGTTGTGGGGTTAACTAAAAGGGTTTTATTAATGATTAAGCGATGATCAAATGGCAATTAATCGATGACTGACTGAAAATCAAACGGCAATCCAACGGTGATTAAGCAATAATGGAATGGTAATCAGGATCATAGTATCATTTAGGTTGGAAAAGACCCTTAAGATCATCGAGTCCAACCGTTAAGCTAACACTAGCAAGTCCACCACTAAACCATGTCCCTAAGCGCCATGGCTACACGTCTTCCAAATACCTGCAGGGATGGTGACTCAACCGCTTCCCTGGGCAGCCTGTTCCAGTGCTTGACAACGCTCGGCCCATCCATCCAGCCTGTCCGGATCCCTCTCTACAGCCTTCCTACCCTCAAACAGATCAACACTCCCACCCACTGCCTCCAAAGCTGCCCCACGGCCACTTGCAGCCTCCTACCCCGCCAAGGAAAGGCTCACACTGACTCTGAAAGGCAGTTTCTTGCCATGGCAAAAGGCCCTTTCCGCCGTGACTCCCCAGCTTGCGGTCCCGCTGCTTCTTCTTCTGGAGGCAGCGCATCACCAAAGCACTAAGGACTTCAGGAGAAAGATGTAATAGAAAGATCTATTAACTCATGGCTCCGTGGCTGGTGTCATCACCACGGTTTTGGGTTTTTTGATAATGGGATCGCCTACACAGCACCAGGCTTGCTGGCGTCTGATGAGATTCATGTCTCTCAAAGGGGAAAGAGAATCTTTGCTCAGGAGCTTGCGGGGCTCATCGACAGAGCTTTAAACGAGACTCGAAAGGGGAGGGGGGTAATATCAGGCTTGCCCAAGAGAAGCTGAGGGATGACGTGCCACGGTTAGAGGGAGCGGGTGCCAGCGAGGACACCCAGCCTGTTGTCTCTGAGATGTGCGGGGTACACTGGGGCACAGCTGAAGTTGTACAGAATTGAGCTAGGGGATACTGAGGCAAGAGGAGCCAATAGGGAAGCACCAGTGGAACACCTCAAAGCACACAAGAGGTGTTCCTCTATGAAGGAGACACGGACGACAGCCCAGCTGAAGTGCCTCTACACCAATGCACGCAGCATGGGCAACAAGCAGGAGCAGCTGGAAGCCATTGTACACCAGGAAAACTATTATATGGTTGCCATCACGGAAACATGGTGGGATGACTCGCACAACTGGGGTGCGGCGATGGATGGCTATAAACTCTTCAGGAGGGATAGGCAAGGCAGGAGAGGCGGTGGGGTAGCCCTGTACGTCAGGGAGTGTCTGGATAGTTTAGAGCTTGATGATGGTGACGATAGGGTTGAGCATCTATGGGTAAGAATCAGGGGGAAGGCCAACAAGGCAGATATTGTGGTGGGAGTCTGTTACAGACCACCCAACCAGGATGATGAGGCAGACGAATTATTCTATAAGCAGCTGAGAGAAGCCTCACGATCCCTAGCCCTTGTTCTTGTGGGGGACTTCAACCTGCCGGATGTCTGCTGGAAATACAATACAGCAGAGAGGAGACAGTCTAGGAGGTTCCTGGAGTGTGTGGCAGAGATCTTCCTGACACAGCTGGTGAGGGAGCCAACGAGGGAAGGTGCCCTGCTGGACCTCTTGTTCACCAAGAGACGGACTTGTGAGCCATGTGATGGTTGGAGGCCGTCTTGGGCAGAGTGATCATGAAATGACAGAGTTTCTGATACTTGGAGAAGCGGCGAGGGGGGTCAGCAGAAGTGCCACCTTGGACTTCCGGAGGGCGGACTTTGGCCTGTTTAGGAGACTGGTTGACAGAGTCCCCTGGGAGGCAGCCCTAAAGGCAAAGGAGTCCAGGAAGGCTGGACTTTCTTTAAGGAGGAAGTCCTAAAGACACAAGAGCAGGCTGTCCCCAGGTGCCGAAAGACAAGCCGGTGGGGAAGAAGACCGGCCTGGCTGAACAGAGAGCTTTGGCTAGAACTCAGGAAAAAGAGGAGAGTCTATGACCTCTGGAAGAAGGGGCGGGCAACTCAGGAGGACTACAAAGGTGCAGCGAGGTTGTGCAGGGAGAAAATTAGAAGGGCCAAAGCCGAGCTAGAGCTCAATCTGGCTGCTGTAAAAGACAACAAAAAACACTTCTTCAAATACATTAGCAGCAAAAGGAGAGCTAAGGAGAATCTCCAGCCTCTATTAGACGGGGAAGGGAACATAGTGACCAAGGATGAGGAAAAGGCTGAGGTACTTAATGCCTTCTTTGCCTCAGTCTTTAATAGTAGGGCCAATTGTTCTCTGGGTACCCAGCCCCCCAAGTCGGAAGACAGGGACGGGGACCAGAATGGAGCCCCCATAATCCAGGGGGAAAAGGTTAGGGACCTGCTACACCACTTAGACACTCACAAGTCTATGGGGCCTGATGAGATCCACCCGAGAGTACTGAAGGAGCTGGCAGAAGTGCTCACCAAGCCCCTTTCCATCATTTACCAGCAGTCCTGGCTAACTGGGGAGGTCCCGGCTGACTGGAGATTAGCAAATGTGACACCCATCTACAGGAAGGGCCAGAAGGAGGACCCGGGGAACTACAGGCCTGTCAGCCTGACCTCGGTACCAGGAAAGCTGATGGAGCAGATCATCTTGAGTGCCATCACATGGCATGTAGAGGGTAACCCAGGGATCAAGCCCAGCCAGCATGGGTTTAGGAAAGGCAGGTCCTGCTTGACCAACCTGATCTCCTTCTATGACAAGGTGACCCGCCTAATGGATGAGGGAAAGGCTGTGGATGTTGTCTATCTAGACTTCAGTAAAGCCTTTGACACGATTTCCCACAGCATTCTCCTGGAGAAACTGGCTGCTCATGGCTTGGACGGGTGTACTCTTCACTGGGTAGAGATCTGGCTGGACAGCCGGGCCCAAAGAGTGGTGGTGAATGGAGTTTACTCCGGTTGGCGGCCGGTCACAAGCGGTGTCCCCCAGGGCTCTGTGCTGGGGCCAGTTCTGTTTAATATCTTTATCAATGATCTGGACGAAGGGATCGAGTGCACCCTCAGTAAGTTTGCAGATGATACCAAGTTGTGTGAGAGTGTTGATCTGCTTGAGGGGAGGAAGGCTCTGCAGAGGGACCTGGACAGGCTGGATCCATGGGCTGGGGCCAATTGTATGAGGTTTAACAAGGCTCAGTGCAAGGTCCTGCACTTGGGCCACAGCAACCCCACGCAACGCTACAGGCTTGGGGAAGAGTGGCTGGAAAGCTGCCAGGCAGAAAAGGACCTGGGGGTGTTGGTTGACAGCCAGCTGAATATGAGCCAGCAGTGTGCCCAGGTGGCCAAGAAAGCCAATGGCATCCTGGCTTGTATCAGAAATAGCGTGGCCAGCAGGACTAGGGAAGTGATTGTGCCCCTGTACTCGGCACTGGTGAGGCCGCACCTCGAATACTGTGTTCAGTTTTGGGTCCGTCACCGCAAGAGAGACATTGAGGGGCTGGAGCGTGTCCAGAGAAGGGCAACGAAGCTGGGGAAGGGTCTGGAGCACAAGGCTGATGGGGAGCGGCTGAGGGAACTGGGGTTGTTTAGCCTGGAGAAAAGGAGGCTGAGGGGAGACCTTATCACTCTCTACAACTACCTGAAAGGAGGTTGTAGAGAGGTGGGGTCGGTCTCTTCTCCCAGGTAACAAGTGACAGGACAAGAGGAAACGGCCTCAAGTTGCGCCAGGGGAGGTTTAGACTGGATATGAGGAAATTTTACTTCACTGAAAGGGTTGTCAAGCATTGGAACAGGCTGCCCCGGGAAGTGGTTGAGTCGCCATCCCTGGAAGTATTTGAAAGACGTTTGGATGAAGGGCTTACGGACATGGTGTAGTGGTGGTCTTGGCAGTGTTAGGTTTATGGTTGGACTCGATGATCTTAAAGGTCTTTTCCAACCTGTGCGATTCTGTGATTCTGTGACCAGTGCAGAGGCATTCAAATGAATCCTACAGGATGCTCAAGCACACGTGCGTTCAGATCAGCCACATAAACAGTTTCCTTTCCTATGTTGGGCCACCTGCGACATTTCGGTGCCCTCCTGAGGTCCTGTGCTGTGCCCCGGCCACCCACCACGTCTGAGCGGGTGGGATGCGTGAGCCCAGGCCAGGCTCAAAGGTCGCTTCTGTCCCCTGTATCGGGGAGCCCAGAACCGGAGGCAGTACTGCAGAGGCAGCCTTGCCGGTGCGGGCACAGAGAGGAAGGATCACCTTCCCCGAGCTGCTGGCAGCGCTCCCCGTGCCGGGGGCCGGAGCAGAGATTTCCCTTGGCCAGGGCTGGAGCCCTGGAGTCGCACTGCCTGAACAGCGCCTTTCGGCCAAGAGTGCCACCTCGACGGCTGCCCCGGGGGGCCTGCCATTGGACTCTGCACTTGCCGCAGGAGCAGCCGCCCCGGTTACGCGGGTGCCGAGGGCTCGGGCCCCCGCCTCGGCGCTTCACACCCACCCCTGTGAGGCGGTGGCCGTCTCAGAGTGGGTGGCAGGTGGCCGAGGGCGTCCCTGTCCGTATTTGGCGCGCACGCAGGCCAGCGGTGCTGATGTCACAGCGGCCACTGTGACCCGTGCGGGGGCAAGGCCACAAAAAGGAACGCTGGGCTCAGGCCGTGCATCAGGGCGACCTGGTGAGGTGAGGAGAGGGCAGGGGATGGACGGGGCTTGCGCGGGGCTGCCGAGGGAGGAGGGGGGCCCCACGCCTCGGGGCTCCGGGCCTGTGCTGCAAGCTCACCCGCGTCTCGCTTCTCCCTCACCCGCGCCCTGCTTCTCCCTCAGAGTCAGCAGAGGAGCATTTGGAGGAGACACCCCAGCGCTGCTGGGACAGGGACTCTCCAAACGCTCACCGTTGACGTGCGCCATGTCTGCAAGGAAGCGGCAGGCCCCCGACTCGATGGAGCAGGGTGAGAGCAAAGTATCCCTCCCGAGGCCTGGCAGAGGGCGTGTCGGGGTGGTCAGCGTGGGGCCGAGAGCGGTGGCAGGGGGAGGCAGGAGCTCCCCAACCGCCCCGGGGCAGGGCCCCTCCTTTCCTCAGCAAGCGGGGCCCCGGCTGGGCACTGGGCACCTGCTGGGACGCCCGTGCCTGCAATGCCCCCTTCCTCTCCAAGGCCTCCAGCCCTGCCCATCAGCCAGCTGGGCAGGGACAGAGCAGGCCCTCGGGGGCAATCCCTCGGGGACGCGTCCCCCGGCCCCGCAGAGGTGCTCGTTCCCGCTGCCATTTGCTCTCTCCCCTCCAGCATGCATGCTGTGTCGCCGGGCAGAGGCTGACCCAGACACCTGCGGGCACAAACTGGAGAAGCAAGGGATCTGTGCCCATGAGTTTTGCCTGGTGAGTTCCTCTGGGGCTCCGCAGCTCCAGCTTTCCGACAGGCAGGGCCTGCCACACTCTCCTCATCATCTCCTCGTCTTTTCTCTTCTGCAGTTTTTTGCCAACAAGCTTTTTCAGCAAGGGAGTAGGGATGGAGTTCGCCTTAAGGATATTAGACGCACGATCGCCCGGGCAGCACAGAAGGTGAGGACCTGACAAGAACAGGGAGATTTGTGCCAGGAGAGGTCTGCAGGAGCTTAGCCCAGACCCCGAGAAAGAACTCCCAGCCCTTCCAAC
This sequence comes from Mycteria americana, assembly GCF_035582795.1. Classification (NCBI taxonomy): domain Eukaryota; kingdom Metazoa; phylum Chordata; class Aves; order Ciconiiformes; family Ciconiidae; genus Mycteria; species Mycteria americana. The sequence continues at coordinate 5,759,947 of NC_134375.1, forward strand.
CAGCTCTGGGACAGAAGTCTTGCTCCCAGCAGCTCCGCAGAGGCTCCAGCACAGGCGCCTCGACCGCCAGGCGGATCTGCGGGCTGTGACCCAGCAGCGGCCACGTCCTGCGCCCTGCCCGGAGGTGTGGGGCTGCCTGTGGAGGCCCTGAGGCTGCCGCTGATGGGGGCTGCTCTGCTCCTTCCAGCACTGCTTCGTCTGCGGCGAGAGCGGGGCCACCATCACCTGCTGGGAGACGGGCTGCGACCGCAGCTTCCATCTGCCCTGTGCCGTGGAAGGTGGATGCATCACCCAGTTCTTTGGGCTCTACAGGTAAGGGCAGCCGGCCCTCATGGGGAAGGCTCCTTGCCTTCAGTCCCCTTCCTGCCAGCATCAGGCAAACAACAAAGGAACCCGCAGTGACACTTCCCAGCAGCCAGTCACAGGCAGAGCCTGTGCCGGGCAAGGTCTAGGGCTCCTTCACACCTGCTCTCCCCTCCTCACCGCCACCGGGGAAGGACCCAGCACTTCTCACCTCACCCATCCCTTTCCTCTTCCCCCCAGGTCCTTCTGCTGGGAGCACCGCCCAGAGCAGGCAGTGGAGGCGGCTCCAGAGGAGAACACCACCTGCCTCATCTGCCTGGAACTTGTGGGGGACAGAAAGTCCTACAGCACCATGGTGTGCCCAGCGTGCAAACACGCCTGGTTCCACAGGGGCTGCATCCAGAATCAGGCTATGCACGCTGGCTACTCCTGTTTCTGCTGCCCGCATTGTCAAAATGAATATCGATTTCTGATGGAAATGCTCACCATGGGGATTCGAATCCCCAGGAGGTTGGTATTTTTTCTTCCCAGCTCAGAAGTCAGGAGGGTGCAAGCGCTGTGCCATGCCAGGGCCTGCCCTAGCAGTCCTGGCCCTCCGCTGTCCCGTGCCTCTGGGCTTCCGCTTCACGGAGGAGTTGGAAACAGGGCAGGGGGGGAAGAGCAAGGACGCCCTGCGTCCGCCTTATGCCGGGGCAGCAGGGGCTCATCAGGTTTCCTTCCTCCATCAGACAGCCATCATGGGAGAACAGCCACGCATATGCAGGACTAAGTGAGAGGCACAGCCACTGCGATGCCAGTGAGTGCCTTTGTCCAGGAGGCAGGGAGCATGCAGAGGAAGAGGGGTAAGTTGCCAAAGCTGCACCCCGGGGCTCCGCACGGGATCTCTGTCTCGCCAAGGCCTCGAAGCAGAAGGACTAAGAGCAAGAGCTCTGCCGGACAATCCCGTGCTGCGGTCACTTTGTCCTCACAGCCATGAACCCGTTTGCTTCCCCAGGCCCTGGCAACTGCTTCTGTGCTGCTCCTGCGCTGCCGAGGGCACCCACAGACGCTGCTCCTACTCCAGGAACAGCACGGCCAGCTGGGAGTGCGACGGCTGCGCTGGCCTGGGCACCGGTAAGAGGCAAAGCATCCAGGTGCCCCTGGGCAGCGGGTGCCCAGGGCGGGCTTGGCAGAGCCTCTCTGCTCCAGGAGGGCTGGGGCCACCGCTCTGGCCTATCCTGCCGCAGGGCCTGGGGGGCCGTGCCCTTGACCCTCCTGCTTCCGTTACAGCCTCCAGTGCCAGCTCGGAGCTCGCTGGCCCCAGCACTGCCAGCCAGTCAGGATCGGGGCCTTCCCGTGGCTCCCCGGCACCGGAGACCACCAGCCCCAGCCCCAGCAGCCACGCGGCATCGGGGCAGTCTCTCGCATCTCCGGCACCGGAGACCAGCAGCCCCAGCAGTGGCAGCCAGGCGGCATCGGGGCTATCCCACAGCTCCCCAGCACCGGAGACCAGCAGCCCCAGCGCTGCCAGCCAGTCAGGATCGGGGCCGTCCCATGGCTCCCCGACACCCAAGACCAGCAGCCCCAGCACCGGCAGCCAGGCTGCATTAGGGCCGTCCCGTGGCTCCCCAGTGCTTGAGGGCAGCAGCTGCTCCAGCCCATCTGGGCCCGACCGCATGCGAAACCGCTCCCGGTTGAACCGTCGGGCCCAAACTCCCTACAGCCGGCCCAGCAGACGCCGTGACAGCAGCCACGCACCAGCACCGAGTGCTGAGAGCAGCACCCCCAGCCAGGCAGCGCTGGGGCTGTCCCATGGCTGCCCGGTACCTGAGACCAGCAGCCCCAGCACTGCCAGCCAGCTGCCATCGGGGTCCTCCTACGGCTCTCCAGCACTTCAGGGCAGCCTCTGCTCCAGCCCCCCTGGGCCTGAGCGGGTGCGAGACCGCTCCCGCTTGCAACGTCGGGCCCAAACTCCCTACAGCCGGCCCAGCAGACGCCGCGAGAGCAGCCGCGCGCCAGCGCCAAGCGCTGAGAGCAGCACCCCCAGCCAGGCAGCGCTGGGGCCGTCCCACGGCTCCCCGGTACCTGAGACCAGCAGCCTCAGCACTGCCAGCCAGCTGCCATCGGGGTCCTCCTGTGGCTCCCCAGCACTCAAGAGCGGCAGACGCTCCAGCTCCCCCGGGCCCGTGCGGATGCGAGACCGCTCCCGCCTGCAACGTCGGGCCCAAACTCCCTACAGCCGGCCCGGAGGCCGCCGCGGGACCAGCCGTGCGCCGTCCCCGAGTGCTGGCCCTGATCCCCCTCCACCGGCACAATAAAGTTGGCCGTTAATCTCTGCACTGGGAGATTCCACGCTTGTTTGTTGGCTTCCTCCTCCTCCTCCTCCTTCTCCTCCTCCTCTCCCTTTCTCGAGGGGCAGCGTTAGGGGCTGGGCCCACAGGGTTGTCTTCTCCCTGCAGCTTGGCAGCACCTTCCCCAGACCTCCCTCCCTGCGGGCTGGCCTTGGCCGGCTGCCCAGCACCACGGCCATGTGCTCCAGGCCTCGCTGGCCCCGCAGCCTGCTCCGTTTCCCCGGGCGAAGTTCACACCCACCCCGGGACCGGCGCTCTCTGCCCCTGCCTCTGCCCCTGCCCCCGGGAGCGCGGCCTGGCCTGGCACGGCCTGAGCGCAGCGCGGGTCCCGCGGCTCGGCCCGCCCGGCGCCGCCGCCCGTCTCCCGGCAACGCGGGCCGCGCCCGCCCGCCCGGCATGGCCCTCTCGGCTCGCCGTAGCGCGGCGGCGGTGGCGGCGCGGCCGGGCCGGCGGTGAGTGCGGCGGCCCCCGGGCCTGGGCCGCCCCGGGTTCCTCCATGCCCGGCCCCGATAGTGCTGGAACCCCGCTGGGCCCGGCCCGGGGGCTGCTCCTGCCGCCGCGGGGCTGGGGAGCGGGCAGGAGGCTCTCGGTGGTGCGGCCGGTCTCGGGGAGTGCCGTCCGGTTTTGGGGGGGGAGGCGTCCGATTGGGGCGTGCCTCCGCGCCGGGGGGGGGGGGGTGTCTGAGGTTTGGGGGCTGTGGGCAGGTCTGGGGCGCCCCCGGCTTTGGGGGCGTTGGCGGGCACGGAGGGTGTCGCTGGGCTTGGGGCGGTGTCTGTGGCTGCAGGGAGGTGTCCAGTTTAGGGGTGTCGCTGGGTTTGGGGGTATCGCTGGGCTTGGGGCGTGCCGCCAGCCGCGGGGGTGCTGCCGGCTGTGGGACGTGCCTGGTTTTAGGGTCGGTTCCTGGATTTGAGCAATGCTGCCCGGTATTTCGGGTTGGGGGTGCTGCCGGGTTGGGGGTGCTGCGGAGACCCGTGCTGGTGGTTAACGCAGAACAGTTTTCCGGGCGGCGCGGGGATCTCGCCCGCCTGGCTGTCTCCGTGCCGGCTTCATCCCCGCTGCCCTGGCGAGAGCGGGAGCGCTTGGTTGGCAGTTGCCGGACAAAGCTGTGTTTGCTGGCCCAGCTTCTCGGCCTCTTCACCTGCCTCCAGTCGGCTCAATTTGAGATCTGGCTTCCCCCGCGTTGTTTGTTCTGCCCTTCTGCTGGAAGCTGCTTGCCATTGCCCAGAGAAGGGAGCTTAAGCCGTGGCCAGGCTCAGAGCCGAGTCTCTTTGCCAGAGCTGCTGGGGCCGGTTTTGTGAATCGCACACGGGAGCAGCGAAGGGGCAGATGCGTGCGTCCCTGCTCTGCCCTTTCTCTGACCTGTTGAAAGCAGCATCTGCTCCAACCAAAAAAAACCCCCGGCACTGCAGCAGTGCCATCAGTGCATCTCATACGGTGCCGGTGTGGCCATGCTGCGCTCTCTGCTTGGGCATTCAGGCTGTTTCAGCAGTGCAGGTACTGGGCCAGCCACCCTTGGGAAGAGCTAGAGGCACTCCCCGCCACCCTCGGGTGTTTTTAACTTGTCCTGACAGGCAAAATCATGTCTCTCACGTTTAGAGAACTTTTAGGATAGTGCACATTGTGCTCTCTGCTTTGGTACTAAGTGATGTGGTTCTGTTTATAGTTTGATTGTTTTAGTCCTTGTTTTGAGTCTCTGATGCAGATCGTTCGGGGCCATTGATCCAGGCTGGTTTTTGCTTTGTCCCTGCGATTTCGCTCAGCAGTGCTGCAGGAGGGACGCTGGGCAGTGCTGCTCCACTGCTGGATGCTGGGGTGGCCCTGAGGAAAGGGGCTTTAGGAAATCCATTCCCGAGTCTAGCTAAAGCTCCAGTGATCTTCTGCCAGTGGAGCTGCCGTGGCATTTGTGTCACCTGGCAAGTGCACTAACTTTTCTTGGGTTTCTGCTCTGTATGAGATTGCCGGCAAGCACTTAATTCCAGCAGCCTTTGCTCCTGTTGCATCTTCCTGTGTCACAAAGTGGTTTGTCAGACAACTGTCCAGTGAACGAGAGAGACTTCCAGTGATGGTCAGCTATCGGGGCAATCAGAAACAGGAGAGGGGTGTAGCCTAACATTTTGAAGCTGGATGGAACTAGCAACTTGAATTTATTCTTTTTGTCCTGGCACATGTCACATCAGCTCTGATAGCATCCTTTGCATTCTAGTGATACCAGGAAGGGTCATGAATCTTTAGTCTCATGGCAAGTTTTCACCTGTAAACACTTCTGCGTAGTTCTACCTGCGTCTGCTTTTGTCCCTAAAAAACCGACAGCTGGGTCTTTTGCTTTGTAGTCAATGATATTCTTTTGTAGTCCAGTTCATCTGCATTTGTTTCATTCCTTCTCCCTCTCTCTCTGTTTTGGATAGCAGAATAATCTAATAACCTGTTAAACAGAAGATTAACCAGGTGCGTATTCCTGTCTTAAAGAATACAGTGTGGGAGAGAAAGGCAGAAGTGTCTCATCAGAACACGAGTAGAAGTGCGATGTGGTTGCCAGTTCCAGCGGTGTTTGGCAGCGGTGGTAGCTGCGGCCCTGTGCTGGCTCAGTGCTTCTGGCTCAAACTCGGTGCGAAGGTTGCCTGTGTTTCTGGCTTGGTTCTGCCTGTGGGGCCTGCCTGCTTTGGTTGGAGTGGGGCCTGTGTGGTTGTCTGGAGTGTGGCTCCAGACACACTCCAGCCTTGTCTGCTTTGGGAAGATTTTGAGCTGTTGGACAGGTGGGACTGAGAGCAGGGTTGGCAGTTAGTTGGCTTTGGGCTCCTGTATGATGTCATTAGTGCAAGGACTCCGGCTATTTTTTGGCTTATCCCTGTTGTTCAATCCAGGTACATCAACCTCCAAGAACGGGAGAAGTCCAAAGGCAGCATCCTCCCCAGCAAGTTTTGTTCTAGGCGTCTGTCCGTCTTATGTCCACTCTGGAAGTGGTGCCTGTGAAGAATGACGTCGAGAGGTGCTGGGACTGCTTTTTCGAGGAAGAACTACAGGCTGAGCACCGAGCCAGAGAAGTCCAAGGTCACAGGTATGGGCCTGTTCGTGCCGTGTAAAAGCAGGACCACTGTGGATCGGGTGAGTGCCCCTTGCCTCACTTGAGATCAGCTGCCTTCCAGTTGCAGTTACCTTGCTGATGTGAGGTGTGGTGGGGCTGAAACTGAGCAAATCCCTGAACTGAGGTGAGGTTTTGGGAGGGACGTTCCTGTAGTACTAAGGACTCCAGAAGCTCACGTCACAGTGCCCTTTCTTCAGCACACAGCCCTGCCTCATGAGGCTGGAGAATGTCACGTTGCCTGCCTTTGTCCCATCTGATTCAGGGAGTTCCCCTTCCAGGATGAACAGCTTGTCAAGTTCTCAGAATAATACTTTTCTGGAAAATTTTGGTACCTGCTAGGCAGTCTGTTTTCTCTTGGACTCACCAATCCAGCAGAAGTGTGCTTATGAGATCACAAATCTGGCATTTGAGGGCACCGTTGCACCCAGAAATAAAGCATGCTGCATCAATGTGACACTAGGGATTGTTTTGCACGATGAAAGCTAAAGTGAGGCATACATCATTAAAGAGGGCTGTGGGTTAGACGAGATGAACTGCATCTGCAAGCCCTTCTATCTCACCATCTTCTAGTGCAGTTAAGAGATGTAGGTACTTAAAATGTTCCAGGTATGAACAGGACATCAGGAATTGCAATAGTGATAAGATTTTTATTTTTATTTTTATTTTTTGGAAATGAAATTGGATTCCCACCTCCAGCTTTTGAAGTTACTTTATCTGGAAGTAGTACAGCAGGATTCCTGAGGATGTAGTTCCACCTGTGGGGACCAATTTATAGCTTTATATCTGCTATCGTAGAGCGGCTCAAATTGGAAAGAGCCCTTGTTGTGGAGATGCACCCCATAATGCTGGACTCTAGGGCTGCTAGTGAAGACACTAGGATGGTGAATGACTTTTGAAGCTGCGTTTTCCACTGTGTTGATCTGCAAACTTGAACATCGTTTTCCCATAGTTACCAGTTTCTTGCTTGTACACGAAATTAATGTTTGAGTTTACCTCCTGACTCCCTAAGCTTATTTCCTTTCTGTTTTTCACAAGGGATCGTGAACAGCAGGCTGCTGAATGATTATCTGCATCGCATCTTTACCAATGCTGATGGGAACCAGCCTGCAGCTGCTTACAGGTATCGGACTTCTTCTCATTCACTACTTGGCAAGCGATGCTGTATCAGTCCCCAGATATATAACACTGCGGTGAAAGGAAAGATCTTTTAGTGCCACACAGTGATCTTTGTTAAAAGCACAGCAGCACCGTGTTACAGAAATTACTTCTCAGTCTTGTCCTTCAATGGCTTTTTCAAATTGCAGGGCTTGCTGGGAAGGATTCTTCAGAATTTTTTGCATGAAAAGCCCCATATACAAAATCACTAGGCAATATTTCTGAAATAAACAGGCAAGTAGGCATTCACCTTATTATTCCCTCTTTGTGTAAGGGACACTTTCCTGTTCCCTCTTTATGTGTAAGGAAGCGCAAAATGCACAGGTTTTAGGTACAGTAATGAAAAATAAGTCATCAGTGCCCTGTAAACTAAAAGCAAGGCTATTATCGATATATGGAATAGCATACATTTCTCAGGCTGTGGAACTGTTGGTACTTTTATTATTAGGAGTCACCAAAGGAAAAGAAACACAAAATTCCTCTTTAGTGTCTGTTTTCGTCTATTTGTTTTCAGTTCTCCTTTACCTTGTAGCCCAGAAACTTGTAGCTTTGGATGAGAAAAATTTCCCTTGCATTTAGCTCTTTTGCCAGAGGCAAGTCAGACAGGTTCAGGGCAGGTAGAGCAAGGGAGGCATGTAGCTCCTGCTGGGTGGTGGTGCTGCAGAGTGGCTGGGGTCACATTCCACGGGCTATACTTAGTACTGCCAGCTCAAATGTGAGCTCAGAGTTGCTAAAAATAGCTCTTGGCCCTCTCTGCTCTTGGTGAGCTAGGGTTATGGCAGGGGGGAGGCAAAGTGGGTCATGTTACTTTGCCACGAGCTGTCCTGCCAGCGTGCCTTGGAATATTCCATCTGCCTGAGCATTTTGGTTTTCAGTATTTCTCTTTGCCTGATTAATGACGTGAAAGCGCAGAACTGATAGTTTGTTGGACTGGTCTCTCTCTTTCTGTTTTTCCTGCCTTCCACCCTTTTCCCTGGACTGGGCTATTTGGTAGAAAGCCCAGTAGCAGTCAAATAGGTCTTGAAAATAACATTTGCCATATAAGAGCAACTTTTATGGTATGACATCTTGTCTTCAGAGGCCTAAATTCCTCATGAGGAGCTTGCTGCAGACATCTCTCTGGCTGTCTCATGCTCTTCTAACCTCCTTCCAGAACTCCTCCTCCATGCTAGCTGCTGATTAAGCTGCTTTGCTGAAGCCACCCTCTCTCATGCCAACCAGAACTGATTCTCTGATTCCACTTCGGTGCATCTTCACATCCATCAGGCTTTCAAAAGGTCTCTCACCACAGTCTTAGGGAAACCCCTAGTCCTGGAGAAGGGGGAAGTTGTTCCACAGATGGCTTTGGAAACGGGAAGCAGGGATAGGAACAACTAGTGGCTCTCACAGTAAAAGGAGGTCCTGCGGGGGTCCCTCAAAGGCCTGCAACATGACCTGTGTTGTTCCGTGTATCCGTGGGAGACTTGGAAAGGGAGAGAGCATGAGGTGGGAAAGTTTGCTGCTGTTAAAAGACTATTTAGAGCAATGTAAAGGTAAGGTAGCTGTGATAGTGGCTGGATAGTGAAATGGTCTTATGAAACTCAGTGTAGGGAAATGTAAAGTGACGCATTGAAAGGGGAACAGCCTCAACATTGTGCATAAAATGATGGGCCCTGGGCTGATTTTTACTGCATAGGAATGAGATTGGGGTGGGAATACTAAGTCAGAAAAAGAAAGTAGGAAGTTAGGAGTTGTTAGGAAAGGTATGTAGGATAAGGAAAATCATTATGCCACTGAATAGATTTGTGGTTTACCCTCATCTTGAGTATCGTGTGGTTCTGGTTTTGCCGACTCCAAAAGGGTATTTTAGAGCTGCAGAGGTTTTGAGGAAGGGTAAGAGCAAGTCAGATGTCTGGAATGGCTCTTGTACAAGGAACAGCTAAGTTAACTAGCCTTGAAAAGAGGGGAGGGCAGCATGAGAAAGTTCTCTAAAATTGTGGCTCAGAGGGGGTGCATGAGAGACTTCTCCTCAGCATGAAAACAAAATGGTTTTGGCTGTTGTCAGAGAGAGGATGCTGGGCTGGCCTGACCTTTGTCTGAACTGCTACAGCTGCTGGTGTGGTCTTCTCTCTTCTTTTGTAGTACAAAATACTTGGGGAAGAAACGAATCCTGACTTACACCATATTTGTATGATGCTGACTGCAGCAAAGTCGTGGTCCACAGTTGTTGGTAGTACAGATGGTTTCTTCCCGCTGCTGTACTGCAGTACGGTTTCCTTACTGCCACAAAATACTCCGAGCAGACTGAAGACTTTAAGATCCTTTGTTAACTACTTTGCTTGTTCACGCTATATTTGGTCCTTGGTTCATTCATTGCCCTAACACGCTGGGCAGCAAATTCCTCAGATTCATGACAGGAAGCACTGATCAACAGAACTTCCCGGTTCACATCTCGCAGCGCAGGACTGTGCGGACACGTGTCTGGGCTGCAACTGTTTAAAACTTGGAGACTGATTTTTTTTTAAGAGCTCCTGTGCATGTTTATTCCCTAGAAAGCACCTGACGTTCCAGAACCTGCAGGAGCACCTTGACCGATTGCTAGCAGAGGAGAATGGCTCCGAAGACAGTCGAGGTAGGAGACACTGAGTATCTGTCCAATTTGTGCTTCTGCTTGGGCTGCTTAATTGGGAGGACAAGTTGTATCATGAAAGGCAGTTCCCTGAGTGAGCATTGTTCTGCCCTCCTGTGCTCTAATTTATTACACCTTTAAATCCTGCCTGTGAACAGGCTCATCAGCCAGCCCTGGAGCAGGTCTGCCTGCAGATGGAAGAAGCATATTCCCAGGCGAAAATGCCTGGAAAAGCAGTTTGGGGGCAAATGTTGGAGGTATTTCACTGATAATGATATGCAGAGCCATTGCTGTGACCAGCAGTGTGCAGTGCTATCCTCGGTGGGAAATGCAGAGGCTTGTTGACAGTTTTTACATACTGGTCTCCACTGTAGGTATTCACTTTGGGCCTCAGGCTGTTGCCTGTATTCTTGCTAGTATCCGTTTCCCTGAATGAGTCAGGATGTGGCAGGATACAATCTGGCTCCTCTCCTAAAAAGAAGAATTTTTCTTGCTGGCTGCAATCAAAGTGTGATATGTTGGCCAAACATTTGCCTCAGAGTTTAGTTTGGTCTTTGAATTTTGCCAAAGTAAAGTTTTCAGGCGATACGGAAAACTTAACATATGACCTGAATGCTGCATAGCTAGGACCTTGTGTGTTGCTGTGAAAACTTCCTTTTAAATCTCAGTTGTGTCTCTTCTCCTGAGGTTCTCATGGTCTAACACGGGTAACACTATTTTAGTCTTTCTCCACTGTAGCAGAATCCAGGTGCTGTTGTAGTCTGGCTGGAGGCACTCATCAGGTATACTGTTAAATCCTGCACAGCTTTTCCTAACAGGTTTTCTGCAACTGTTGTTTCAGATCAGGTAGTAGAGGGCCGGCTTGGGCCCTCTACTGTGGTGTTGGACCACACGAGTGGTTTCGAGGGGCTCCTGCTGGTCGATGATGACTTACTTGGGGTGAGTGTGATGCTGGGTGCAGCAGAAAATGGTCTTGTGGGACTAAAAGCACTTTGGGCTTCTTGGTTTGTTCTTCATAACAACCCTGTTACTGGCTTCGTAGCGTGTTGTAAACAGAGTCTACCCAGAAAGCTGCAGGATCCTGGAGGAAACGAGCTCTCCTGGGAAAAGGTCTAGCAGTGCCCCTAAGTCTCAGCAGGCTCTGAGTAGAGCTGTGAGGAGGTGAAAGGATTACCCTGGCCCAGGGGCTCACTGAAGAGCTTGGCTAAGCAGAGGAAAGGCCAGCAGCCAGCTTTCCTGTCCCTCCCTCCAGCAGACTGCCTCTTCCTTCCTTCCTTCTGGTCTTCTCTAATGGTGGCGAGAGGCTGAAGCTGAGGCTTTCCTTTCTCCTTTGTTTCCACTAGCTCCCTGCTTGCTCCTTAGCTGATGTTCCTCATGCAGAAAATCAGCTGAAAGAATCCACTGGAATTTAAGCCTTCCTAATTGAGTAATTTCTACACCCCTTTCACCCCTTCACTGAGCATGCACATCCTGTGCTCATTCCCTCCTTAATCTATGTATCCTTTTTTACCTCTAGCAGAGGAGGCTGCCCTGGGCTCCCCTCTCCCGTTAACCACCCGCTGTAGCTTACCTTGGCTGTACCCAGAACTTACCCTTGTATCGGATCAGACTGGCTTGCCTGTGAATTCCTTGTTGCTACCTTCATCTCTTCTTCATGGTCTGTCCTGAGATTGAGAGAGTCAGGAGTTAACAGGGTTCAGTTTCTGGGCAGCATGTTACCTGCCAGTCCTGGGCCTTAGTCTGGACACCCTGAATCTATAGTTTTGTTCTAACTTGTCCAGGATTCAGGCACCTTTCCTATATAATAGTCACTTTTGTATACCTGTCACAATTCACTGGGAATCTGTCACCACGTTGCCCTTGTACTGCTGCCGTGCTGCATGCTTCACTGGGGTTTAAGTACAGGTGAGCTGTGGGGAGGACCTGGGTGGTTCCTCAGGGCCTGTCGGCTCCAAGTACAGCTGCTGGGGTGGGGAAGATGTCCTGTCTCTTCCCTACACTGTGCTTGTGATTAGCTCTCCATCTTGCTTTGGTTTTGAGGGCTAGGACGGAGGGAATGGGTACCGCTGAGCAAAACTCTTTTGTCTGACTTTAAAATATCTTTTGTTTGTTGGTCCAGGTGATTGGCCACAGTAACTTTGGCTCCATCAGGGCCACGACGTGTGTGTACAAAGGTAAGGAGAAAAGCAGGCGATGGTTTGAGAAAAGACCCCAGGAAGGGTGTGTGAAGAGATACACAACTAGAAAGCTCTTGAATATGCTGCAGTTCCGGATCTCGAGCCCCCTCTTCCCCAGCTCATCCACTGACTTTTCCAGGAAGTCAGAAGGATGGAGGGAGTGAAGAGGTGGGAGGGGAACGCTGGGGCTGTCCCGAAGCTCCTTTGTGTGCCACATTCTTTTCTGTGGGAGCAGTGTCAAGTTCTGCTTCTCTAACAATGAGCAGGGGTTTATTGTGTGGCATCTCTTTTTCTTTCAGGGAAATGGATTTACGAGGTGCTCATCTCCTCCCAGGGACTCATGCAGATTGGCTGGTGTACTCTCAACTGCAGATTTAATCAGGAGGTAGTGTAACTGCTGCACGTGGCACGGGGCTGCTCTGTGTTCCTCCACTGCTTTTTAGGTCAGTGTGGAACATCACGTTGGTGCTGTGCTCCTGCCCTGCTGGCATTTTATGCCCAGCACACACGCTAGAAATACCAAGTCTGCTGTTTTAAAAATCTTTACTAGACTTTCTGGTCTGTGTTCACTGAATGGTGCACAGTGTGAAAGCCTGGCACGCTGGGTGCGTTGCTGTGCTCTTGCTGCACGTAGCCACTGCTATGTGTTGATCTTCAGCTGGCGTCTTCTCCAGAGGGTGTGTGGGTCTGCAGTGCTGGCAGCCTGTCTCTTGGGACGGCCCTCAGCAGCTGGCGCTATGGGGCTTTTTTGCCCAGGAGAGGCAGGCCCAGGCCAGCTCTTCTCAGGCAGCGGTGGGATGTTTGATGCTGGGAAGGGACGTCAGCTGCAGAGTTTCACTAACTTGCCACTCTGCCACACTGGGAGGGGAGGTGACAGGCATCCTGGGGGGTTGCTTTGACAAAGTTTGGAAGTGTGGTATGCCAGTATTCTTCTTCTGACCCAAAAATGAGTAGGGAATGGTGTATTTCTCTGAACCAAAGATCACAGCCCATTGGATTCACTCCTAGAGTGAGGGCTTTTCCCAGACAGAGCATGTGTGCTGTCAGCTGCTTTCCCTGTCTGCTGGTCTCCCCCTTAAAGCTGCTTTTGCAATGAGGGCGATCCTTTATGCTTGGTCTGGTCTGAGTCTCCTCTTTCATACTTCGGTGCAGGAGGGAGTTGGAGATACGCCAGATTCATATGCATATGATGGAAACAGGGTGCGCAAGTGGAACGTGACTACTACCAACTATGGCAAAGTGAGTAGCTGTCCTCCCAGGAACGGGATGTAGAGTAGGGAGAAGAAAGCAGGTGGCTCCTCCTGCTCGCTGGATTCTGCTGGGCCCTGTGAAATGCCCTCAAGCTGTCCTCTCTGCTTCAGCCTGCTCTTGAGGAGGCTGTGTGCCAACAATTGTCTGTACTTTAGGGGTGCTGGACATGCTATGTGGGTGCTTTGTTTAGCAGCCCCAGCAGACTGATTCCCAGCATAGTGCTGCTGTTGGTCTCTGGAAGGCTCTGGTCCTCTGTAGCACATCAGAGGATGAGGTAGTGCTGGGATAAATATAAGTTTGATCCTGTGCACATTCCTCGTGCTGGAGGGGAAAAAAAGATCCCAATCAGTGGGTTATGTGCAGCTTCCAGAAGTGTCTGAGAATGCTATGTGAGCTGCTGTGAGAAGGAACTCTCTCTTCTTCAACCCGGAATCACAAGGGATTGGTTGGGTTGCAGTCTTTCTTCTGGATATATGTTTAACCTTTTCTTTCCCTTTACTGCAGTCTTGGGCAGCAGGAGACATCGTCAGCTGTCTGATAGACCTTGATGAGGGCACCATTGCTTTCTGCTTGTAAGCATCTTTGCCCAGTTCCCTGCTTTGTTGATGTCTGTGTGTAACATGAAGGTTTCCTCACTGCTCAGCAGGTTGCTGAGCCCTATTTCTGCCCTCTCCCCTTTAAATTCCTTGGTAGTTCCAGCCTTTGCTTTTCTACTTTGTGTTCAGAAACCATCTAAACAGGCTGTTGAGTCTCCTAAGATCAGGTGAGAGCATTAGGCAGAAAGATGTTCAAGCTACAAAGTCTGTGTAAGTTTGCTAGGATTTTGGAGGGGAGGGCATCTCTCGTGATGCTTAATATTACAGTTGGCTGAGCCACACTGATTCCTTTTGTGGCCAGTGTAGACCTTGCCTGTCCTAGATTCACAAGGAGCTGTGGAAAGGCTGATAAATCTCCAGCCTCCAACTCCCATGCACAATGAGCAGAGACCAGCCTGAGTAGAAATTGTTCCCTGGCCCTAAACTACAGCCTGCGACAAGTCAGCCGGAATTAAAGATGGTTAGATGCTCCATGTCATCTTTTGGAGAAGATTAGATTGAAAGCATTATCCTTCTATTTCCACCAACATCAAATGGATGAGGCCAAAAATGTCACCTGCCTTTAAAATGTCTTGCTGGTTAGTTATCTCGTAAGGATTTGGGTTGCCCTTGAAGCTGAGTGGGCTCTGCATATTGTGCAGACTCCAGTGCCTTCCTGTGCTGTCATATGAAAATGGGAGTGTTGCTGTGCTTGCCAGGGCTCTGGCTCAACAAAGCTGTGACGTTTGCATGTGTGCCAGGTTAAGAGTGACAGGAGGCATGACTGACTGATGTGTCTGTGTTGGCAAGTTGCTGGGAGGAGAATGCGGATACCTGGATTGCCCAGTTGACCTCAAAACCCTCCTACTGTGGCTAAAATGTTGTGGGTTTTCCTTCTTTCAGGAACGGCATATCTCTGGGAACCGCTTTTGATAACATCACGAGGGGCACTGGAATGGCTTACTTCCCTGCAATCAGCCTCTCATTCAAAGAGTCCGTTGCTTTTAACTTCGGGAGCCGTCCACTCCGATATCCTTTGGGTGTGGGGAGAGGAGGTCTGAAGGCAGAAGAGCCTGTCCTAAGACCATCCTTGGAGGCTGTAGAATATACATACCTGACTGCAGTTCACTTTCTTCTGTTGGCACTTGTGCTCAGAGCAGGGTCAAGGAGAGAAGAACCGGATATCTCTCAGCTGGAGCAGAACTGCAGGGCACACAAAAATCAGTGCTGGTCCCCGACAGTTTCTGAAATGAGATTTGCTTTCAGCTCTGAATCAGCAGCTACTGCTGCAGCTGGGGGCTGCCTGTTCCCAGGCACTCAGATCCTGCAGAGATCTCGCTCTCCAGTTTTGGAAACGCTAATGCTGCTGTGCTGCTGAGCCTCTTGGCCACTGGTCTCTCCTACCTCCCAGCCATATGGGACCTCTGATACGGTATTAGAGTTGCCTGCTGCCTTCCTGTGCGAGTGCTGAGACCTGCAGCTCCTGTCAGAGCAGTCCTGGGTGTGCCTGCTGATAGCTGTAGTGGAGGCTCGTGGGTCTTTCTGATAAGAGCAGAAGTGTGGTGTGAAATACTTGCTGCTTGCAATATTGAGGAAGTGGGGATAAGAGCTTGTGGCTCATCATCCATTTAGAAGGCACTGTGGTTTGAGCTGTGACTGAGGCATGCGTGGGTATGAAGTAAAATAGAGACACAGTCTTTTCCTTGCACAAACAAAGGAAGTCCTGAAAGGATCAGACCTTAACACTTGCCTACTTATCCAGTGGAAGGTTACCGCCCCTTGCAAGATCCTCCCGTTGCAGACCTAGTGAAGGCTCGCAAGCTGTTAGGCTACTTGAAGAATGTGATCCATATCGGAATAGATGTGACGGTAGGCTAACGTCACTGGGTGGATCTGTGGGGCACCATGCTGGGAAACGTGGTTCTGCACTTCTCAGCACATGCTGGCAGCTCAGTGTTTCTATACACCTGAGAGTCTAAATGCTTGCGTGCTTTTGCATGGGGCGTGCATGTCCCTGGAGCTCTTCAGCTTGCAAAATGGGATTCCTGATAGTTCCAGGACTTAATTTAAGTCATAATGGGCTTTGTTGTTCTCAGTCCTATGAAATTTCATTCCCAGAATGCAAGAGGTGATGTTTGTCAGGGTCAGAACTGCTGGATTTGATTTTGCAGCCTTGAAAGAAGCTTGTTCATATCCTAAACTTTTTACTGATGTCCTGGGGCAGTGATGTGGTGAAATTCTGTCAGGTCTGCCTTGAGAACTATTTTGGCTGTGGCACTGTTCACTAGAAATCATTTTTTTCCACTAAGGTGAGGGATGATCTGTTTATGCCCAAAGCATAGGGAACGCCATCTGCTACAGTCTTGGCTTGAATGGAGGCCTGCTTTACTAGTTGACCTCCTCTGTAGGGATTCCCATTTACAGATTATTATGTACACTTGAACCCTTTTGGAAAAACATTGTCAAGGTGCATGCATGTGCCTGATAGTAGCTGACATCTGGACTGCACTACAGCTCTCCAGAGGCATGGGCCTGGCTGCTTGCCGTCCTAAATTCCCGTGTTCAAGGTTTTTACTACAATCAGGCATGGGACAGCAAACAGTGGCTGCTCCAGGCCTCTGGTTCATTCAGTCGTTGGTGCATGGGTGGATTGGGCTGGTTCCAAGCCATGTGTTTTTCTGGGTTTGTCATTGCAGGAGGGGAAGCTGGTGGAGAAGGACACGTCCATGTGGCAGCTGCAGGGAGAACCCACAGTGTTGATTACATTAGCCCACATCTTCAATTATTTCTCCCCTCTTATGGTGAGTTTTGCCTGCCCATCGCAAGCTTCTGTAGGTTCTTGTTATTGTGCTTGCAAGGGGAGGTAAACCTCGGCTTTAGCTGGGAAGCGACTGCGCCTTGGAGGACTGTTGACCTGGCTCTCTGTCTGCAGTGCAAGGTGTACCTGGTGGAAGATGTGCTCATGACCTTCCTGTTGAGCATCCTTGAGCGAGGAGGGGCAGTGGAGGCCCATCCCCTTATTCAGCAGCTGCTGGATCTCATGTGGCTTCTTATGGAGGTGAGTTGCTAAGGTGCTGGTTCCTCCCCAGGGATCACAGGGAGACCCTGGGAGGTGCTGAGGACAGGAGCCTTCCCTAGAAAATGCTGGTAGTGATCAGCTTCTTTCCCTTCCTGGTAACAAGATCCCTTTTTTTGTGGGAGACCACCCTCTCACCTAGCTCATCTGGCTGCTGCTTCACACCCAGGGAATGAAGGTTGAATGCAGAGTAATTGGTGATGGTGACACTGGCAATGAGCTAACAAGGCATTTCTAAGCTTCTCCTACTGCTAAAGGAACTGGTGATGTTGAATAACTTCCTGCTTCTGGGAACATCAAATTTATCAATAAGAAATGAGTTGGTCTCTTGGATGTTGTTAATGCTTATGTGACTGTGGAGGTCTTAAATGCCGCCATGTGCCCCAAGAGGTCAATCAGAGTGTGCAGGACTGAGGTGGAAATGGCCACTGCACTCTCTCCACCTCCAGCGCTGCTGGGGAAAAACCTCCTCCGACTTCCCATGCCCCTTCCTGTCCGAGCTGGATGAGGTCACTCCTTCCTGGGACCCTTGTTCGAGGCAGCCTTTGCTAGCCACTGGGAAGCTGCGGCTGCTGCTGGGGTCCTGGGGTGATTACACAGAGCCAGTCACTGCCAGGGATCTGCTTGGAGACAGCATGTCTGTCCTTTGGGGTAACCATTAACAGATATGGACACCGGCCCAGACAGCTGTCATAAAAAGTTTAATTGAAAAATGCCATGACCCCCTCAGGCCCATCATCTTAGAAGTGAAGCTGAACACCCTGGTAGGGCTGCTGTGTTTGTGGAAGAGTTGGCTCTCGTCCTGCTGGTTGGCTATGAGTTGGACTCAGAAAGACAGCTCTTCCATCATCACATTTACACAAGAGTACCTTCTTTCCTTTCTGGGTTGGTTCCGCCAACACTGCATATTGGGTAGGTTCAGGGGATAAGAGGATGGGTGACTCAGCCCAACTAAATAGGACCTGGGACTTTGGCTTTTTGGAGATGACTTTTGGGTTAGTTTTACTAGTGCAGAAACTTGTTTCCCTGTAGCAAAGCGATGGCACCATCTTCTGCTTGGACTCTCTCCTGTGGAGTCAGATGGACAAACACTGTGGGTTCAGAGCACCTGCTTTTTCAGTTCAGAAGTGAATGCTTCCTTCCGAGGTCACGCTCCGGGAACTACAGCTGTTCCTGATTCCATGCTGTTGCTGTTCAATGTGTTTCTTATTTTCTCAGGAGTTCAATGTGTTTCTTATTTTCTCAGGAATACGAAGTGCACGAGTGCCTCAAGCAGCTACTGATGTCCCTCCTACGGGCTTACAGGTTCTCCCCCATCATCCCAGACCTGGGATTACAAGTGAGTTGCACTTCTGAATCTGCAGGAATCTGTGACTAGCCAGCTTCTGTTATGTCCCCTTGTCCAAAAGTACACGATGTTTTGGATTTTGCACTTGTTTGATCCAGAGATGGCAGTTCCGTCGCATTGTACCTATTGGAGGGTTGTATCCTCTTCTGTAGATGGAGTCACTTTTGCTTCTCCTGTTTCCCTAGATTCACTACCTCCGGCTCACCATTGCAGTCTTGAAGCATGAGAAATCCAGGAAATATCTACTCAGCAATGTTCTGTATCCTTTATGCCTCCTCTAGTCTCAGTTCTCCCTGCCCTCAATAATGCAGCCAAGGAGATTTCAAGGATCTGCAGGTTCTGGGAGGCAGAAGCCACCCTGTCTTTGAGAGGTCATTTCTGATTTCTCAGGTCTCCTCTGTCTGCCTGACACCATTCTCTACAAAGTCTTGCTTTGAGGAGGGGGAGCAGTGTCTTGTAGTTCACATCCTACTAACACAGAGGACTTAATTTCTACCTGACTGACCTCTCTAATGTCCCTAGAGCAAAAACACATTCAGAGCAGTCCAGCTGCCATGCTAGCGTTTGAGCAGCCGCTGTGTTAACTGTGTGGGACTTCTCCCAGGAGAAGGGGCCTCCTGATCTTGCAGAGCTTTGACTGGTTGTTTGGAAAGGGGTCTCTCACTACAGCTCTGGAAACGTGTCCCGTACCTTCTCCCGACATAGCTTCTGTGCTTGCTTTAACTTGGCCGCAGCTTCGATGTGCTCCGTTCGGTTGTGTTCTTCTACATTAAGAGCCCGCTGCGTGTGGAGGAGGCTGGTTTGCAGGAGCTCATTCCCACCACGTGGTGGCCAAACCGCTTCACCAAGGAGGTGAGTAAGGGCACATCCACTAAGGAGACTGAAGAAATTTTGTAACTTGCTGTCCCCATCATTTTCTGGCTGAGGAAATCGGATGGCCCATGTTTCCAGCTGTGTTAGCACTGGTGGACTCCGCAGAGCTGTGTGAGAGCTGTAGCGTCTCCGTTTCCCTGTCATCCTTATTGTCCCCTTAGAGGGGACGTTTGGGGTGTGTTGCTCAGGACAGGGGAGGGGGACAGTTTTCTGTGTCAACAGATTTGGAAGGGAACTTCACAGTGTCTAAGGAATTACAGGTTGACCTGTGTGTCTGCAAAAGCTGTCCTGCCCTTGCTCATTACAAAGCCAGGGAAGGCCTGTTTAGGTGTGCTGCCAGCTGCAGTCACGTACTTGCGCATTGTTTCTTTCTGGTCTCCCTTTGGCAAGACGTCTTCCCCATGCAGTGGTCTCCTACTAATCAGTGTCTGTCCCCCAACCAGGGCAAGGAGAGTAAGGAGGTGAAGGAGGAGAGTGCTGAGGAGAGACTGAGGCGGCGGGCATATGAAAGAGGCTGCCAGCGGCTCAAGAAACGCATTGAAGGTCTGTGAGGAGGGAGGGAAATTGCGAAGGTCCCATACCTTTTGTGCCACCAGGGAGACCGGCCCTTGAGCTGTTTCCAAATCCCCTTCACGACCTGAAGTCCAGCTGTGTTTGTGCCAGGACAGGCTGTGCGGCAGAGGCGGGGGCCAGCCGTGCTGTTATTTGGTGGAAGGGTGTGAGTGCTGGGACCCCGCTGCACAGGCTTGCAGCATCCCACCGTGGGACACGAGCAAACTGAAATTCCCCTTTAGGGGCATTGTTTATTAGCTGTGGATGAATTTATTGCTAGGTGACGGAGGAAAAAATTCTCACAGTGATGGGATTAGCATTTTGCTGGCACCGGTCCTTTCTGGGCCCCCTCTGCTGAGGAGGTAGCCTTTCTCCTGGGGACAGGGTACACAGCTGGGGTTAATATGGGTAGTTGCTCTCCAGTGCTTGGTTTCTGATGGCAGACGTGTCCCTATTTTAGTGGTGGAAGGTCTCCAGGTTCAGATTCTGAAGCTGCTGCTGAACAACAAGGACAGAGGAGGGGTAAGTGCTCTGTGGATCTTTTGCTACAGTATCTCCACATCACAGTGCTTGTCAGGTCTAGGTTTACCACCTGCTTTTCCTCCTGCCAGGGGGAAGCCTCCAGGTACATCTTCCTAAACAAATTCCGCAAGTTTCTTCAGGAGAACGCTAGCAACAGAGGGGTAAGTCAGAGGGCCGGCCTTCCTGCAAGCCTCACCCTGAGAGCTCTCTGGCACCTTCAGGCTGGGAGCTCTGCCCTTTTGGCTGGGCTGCTTCCAGCAGTTGATCAGCTGAGGTCTGGATATGGCAGGGAGTGGGGAGGAGGGAGAAGATCTGAGGCTAGAAACCAGGCAGCTTATCCAAGTCCTGTGCAGTGATTTATGGGAAAGCAGTCCTTGGGAACAGCCTTGGGTGGGAGCTGAACGTCCTCCTAAAACCTCAGGGGGAGCACAGCTGTGGAGTGCTCTGCCACAGCTGGCCTGCTGGCTTTGCCATCTTCGCTGCTTAGGTGGGGACTGTTCTTCTGGCCCTGGATCAGGCTGTTGGCCTGCAGCTTTGGGAGGTAGGCATGCACTGTTGCAGGAAACCCTTTCTTCACCTGCATCTCTGTGTTCATGATCAGCCCCATCTTTCATGGTGGAGCATGTGGTATCCATCCTCCTCTGTCAGACCAGCTTGTTGTTTCAGCGCCCAGGACTTTCTAGAGGTGGAAACTGCTGCCTACCATCAGGGCTGGGCTCTCTCCCAGTGCTGGAAGCTAGAGATAATATCAAGGCTGAAGTTTCTGCCTGCCCCATGTGGCCACTGGGACTAAGATGCACTTTCACACCTGCCCTGATGGCTGAACTCTCATCCTTGCCCTAGAACTTGACTGTGTTGTGCCCGCCAGAGTACATGGTGTGCTTCCTGCACCGCCTTATCGCTGCCCTGCGTTTCTTCTGGGATGGCCACAAGGCAAAGACCCCTGCCGCACTGAGCAGTGAAGGTAAGGCCTGGAGGAGAAGCTTTGGGGACATTTCTGTGGTTAGGACAAGGTTTGCCTCTTGGCAGTGCTCTGCAGGATGCTGGAATTTTTGTGTTTCTCATGGGTGCTTGAGCGTTCTGTCACCCTGTGTCCGTAGTTCCCAGTCGCCCTGGGAAATTCCTGTGTGCAGATCTATTCCAGTTAACATCCAGACCTGAGCCTTGCAAAGGGGCACCTGTAGTGTTTGCTGGTTTCCCCTGTACGCTCTGGAGCAGAGTCCAATATTGATTATGGGTCTGTAGGAGGGAGCTCAGTGATCCCGTAGTCAAAGTTTAGGGGAAGATATTTGTCTGTTTTCATGGTTCCCAGACTGTGGGATTAAGGGGAAACCAAGTCAGTACTAGTTGCTTTCCTACCCTCAAACCCCACCTTGCCTGGCCTGCCATCATCTGCTTGGCACTCCCTTTGCTTACTTTAGGCCGACCCTTTCTTTAGACTCAGCAGTGCCTTACAATCCTTGTGGGACTAAGTGACAGAGCTGGAGCAGCCAGGTGGAGAGCTGCCAAGTTTTCTGGTGATCCAGTTCCCCCCAGTGACTGTGGCTGGGAGGGAGGAAGTGCTGGGACGCTTGTTGTCGATGGCCATTGGTTGCTCCCGTTCCTGCGTGGATCTAATGGTTGCTTCATTGTGGAGATCACCTCTGCCTTATGGCTTGCACCAATGGCTTGTGCTTTTATGACGACAAAAGTTGTCACTAAATGTTAGTCCAGGCTGGGCCCTGGGGTCTGTCTTAGGAGGGCTTACAT
The DNA here is from genome assembly GCF_035582795.1 of Mycteria americana. NCBI lineage: Eukaryota > Metazoa > Chordata > Aves > Ciconiiformes > Ciconiidae > Mycteria > Mycteria americana. The sequence continues at coordinate 5,781,548 of NC_134375.1, forward strand.
GTCTGCGTGGGTCTTTTGCATGGGACTCGTGGAAAAAACAAATCTCCTTCTCTGCTTTAGAGGCGTACGTCCCTCCTCAACTCTTCTATAATGGGAAGGTGGATTATTTTGACCTTCAGCGACTTGGAGGTCTCCTGTCTCATCTTAAGAAGACTCTGAAAGGTAAGTGCTCTCATTTCCAATACCTGCATCCAGGTGCTGGCTGGAGTTCACCCAAGAGACATCCCAGGGAGGGAGCCGTGGGTAATGAATTGTGATTAAATTTAAGGAGAGGAGACTTGAATTTTAATGAGATGCAAATTACACTGAAGAAGACACCATCCCTCTTGGGTGGAGCATCCTTTAAGTTAAGAGTTTGCTGTTTATATCCCTGAATGGGGCCTGTGGCAGGTGGAGGGAAGGGGGTAGTCTGGGAATACCCTCTGGTGTGGTGCTCTTGCTGCACCACAGCTGAGGGCTGGGAGCTGTCAAAGCGCTGACCATCAGCCTGGCTCTGCAGGGTGTGAAGGATGTCCAGGATTTAATTGCTGTACCACTCCGGGCAAGCAATAGCAGCCCTGTGTATGTACTGCAGCTGCGTGTTTGTATGCAGCACGCTGCTCTGGCAATAGATTTTCAAAGTCTTCCTTTTGGAAGGGTTAGAAACCCCTTGCTGTTCAGTCAGACTTGGTTTGTCTCTGGTTTCTGGCTAATGTGGCAGTTGCCTTTGGCTCATTGAGACATTTTCCCTGTCTCAAGTGGATCCCTGGCTGTTCAAAATTAGATTACTTAATTTGAGAACTATGTAATCTCCTCTGGTCTCTTACCAAGGTCTTCCTGGCCAGCTTTAAAGACAGGGCTATGGACTAGAGGACACGTTGTTCAGGCTTTGTACAGCGTAGCCGTCAGCGCAGCCTTCCTCTGGGCTGAGAATGGTTTCTGGTCTGAGTCTCAGTCCTAGTGACTTGAGGACATATCATGGGACAGCATTGAAGAGCTGGATGCTTAAAAAATGGTCTCAGGTCCTGAGTTTCCTTCCCTACGCTAGTCCAGTTTGGCCCTGGTGGTTGTCTCCTAGTTCCTCAGTTATTCTATTTGTTGCTGGTAGGACCAGCAATAGAAATGGGTCCTGGGTGGGCAGCACCCGTCGCTGCTTGATCTCTGCTATGTTGGCAACAGCAGACCTATTCCATGTAAGGAAGCTGGGGGGAAGGTGGGCTTGTTCTGATGCAGCATCCAACTTCACTGGCTGCTTCTCTACTGCCGAGAAGCAGGAAAGAGGATGAGCCTAGGGCTGCCTCATGGGAAGCAAAGGGTGACTCTTGCATTCATGGCTGCTTTGGTGTGCTCTGTGCAGATGACCTGGCTGCAAAAGCCAATGTCCTGATAGACCCTGCAGAGCTGCAGGCAGTGACTATGGACGATCTCGATGAAGATGAGGAGTCGGCAACATCGGCGGCACAGGTGAGCCATGTACTGTTGTTCGCCTGCGGGGGCCCTGGCGCCAGGGCAGCAAGCTCAGCCTCTGGCTAGAAAAGCTTTGCTTTAGAGGAAGGCAGTGTCTGGGCCAGGACTGTAACCGGCCCATGGGCAGTCAGATAAACAGGTGCACTTGCATGAGGGTCACTGGAGATCAGCAAGGTCCTGGATGCACCGAGTTTGAGCAGCCAAATTTTCTTTGCTCTGCTCTCTCACTACCCACTGATCTGAGTATGCCCCTTCCCCTCCATGGCAGCTCTTGATGCTTGCATTTGAAAGGGTGCAAGGCAACTGCAGACAGAGCAGCTTCTTGCTGTGCAGATCTGCTGCTTGTACCTGGCATGGGCCCTTAGAGGAAGGAACATCCATTTGCTAACCTGGCACTGCTGGCCCAACCATGATAGGAAGGGTATCTGCTCACCTTCCAGTGGCCACTGTGCATCTGTACCAACATCTTTGCAGGAACAAGGGAGGAATAGCGGGCAGCCAAACAGCTAAAACTGTTTCTCCCTTAATTTCTTTTCAGTCTCAGCGTCCCTCTGCCGCCCTGGCCATTGGTGGAGCTCTCGCTAGACCTGGCTGGCTCAGCTCCCCCACCCTGGGCCGTGCCAACCGCTTCCTCAGCACGGCGGCCGTCAGCCTGATGAACCCGCGTCGGCCTCTTGGCACCCTGGAGAAGATCAAAGTGCGCACGCTAAGTGTGGAGCAGCGGACAGAGGAGGACAGTGAGTACTTCTGCTGTGTGCTACCGTGGCCCAGGTGGTCCCTGGGAGAATGGTGTCTTCCAGCTCCCAGAGCAATAAATTGCTTTCCTCCCAAGACGAAAGCAATCTACTTACTGCCAGCATTGCTCCTTCCCGTTCTCAGAACGTGCTGACACCCACAAGTCCACAGTTAACCACTTTGCCATCCTGAACGTGACACTGATGCTGTCACTCTCTGCTTGTAAGAAGATGCTGCCTTGGTTCCTGCAAGCGCAGTGAGACTTTGCAGGGAGGTAGTTCAAAGGCAGCTGTAGCAACGCTTGCTCTGAACACAGACCAGCCGGAGGATGGTGTGTGCAGTAGCAGCACCGTTGCTGTTGGGGCAGGCCTCTGAAGCATGTACAGGGCTCAAGGAAGTGGGGCTTACGTGGCCTGGGTCTGTTTGAACAGATCTGGCAGGTCAGCCTGGTGCAGGCAGTGAGATGGGAATGGTGTGTTAGTGTATCTAGTGAATCTAGTGACATGGGCTGGGAAGGAGCACTGTGTTACAGAGGCACAGCAGGGCTTTGGCTTCAGAGAGGTGCAGGCAGAAGCTGAGGTGCCAAAATGCCTTGCTGAGAACTTCTCTCCTGTCTTGGGGATGCATTTGCAGTTGAAGGCAGCCATGGAAATGAGGGTCTCTTACTGGGCAGACCCCCAGAGGAGCCGGACCAGCCCATCACAGAGAACTCCCTCCTGGAAGTCCTGGATGGGATAGTGATGATGTACAACCTCAGTGTCCACCAGCAGCTTGGGAAGGTAAGCAGCCCATGCTATGCAGGAATCCATTTCCCTGACCTCCATGCTTCTACACTGAATCTCTGTTTTCTGCTTATTCAGTGATTGTGTATGCCCTTTCCTTTCCTCCTAACCCCCTTGGGGGATCTGGTTGCATGCTTACATGTCTAGGGGAAAAAATACCCTCGTTTATTGTTGCTTGTTTTTCAGATGGTTGGTGTGTCAGATGATGTGAATGAATATGCCATGGCACTGAAAGACACAGAGGAAAAAATCAGCCGCTGCCCAAAGAGGGTAAGTGTCTCTGGACTCCCAGCTTCCTTCTCTGGTAGAGCCTCACTATCTAGCAAAAATCACAGCGGGTGATTTCCAGCCTTGGAGTGGCCAGTGTCTTGGAGGGGGTAGTAGCCCATGCCTGGAGCTGGCAGCTGCATGTCATACTGTCCCAACCCATTGTACCACTGCCTCAAGGAACAGAGGGGCTGAAGCTACTATGTGCTGCAGGCACCTCTGAGCCAGTCTCCTGGGATGGGGACCCTCCAGTGCTGGACTTTGGACACATCTGTCCTATTCCAGCTGCCGGTGACAGCGTATCTGACGATGCATTAAAAAAGCATCCCTGACAGCCGTTGACCCTAAGCTGCTGCCCATACTGGACCAGCATCTGCATCAGGCCTTGTGGGCTGCAGCTGAGATGGATAAGTGCTCTTTATAGCACTGCTTCCCACTCCCTCTGCAGAAAGGCTGCTGACCCCTTTCCCTCCTGCCAGTACTCCCTAGCTAGCGCCAAGGTGGCATTTGCTTTTGCATTGTTTATCCCTCTCCGAAAAAGGATGCTGCAAATGGGAATGACATCCGCCCACACATCTCTGCACTTTTTTCAGAGGAGAGACATCCACGAGGAACTGCTGAAGAGCCAAAAGGTCTTCTCCGAGAAGCTCAATCACCTAAGCCGACGCCTCGCCTGGATAAATGTCACCATTTATTCAAAGGTGGGCAGAAGCATAACGTGAGCAGTTCAGAGGAGACTGAGCAAGTGTGCCTCTGTATCTGTGCTGCTCAGCTCACATGTCACAAGTGTCATTCTCCCTGGTGTTGGAGCAATGCCTATGATCTGTGGGGCTTGTTTCTTCCCTTCTTGTGTGTCAGAGACTCCTTCCTAGGCCTGGACCCCATCCTGTCCCAGGCTTGGTCCCATAGTGTTTGTTAGGACACAGCCCAGTCTTCTGAGCTGGGCCTGATGCCCCAAGGCTTTCCCTTGGGGCATCAGGCCTCTGCACCGCAGACAGGAGAGGTTCAGCTCTCAGGGCACGTCTAGAGGACAGAGGCTACTGTGAACCATTTCCCTGAGCTGTGGTGTGCATCGCAGGGGGGTCTCGCTAGTGCTGCTCTTCCTGAAATCTGCAGGATCCAAGCCTAGGGTTTTTTGTTCAGGTGTTCTCCCCTTCTTCACTTGGTTCCCACATAGAGAGAGTGCATTCTGCATTTAGTAATGCAGTGACTGCACAGGTTGTCCCTTCTTCCCTGCATTCACCATTTTCCAGGATAAAGTCTCTGGTCTGTTTTCTCATGAGCAGTTTGTGCTCTTATGCTCTGCAGATCTCTTCTTCCTGTCGCCCCTTGCACATTGCCATGCCCCATCTGTGTTTGTAGTTTTTTTGCACTGGGGAAGAAGACACATTTCCCTGAACGTGCAGTGGCAGCAGGGTCTCTGCGTGTGTCTCAGGATGTAAACAGGGAGGGGAAGAGTGGTAGCTCCTCTGGACACGCCTGGCAGAGCTGCAGTGGCTGATCCTGACTCACGTGCTCTTTGCTCATCCCCTCGTTCACTCCCAGAGCGGGACTGCAAGGCACAGTGCTGCGCTGCAGAAGCTCTCCAGCTGCATTAGCGTAGCCCATGCTTGCCAGAAAATAAACCTTTCTTCCCGGACTGCTCTTGAAAGGCTGAGGGACATTAGCAGTGTGCATTGCAGGGATTGCTGTGATGGCCCATGCAGAAACACTGTTCGTGTCTCTAGATGATCTGTTGTCATATTAAATGCAGGTACCCGCCTCCCATCAGGAGTGCAGTGTCACCTTTCTGGATGAATCAGCAGCATCTGGGAGTGAAGGTTACAGCCTTCCCCGCTTGTGCTCCTGCCTTGGTCTGCTTGGCCGGCAGGGAGAGCAGGTCACTAGCTGGCTCTGGCTGTGAAATGTGCCTCGGGAGCAGAGTGAGCTTGCTCTGGAGAGGAGTGTGGCTGCACGGAGGAGCTTGTCCGTACTGCCTGTACCTTCAGGGCTCCGTCTCACAGCTGTCACAGGTGCCTGCAGTTGCCCGGTGGAGACATCCACCCGGCAGGCTCCTGCGTCCCTGGGACTTGTGTGCAACGGAGGGACGCATCTGTACGAGTGTTGCAGGCACTGCTGATGCTGATGGAGAGAAAGAGACTGGTTCTGTCTAGAGGTGAAGTCCTGCTCTGTGCTGAGGCGTCAGAGCACGGGAGAGGCTGCTTCTTCCTCGGGGGAATTAGTCACTAGTTTATTCTGAGCTGTGGGATTCAAGGGTAGACGAAAGGGAGCGCTACAGCTTAAAAACACTCTTAGTTTTAAAGTAGATAATCCTGTCTTCAAAACATCCCCGTGGGAAGACCATTTCAGCTTATTTTATTATGACACTGTATTTATCCATCACACTGTGGATAATCACATCTTTTGTTGTATCCTCTTGGGGTAGGCTTTCTTCTAGCTTGGCAATACCTGAGATTACTTTTTGAGATTATCAAGTCTTAATAAAACCAAATGCAGCTTTCTTTACCTTAATGTATTCTGCACAATTGCTTTTTATACTGAAAGCAACAGTTGAGCTGAGATGTGTGTCGGTGTCAAGATAAAGATGTCTTTTGGTCAATTTAGTTGATTTACACTAGTTCAGTCTAATTTACAGAACAAACCCATGTAAATCTCCCAAAGTGGCTTTTCTAAAGAAAAGCCACTAAGCAGGTGAAATCACCTATTTCCACCTCTAATTTTAATTTTTTTTCATTAGAAGTGTAACCCTCCTCCATCTATTTTTATGCAATTGCTATTGCTGACGTTATTTCTTGGCATTGCAGGATACGAAATAATAATTCCTATTTTTATGGCTTTGTTGGTGCTGATTTTTATGGCTTAAAGTTATGTAGATGCCCTTAAATTTCCTGTTTTTAACTTAGGACCCCCTGAGTTTTGCTTAGAGAAGCAAGAGGCCGATGTTCCTCAGGACATTAAATCTGGTTGAATGGCTGGCACAGAATCCAAAAGGCTGTGGCCACCTATTGCAAAGATCTGAGTTGGTATGAGCTTTAAGCCTGTTCCCATTTAATTCCTACAAAGGACCAGCTTGCTTTCCAGCAGCTTTATGCTGTGTTTGCTAGTGCCTGCCTTCCTTCAGCCAGTGTACTTGGAATAAAAACTAGCACGCCTTTTTTGCCATCCGGCCTGTGTGGTCAGATACGTCCTACCAAGGAGTAGTTCTTGGAGGGTTTCAAGGCTCAGTGAGATAAAGCCATCTGATGTCATGCTGGTTATAGCTGTGCTCTGAGCTTGAGGCTGGTGTAGAGATCTCTGGTTGTTCCTTCCACCTAATGCTTCTGTGAGTCTGCGAAGAGACTGAACGGCACAGATCTGGTTAATGAACTTAGAGCAGTGGTCTGAGGAACGTCTTAGACATGGAGATGTTTCTGAGGTCTAAGCATGGTGCCGACTGTTGCATTTCTCCAAAGAGAAGCTGGGCAAAACTGAATGGGGATTGTTGTGTTCTCTCTGGCCAGGAGAAGATGCAGGATATATATTGGCTGCTGCGAGTGTGCATCCGCACCATCGAGCATGGCGACAGGACGGGCTCACTTTTCGCTTTCATGCCAGAGTTCTACCTCAGCGTGGCTATGAACAGCTACAGCGCACTCAAGAACTACTTTAGCCCTGTAAACAGCATGGAGGAACTTCCAGGTAAGGGGATGGGGAGGCCTTGCTAATTCTGGCCTGATAAAGTCTAAAGCAAGCCACATCCTTATGGTGAAATAGTGGTAGTTGGGCATCATGCCTTCTGTGTCCTTTCCTGGTTGTGAGGTGCTGCACCAGTATATTGGCTGTGTGCTGCGGGGCAGGCGCTGAGTGCTGTTCCTTGAGTAGGTGCCCGATGGTGAGCCGTGACCGTTGCTGAGCTTAAGCAGGGAGCCCATGCCTTGCCCGAAGTTGTCGCAGCATTGGCTCTAGTGAAAATCACTGGCAGCTATGGATTTTGTTTCCAAGGAAGCACCAGGAATGGGCTGGGATGCTGGAAGATGTGATTGCCCTGGCACTGCATGCCACTGCCTGCTGGTCTCTGGGTGAGGGAAAACGTGCTGTGAGTGCAGGAATTAGGACTGCTTTCAAATGTCCCTGGAATTTGGATATGTTCCTGTGGAGATGACCACCCACTTGACGCCAAGAGTCTGTGTTTAGGTGGATTCCCTCTGTGCACGTTCTGTGCTTTTCCTGACTAAATGATCCCAGCGAGCTCTTAGCAAATTGTTCTGTGCTTTCCAGAGCCCGCGAAGGTAAGAAGAGCTTCTGTTCCCACCAAGACATAGCTAAAGTGTACACATCCGTTAAGTGGGGGCTGTGCCTGCTGTTCAGGGAGCAGTAGAATTAAACGGTAGCAGATTTCTTCAGGGCCTGCAGGCTGGACATGGCTTTTCTGTGTAGATCTAGGGTGTTATTTGTGTTGCTCAGCCTCTTCTGCACTAGGCATCTCTCCCTTGCCGTCCAACTCTGTTGCATGGTTTTATCTGTCTCCGAGTAACTGTTTTAGACTCTGCAGACTGAGGCGAGTGGCTCTGTTGGAGATGAATGTGCTTTCCCAGCTGTCTGCTTTGGCAACTAGACAAAACTGCAAAGTTAGCTGTAGCAGGAACGAATCCCGTGGCCTGTGCCATGTCCACAGGAATGCTGGGACCACAGGGCTGCCCATCAGGCCGTTGGCGTGACCCCTGCTCCCTCCTTCTCTTTGCAGGCTACGAAGAGACCCTGATGCGCCTCGCTGCCATCCTGGCCAAGCATTTTGCTGACTCAAGAATTGTGGGCACGGGTAAAGCTGCACTCCTCTGCTTTGGGGTGATAATGTTGCAGGTCTGGCTGGTCCCACTGCCAGTGGCTCACCAGACTTCTGTTGGGATCTACCTGCTGAATCTGTTGAGTGCTTTATGCCTCCACGTACAAAGGGAGGCTGGGCACTGCCGTTGTCCGGTGTGTCCTGCTTATTCCAGGGTTAGATACATGACCTAGGGTACCCTTTTGAGAGCAGGACTTACATCCCAACTACTTGCTTGTCAAATCTGGGGTTACTTCTTAGCTGCCTGAGCACAGGCATGCTCTCCTATGGGACAGCTGGGACAGCGAGCCTCTGTAAGTGCGTGTGGGTGCTCAGGTGCTCCCTGGCATGCTGCGTGTCCTGGGATGCCTGGCCTAACCCCTTCTCATTCCTCAACAGACATCCGGGACTCCCTGATGCAGGCGTTGGCCAGCTATGTCTGCTACCCCCACTCGCTGCGTGCTGTAGAGAGGATCCCAGAAGAGCAGTAAGTGCTGCCCTGCCTGTTCCCAGGGAGCTGGGGCAGGGCTGGGGTGGTGGCAGAGCTGAGTGGGGGAGCAGGCAGGCTGCCAAGCACCAGGAGCTGCAGCAGGGTGCTGGAGTTGGTTTGGGGAGCCTCCTATCACCCTTACACCAGTGGCTTTGCTCTGTCCCAGCTCCGTGGGTCCTACCGTGGGTCCTGTTTAATCCCGTGTCCCCAAACCCTTTGTGGCTGACCTATGTCTTTCATCTGGCAGGCGGATCTCCATGATGAAGAACCTTCTGGCTCCCTATGAGCAGCGACCCTGGGCACAGACCAACTGGATCCTCGTCAGGCTGTGGCGGGTGAGTGTCCTGCGTCCCTGCCCCTCTCGCCGTCTGGGGCTGGATGGACACTGAGCATTGCACTTTCCAGTAGCAGCAAAATCCAACTGGTTTCCAGCCTCTAAGATCTTTCCTTATCTCTTTTACCAGGGCTGTGGCTTTGGATACAGATATACACGGCTCCCACACCTGCTGAAAACCAAGCCTGAGGATGCCAGCCTCCCCAGCCTGCAGAGTGAGTGGGGCAGGGGATTGACACTCGGGATTGTGATGGGTGGTGAGGGAGGACTGGCCTCTTCCCTAGCAGCCGTCCCTACCGTGGGCCAGGCCAGCTGGTGAGATGGCTGCTGAAGTAAGGGGATCCTGGCCAAATATCCAGGCCTGACCTTTGCAGCCAGCGTTTCCTTTCCTGGACATCCCCAGTCTCTCTGCACTGGCTGGTGACTCTTTCGCTTGCTGGGTGGTGGGTTAGATCCATCATGAGGAGGGGTTCTGCCCTTCAAGGGAGAGGAGAGAGGCCCAGGGCTGCATCCTTACCAGAGCTTTACCTCAAAATGTAAGCCTGGGAGAAGGCTCTCTGATGTCCTCACCGAGCAGCTGCTGTGGAGGAGCGTTGGCAAGTACGCCAAGCGGTAGGAACCCTGTGAGAGGCAGTGGGTGCCCGAGGAGGCAGGGCACTGGAGAAGTTTGCAAACAGGGGGTGTTTTAACCAGGCATCTCTCTCGGAGCCTGGCAGAGCCTGTCCTGCCTTTGGCATGGCAATTTGGTTCTCAGCACTGTCACCAAAATGAGGGGTTTTGTGGCTCTGTTGCGGCTGAGAAAGACGTGGGGAGGAGAAGGTACCTTTCTTGAGCTGAAGGACACGTCCCCAGCTTCACCCTTGCAGAGTCTGGGCCTGTCTGGATACATTCCAGACCCCCCTCTGCTCTGGACAAGGCTTTGTGCCGGACCTTGCTCCTGGAGAGCTGCCCGGGGAGGGGGGACAGAGGGTGCTGCAGCTTGACATGGGCAGACGGCATGTGGAGGTGCATGCTAATCCCCGTCTGGTGGGGAGAGCTGCCTGTCGCTGTTTTAACGGCACTCTTGTTCTCTTTCTCTCTCCTGCCCGTGGGTGCCCAGGAGATCTCTCTGTTGCTAGTTTCCAGCGTAAGTTTGTTGTGTGACCCTCTCTTGTCTGGTGAAGTAGCTTTAGAGAGCTCCCTCCTTTCCCTCTTCTGTCTAGAGACACCCTTCTTTGGGGGGCAGAGGGCTTCACACAATGGTCGCTTTGCTCAGTCACGTCCCTGGGAGATGCCAGGGGGACCGGTGCCCACATGGCAGTCTCTGAGGCTGTGTCATGGACCCTCTTTTGCACCTATTTTATCAGGGTTACCTCTGGGGTCAGAACCCTGCCGCAGCCCTCTCGTCCTTGGAGGACGATGGGGAAGCCCTGGTACATACGCAGGAGGGACCTCGTGACTGTCCCCTCACCCTCCTACCGCACAAGCAAGCCCCCGAGTGGCTGCCACCAGTCCCGTGGGACAGTGACTGAGCTCCCCCCATCTCTGGATGGCTCCGCAAAGTCTGAGCCTGGAGTGGGCTGGGCTGGCTACTGGGGACTTGCTCCTGGGATTGCTATTTTAAGGCGCAACCAAATCAATAATGAATGCTGATTTAATTGAAGAGGGACATGGGACTCAGAGGTGTCCTTGAGATGCTGCCCAGGGAAGGAGGAGGAGATGACACCCCCCCCCCGCCTTCCCACCCATCAGTCTTCACCTTGTTGCAGTTTGAGCGTTGGCAGGGACAACGGGACAAACTGCTGAGCTGAGAGAAGTCCCTGTTTGTCTGGGTCTGCTTCTGTAGGCCAGTCTGAAGGGAGCTTGGGCAAATGCCTCTTCTCTGGTGCTCCAGCCTCTCCTGCTTTGGGGATGCTTCCTTGGAGGACTCTGCACAGGAGGCAAAGGTGGGCTGGCGCTGCCTTGCAATACCCATGAAACACGCAGAGCACAGACCACCTCGTCTCCTTACGCTGCGTTTTGCCCGTGCTCACCAATGGTGAGCAACGAGATGGCTGCCTGGGTTAGCCCAGGGGGGAGGAGGAGAGGCTCAGAAAGGCCGTGTGTGTGTTCCTGCCTGCTCCCTGAGTTGATCCTTAGCCCCGCTGGCACCAAACGGCTCTCGTGCAGGCAGGGCTCTGCCTCCAGTTTGGCTCCTGAGAGCAGATGGGGACTCTGTTCAGAGGCGGGGGCAGTTCTGGTCGGCAGCTGCTGTAGGAACTTGCTTTGCTTTCATCGTGGCTTATAGGCAAGGCCGGGTGCTGTTACGGCACGCACACGGTGAGCAGCAGCGGTGGCCCTGTGCCAGGCCCAGCCTGTCTTGCTTTCACCAAGCTGCAGGGTGGCTTCAGGTTGCAGCACAGGGCTCCTCTGCCCCAGGCCTTCTGCCCACGCATCCATCAAGCGGTGGAGGGTGGGTGGGACCGTGAGATTATCTAGCTGAGCTGTTGTGCGATGTGGGACAGAGAATTCACCTATGTCCTCTTCCCAAGTCCAGCAAATTGCCTAAGGTAAAGAAGTCTTTCAGGAAGAAATCCTGTCTCGATCTGACAACAGCAAAAGCATCAGCTGGTGGCAGCTGAACTGTCCAAACCCTTCTGATCGTGGTTCCTCACCCTCAGAAATGAATCTATCACTTTTTCCTAATGGGAAACCTATCCTCACCTCATCTTCTGTCTTCAACTGCTGCTGCTCTGTCTTTCTCTGCTGGGTTAAACTCTGTGCATGACAACATTTTATTCTTCAAAAGTGCTTGTGTACCAGGGTAAACTCACTCTTTGGTCCTTTTTAATGGTGAAAAGAAAGTGTAGCCTCTGTGTCTTATTCAGGAAGAGGTTTTGCTTTTCTTTGAGTGCCGGTGTTCACCCTTTCCATGTTTTTAGCAGCCCCAGAGTTGCCAGTGTCATGCTGGCTAGAACGCCTTCTTAATCTGCTGGTCAGGGAGCCAAAACGTGCATTAGCCTGTTTGCCAGCGCTTTGCTCTGGAGGCATGCGTGAGTCCCAGGCACGCGCTGGTGTGTCCTGATGCCTTGTACTCGACCTTACTGACATCTCATTCCCTGAATGCAGCTTGCTTTCCTTCTGCCTCACCCTGCAACGCTCCCTTTGGTCCTCTCTAAATACATCCTTGAACGGGCACGGTTTACCGGTGACGTGGCCCGCTGCATCCCCCGCTTACCTCTTTCACTGCTGTTTCATCAGGCCGACAGCCACAGCCACAGAGCGGCAGCTGTGTCACATTTACATCTGGATCCTTTCAAAAACTCAAATTAGCGTTGGGTGGAACTGCTTTGCTTCTGAATCTGCTCCATTTTGGGCTTTCCTCCTCTGTCCTCCCAGCTCTACTGTAGATGCTGCAGCATCCAGAGCCCCCCTTGGGCTGCTGACCAAGAAGTCTCACAAATAGCCCTGTTATAAATCTTCCTGGGTCATTAGCAAACTATAAAGTACATAATTATCTTCCTGTGATGAAAGTACCTGACCCTGCTTCTTTACAATTATCTAGTAGGAGCACTTATTGAAGGCTTCCACTCTGTCTGCTTTATTAATTTTTAACTCTATCTATTAATGGGCCTATGCTACTGTTAGATTTTCTCCCATTACTAGTTTTTTTTAATAATTCTGCTAGATTTTTTTCCTATAGTTGAAGAAACTTTGCATGTAGCGTGGCTAGTCATGGATGTTTCTTTTATGTCTTCTCCTTCTCTTACCCCTTTTCTCCTTGTTTTCATCAACTGCTGGCTATGTTTGATTATGTTCACTTTACCTTTTACATTTTCACTTATGTCTTGGCTTCATCCTGGTCTCAGTGAACCTTTTAACCCAAGTGCTTGCTGTAGCACTGGGGCTTTCTGGCTGCCTAATAATCTTCTTAAAGAACTCGGTGTTTTTGTTCGCTATTTCCCCCCACACACCTAGATTTTTTGTTTTTTCCCTCTGACTATTTTGCTTCTATTTTTGCGAGGAAGTTTCAGTTGTGGAAACATCAGATATATCTGTAACCACTTGGGGCCACGCTCTGTTGCCCACATTAAATGTGTTGAGGTCATAATTTCTGGCCTTGGAAACCCACCAACTTCTGTTCCAATGACTGATCTTTATCTGTCATAATGAAGACGAAGCCAAGATTGAGTGGCTTTTGTATTAGGGAGTTACAAGTTTTCGAAACCCTAATGACATACTATTGCGAGGATCAAGGAAGTAACCACATCAGTGAGTATCCACAGACTCCCTACGAAAAGACGTCCCTGTCTGAAATGGCACGCGTAAGGGCTGTGTCGTTACCCAGGAGGGCGGTCGTATCTGAGACGCGAAGGAGGTGAGTGGGAATGCCTCAGCAAAGGTGAACATCTTGCACGTGAAGATGAACACAGCACCAGGGCTAGGTTTCTGGATACCACTAATGATTGCCCCATGAAGAACCTCATCTGGGAACTCATGCAAGGGACAAAGCCGCTCTTGCTGTATTCCAGGCCTGGTTCCTTATGTTGCTTTCACAGAGTAGCAGTGATTGCAGTGTCTTTAGATTCAGAATCCTCTTGGGAGCAACAAAAGCCAAGGAAGTCCATTTTTTCCTGGTGTTAGCTTAAAACCTTAAAAAAACCTACGTAACTGTGGAGAAGTTTGACAAGAGGCACCGCTTTTAATGCTTTTATAGACTGACACAGTCTTTGCCAGCAGCAGGGAAAGCATTTAAGAACCTAGAATTGGAGGTTTGGAGCAAATTCACACCACTTATTGGAAAAAGACCATGAGGAAATAGTAATTGGCTAAAAATCAGGATAAAGCAAGTTATTACAAGCATAAGAGCATCCTTCAAAAAGCCAAAGCTGCCTTCAAATGAGGTAAACTTTGGCTGGGTGATTCATTTTGAGATCTGCCCTGACTTGAAATGTTGGTAAAAGAGGCTTTGGCGACAGACCAACAGGACAATCCGTGAGGAGTGGTGATCCTTGCCTAGAACTGCTTCGGCACTTGAAGGCTGGAAGGGGGCTTAATAAAAAGCACTTTTTACACGTTGAGGGGAGGCTGGGGAAAAGAAGACACAAAAAACTCAACCCTACAAAAGGACCTTCCAATTCTGAATGAGTGGGAGAGAACACATAAATGGAATTCAGCATCGCCAGATGTAGAGTAGTGAATGTGAAGGGAAACTGTGATTAAAAATCAGAGCATAACCCTTAGAGACAAGATTGCAGGGTGGGCTCCCTGGGACCTGTCTGTGCACTCTTCTGAGAAAAGAGCCACAGTATCTCAGGTGTGACCTCCCCAGGGCCAAGCAGAGGGGTGAGCAGATCACCTCCCCTTGATCTGCTCAGCACATCCTCCTGCCATCACCCACCTCGTAGTTGTAGTGAGAGCCCTCACCTGTCCAAGCTGGTGTCCTACAAAACCCCTTTAACAGTGCTCAGACCGTTGTTTCCCAGCCAGGATGGATATTTGGGGTCATTCTTCCCCAGATGCAGAATTTCCTCCTTCTTGTCGAATATGATCAGTTTTTTTGTCCCAGTCCTCAAGTTTCTCAGGGTGCCTCTAGCGCATTGGACAAAGCTCCTCATTTAGTGTCATCTGCAAATTTGGTAAGGGTGTGCTGTGCCACATCGCCCGTCGCTGACGGAGAAGACGACGAGGTGGGCTCCAGTGTTGATTCCTGGGCTTCTCCACTTGTGCCTTGCGACCAGCAAGTTCCTGAGGATCTTGAACTGTAATTCTTACAAAAGGGTTATCTTTGAACTGTCATCCTGTTGTAATCTTCTGGAAAATATCAGCTTGATGCCCAGTCAAAGGAACAAATTACACAACAGCAATTATGAGAAAAGGAGAACAGAACAAAACCCAAACCACGTTATGCCTTTGTGCAAACCTGCCACACGCTTGTGGTTTGGAAGCTGCGTGCGCTTCTCATTCCACCTCTCCAAAGAGAACCTGGGAGAACCGGCAAGGCTCGGGGAGGGATGGTGAAGGGGACAAAGATGTGGCGGTTTCTGTACGAGAAACTGCACAGGCTGGGGCTGTTCCCATTCAAAAGACTATCATAAAGGTCTGAAATCATGGCTGGCTGGAGGAAGTGACTGCAGAGCAGCATCTCTCTGTCTCTCCCACCAGAAGGAGGGGGCTGCAAAGAATAAATATTATCAAATAAAGCAAGTAGGAGCCAAGCTCAAATCCGAATTCCTCCCGCCGCACACAATTGAGCTGTGAAATGTTGCTCCAGGACACATTCAATGCTAAAGGCTTACACAGTTTCAGGGGACGCTGGGCAAGAAATCCACTGAGGATCACTAAATACATAAAAAGGACGTCTGGCCTGGGCAGTCCCTGAGCCACGTGTAGCCAAGGGCTGGGGAGAACTTGTGGGTGGGAGTAGGACATCAAAGACGTTTGTCGTGATGAAATCCCTCCCGAAGATGTGCTTTTAGGCAGGATCAAAGTCAGGGCGCTGGCCTGCCTGGAGTGATTTTGCACTGTGAGACGTCAGCGCGCATCCTCCGTAACAACAGAAGGTCATGGCAATTATTAGTGGGTATTTACAGAATAATTTGTCCTGTTCCCATTTGAGCTGATGGTCTCCTGCCATCCCCCTCTGGTTTTGCTAATCCCAGCTAGCAATCTGCCGGTAGTTACGCCTCGCTTCTCGGTCCCTAGGGATGTGATGGAGGTCTCCGCGTGTTTCCTTTGCCCGTGCTGGCCTTTCGAGCAGGCTGCCACCCCAAAGACCCTCTGCAGTCACAGCACGGCTGTGCCGGTGCTGCCAGAGTTTCCACCTGCTCTTACTTACTAATAGTTTCTAGTAGAGGGAAAAGTAGTTGGATTTTTTTTTTTTTCTTACACTTGGTGAATCTGTTCAAGTTTCTTTCTCCAAGCCCTGAATTTTAGTCTGTGGTTTGAACTCTGGTAACCTTCCCGGTGAGAAGCATCCATCCCATTTGTGCCCCCCCCTCCTTTCCCTGCCGGTGCACGGGGACCGGCACGCCACACAGCCCTAACTCTGTGTTTCCCAGCTGCTGGGTCTGACCCCGTCTGTGCTCTTGATAGTGAAAAAGCCCAGAGGCGAGATGCCACGTACCACAGGGATGTGTCTGTGCTTGGGCTGAACCTGGCCGGGGAGCCTGCTGAGCACACAGCCAGCCTCAGCTCCATGCAGAGACCTCTTAGCAGTGGGATTTGGTAGGTGCCTTCCTCCCCAGACGCAGGCAGGCACGGCCACATGAGGCCAGGGGTGGCCGTGCAGGCTCCAGGCAGCTGCCGCACTGCTATCAGGAGCAATTAATGCTGAGCTGACCGTGGGCCTCTGCAGAGGCGAGCAGGAAGGGCGCTGAGCTGCAGGACAGTGCTCTCGTGCACATGGGCAGCAATGAGCACGCAGGGCTCTTCCCTGGTTAATTCAGGCTGGCATTGCAAAAAAGCGCTTGGAGGCCCAACAGGCGAGATCTCTGCTCATAATAGTCCTTGCCCCCCACCCACGGCCGCTCTGGGACCAGGCCACTGAAGCTGTTGCTGTCTGGTTTCAGAGCCGTGTCCCTCCACCTTGCTGCAGCGGCACATGGCAGACCTGCTCCGCAGTGACCGTGACCTGGCCCCCAGCTTCCTCAACAGTGTCCTCAACCAGCTGAACTGGGCTTTCTCCGAGTTCATCGGCATGATTCAGGAGGTTAGTGTGCTGCCCGGGGCTGTGGTGTCCGGCACTCGATGGGTGCCCGTGTCCCGCACGCAGCGAGGTTCGAGACACGACTCGTGGGGCTGGGAGTGCAGCGATTCCTTGGCACGCCTGGGAGCTGAGCTGGGCCGGGGGTCGCGGCCCTCTTGGGAAGGGGCACGTTGTTAAGCTGTCTCCCTCGCTTGGCAGATCCAGCAGGCAGCAGAGCGCTTGGAGAGGAACTTTGTGGACAGCCGCCAGCTGAAGGTGTGCGCCACCTGCTTTGACCTGTCGGTGAGCTTGCTCAGGGTGCTGGAAATGACCGTCACGCTGGCGCCGGAGATCTTTCTCGACTGGAATCGCCCGTCGTCAGAACTGCTGCTTCGGAGGCTCGCCCAGGTATCATCCTTTTGGGAGGTGTGAAGAAGTGTCCTCCGAAGGGGCGTGGGGGGCCCTCTGCCCTCTCTCCAGATGTGCTATGAAGTGGGGGCTCCTGCTGCAAATGCTGTAGTACTTAAAGCTGCTACAGCAAACCTAGCTGCTGCAGAACAAGTGGTGCTCCCTAAAATCGCTACATGGCAACTGCTCCCCTCCTTTGCAACTAGTCTGGCCACAGCTGATTTCTACCTCTACCGGGGGGGAGGATGACAGTCTCTTAAATCTTCCTTCAGAGGGGCTATGCCCAGTTTCTTCCACCCAGTAAATGCTGAATACTCCTGTGACAAGCAATGCTATAAAATTTGGAGAGGAGGTGTGGTACATCTGAGCAAGAACTATAGAGAGTATAGCTGGCTTCACAGGGCACACGCCCCAATGTTTGGGCAGGCATCTTGGTCCTTTGTCCCTCAGTCCTAGACTATGGTACCAAACGTCTCCGCTTCCCTGCTGGGGTGACCAGGAGAGCCCCATTCCAACCCGCAACACCCCTTAGGATCCAGTAAATTAATTCTAAAGCATGAGCAACCCTGGAAAGCCCTGAGGACATGCAACTGCTCTTGTATGAGCCGGCCTGGTGGAGAACAGTCATATACCTTACCTATACCGCAAGGGTTGGGTTGCTCCAAGGGTTGAGGCTCAGGGCTCTGAGCAGATGAGGCAAAGCCAGACACAGTGGGGTCTAGTATGGCAATCTTGAGGGAAGCGCTCAGCCTGGGATCCCGGGATTTTCCCTGTGCAAGGAGGAAAGTGAGGGGCCCTTAGCAGGTGGTTTAGGCAAGCTGGGGAATAGGCAGCAGAGAGCAGGGTGCTGCAGCATCCCCCTCGCATCCTGGTGCTGCCACGAAGCTGTGCCCCAGCGCTGAACATGCCCACAGAGGGGTGCAGGGTTCTGCTCTTCGTGCATGAGGGTGACAGGAAGAGGGATGCTGCGTCTGAGAGCCGGTGCACAGCTTGCAGCAGTTGTGTCAAGCCTGGAGCGGTCCCCGCTCATCCCACTGGGGGTTTGGGTGAGAGCTAATGGTGGCTAATTAAGTGTCTTTACAGTTGATTCCTTCTGTGCTGGTCATAGGCAGAAATCTCTGCCTGCGGTGATGCTCTGTCAAGCAGAGAAGCAGATATTGGTCTCTGCGCTCATCCTGTGCTTCAGGGCTGGTAGGTCTGTCTTGCTGCCAGCTCCAGGCAGGGCAGGACCTGGACTGTGCTTCACCCCACTGACACTGCTTCCGCCCAGCAGCAGCTGCCAGCTCGCTCTTCACGGGCTGTGGCTGTCCTAGGGACTGTAGCTTCTGCTTGCCAAGAGCTTTTAGCCACAGAAGTAGCTTGGCATCTGTAGGTTGGATTCAGATTTGGGTGGAAGATGCTGAGATTCAGGTGTCTTGACCTCAGACTGACTCTTCCCTGGGAGGTTTGGGTCTGGTACAACCACTGCGGTGTGGTACCACCTCCCTCTGTGCCAGGGCCAAGCTAGGACACTGCTGCGAGCCTCCCTCTGTGCATCCACCAGCTCCCAGGCACCGAGCCCGACCTATAAGGATGTGCTGCCCCAAAGCATGCCCTTTGGATGCTGCTCACAGGAAGGCTCATCCAGAAAATATAAACCCTCTCTGCTTTTCCCTCCACAGCTCTTGAACCAGGTGCTGAACCGTGTGACAGCTGAAAGGAACTTGTTTGACAGAGTGGTCAACCTCCGTCTGCCAGGTGAGTCCACGCACTGACGCCCTGTCCCTCTCCATTGAAAACATGCTGGAGGCATGTCCCTGGGAGCTGGGGGATGGCGTGTGCTGAAGGTCGGCGCAGAGGTGTATGGGATCAGACCTCAGGCCTGCCACATCCCTGGCTGGGAAGCCAGCCTGGTGCCGTGGACTGCCACAGAAGTGCTGTCTTCAGAAGACATGTAAATCCTCCAGGCAGACCTTTGCTTTGATGCTCTTCCTAGGCCCTTAGCCTCTGTCTGCCCAGCAGCTCCGGTTCCCCCCAGGATCTCTGTCCTTACGAGGCAGCTGATGCACGGGTCTGGCTGTCTGTGGTGGAAGTGGCAGCCGTGCTGTGCTTGGGGGGGGTATCTTGCTAGGTATTGATGTGACACAGGTTAGGTGGGAGCTGTTTGAAAGGCTCAAAGCCCTGGACAGATTGCAGTTTAGGTAGCAGACTTGGTTGCTGTGCTCTGCATCAAGTAAAGGGTGCACTGAATTGCTGGGGGAAGCCGTTCTCACCAACATCAGCCCTCTCCCTCGTGGAGGTGACTGGGGGCAGCTGAGTTGTGCCTGTTAGCAGAGACTGGCTCCAGGTGCTGTGTTGTGGGCATCCTGTATTTCCTGTACAGCAGCTGGATTTTCCTGCCTGCTTAGGAGGGGACAGACCACCTTCTCCTCTTGAGGCTTGGAAGAGGCAGGGGTGCTCCATCGTCAGGGCAGTGCCTGAGTCTGGGGTTTGCATTAGTGGGGGGGACTCCTCTGTCCTTAACGAAACCCATGGCCCCACCAGAGAGCCCGAGTCACGGTCCCTACCCCCCTGGACTGCTCTGCTACTAAGTCTGGAAGCAGCAGTGCAGCCCTACTCTGCCTGTCGTGAGGTGGCAGCAGCTCTGTCTTTCTTTTGCTTCCGTAGGGCTGGAGAGCGTGGACCATTACCCAATCCTTGTGGCCGTGACGGGGATACTGGTCCGGCTGCTTGTGGACACTGATGTTCAGGGGTGAGTGGCTTTTGACTTCCAAAGCACAGTCGCCGCATGTGGCATTGCTTTGGGTGCGGCAGTAGTCAGCGCTATGGGAGGTGTTGCAGGAGTGATGTGGGCGCGTGGGGACTGAAGCAAGGCAAGGCAGATGTGCACGGAGCAGGCAGAAGCCAAGGAGCTGCATGCCCCTGCAGCAGCTGCATCCCAGTGCTACTGCTGGGTGCAAAATTCCTTCCTGTGGTCCAGGAAAGCCCTCGTGAGAGGTAGCTATGAGGTAGCGTAGCGACAGCACGTGCACCTTCCTCCCCAGGATGGGGTCTGGCACTCCGTGCAACAGGACAGCTGCTGTCGGAGGTTGTGAGCGCCGCGTGTAAAAGAGCTGTGCTGATGCAGTGATGCAGGCAGAATGCTGTGACACACAGCAATGGATGCAAGGGAGTTCATTAAAGCTCCTTCACTCTGGACACATCTTGGGGAGACATCAAAATGTGTGCAGAGCTCTCTGGCTGCCCAGACCTGTGGAACAGGGGTGAGACAAATTCTGTCCAGGCGCTTATGTGATGCTGATTTTCAGATGAAGCAAATCTTCTTGTCTTTATGGTAACTAGCTATTCAGAGAGACAGCGCTGGGGGAATGATGCGGCCGGACAAAGCCACAGATGACCTAGTGGTTTATGTGTGTCTGTGCCTGCTTGTACCGAGTCCTGAAAATAGGCTCACGCTGATATCCTCTGCAGCCCTGCCTTTGCTCTCTCCCAATGTCATTCGTAGGTGTCTTGCCCGGCCACCATGCCCTGTAGGATGCTGAAGGAGATGGGGCTCTGCTGTCTGCACTGCAAATCCTGCTTGTTTTCACATTTGGAGAACACGATAGTCTCTGGCTTTGTGGAGAGTGGAGCCCCATCTGGCCGAGCAGCTCAGCCCTGCAGCCAGTCTTTCAGCTGCTTCTCTCAAGGACTCAAAGATGTACACAAATATATCTAATTATATCCTGCCTTCCGTGGCTGCTGCATCAGTCTCACAGCCCCAAGTGTAACAGTGCCAAGAGCTTAGCACAAGGTCATTGATCAGTGGCCTTTCTGGACTGTGATCGGGGGTGGATTTTGCTCGCCCCCAGAATCCTGCTCTGTGGAAAGGGCAAACATCATGAATTTGGTGCCACAACGAGACACTTCTTCCTGGAGGGAAAGGGGAGGTGATAAAGCAGTTCCCTGCATGCCAGGCAGGACGAGAAGTCCTACCCTGGCTCCCTGTCCCTTGAACTTCTGTCCCAGACCAGGTCGCTTGTAGAGTCAAAGACGAGAAGGGATAAAGCTCTTTCTCTGACCCGCAGTTCAGCAAACTCTGAAGAGCGCTGTGAAGATGGTAGTGTGATGAAAATCACATCCTTCCCAGGCCACAGGGAGTCCTGGGGAGACAAAAACCTTCCAGACTGTGTCTCCTTTCCCTGAAAAGCCAGTTGTGCTTTGGGTTAGGAAAACCCGGGCAGCCGGTGTCAAAGGGGCTGTACATTGCCAAGCAGCACTGTCCCGTCTGCCAACGGAATCCTCTGCGCCTTGGGCGGTGGTGGGCTGCGCGGTCGCAAACCAGAGGTGCCGTATCCTGTGGTGTGCAGTTGGGAAGTGGCAAGTCTCTGACTGATCATCAAGGGCTTTGTGGTCACCTCCTTGGGCACTGGACAGCAGAAATAAAAACGAAACAGGGGAATGATGCGGGCAAAGCATCATGTCCTTATGGCGGACCTAGCTGAGCAGGAGAAGCACAAGGTGAAACAGGAGGAAGCCTAGGGAAAAATGTCTATAAAACAAAATGCTTCTACATGCTTTCGCAAAGCCCTGCAATAAATCTGAGGTTTGATAAGTCACTGATACATAAAAAGCAAGCAAACATTGCAGGGGAGCCATTGAGGTCAATCAAGAAAAAGAACCAAGGCTGAGTGGCTTGGAGACCCTCTACTGCTACCTGAGCAGAGGGGACGGGCAGCCTGATGGCATCAGCGTGGCCGCAGGCAGAGTACCTGACATCGCAGGGAAAGCTGAGCTACCCGCCCTCTTTGCAGCACTCTGAATTGAGGACTGGGGTGCAAGTGTTGTACCCCGCTTATGGAATGGTTCTGCTCTGTGCAGGCACATTCGAAAACAGCAAACAGGGACGGGAGGAGAAAAACAGCAGATATGAGAGCAAAAGCAGAGGCTTTTCTGCTGCCTTTGTGTTCCTCGAGGGTTCGGTCCTGGTTTGATCCTGTGTGCAAGTCTCTTGGTAGCATCGCTGCAGGGTGCTGTAGGACTGGGAGGTGCAGCTGGGGTGAGCAGAGCCCCGTAGGGATCTCCTCCCCACAGTCGCCCAAAAACCAAGGAGATGGTACAGGTCAACAACGGGTGGCCCAGAGCAGGGCGATGGGAAGCATCCGTCTCCAAGCGCATGAGTGAGAGGATGGTCCGTGGAATGGAAAAGGGAATTCAAACCTTCCTCAGCTCTGTAGGCTCCCATGGGAGATGATTGCCATGGGTCATGTTGGTGCAGGAGGTAACTGAAGAGATTTAAAGGATCCCATATGTAACCAGGCTCTCCAGAGCAGACTCATTTTATATGAACTCAAGAGGAAACACGTTTCCTTTTTCCTTTTTCCCTTCCTTTCAGTGCAGCGAGCATGGTAACAAGACGGGCTTCTTTTCCTTCCTCGGAAGCACTCTGCCCGGGCAGTGCTGGAAGCAGGTAGAAATCTCTTCCAGGTCCCATTTGGCAACTCCCAGATTGCCACAAATCATTAACAGAGAGAGATTATGTGACCCGCATTTGCATGTAGGAACTTCTGTGTGGGAAGTGCCTAGGACACTAGCTGTTACCCTGACTGGTACCCTGCGAGGAGGCTCTGCCCCAGAGGATGAGGACGGGGGACAGGACCTGGGTGAGTTCCTTGGCTTGGCTGTGGTTTTTCTGGGTGCCTCTAACCCAGTGAGCCGACGCTGTGCCAGGCACTTGGTTGGAAAGTGCTGCAAGCTTTGCCCTGGGACAGAGAGGCCAGGTTCATCTGGGGGTTGAGGAATGAGGTCTCATTTATGGGGCCAAAACATTCCAGCGGGGAAGGGTGGGAGTAAGGAGAGCCGGGGCCCTGACGACTCATCCAGCCGCGTTATCAGGCTGCAGTCGGATGCCTCGGCTGCTCCTTGCCCAGCACAGGACGCTCAGCCAGGCATCAAGTCCTCTTGCTACGGCCTTCTGGCACCAAACAGAGCCATTAAGCACAAGGAAAGGGAACGTTGCGCAGGCTGGGATGTGATGAGACAGTTGATACATGGTACGCCTTAGTCCCTAGATGGAGCGGGCTGTGCTTTTGCGAGAGAAAGAATGCATCTGCTCGTCGGGTCCAGCAGGAGGGCTGGTGCTGCTCGTGGTGAACCAAAGCTTCAGTGTCCCCCTTGTCTGGGCTTACTGATCTTTGTAAAGCCTCCATGGGTCACTTAACCACAACTCCCAAATGCTTGCTGGGGGCTGGAGGGTGGGAAGTAAAACCTTACGCTGATAACCAGCGTGGCTCGGCTCCCTCGCAGGACGTAACAACCCTTGCAAACGGGCAGAAGAGCATTAGTGCAGGGCACAGATGGGGAGGCTGCTGGCTCAAGCTGGGGTCCCTCAGCAGAGGGTCTTCTGGTTCCCACAACAGGAGCTGTGTTTCCCAGCAGAGCTCCCTCCCTTGCCTGTCCCTCAAGGGCTCGCCGGGAGGGAGCTAAACCTCGTCAGCAGGCGAGAGCGGGGCCGCCTGGCGCTGCGGGCTGGGCTGTCTCACCAACAGGCAACAGCTCCTTGTTTTAAAACTATTTCGGCCTCTGCAGTGTTGTTTTGGGACTGCTCAGGCCTCCTGACGTGCTGCCCCCTCCCAGCCCTCGGGCCTGACAGCAGTTGGGCAGCACCTTCGTTGCGGGGAGTCCCAGCGCCTGGCAGGGCCGAGGAGGCAGGGATGCCCGTGTGCTGCCTGTTTGCCAGGCCCTGGTGACTGAGCCTTGGTTTTGCGGGGAGGAGAGGGAGGGCAGGATCTGTCAGGCTGAGCCGGGAGCTGGGCTGAATCGTTGGGTCCATGCCACAGACCCTGGCTGCCTTCAGCCGGTATCATCCCCCCGTTTGTCTGATAAATAATTGAGCAGATTTTCTATTAAGCCTCCTTTGGAGTGAGCTAATGGAGCGGCGTTGGCCAGAACTTGTGTAAGGATCCTGGCGAGAGCGAGAGGCAGGAGAAGCGGCAAGGCGCGACAGTGAGGCTATTGGTCCCCTGCGTGCGAGGACATGTTGTAATTAGGACTGGCCATATCGGTTGGAAAAGGCTTTGTGGAGATCGAGTGCCCATCCCGGAGTGGAGATGAGCCGTGCTGTGCCGGGGCTCGGCTGCCGCTCTGCTCCTTGGGCTTCCCCCATGCCCCGTGGACACCACCCACTCAGAGGCAAGAGGAGCGAGGCCAGGCAGCGCGTTCCCCAGCCCTGCCCGCAGCCGATGCTCTCAGAGTGAGTCTGGAGGGTTAGGGCACCTGCACGGAGCCGGCAAACTTGTCCGTGGTACAACTGTACAAGAAAAGACCTAAGCAGCCTTCAGGGTGCATCTCCCAGGGACTTCTGCCCAAAAGATGGAGACGACAGAGGGAAGAGCACCGTGGTCATCAGGAACATGGTGCTACCAGCCCGCAGAGCACAGGGCGGGGATCCTGGGCCAGAAACCACCACGCTGTGCCAGTGGGATGCTGAGCACGAGCCAGCGGGACCTGCCGGGAGGAGCGGCACTGGGCTGACATGAAGTTGGGGTAATTCTGGCTGGATCACCGCACTCTTCTCCTTTGCACAGTACAGACGGGTGCAGAGGGATGGACTGGCAGGAGGGAAGTTCCCTGGGCAGAAGTAACACATTGGTGAGCAGGAAGGATGGTTTGGGGGTCACCTCCACTGGAAAAGTCACAGAAGATTCCAGTCTGCAGGTTACTAAACTCAGCCTGGCCACCCGCGTGCTTGAGCCCTGCCGGGACCCTCGGGACTTGGCTGGTCCCCGCTGGACACGGTAGTTCTTTGCAGTGCTGTAGGACACTGTGATTACTGATCACTTAAACACCGATGCTCCTTCAGCACATACTGATGAGTGAGCTGTGGTGGAAGGAGGTGCAGGAGTAGACATTTCATGGACCACTCAGTCTAAAGGAGTCCTTGCTACCTTGCCCTAAAAACTCGGAAAATGAGTGGTGTGCGAGTCTTGCAGTACATAACGTATCGGGGTGAGTGTGAGCCAGAGCACGGAGGAGTGACTAGCTCAGACCTAGGTTTCACAGTTAAAAAAGGAGTCTGGCCTTACTGGTCTTACAGTTTTTACAAGCTGCCAGCTCTAAATGCTGTGTCCTGAGCAGTGGGACTGCCAAGGCTGGGATCTCCGTCCCCTCGGGGCTGTTGGGCACAGGCTGGGTAGCAGGAGCAGGCGTCGTGCTGCCCAGCACCAGCCCTTGCTGCTTCGAGCTCTTTGGAAAATCATGAGCATCGTAAGGAAAGGATCCAGGTCCAACCACGTACATCGTGTGTCCAGCCCCAGCAGCAGCACTGGCATTCAGCACACTCACATTGCCCTGGCTGAGACGTGAAGTGCCAGGGGAGACGGGAGTCAGCCTTGGAGGCTGGTCCCCAAAGCTAGTCCTTCATCCCCGCGTGCACAGGCGCAGGTCCCTGCGCGCCAGGGACGCCGTGCTTTGTACTGACCCATTACTTTACCCTGTGGAGTCAAGGAGCGGGAGGCCAGTTTGGCAGCAAGCTGGGGCTATAATGGTGTAGATAGATGGCTGTCGAGAGAGGATGGTGTATTCCTCAGGGACGTTCCATTACGTTTCCCAGCTCCTGCCTGTCAGGGAGACTGTACTCGTGGCTGTTTTTCCTTGCTGAGGTGCTTTGCCTTTCAGGCTGCTTAATGAACTGCTTTAACAGTTCAAACTGCCTTGCCTTGCTCGTCGGAGCAGCAGTGTGGTGCAGGGTCCCTTCCGAGCATCAGAAAGGTGTGAAATGCAGCAGCAGGATTTTCCTGGGTAAAGGCAGCGGGGAGCCCTTGGGAGCGACACCGATATGACCCTCAGATATGCTGTCCCCAGCATAGTGGGGCTCAGCCTTCCTGCAGGGATAGGAGAGTTGCAGCCAGGCTAGAAGAGCTCCTTGGCTTCTCGAGGCTGGAGTGTCCCCAGAGAGGCCCTCAGGAGCTTTTCTTACACTCCAGTTGGCCTGAACTTTCCACAAGCTTCAGTCATTAGCCTCAGCTGAGGATGCAGATTTGCAGGAGCACTAATGCCCAAGAAGCTGATGTTTGCACCGAGGAGGGGGAAGGTTTGCAGGGAGACCTACAAGGATGGCGACAGAAGAGCAGCAGATGGGCAACACCCACTCTGGGTGCCGGAGCCTGGAGCAGCACTTCACCTTTCCTTTCGGAGGAAGACATGGTGCTTAGATGCGGCACGTGCTCCGGCACGGGCTCGGTACCGTCTTGGCAGGCGCGGGCCACGCTCAGGGCAGTGCCTTTGTTGGGTTTGGATCTGGGCCCTCTCGGCGGTGTCTCCTCTCTTTCCCAGACGTTCCCAGGGCAAATTCAAACCATCCTTCCCGTGGGATCCCTGCCCAGGTGCAAAGCCAGGGAATGGCATTGCCTCAGCTCCACCCTCGAGGGGCAGGGTGCCTCTCGCCTATCCATCCGGCACTGAAGCACCTCGCCGCCCCCCGGCAGCACCCCAGCGGGGCCGGCTCAGTGTCCCGGCCTCATCAGGAGCGCTGCGCTAACGCGAGGCGACAGGGCCGGCAGCGGCGGGCATGCGGGGAGCGAGAGTGCCGGCCAGCGGGGCCTGTCGCTCCGCATCCCATCGCCTTCGCCAGCTGCCAAGCAGCGGCCGCGGGGCACGCGGCAGTGGGGCACGCATCGCACGAAGCTGCACGCGAGATCAGCGTCAGGAGGGGCGCTGGGCGGCTGCGGCCGTCTCAGGATAGCTGCTCTCCCCTCCTTGGGTGGATGGGGGGTTTCTGACAAGCGCTCTGAGCGTGGTTGACTTTTTGCTGGGAAAAAAGCTGCTTGTTTCCTGGCTGAAAAAGCTGAAGGACAGGCGCTAGAGGTGTCCTGATGCCCCAGGGACCTTCCCCTCCCACTGGTTGCGGGGCTGCCAGCAGCTCTTGGGGCAGGGGCGCATGGCCATAAGGGACTGCAGGTTGGGGAGAAGGTTTGCAAAGGGACCTGTCCCCATTTTTGGGTTGTGTCTGGGCTGTGCTCCTGCCTGCAGGGTGGTCCGGCATCCCCTATGCCGCAGGTGATAGCCACATGCTCCTGCTCTGGCTGTGGAGCGGGCAGTGGTGGCCAGCAGATGGGGGACACCCTTATCCCTCTGCGGGATCACACAGGCATTACGGGGCTCCCTGTGCCGGGGCGATGCAAGGCTGGGCTCCGAGGAAAGCGGTGCAGGCACCCAGTGAGGTGAGGGCTCCATCCGCAGAGTGCTGGGACGCAGCCAAAGACAGGGCCAGTCCGACCCCGAGCGGGTGTCCCCAAGGTGCCTCTCCCCCACACCTAAATCCTGCTCATCCCTATTGAGGTCTGGATGTGCCCTTGTGTCGTGGGCACTGCTCCCTCCTCAGCTCCCAGCCATCACTAGAGACCTGCCCTCCTGGGGACAAGCCACTGGGCACTCCTCTCGCACCCTCCCCAGGCCACCAGCTCCAGCTCGGCACATTTAACCCCCTCGCCGAGGCCAACCTAATGCTGTTTGATGGGAACAGAAGCTGCGAGCCCAGTGCAAATCACCAGGCAGCAGGAATTCAGGGCTCCCTCAGACCCCCAGACTTCTGCCTCTGTGCCCATGGGATGCGGAGCGGCTCCACGCCGCTGCCCTGCAAGGGCAAGGAGACACTCAGTCCAGTGTGAGCTTAAAAAAATAGGCATTTTTATTCCAATGTAACTAGAGAATTACGACCCAAGAGAGGAGAGGATTACTCACATTTATCGATAGGCCTATTAGATTACTGCCTAAATAGCTGTGCTTTAGCAGCGCGTTTGTCTGCCTCAAGGAGAAGCAGCGAAGGAGGGTGGTGCATCTGAGACCTCATCGTCCTTGGTGGCACGGGGAGGTCCGAGCGATGCGAGCCGGGGCGCTGTATCGCATCACCTAATCCCGCCTTGACTATTTACAGCTTCTCAGGAGGCAAAAGCTTGTAACGTTTGCTTGGCTGCGTGGCTGGTCAGGTGCTGAGCTCCATCCCTCCTGCGTGGCCGTGTTTGGAGAGGGGCACCTACCCCCCCTTTGCGATGGGATCATGCTCCCCCCGCTCCCGGCCACGGCATGCTGATGGGGACCGGCATGGGGTGGGCAAGGACAGTGGCACCGCCGTCCCTGGGAGTCCTGGCATGAATGAGGACAGTGCCCCACTTGTCACGGCTGTTCCTTGGCCTGGGGGTCCATGGCGGTGGCACCGGGTTGGGTCTCGCATGCCTGGGGACGTGGCAGAGTGCCGGCCCCAGCGTCACCGTTAGGGAGTTTGGCTGCCTGAATGAAGTAGGGGTTTCTCAGGCCTGCTGGGTTCGTCAGCGTTACCCTTGTGCTAACGAGGCTGTTGCCAGTGGCTTGCACGAGGAGCTCTTGCTGGGCACCAACGTGCTCCCGGCCCAAAACCCACCAGGGGCCCGTGGGTGATGCCGATCTCCCCCGCGGGTTGCGGTCAAGCCAGGAATTCAGGGTGCCCAATAATCCTGCTTCTAGCAGCAACGGAGGAGAACAGCTCTCAGGAGGCCCCAGCTCTCTTCCCAGCTCCCTCCCTCCTGCCCTGCTACGACACAATGGGAGTGTCCGAAAAGATGGAGCTGATGGACTCTGAGTCCGACTTGAGCTGCAGGACCTTGGGGTTCTTGGCGTCAGGGAAGTCCTCGCCGAGGGCCAGGCGGATCTTGCCGTTCTGCGTCTCCCTGACGGGCTCGAGGAAGACCACGTGCTTGTTGGCGCTGACTTTGCGGTTCGGCCCGTCGGTGGCGGGGGGGGTGGCGCTGAGGATGGAGGACTGGGCGCTGCACTCCTGCGGAGGGCTGAGAGGAGCCGGCTTCTTGCAGCAGCTGGGGCAGCGGCAGGGCGTGAGGTACAAGTAAATGAGCACGAGCAGCAGGCTCACGATGCACCCCAGCAGGGTCGTGAGGCCGGTGCTGAAGGTCTCCCCGTCCGGCTTGGGGTAGTGGACCGTCACGTTGACTTCGCATAGCCTGCTGAAATTGTGGGGGCTGTTGATGGCCAAGCCCACGTAGACCCCCGAGTGCCAGGGCTTGGCCACCGCAATCTTCAGGCTGCCGTTGCGGTAGACCTCCAAAGAGCGGTTGCTGTTCCCCGGGTGTTTGATGGGCTCGTGGCGAGGGGAGATCCACATGTAGGTGGTGGCTGCAGCCGGCAGGCTGGTGTTGCAGGTGAGCAGGAAGGTCTGGCCCACCTTCACGGGGAAGGGCACGGGGTGTGCGTCTTCGGAGTCCGCCGAGCAGTTCTCAAACATGTGGCTGTATTTGAGGAACTTGATCAGGGACCGGGGCACGTTGTCGGACACCTTGCAGGTGTGTTCCTCAAAGAAATCCTTCACGGAGCTGAAACCTCGCTGCTTCCAGCGCTGGAGCATCAGGTAGAGTGGGCAGCTGCACCTGACAGGGTTGTTGTGCAGGTACAAGCCGTTCCTGATGTTTTCGGGCAGAGCCGCAAGCTCCTCCACGGGGATGCTGCTCAGGCTGTTGGAGGAGAGGTCCAGCGTGCGGAGGCTGTAGTTGCCCAGCCCTTGCACCGAGCGGAAGGGGAAGGCGGTGAGGTTGTTCCAGCTCAGGTAGACTTTCCGCAGGCTGCTCAGCTTGGCGAAGGCGTTTTCATCCACTCGTGTAATGCGGTTGTTGTAGAGCAGAAGCTCCTCCAAGCTCACTAGCGCGTCGAAGTAGTGCGTCTCGACGGCATGCAGGTGGTTGGAGGACATGTCGAGGTGCCGCAGGTAGGAGGCATTGTGGAAAGCCTGCGGAGAGAGGTCCTTAATCTGGTTGTGGCTGATGTGGAGGGCCTCGAGGTGCGGGAGGGCGGCCAGCCAGCGGTCGCGGAGCTGGGTGAGGGCGTTGTGGCTGAGGTCCAGCGTGGTGGCGGTGGGCGGCAGCGCCTGGGGCACGCGCTGCAGCGTCTGCCGGCTGCAGCTCAGCAGGTCGGAGGTGCAGATGCAGGCGGCGGGGCAGCTGTGGGGCAGCGGGGAGGCGCGGGGAGCGCGGCTGCGGGCACACAGCTGCAGCAGCAGCAGCAGCAGCTTCGCCACCCAGGGCCAGAGCGGGGCTGCGGGCACCCACGGGGCCATGGTGCCGGGCAGGAGCCTCTGCGCAGCCCGGCGGCGCGGCCAGGCTCAGCGAGACGCGAGAGAAGAACGCGCCGCGGTCCTCCCCGGTGTCCCCCGGGCTGCCTCGGCGGGGGAGGGGGGGGGGGGGCTCTACCAAGCGTCCGCAAATGCCCCTTTGCTCCTCGCAGAGGAGGACCCCGACTCCAGCCGTGGGGCTTGAGAAGAGTTAACGGGCGGCATCGCCCTGCCCCGCTCTGCCGCGTCTCATGCGAGGCTGCCGCGTACCTGCGCTCCAGCCGGCCGGGGGCTGCCCGGCGCCCGGCTGCGGGGGCGCGGGGGGGGGCCGCCGTCCGGCATCGCGGGGCTGAGACGCTCCAGCGGGTCGGGGCTGCGCTCCGGGCCCGGCGGACGCCTCGCTGCCTCCCGGAGCTGCGCGTCCCTGGAGCGCGAAGTTTCTCACGGCTCGGCGCGTCCCCGCGCCCCGGCCCCCGGCGCGCCCCGGCCGGCACCTCCCGGGCAGCCGGGCTCGCTGCGGGAGCGCGGTCCCGCTCCGGCCCCTATTTACGTGCTGGCGGAGCGCGACGCGTGGGCCGGGCGGGATCCCATTGGTCCCGGCGCGGGGAGTGGTGGCCGCGGCGGTGGCCGTGGCCGTGGCCTCCTTTGCCGTCCTGCGAGCGGGCGGGGAGATGCGCAGCCAGCGCTGGCCCCGCGGGGTCCTTTGTCCCCAGGGGTGCTCGGGGCCACTTCGCCGACCCCCCCGGCCTCGCCGCTGCGCAGCCGCGGCCCCTTCCGCTGGAGACCGGCAACCTCGCCCGGCTGGAAGCCGTAAGGCGGCCGCGCCGGCTGCTCCGCGACCGCCCGGCCTCCGGGAGGGTGCCGCCAGAAACCCGCCCCCTCCTCACCTCTGGGAGCCCCTCGAGTCCGATCCTGCGCCCAGGCTGGGAGCGGGGATGGCGGTCATGGCCCCCCCCCCGCCCCCGCCCCCGCTTAGCACCCAGCCGTCCTTCCCGCTGCTCTCACCCTCACCACCCCCTGCATGAGCTGGCAGGGACCCCCCCGCCCCCCCCACCCCCGGCCATGGGGCGAGCAGGGCCGGCCGAGCCCGGCGGGGTCCCCACGGCGAGGGGGTGCCGCCGGCCGCCAGCGGGGAGGGGGCGGCCCCCGGGTGAAGGACGCGCGGGGATGTCATTGCCCGGAGCCCGGGCGCGTTAGTGGGAAGCGGAGAGCTGGGCTGGGGAATTGGTTTCCATTAGGGCAGCAAAAAGCTAATTTGGCGGCTGCGGCTGCCGCGCGTCAAGGGGCTGTTAACCCCCTGCGCCCCGGCCCGGGCCCAGCCGGTGCCCCCGGGCTTCTCCCGTGCCCCCGCTCGCCTCCTGCCGCCGGGGCAGCTGCGCTTGCCGGAGGGCCGGCCACGGAGCCAGCTCTGCTCCTCGCCAAGGGCCGTGAACAGGCCACGGCAGGGGTGCCTGATGGAGGCACTCGTTAAGGTGCCCTTCATCTGTCCTGGCTGTCCCCGCCGATGCTCGAAGCCAGGGAGAGCCACGACTGCTCCCTCCTGCCTTGTGGGGGCACCCGCTCGCCCCTGGAGCCCTCCCCTTGGTGCGGGGGGGAGCACAAGCCCCGGCATGAGGCTGCTGCGTGCCATGTCTCCTTTTACCCTTGCAGTGCGGTGACGTGAGGGTGGTGCTGGCTGCTTCAGCCGCCCTGCAGCTCCCCAGGCTCCGCCGGGCACCGGTGCACAAGGGCTGCAGCCTCAGCAAGTGCTAATGCACCGTATTGATCCCCAGAGCCTCTGAGCGGGGGGTGGAGGAGGAGGAGGGCTGCTGCCCTTCAGCTGCATTTGACCATGTTTCCCCAGCTCGATGCTGCCAGGAGTGGGGGGGGGGGGGGCACCAGCTGGGGATGCAGCTGGGTGGCCTTGTGACCGCAGGGTGGATTGTACCTAGGGCAGAGGCCTGACTGTGTCCCTTTGCAGGGCCGAGCGTGCGACGGCGGTGCTGCTGGCGGACCCCTGCTTCCAGCTGCGCTCCATCCAGTACCTGCTGGGCCATGCCGAGCCCTCGGCCCTGGCAGCTGCCGCCCCGGCCACGGACAAGCGCCATTTCTCTCTGCACACCTGTAAGTGTCGGCACTGCGCTGGGAGCTGGGCTGTGCTCACCACCCAGCCACGGCTGGGATGGGGAGGCAGGGCTGCTGGCATCTGTGTCCCCCGCGACGTGTCCCAGCCTCCTTAGCCCTGGGGACAGGGGGCTGTGGCTCCCCCGCAGTCCCCTAGTGGTGGCACTTGGGATGGGTCTGTGTCCAGGGCCTGCTTTTGGCAGCAGTTTTATCCCCTCACAGCACCCAGTGTCCAGCTTGCTGTCCCCAGCATGGGGTTCCCTGTCCCCAGCACCAGGCTCCCTGTCCTGGCTGGTCCCTGAGGGCAGCTGCAGAGCCCCGCGCATCGCCCAGCAGCTTTGGGGCAGCCTGAGGGTCACATTCACCCACACACCCCCGGTTTGTCCCCACAGACACGGAATACATCAGTGCCGAGGAGCTGGAGAAGGTGGACAAGATGCTGAGCCACCTCAGCGAGGAGTCCAAGCAGGCAGCTGCCACCACGCTGGTGAGTCCCCCGGCCCAGTCCCGCTGCTCAGCAGCAGCCCCAGCTCCCGGCACAGCCGCTCTGGGACACGGGGTTTTTGCTGCCACCGCTAACTGCCTGGTGCCCCCCCACAGCCCACCAGCGAGGAAGACCTGTGCCCCATCTGCTACGCACACCCCATCTCGGCCATCTTCAGACCCTGCTCCCACAAGTCGTGCAAGTGAGTAGCTCGCATGCGCAACCCCCCCCAGGGCGACTGCCAGGCCCTGGCCCCCCGTGCCGTGCAGGGGGGCTCACGCTCTTTCCTCCTCTGTCCCAGAGCCTGCATCAACCAGCACCTGATGAACAACAAGGACTGCTTCTTCTGCAAGGCCACCATCACGGGGGTGGACGACTTCACCAAGCCAGCCAGCTCGTAGCACCCAGCCCCGCACCACGGGCTCCCCCAGCTGAGCGGGGCAGCCCCCCTGCCGCACGCTGGCTTCTCCCCGGACGCTCACCCTGCTCGGGGCTGCGGGGCCCTCGCCCACAGGGCCGCGACCCAGCACGGGGCCGCAGCGTGGGGCAGGGGGCTGCAGGGAGGGGGACGCTGGCTGGGGGGGGGGCCTGATGCCGGGCTCTGGGGCCAGCATCCCCCTCCCCCAGCGCCTGGGCCATGGCAGCCCCTCTGCCCCACGGGCCGTTCTCAGGGAGGGGTGCCCAAGGCCTCGGCTCTGCGGCAGGCCTGGGGACGCGCGGCTGGGCGTTCGGGCTGTTAACTTGCCCCTGGCTGGGGGCTGACTTCATGAAACGCAGCATTAAATTATTCTTCCTTATATGGTGCCCTGAGACATGGGGAGGGGAAGCCAGGGCAGCGCTGGCGAGCGACCCACCGCTCGGGCCACGCTCAGATGACGCTCAGCAGTAGATGGAAATACAAATATTTAATCCGAGTAGAGCCGGGAGTGCAGGGCCCACCAGGGGCTGCTACATGATGATGCGCGGCTCTGGCACGGACTCTGCGATGGACTTGTGTGGCAGCACATTGGCCCCATTGAGGTAGAGCTCGTCGTTGACGATGACGTCCTCACCCAGCACTGTCACGTTCTCCATGCGCACCTGCCCCAGAGAGGCCCCGTCACGCCTGCCCCGGCTCAGGGCTCAGTGCCACACTCCTGCCCGCAGGCATTGGCGCATCCCTCCATCCCTTCGGCCGCAGCCCGAGGAGTCAGGAGGGCAAGAGCTGAGCCCCGATTCCCCGCAGGGGCACACACATCCTCACCCACTGCCCCACGGAGCAGCTCCAGCCCACGATGCAGGACTCCAGCCAGGAGTGGGAACGGATGCGGGCCCCCTTCAGCACGGTGCAGCGTTTGATGCGCACCCCGTCCTCCACCACCACGCCGGCCCCAATCGTCACGTTGGGGCCAATGACGCAGTTCGCCCCGATCTTGGCGCTGGGGTCCTGGAAGGAAGAGGGGCTGCACCAGGGCCGGGAGGGCAGCCAGAGCTCTCGGTACAGCCCGCGCCACTTGGCCAGCGTGGGGACAGGAGGGCACAGCTTGAGGACGGCAGCAAGGATGGCGGTGGGAGGACGCAGAGAGCCCGTGAGGTGTGCCCAGGGCCGGCGTGCTGGGGGCTGGCACTTACCACCAGCACGTTCCCTACGACACCGGGCCCCGAGTGCAGCTTCTCGGGGTGCTGAGCCCGCAGCGCCTGCAGGTACATGCACATGCCTGTGAGGAAGTCTTTGGGCTGCCCAATGTCCATCCAGAAGCCTGCAGGGACAGAACCACGGTGACAGCCCCCAGCACGGGGGTGGCAGCGCAGGCAAGACCCCCCCCATGCTGTCCCCACAGTGCACAGGGCCTTACCCTGCAGCTCCATGGCGTAGAGCTGCCCCTCCTGCGCCATGGCCGGGAAGATCTCCTTCTCGATGGAGGTGGGGCGCAGCTGCAAGGACGGGGCGCAGGGCTGAGCGGGCGACCTGGCCCCCCAGCCTGGCCCAGCCCAGCGTCCCAGCCCCTACCTGGATGCGTTGCAGGATGCCAGGGCTGAAGATGTAGAGCCCGGCGTTGATCTTGTTGGACACGAAGACACGTGGCTTCTCCACAAAGCGGCAGATGCGGCCGGTGTCAGCCTCGCTCACCACCACGCCGTACTTGGCCGGCTCCTCCACACGGGTCACCACCAGCGAGCCCTCGCCACCGTGCTGCCGGTGGAAACGGGCCAGCGCCGCGAAGGGGAACTCGCAGATCACGTCGCTGTTGAGGACAAAGAAGGGCTCCCCGCCCTCGGCCAGCAGGTCCCGCGCCAGCGCCAGCGGCCCCGCTGCCTGGCCGTGAGTGACCCCGCAGGGACGGGGCGAGCCCAGTGCCCAGGTCCTCCTGGCCCCACCCGCGCCCGCCCCAGTGTCCCTGCTCCCCACTGGCCCTCCCAAGTCCCCAGGCCCCCTGGATCCTCACCAGCCCTGCTGTCCCTGGTCCTTACCGTGCCTGTCCTGATGTCGCTGGTCCCTCTCTCATCCTGCCCGTGGCCATCCTGGCATACCCCTCCTGCTGTCCCCAGTCCTCCCAGCCCTGCCCATCCATAACCACCCTGCTGCCCATGGTGTCCCCCTCCCAGCGTTCCCAGTGTCCCCCAGCCCTGCCCATCCATAACCACAGGGCTGCCCACGGTGTCCCCCTCCCGGTGTCCCTCAGCCCTAGCCATACCCACGCTGCTCTCCACGGTGTCCTCCTCCCGGTGTCCCCAGTGTCGCCAGCCCTACCCGCACTCCCCCTCCTGCCCATGGTGTCCCCCTCTCAGCGCCCCCAGCCCTCCCCGTACCCACCCCAGTGCCCACCCCGGTGTCCCCGGGCCTCCTCCGTCCTGCCTGCGCCCGCCCCCGGCCCCGCCCGCTGCCCGCTGCCCGCACCCTACCTGTGCCCAGCGGCTCCTTCTCGTGGGACAGGGAGATGCGGATGCCGAGCTGCGGGCACAGGGTGAGCGGCGGCAGGCGGGGGGAGGCGAGGGGAGGCGGGGGGGAGGCGGGGGGCGGCGGGGGGCCCTTACCCGCTGCTCCTGCTCCCGCATGGCGGCCCCCAGCGCCTCCGACATGTAGCTCACCGCCAGCACCACGTGGCTGACGCCGGCCTGCGGGAGCGCGGGTCAGCCGGCGGCGGGGCGGCCCCCGCGCCCCCCGCCCGCCGCCGCGCCCACCTGCCGGAGGGCCTCCAGCTGGTGCAGCAGCAGCGCCTTGTTGCAGAACTCCACCAGCGGCTTCGGCCGGCTCAGGGTCAGCGGCCGCAGCCGCGTCCCGAAGCCGCCCACCAGGATCAGCGCCCGCATCCCCCCGCCGCCCCGCGCCCGCGCCGACACGTCAGCGCCGCGCGCGCCTTGCGCGTCACCGCCGCCCGCCCCGCCCCCGGCCCCGGCCCCGGCCGCCCCGCCTCCTGCCGCCCGCCCCGGGTCCCGCCGCCCGCCGCCGCCCCGGCGGCACCGACGGCCGCGGCGGGACGAGCCAGCGGAGAGCGGCCGGCCGCCGCGCCGCGGGGACAGAGCGGTCCCGTCGCCTCCCGGGAGCTGCAAGGCCGGGTCATTGCCGCAGCACGGCGGCGGCTGGGGGGGGGGGGGGCTGCACCCTACCGGACCCTGCCCGGGGCCGGGACGGACAGAAGCGACCGCGATGAGAAGAGGGCAGGGGAAGGGCCGCGCCCTCCGCGGGACAGAGAAGGGCCCTAAGCCACCCGCACGGGGGTCCTGCCCGCGCCCCCCACCCCCCCCAGCCCCGTCCCTGGGCTCAGACGGCGGGGAAAGGCAGGCACGGCACACCGCGGACAAAAACAGATCCTTTAATGGTTTTTGGTTCTCTGTGAAGCACAAACAGGTGATTATTCATGTAAAAACAAACGGGGGCAAGGCTATGTACAAGCTGTGGAGTCCCACCGCGGCGGTCCAAGGGCAGAGGCGGCTCCCGCGGGGCAGAGGCGGCCCCTCGCCCCCCGCCCCGGCCGAGGGAGGCAGGGAAGGGCAGGAGGCAGGGCCGGGGGAGGCGGAGGTGCTCCCCAGGAGGAACGGCCCCGGCCCCGCACCTGCCCCAGCGCAGCCCGCCGGGGACGGGGCCAGGGACACCACGGGCTGCGAGGGTAGCGCGGCCGCTGTAGGGACCTGGGACAACGCTGCTCGGCTGCTCCAACAAACCTCCCTCCCCGCTGCAAACCTGTTCCCTGAAAATCCCCTGAGCCCTGCCTGGCGGGGCAGCCACCCACAGAAGCGACGAAGCGCAGCAGCCCA
This sequence comes from Mycteria americana, assembly GCF_035582795.1. Taxonomy (NCBI): domain Eukaryota; kingdom Metazoa; phylum Chordata; class Aves; order Ciconiiformes; family Ciconiidae; genus Mycteria; species Mycteria americana. Next base: position 5,818,327 of record NC_134375.1, read on the forward strand.
GCGCAGGGAAGAGTGGCACGAGCGAAGGTCCTCGTCCAGGGAGCTGGAGGGGAGCAGTGGCTTGGCAAGCTCTAGAGCAGCCGGGAGACAGGCAGAGGTACCATTTAGGACACAGGCGCTGCCCCTGCCCCCTTCCACACCCGGTGCCGCAGCCATGCGCCCGCTGCGGCAGCCAGAGCTGGCCGCCAGCTGAGCACCAACACTTCCCAAGCAGACCGTGCACACACAGAGTCGGCACACATGCTACATGCGAGTATTCCCCAAACAAGCTTTCCTGAAGTAAAAAAAAAAAAAAAGAAAAAAAAAAGAAAAGAAAAGAAAAGAAAAAAAAAAACCACAACAAAAAAACCCACAACCCTGGCCTTGCAGGTACCCAGGCAGTTTCTCGGCCAGTCAGGGTAATGGTAACACCACGGAACAAGTCAGTGACACCAGGGAAGGAGCAACCAGGGGTCCCAGCACAGAAACACAGAGGGGGTGATACAGAGTGGGGTACGGTTCGGTACCACCAGGCCACAGTATCAAACGTTAATGCCCTCATCAAGGGAAGCCACAGGTAAAGCACCAGCTCCGGGAGGGAGCCCAGGCAGCAAAGTGCGTCCCAGCTGGCTGTTTCATCCGCAGATTGTTTATTTTGTGAAAGACTGACTCCGTGAAGCAAAGCTAAACAGCCAGGCGATGGCACTCGCCACTCAGCCGGGTCCCCCCTCCCCTGCCCCCCAGACCCTCCCAGGGAGAACAGCAGTCAGCCCTAACCCTTGGCCTCCCCTTCCACCATCCCCGTGCACGGACCTGCCGGAAGAGCGGGGGCTGCAGGACAGAAGGCCCCGCCGGGGAAGAGGGCGGCCTCGCACTGCAGCCCCCGGGGCCCGACGGCAGGAGGGAGATACTCGCGTACAACCTGTGGGACCAACGTTACACGACAGGAAGGGTTGAAATGGTCCGAAACGCCCCGCTGCACCGCTGGGGTCGCGTTAACTGCTACAGATACTATTGCTAGCCCACGAGCTGAGTTCTTGCTTGGTCAGTGGTCCAAGACAGAGTTACTCTCACAGAGCCCCGTGCCTGCCCGTACGCAGGCCTGCCTATGCCACCCCATCGGGGAACGAGCAGGCCCCAGGCTCGAGCACAACTCCAGGCATGTGGCATTCCCTCCTGGCCGCAGCTCTGCCAGGGGTTGCATTTGGTCATTTTATTTCCACGTTTGGGTTGGTTATTCACAGTGCCCAAACAGCAGAAAAAGGCAGCATCAAAAGCGAAGCCCGATCAGCAAAACCCAGGGCAGAGCTAGCGACACCGAACACACGGACCAGCACCTGTGCTGCTCGCCATCAGCCCCACAGATGCTGCCAACTGTTAGTCGAGTGCCCCTTCCAAATAACCCAGGAGAATTTCAAAGGGAAGGCTCTCCCAGGGGCTCCTGAGGCAGGAGGCTCCTCAGGCCTCAGCTCCAGCCCCCTGAAGAGCTCCGTGCTCTCCTGCTTTCTCTTCCCTACGTCCAAGGTCCTCCCTCCAGAACGCACACGCAATGAGTGAAGAACCGGGACACCCAACACCCAGCAGGCATCTACAGAGCCTCCTCCAGAAGGCGGAGAGCTAGTGCGGTCAGAACCATCTGGGCAGCACGAGGAGCTCTTCCATCCTGCCTCCCCTCAGCTCTTCTATCCAAGTACATTTAAAAACAATGGAGCAATACAATTGTTTAAAACCAAAGTTGTCTGCTTTTTCCTGTGGTAGTAGGTGGTCTTGCCTGCTCCTGCCACCAGGACAAGAATAAGAGGCTGTAGCCCAGGGCTACTGGTTTTCCTCACGCATCTGTTCCATGATGTTGATGAGGCTTTCCAGCCCGAATACATAACCCATGTCGGGTCCGTCATGCACAGTGGGGTCATCGCGAAAGCCTTTGAACGTGCTGTGTGCAAAGTCAATCATACGCACATCCACCTTGGGCTGGGCCGAGGAGCCGGGCTCCGTGCTGCTGCCATCCTGAAGGCTCTCTGGGAGAGAGCTGTCCACCCGCTTCAGCCGCATCTCCGGCCGGCGCTCCACAAACATACCTGCCCTGCTGTCCTTGCCATCGTAAATGATGAGAAGGGAACTGGAGTAGAAGCGGTAGGAGGCCTGTCTCTCCAAAACTGCCTTCAGGCTTCGCAGTTTGGCGAGGACAGGCTCAAAGAGGTCCTTGCGCAGCTCAATGCCATTGTGGAGATACTGGTAGAGGGCATTGCGGAAGCCCTCGATGGAAAGACCGCGTCCATAGTATTTATTCCTGCATAAGTAATGCCCTGTGTCCAGCTGATAGACCTAGAACGCCAAAAGGAAACGCACATCAAGTGGGAGCAACAGGTTTAGGCATGCAGAGAGCCCTGAGCTGTCCTGCACTGACAGGGCAGAGGGAACTCATCCTATCCCCACCACGCCCAAGAGGGAGCAGGAAACAGCTCTGCCTGTTCCCTGAATCCCAAAGCAGCTGACAGGTGCAGCCCATGGGCACAGTCAGGGTGCTCAAGCACAGGTTCTCTCCCAGGACACCCAAAGGGTGGCTCTTCAGTCCGAGCGTTCCCAAGAAGCATGACACAACAGACCCCGAGGCTTAAAAAGCCAAGTCTTACAGCAACTCGGACAATCCTCTGGCAGCGGGAGCTGCCGGCACATATTGCTGTTATTATGTGGCATGTGATTAATGAGGGGCCCTCATTGCTTCAGAGTCTGTGGGCAGAGATCTGGATTGCAAGATCCTTCTGTGGGTGGGGAAAGGAGTGACTGTTGCACAACAGCACCAGCAGCAAACCCTTGGGTGCAGGGCCTAGCCACAAGAGGAGAGCAACTTCTTAACTCCCAGTACAGCACAGAAGCAAATGTCAGCTGATGCTGGGACAGAGGGACACCTCCCTCCCCAGGCACTGTGATTCTAGCTGAACACTAAGCCACAAAAATCATTTTATCAGAAAATCCCCTAACTGTCTGTGAACAAAACTGCTTTGGGTAAAGCGGGCCATTTCGGAAGGAGCAGATTCCTTTGTTCTAGGTTTAGAAATGAAGACAAAAAGCACGTACCATGAACACTGGTGTACCTACCTGAAGTGGAAGACTCTGTAACTCAGTGCTCAGCAGAAAACGCTAACTAGGAGGTCTAATGGGGCTGCGAAAGGGAATGTGCAGCACCTGCAGCCTCAGGGATCCCTACCTGCATCCCACACACGCGCACGCCCAAGGTGGCGGAAGTGCTCTGTTCACACTTCTTCATCTGCCGAGCAGCCTTCTCCTCAGACGCATCATCTCCGTGCTGTCTGGTCCCCATCTTCAGATCAAGCACGCAGGGAAGCTTGAAGTGATGCACCACATTCTCCAGCAAAAGGAACTCTGGGAGACATGTCAAGGAGAGCTCACCTGTCAGAGACACCACTCCCCGGGGCCACCACAGACAGGGACTTGGGCCAGCATGAGATAGGCTCAGGCAACAAACAAATAGGAACACAAAGAACAGACAGAACGAACTGTTTGGGGAGGTGAAGAGAAGTACAAAACCCAAACAGTGGCATCCAGGCTTTCACACTTGGTAGAATAAATCAGCCTGGAAAGTGGAATGGCCAACAGTAAGCAAGGAGATCGCATGCAGGTGTACTGGAAACTCAGCAGGGGGAACCGAAGAGCAGAACGCTAGCGTCAGGAAAGACACAATCTGCCAGTAAGAATTGCTGATACATTAAGGGAGAGCTTAAAGGCTAATCATATTAGCAGTTTAACCATATGGATAAACAATACAATCCCCACGGACTGAAAACTCAAGGCTCAAGTAATAGCACAGTACTGTTGCTATGGCCTGCCCAGAACTGCCCGACACACGGGGTGGAACCGGAGAGGCTACAAAGGCAGGAAACAGAACAGTAAAAGGAGCCTTCAATTACCAGCACGCACAATGGGCAAACCCTCCATTAGGGCACAGCACTGAGAACAAGCTTGTCCCAAAGGGGAAAAAAATCAACCCTGACGTTTGCCCCAAGACGCCCTGCAGGGCACGGTTCAACATGTCACGCTGAAATGGCAACCAGAGCACAGCTAGATTAAACCTGCAAGGAAGTTTAACGTTTAGAAAAATCTATCATCAGATATGTTTGATTTTGAAAGAGGAACTTCATAAAAATAAGGAAGTGTGATTAAAAAGAATAGGACAGACAAGAAGAACTACTTCTCTGCAAGTGATGCAGGCTATTTAAAAATAAAAGCTGGAGGCTCAAAGCACACATTTGAGAATAGGAAAAGGAAGCCCAGAGTTAAAATGATGAAGAATACAGCTATTAAAAGTAAGGTTGTTTCTATGTGAGGAAAACAGAATCAAGCTCCAGCAGGTGAAAAAAAAACAACCCACAAGCTGGCAAGTTCAAGACAAAAGCATGAGGAGTCATTTGCAAAGGCACAGAAAATAACAAATCCATCTTCAACCGTATGAAGAAGCCTGTCTTTAAACCCTGCAGGCAGTCTAAGTACAAAAGGAGCTACAGGGGAGGGGGGTGGGATGGGGGTGTGTGAAGAGACCCCCTAAGAAGAGAAATAAGATTAATATTTTGCTTCTTTGTTTACCGGGGAAGAGCTTAGGGGATTCCCAACCCAGAACTCTCTGCATTCAGAGAATTCTCAAACTGAAATGCCAAGAGAAGAGATTGCATGTTGAACAGAAAATAAGAGATGTGTAACTCATTTAACACTGCCTTACTACACCAGGAGACTGAAGGGAGGCTACCCCAACACTGATTTGCAGAGATCTGGGGAACTACAAACCAGCCTCACTGGTCTTACAGCCAAAGTCACCAGTGGGGTCTTTCTGTGGAGATCCATGCCATTCAACAAGTGACCCAGAGAAGTGAGTGAACAGCGAGATGACAAATTTGCTTGTAGTACTAAGTTACTCAAGGTTGCAAACATGAGCAACAGTTGTGAAAAACTCCAAAAGGATCTATGAGACTGACTTGGCCATTACATGGGCAGGCAAAATTCTCTTAGAGTTAACATGCAAGATAAGGAGAAAAAGGTTTTTAATGCATAAAGCAGTGCATTTTGAGACAACTATTACCAGTGAGGAGTGGGATCTTGGGGTAATGAAACAGCACTTAGAACAAGAGCGTGTTAGGAATTATGAGGGAGAGGAGAGACAACAGCATTAAACACCAGTGGAAATCTCTGGTTCACCTGCATCTTCCGTATGGTGTGCAGTTCTGGTCATGGTCTCCAGAAGGAGAACTGGAAGAAACTCCAGAAAGGTGACAAGGACGAACACAGCTCCCTCCCGAAGGACTACTGAACAAGGTAGACCTGCATCCGCTGCTGGGCAAAGCCTGACATGAAAAACTACAAACTGCACAAGGCAACAAAGAGAAGGACCAGAAAAGAAAGAAAACGTGGAATCTAGCCAGAAACATGGCTTCTCTGAGCATCGGTGTCAGACATTAGTGGGAAGCAGGAAGGAATAGTAAAAAGAAACATGTAATACAGCTTTGCTTGTGTGAACGATGGGAAAGCAAAGGAAATAAGCTGCCTCAGGCACAAATGTGTAGGCCAGAGCAGCAGCAGCAACCTGGCACGCTCAGTTCTGCTTCCCAAAGGATACTGTAGAGTTTTCGGTCCTTGGACTCTGACCGCATGCGGCTCAGCTGCTGCTTATGACAGCGCAAGCTCCAGGGGTTATAGCTGATCTTTTCAGAGCTCAGACCGCTGTTCCCGTCCAACATCTGAAATGGAACATCTGAATGGATGTGCAAGTCCACCCTGGGACTCTTCGTTTCCTGGATGCTGCTGGTATAAAGACAGAACAAACTTGCCCGTTAGAATCCATGCATTCGTCAGATACTTACGACTGTCATACCCTCCCCTTACACACAACTATCTCCTGTTCCTTCTCCTGCTGCACACTTCACACAATACAAACCTCCTTAACAGCAAATCCTCGCTAATACCCTGGGCTGTGGACCCACGGTCAAGGATCTGGTCTAACATCTCTGCTAGGCTGTACTGCAGTTGACAGAGTAAGCAGGAACATTTGTTTCTCAGGGAGCTCCAGCTGGTGTGAGAAGGCAGAGACCCATATTCAAAGTACTCTCGGAAGAAACCTCTGGGTTAATAACCAGGTGGACTGAAGAGTGTTTGAATCTGCTCCACACACTTTGGTTCCACATCCAACAAACTGCCAAGGGTTATCCTGTGTCAGAAGCACTTCACATGGATGAGTTCATCCTGAATCCAGCAAAACTCCAGGCACAGTTTGCAGTGCCACAGCGTGCTGGGCTAGCAAGTGCAAGACAGCTTGCCCACCGTATGGAAGTGCAAAATGCTCTCAACAAAAGAAGCACCAGAGCTGAAAGGGGACGAGATATTTGCTGCTCGTCATGTTGTCACTGGGCCCTCAAAGCTTTTACCTTTCAGTGCTGTCACTGGCCAGGCCAGGTTTTTCCTCCTTGTGCTCAGTGCCGCTGCTTGATCTGTGAAGGCTCCGACGCGAGTGCTTGCGTCGTGGCTGGTCCCGCTCTGGCATATCATCCTGCTCCACAGCCTCGTTCTCCACATAGGGATAGGCCACCAGGTTAATGTAGCCGTCGCTGTCTCCCTCAAAACAGACAGATACCACACCTGCCAGAGAGAAGTGACATGTCAGTTCTGTTTCCCAGGGGAGGGAATACACAACCACTAGCACCCAAATGTTCAACAAGAGAGAGGAGAATGTAGCTCACAGAGCAGCAAAGCAAATCCAGAGCAATGAAAGGAGGCTTAAGACTACAAGAACCCAAATGTTGTTAGCACAGCACAGAGGAGAAATCCCCCAAACAGTGCCCTGTGTCGCTACCTGAGCGAACGGTCAGCAGCAGCAGGGGAAGCTCTGCCACCCGCAGGAAATTAAGGACAAAAGCGCAGCTGGGAGGCTGAGGGGTGTGATTATTTCCTTCCATTCAGTCTTGCAGCAAATGTCATCGAACTGGAGAAAGTCAAGCACAGTCTAACAAGAAGCTGAGGGGGGCAAAGCATACAAAATATCTATGTAGTTCATTTGGGTAAGTATCTATGTCCTGCAGAAGCATTCCTTCTGTTGACAAGGACATCGCTGGCCAAGTAGGGGTGTGCTTTCTCTTCTAAAGGAGCTCTCCAGCATCTGAGCTCTGAAGTACAGAGCTCTGAGGCTGAGGTGACACCTGCTACTCTTATCACAAGTCAGCCAGTCTCGCAGAAAAGGGATCTGCAAGGTTCCAGGGCTTCCTAGCAATAAAAACAGCGGGCTCTGGAAGTAAATACCTCAGCCAGGGGCAAGCAAGCAGGACCCTTTGAGTCCTGTCCAGTTTTACCTTCTGAAGACTTCTGGAAAGCACCATAGTCCAAGGGAAGGTATAGATCTTTCACAGCACTGACTCTGAATACATCTATCTGGCGAGCCACAGAGCAGGACAGCTGACACTTCTAGTTAGGGCTGACATCTTCATCTTTGGGACTCCCCCAGCCCTGAAAATGAGGCTATCAGCCCATCTCCTAACTTGCAATGACAAAAATCTTTCATTAGCTTGTCACCAGTATTGAATAGCTGCCAGGAGTATCAGATGCTAGATGCACCGAATCAAATGACTCAAATGTGAGGAAACCTTGCACTGCTCAGTTGATGCAGGCCATCATGTTACTGTCCTTCCTTTTCCCTTATCTGCACATGACAATGCTAACAAGGTTCAGGTGGCTCAACACAACTTCAGAGCAGTTCAGCACTCCAGCATGTTACTACATAAATGCCGCTCCAAGTGTTCTGGCTGCTTGGACATGCTCCTTAAGATATCTCTGTGAAAGGGCAATCTTACGGTAACATCCGAGTGCTCAGACAGGAAATCTCATCCCCAATATTCCTCTCGCCCAGATCAGTAGGAACAATTTCTGGTACCATCAGGAAACTGTACAGGACTCTCAGATGAAATCCCACACTGGGGTGGAGGTGCATGTCCTATGCCTTTAGGCTACCAGGAAGCATCTGACTTCAAGACGACAGGTCTCCATCTGGACTATCAGCTTCATCAGTTTTAAACACATCTCCCAAGGAAAGCCTGACATTATATCAATTCTAGCAACTACACAGGCTTCAGCTGGGATTTCTGATGGGTCACTAGAGCACCGTATGGCCCCAGAGTGGCTTGAGGGTACAAGAGGATGCGTCTGTTGGAGACTGTATCTTTCACTCACAATCTGCATAGACACAGGTAGGTAAGCTGACACTGCTTCGAGACCTTCAGGCAGCAGCCAGATCAAATGGCAAGACCCTGAACAGATGGTGGTCCCAGCTGTCTGTGAAGCGCTGTCCTCCCAATGCCACATGGTGACAAAGAAGCAGAGGCAACAGCAACACTGAGTCCCCCAGGCTACCTGCCAGTGTCACCATCCTGAATACAAATGCACATGGCCAAAAGTGTATCGAGCTTTGGAAAGATACAGATGAGCTGCCAACCTCCTACAATGATACAGACACTGGAAAATTCCATTCCTTCAAAGTGGCTGGGGACAAGGCTTCACCTCAGCACTGGGAAAGCAATGCTTCCTGCTTCAGCAGCTTTCTGATACGGGTCCATAAAAGAAATGGGATGAGGAAGCAATAAATTACAGGACTGGGATGTGCAAATGCTCAGTATATGATCTAACTTCATTTGCTCAAGGTCAAGGCTGTAATTGACAATAACTTGGTAGTAAAATTAATTCAGTTACACATCCATAACCTTAAGCTTCAGACTACAACTGTCACACTGCATATTCTCTGTCTAGAAAGAGGAGCACATTAAACTCTGCATGCCTACAAAGAAAGACTTCCTCCTTCCCAAGGGCTCCTATCAAACTGCTAGCCTGCAAAAGAGAATTATAAACAACAAATAAAATTACACCAAAAGACAGCAAGACATCAGTAGCTGCAGGAAAATGGGAAAGCAGGTTCTTGAAGCATGTAACTGCATTCTGGAATGACAACAGGCCTCACCTTTGTACTCAGGCGTGAACTCCTTCATTTCCGGGGGCAGAGATTCATAGAAGCGCTGTTCTCTGGTAATGAGGGGCTTGCAGACGGTATGGTCGTCGTAGCGCATCATGCTGCTGTGGCCACCCACCTGGTGAATGAAAGGCTCCAGCAGGACCCCCCGGTCTCCGGATCGAGTGGCATTCTTGCCATACTTGCCCACTTCCATGGTTTGACAAACACACATTGCGTTGGGCACCAGTTGCACTCTTGGAGCATGGGGAGAGCCACATGGGCTGGGAGGGGTAGCTCAGCAGCGGTCAGGCAGCCACAGGGGGGAAATCCTGGCAATCTGCTTCCTTACAATGATCTGAAAAAGCAAAGAAGATTCCTGTGAATGGAGGACCACTTGCATTCACTCCCTGTTGGCTCGGAAAAGTTTTTATTTATTTATTTATATCCATAACTGTTCCTCTTCTGTTCTCTGTTTACATCCCACTTGTTCCAGCATGCTCCTCACCACCTCTTTAATCCTACAGGTAAACACACACTAATTTGGAGGCAGTCTCATCTAGAGCTTCTTTAACAGAGTTGACAGGAGACAGGGAAAGGAGGAGGTATGAGTATTTTGAGCCTCCCATCTTTAGAAAATACTATTTCCTTCCTTTAGTTCATTTTATTAGTAAGGCAATGTGCTAATGGAGCACAAACCATGAGCTACAGCACAATTAAAACCAAGCCCACACCTGCCTATCAGTAACAGTGACTGACACAGGCAGAACGAACATTTCAAGAATATGAATTCCACTCCTTGTGCCTCTGCATTTTTAACATCTAAACGACTAAATAATTCCTGTTCACCTCCTACTCTAACACTGTTTCCTCCTTTACTGACTCGCTTCTCTTCAAGCTATGACATGAAAGACACTCAGAATAAGACAGTCATTCTGTTGCTGCGCGTATGCTGTAACTGAATGGATTCCACTCAGATTCTCTCCTTTATTACTCTAAGCCCTTCAGGACAACAACTATTTCCTGATGCTTTCACAGTACCTATACGCACAACAGGTCCCTGATCTCTAGAGGTAGGCAAGAGAGATCGCTAAATCCAAATGAGATTAGAAGTGCTTTGGAGAAGACAGATGCTCTTTTAATGTTTGCAGAGTGCCCGGCACAGCCACAGGATGATAGAAAAGTAAAAGCTATCCAAATTCTCTCCAGATGATTTGCCCTTTCCAGCTTGGATCATAGCTGCTCCTGAGGCTGCTGGGGAAGACACTACAGGATTTCCTCACAACGATGAGTTACCCAAAGTCTTTGGTACAAGAACCATATAGTGACTACAGTTTCTGAATTCATCAAATTTCCAGGTTTTTAGCACAGCCACAGCAGAGGGCAATAATTTAAGAACTGAGGGATCTTGGGGGCCTGAACAAGGGACACGGTTCAGGCAGTTCCTCATCTGGCCACGGAGTGTCTCCACAGCTACACAACACTGCCAGGCTGGGGGAAGTTCTGGATGAAGATGGGCTCTTCTCCCTCCCCTCCAATTCAATCATGTAAGAGATGCAGCTCAAGAGATTCAAAAGGAGGGGAGATACTTCATAAAATGTTTAACCCAATCTAACCCAAAAGCTCCCAGCAACAGGACAATGCTTCTCTCTCCCTGTCCACATGTTCCTCCTCGCTCCCTCGCACTGGATTTTGGGATAGTATAAGTGTACGTACATTTGAGTTGAATCATCTCACTGATCCGATGGAAGACATTTCCTTTTGTGGTTACATGACCACACAACTACATTCAGTGTAAGGGGAACTATGTGAATATTTAGCTTGCTTTTAAGGTGGGGGCAGGGAATAGGAGGGGAAAAAAAAACACCACCACCACAGATGGTCCCTCTCTGTAGCAACTCATATCAATGTCTCTTCAAGGTATCCTTCAAAGTCTCTGTCTCCTGAACTCACTCAGAGCCTAAGTTATATCACAAAGACAAAAACATGCAGTGGATTTCTCTCCTCCCTCTCATTTGGTTTATCAACAAGAATAAATTTCAGCAGCAGAGGCTTGCTTAGGTCATATATGTTTCAGTTTGGTCTAATGGTAGTTAATATCCAAGAACAAGCAAGGTGCCAGCATCTGCAACAGATCAGAACTTCACAGATTTCAGACAAATGCTTTACAGACTTAAATCTCCCCTTGCTGATGCAGCTTTGTCTTGGATTCGGTTTCTTTTATTTTGCCAATATTTTGCCAGCAGAGTTTTCAGTTATTCCAAACAATAGAGGGGACAAGTTTAACTTCACACCTTCCTGTAGTTTAAACTTCACAGGAGAAGAGAAATAAGAGATTCATCTGTGTGATAACAGTAGTTGCCATACTCAGGAGACATGCATATGATGCTCAGGTCTGGTACTAGTTTCCAGTTTTCACTGAAAGCCAATCACAAAATATCTCAGGGTCTCAGTTTTGCCAGTGACAGCAGGAAGTACTATTATCCATACTTTAGAGAAGGGGTATTATCTAAGCAGACTCATTAGCTTCAGACACCTTTACTAACTTCAGATGGAGATCACAAACACCCAGGCAGACACACACACATCCCCCCAAGGCCCACACAGACTGTTCTCACAGTTAGGAGTGCCTCACCTATGGGCTACAGGCAGATTTCGGCCATCAGAGCAAGAGATATGAACCCTTTGCCTACTTTTAGCAGCCTTCTTTCCTAAAGGTGAGCAACAGCGAAGCATATGCCACCTGAATTATTCTGAGGACAGCAGCCACGCACTCTGCAGAGTCCCTCAAGCCTTCTCCGCTGCACAGCCTAGAGATATCTGTGAGACGACTGCAGTCATCCAAGGGCTCCTGGGAAAGTGGCAATGAAAACAGGCTGCAGCCACCAAGAAGCACCCCAGGCTCACTTCCAAGTACCCCACCGCCCCCAAGAAAACCCAACATGACAAGTTTCAGATGTGCAGGCACACCTGGGAGGGAGTAACAGCCACAAAAAAACCCATTCTGTGGCTGTGACACAAGAAAAGGAGTGGGCTCCAGGTGGGGAGAGAGTCCAAACCCGGTTATGACTGCTCCACATACTCATCCATGTGGCTTTAAAGAAAACAGCGATATAGCCAATATTTTCCCCGTGTACAAGTGAACGTGAGAAAAAATACTTTGTGGCAAGTATGATTCTGAGACAACATTTTTGAAGAGGAAGCTATCTCCAGGGCTTGAAAAACAGACACTTTATAGTTCACATACAGCTTAGCGTTTTTCATCAGACTAACTCAAAGTAAAGGGTTATTACTAAACATGGACACTATCCACAAATGAAGACAGAAGAATCCCGGCAGTTTCAAACAAATATAAAGCACAAAACTATTTGAAGGCCTAAACATTACTCATCTTTCCTCTGTTAAACAAAGGCATGGGTTCAACTATTTTAGCTGGCTTATAAAATTCAGAGTCCTTCCAATTACACTGTAAAATGCAGTGCACAATCCACACAACAGCTTGAGGCAGACCAGTTCATCCAAGCAGATCCTTCGGTATCCTCCAACACCACCACTATAGCTCAAACAGCAGTAAGATATTCAGGCCAGTTTAGCATCCCCCCTTCCAACAGACTGATCTATAGTTAGCAAGACAGATCGCCCATCAAGCCAGACTCACGAGAGGCAGGGGGTGAGGTTCAGGAGCAGAGTTATCAGTGACTACAGAAGGACATACCACATCCCATATTCCCTTCCCAGTAAAACACTCTTGTATGGGAAGAGAATTTGCTCTACAATAATTAAGTCTAGATGCCTGTTTGTCAGTGTATCTGCTCCAAATTTGAACTGCATACCTCACTGTTCAAACATGTACTTTTTAGCAGGATGGGCATAAAGAGCAGCAATAAGCTGTATTTTCTTGTAGTAACGCACAAATTATTTCCAAACAAAAGTCAGGAAGACACAAGGTAACTCTGCTCTTCCTAACCATTAAGTGGGGTAAACCCTGTCCCCAATACCAACACTACCCTCCAGCAGGGAATATGCCCCTCCACAGAAACAGTGCTGTGCTCTTGAAGACCCAGCCAGAGTACTCTTAAACATTACTGAACCCTGGCTGAAGACTGCTGATGTCTTACCAGCCCACCACCAGAATCCAGGAGATGCCTGCTCCTGCCAGTTCACAGCACCAGAGCACCGCCACCTGAGGATGCCAGCACAGGAACAAGGGAGTGGGAAGAGCAGGGATGTCCTCTTTGATGGTGTAACTTCAGGTGACAGGGAAGCTAGCCTCAGAGGTCACCACACACTTGAGAGGTGGGGGCAGAGAGCTGCACTGTAGCGGGTGTGAGAATTACTGCAGACCGCGCCACGATGCTGATGTTTCCACTCTTTATAAGCAGTCTTGTACAGGAACACTGGCAATGCTTCATGACTCGCTAGTAAAGCTATTTTCCAAAACAAAAAGGAGAACAAACATTTAAAATTGTGATGTTTTACACCGCGAGAAAGCTGACTGCATTAAGCACTGTTGACTCACACCTTTGTTGTAAGCTGCTTTCCAGCATTGCCTTGCTGCAGCTCCTAGGATTGTGGCCAGCCCTCAGGACCTGCAGAGCTGAAGACTAAGGCAGATGGCCACTGACGATTCTGGAACCAGGCCACAGGCGAGGCATAAATACTGATCCCAAGGTGATGCTGACAAAAGCTGGACTTTCCCTTAACAGCCCCAAAGCAGTCAGGAGCAAAGCACAAGAATACAAAATACCAGCATACAAGGCAAGAGGACTACAGCACCAGTACCTGGTGACTGCTTCTTGTGAGCTAGACTTGTTAGCAAAGAGAAGCAGCAGCTAGCATCCATGCTGAAAAGCATGGTGTCTTCTAATCATGCTGGACTGGGTGACCCAACTTCTACAGAAGAAAGCCCAGTCTAAGAAAAAAAGCATTTCCCACTGTGCTACGAGATCAGCTTCCCAGCACAAAAGCTGACCCACAGGCCTGAGACATGTCTGTCTAGTCAGCAGAAAACGGAGATGACCCCCGGGACCTGGGCAGAGAACACGACTCTCCAAGAACCCGCGGCAACATTTAGGATGTAACCAGAAACATTTGGCCAGCGTGGTATCCAGGAAGCTACAAACCTCCCTAGCCTGCTTGAGCACACAGCTTTGAATCCTGAGCCTTCCCCTGCATCTTGTCCAATGCTTTAACTATTACCAAATACAGCCCTTTTTGGACACGCTGCCCTCACCAAGGCAAGTGTGGCTCTTCAGATCGAGGCCAGATAGTAGAATACGATCCGTATGCATGCATCAAAAGTGAAACAGAAGTCTTAGGAAAAGCTGCTGAAGAATGCCAGCTGAGGAAGAGAATGCCAACAGTAAGGCTGGTGGGGGAACTGCAATAAACAAGGCCAGGAGAGGACAATATCCACTAATAGGTGTGCTCCGCCCTACGCCATGAGCTGAACAAAAGCACGCTTCCTTCACCAGTACTTTTCCTGCCTCATCAACAGGGCACAAATGCACCAACTGCTGAAGTGTGCACAAGGAAAGAGCCTAATCTACTTTAAAACAGAGCTTGATTGAACTTACAGAAAGGACCACATGGAAAATAAAATTAAGCTTGTAATACGAGTCCTTAGGCATATCCTATATTTCTGTCTCCTAGAGATCTGAAGGAAGACTATTTGTGCCATACTTCTATCACACTGATCACAAAGCTTCAGTGCTTCTACCAGTGAAAGCGCCTGCGAGACCAAGAATTTTCTCCTCTTCTCTTCCTAAGAAAGGAGCGGAAGCCAAGCCTTTTCAGCTCTTTCTGAAGAAAGAGAGGCTGAGCTATGCACTTTTAACTATGGCTGGAATGCCTAAACCACTCGGTAAAACCAGTGCCTAAATCTGGAGTTAAAGAAGGCTTTTTTCTTAGAGGCCAGATTAGCAGGAATTGCAAAGGCCCCTCTGCTGTCACCTACACATAAAGCATGGCACGCTTTCAAGGAGGGATGAGGTACTTGAACTCCTTGCTAGGATCTAGACCCAGGGCACAGACAATACCTGTTTTCTCATGCTGGCACACTACAGTGGTAGCTTCTCTTTTTTTTTTTTTTTTAACCCAAGCCTTAGCACACAACAGTGCATAGGGAATGTCTGTCACGTTTAGCAACATATGGAGCAGGTGCTCTGCAACGTTTTGTGAACATCTGTCATACAGCTGTCTGCAAGGGAGGGTAACCAAAGCCGGGGCTCAAATGGCCTCTTCCAGCTTGTATTCCTGTTCAGCCTGATGCTGGAAAAGCTACTACTGCGATAACATCAGGCTGGGGAGCAGGAGAGGACTGCACATACCAGGGATGATATAAGCTGATTTAATTCCCTTGCTGCTCTTTTCTCCAGGCTTCCCCTTCTTCACTGGAGAAATGCAGTGCATTGGCAGGAGGGCACAGGCTGCCTGGGGACCTGCCAGTCCTTGTCACCGCTATCAGTGTCACTGCAAAGGGGAGGCTGAAGGAAGGTCTAGCCCTGGTCCAGTCATCACCACTCTTTCCTCTCCAGTAGGCAGGGAGAGTGGGAGCGAGAGGGAGCTGAGCTGCTGAATCCTGCTGCACCTCGCCACAAATATACCCTGCCTCAGTAGTAAAGGGCACCTTCCTTCTCTGTTCAGAAGCACTGGCTTCAGTCCAAGCCTGAGAGTTTCCATAGCAGCAAGACCTGATCGAATATGTACATTAACAAAAGGTTGCTTTATCAGTACCAGCCCAGAAGATTTTCTTCCAAGCTTGTGCCTAGGAGAGCAGGGTCATCCAATATCAGCTTCGCATTTTATAGGAGAGATTTGAATATGACACATGCTTTCTAGAGAAGAGCTTAGGGAAGATCAATGCTTGTGAGGCCTCATTGCTCAGCTTTCTGTGAGCTAATTTCTGGCTTCTCCTCATCTCATTTAAAAGAAGAAAAAAGTCTCCACTGGATACAGGTTATTTTTAAACTATTCCAACGCAAATGCTCCCGTTCAGCACAGCTCTCAGATCCATCAGTCAGAGACAGTTAGAAAGGAACTTACTTTCAACAGTCACAAACCATAAGGAATCAACCTAACCCACCAAGACATTTCTTGAATTCACACTAGTGAAGGGGCTCAGAAAACTCATCAACAGGCTCACCAGCAGAAAACTGTAGTCCTTGCTTTCACAGAGGGTGGGAAAAAGAAAAAAAATTTCACATCAATCCCACTGAAGAGGTTTGGCTCAAAGACTAACTTGGAAAGAATTTGTAACTCAACTTATAGACTGAATAAGCAGAGGGAACAATTTCACCTCCTGCCTCAAAAATCCTATGTTTAAAGTTTTCATTAATGCTGGTAATAAAGCATACCTGCTATTCAGTCACAGACCTTGGCCTCCTCCCCAACAGCGAGGCTGAAATAAGCCAGCCACATCCCTAAGGAAGTCCTGAAGGACTGCACGATTATCCAGGTAACTCCACCCAAACACCTCCCCAGTAGGAAGACGATGGAATGCCTATGCTGAGTTCAGCATGAGGAGGAGTACGTTCAGAAACACTGCACTTTCATGTCAGCTGTGGGTACCAAATTCTACAACCTCAACAGCATCAGAAGGTGGGACAGATGAGCAGGTAAATGCACCATGCTCATCTGCTGACACTAAGAGAATGAGTCAGAGCTGGTGATGCTTGTACCGAACCAGAGGACAAACACACCACACAGCAAGCCACTGCTGGCGGAGAAAAGGAAGGTGCGATTTTGTGGTAACGTGCACAGAGCTTAGCCAGATGGATGGCATTGGGGAGGACTGCTCAGTGCCAGGGGCAGCCCCACCAAACTGAGAGATGAGAATCCACTGCCACCAGGTGAGTGGCAGTTTCAGGTTTGTGCCACAACAGGGGCGAAGAGAACAGCTGGCACCTCCTAAGTAAGTTCTTACCTCATCTTCCCTGGTTAAAAATGCCCCAGAAGTCCCTGGAAGTGTCAAGGCCAGACCCAAGGAAGGTAACTGCTGGCCCCTGAGCTGGAAAGATGCTGTTGTCATACACACGTGCAAGCACCTCTGGAGCTTGAGCTCCCACTCACACCTCCACACAGACTTGACAAAATAGAAATGGTTGTGTACCTTAGGCTTGCGTCCCTCAGGCTCCTAGCCAGTACAGATACCCAGAAGGCTGGTGGGAAGATGGGACAAGATCCTCCCAGCTTGCACAAGAACAAGAGGAAACCTCCAGTGAAAACCACCAAAATCCCAGAAAAGGGAAGTACTTGTGCAGCAACAAAATCAGTTTTCAGGCTTGAGAGGGTGGTTGACAGGAACTGAAAGGAACAGTCAACGTGCTGCATCTTACACCTGCCACACACAGAAAGCAAAGCATAGAGGCCAAAGTGAGGATTCTGCAACAGGAAAAACAGTCAACTCCCCCGACTCAAGAGCAAGGGCACACATATACTCCACTTTCAGACCATATGTAAGCTGCCAAAGAAGAGAAAGGAGGAGTGTTTTCTGGCTCTTTGCCCTCCACCATCTCATAAGGAATCCTCAGAAGATAAGGGAAAAACAAAAGAGAAAAAACAAGACCTACCCAGAAAAACAAAATATAAAATCTATTTGAAATTAAAAGTCAAACAAAAAAGTTTCATCTACCTGCACTTCATAATTTTTTTCTGTTTTCAGAACGTGTAAAAACATTGAATTAAGGAAGAAAACAGGCGAACAGCTAGGCCTCCAGCGCTCTCATAGGGAAATGACAGTCAAAAAAATGGGGGGTTTTGACAAAAAAAAAAAGCTTGGTCTGCACAAGGAAAAAGTACATATTGATACTTTATTTATCCACCACGTTCTCTCTAGTTCTGCAAAACAGGGCAGATTTTGGGGTGGAGAAACTTTGCCTTGGTTGCCCCTTAAAGTGATCCTCCACAATGAAACCAACTCCATCCAAATGCCTGGCTCTAAAAAAAATACCCATTGTTATGTTCAGATTTCTTTTGGCACTAATCGAGCCAAATCAGTTTCTAATTCCTCCTTCAGTTATTTCTTCAGACCATGGTTACACAGGCAATCCTTTTGACAGCTGCACCAGCATGAGCAGCACCCTCCCACTCAACACTGCTCTGCTGGTACAACTGTTTGCAGCCTCACCACGAATCAAATTAGGGAACTGATCGCAGTTAAAAATAAACCAGTACTTTGTTTTGTTTTTTTTAAGGATTACTTTTCAACCCAGGTCAGATCCCCAATCTATTGTGCAGCTGTACAAACAGTTGTATCAGCACAAGGTGCCTGAATTGCTGATGGTTATCCTTGTGCCTAAAGCCAACGTTTGCATTCCCAGCTCACCTCTTATTTCATGGCTGCTGTAGAACAGGATTACTTACTAAACTGAACACGTAGGGTACTTTATTGCTGCAGCTCGCAACCACGTGGAGGGTCTCTTTAATGAGACAAAATGAGGTCACACTGATGAGTATCCTACAAGTAAGGCATGGCTACTGAGCTCCCTTAAGCTGTTGCTTGTCCTAAATTATATGTCATTTTTGCAGTCTGCATGCTGAAAGAAATATAAAAACATGACTAACAAAGTCACTGATGCGAATTAACAGCTTTGGGCCAAGTTCTGAAACAAAACTCTCCTAGAAATTGCATAACCATTAACTATCTTGGTGATCTTCCATTCAAAAAACCTCAAGCCTACGTGATGTACAGATTCCCACCGATTGAAGACTGTGACATTCAAGGAGCGGGAAGTCTATCTGCAGTTTTGGCAACTCTTCAATTGCACCTGAATTTTAATTTTAACATGGAAATACAAAAAGAAAGATGGAAAATCAGAATAAGCACTAAGCAATCATGAAACGCTAGCATGCTTTAGAAATGACCATGAGAGAAACAGACTGAAGGTTCTTTTCCCAAATTACCAACTCAAATACTGTTTGAAACAAAACCAAATGAAAAGACTTCCTATTTGATGGCTGCCTGGCAACCTACTGGAAAGGACTTGGTTCTCAGTTCTCTGCTTTCAGCTAGTGACAGGTACCCATATCGGACACACACCATTATGTAAGGCCTTCTCATTGAAAACAAGGCACAAAAGATTGAATAACCATTAAGATTTGACTTCTGGAACAGGGTAGCAGGCATGTTAACGAAACAGCTTCAGGAAACAAGATTTCTACAGTTTCTGTTGTGTCTGCTCTAGAAGGCAAGAATCACAGTCTCTAAGCTGTTCAGCAGCCTTGTTTTGTAGATGTCGTCAAATCAATCCACAAGGACACAGAAAACTAACAAAATTGGTATTTGGCAAATCTTACCCTTTGTTCCTTAACATGCATCTCAGGCTATAGTTCCATGACAGC
Source organism: Mycteria americana (assembly GCF_035582795.1). NCBI lineage: Eukaryota > Metazoa > Chordata > Aves > Ciconiiformes > Ciconiidae > Mycteria > Mycteria americana. The sequence goes on from NC_134375.1 coordinate 5,837,639, forward strand.
TTAAATAAATCTAAGTCAGCACTCTTTAAAGCCATCCTCTCTCCTGAGTCAGCACTGACACTCACCTGATCCTGCTCAGACACTAGCCTGGCAAAAAAGTTAACCCAGGGAAAAAAAAAAAAAAAGTTGTTTTTGCCAGTGTGGCTTCCTGAACTGGTTTAGTGCCAGCGCCCAACGAAAGTAAAAGGGGAGAATCATCCAGCAGGGGAAGGGCAGGCAGAAGAGTAGCAGTGCCAATTTCATGCAGTTTCAACTGTCCTGCAACCGCACGCTCAGAGAACAGTCTCACCCTGACTTTAGAGACATGAGTTGCTGCCCCCAACAGAGAGATCACCTCTCTTCTGACGTCTTCTTTACACCAGCATCAGCACTCTTGCAGACAGCTAGATTAAGTACCTGATCTGGTAGGAAACTAAAACAGCAATATATAAAACAAAACAAAAAGCCTTTAGTTTTCAGCTGGATCAGGTCCCAAACAGATCTGACCATGAGGTTCAACAATCCCCCTAGTATCAAAAGAAGGGAGAAAGTGGGAACCTGTAACTAAAGGCAAAGAAAGGAAAGGAAAGGCTAAAGTTCAACTCCAAGCAACTCTTACTCAACATAGACAAAATATCACAACAGGACTACATAACATTTATGCAAAAACACATTTGTACAAAAGATTTAATTGTACATAAAAAAAATCAGCAATCTAATTCTTCATGGTTTAGTTGTCCACAACACACCATTAATACTTAAAATGCTCTATTTCTTCAAAAATAAATCTTTAATTTATTTGTTACCAGCATTATTTTCAGAGCAAAAGCGCTACTAAAAATATATAGGGGAGAGTGAGAAACAGCCTGTTGTGATTAACTAGGGCATGACAAACAGCAGCAGCACGTGCAAGCAGTACCGGCAAGCAAAGCCAGGAGGAACAGTGACAACAACATTATACAAACAACACTGATTCATGAACAACAAAGAATTCTTAGAAACTGCTGCCTGGGTTATGTCCAAGGCTTTCTTTACCTTGTTTAAACTTGTTAAAAGTCACTTCAGAAAGGTGACCCCTTCTGCACAACCAAGCTTTTCTGGAAGCAAGAGCTGATCCATCTAAAGGGCTTTATGTAGTAAACCACTGCAACAGTTACTGTGAAGTGATCCGTAATCAAACTGGTTGCAGCAGTAATGCGTGCAACTTAAGTGCAGGTACTGCCCAGAGTAGTTGTCAATCAATATACCAGAGCTCCTTGTGTGCTGCATACTCAGAAAGGTGAAAGCCTCACCAGATATGTTGCAGTGACACTAAAGGTGACATGAAGCTGGAACTAGTAATTTGTCCCCTGCCTCACCATGAGAGGGGTCTTGTGCCATCACAACTCCCAACAGCTGCAGGTATGTACCCCTCATCTGCTGGAGACCAAACACTTCACCATCCGCTGTGCACTGCAATACCTTAATGCTAGTGACGTTATAGGGTCTTCTCAGAAGAATTTCACTTATTCATAAGGTACATTTCCTCATGATCAACATCTGGTTTAGCTAGCTCTTGTCACTGCTTGTAACACCTAACTCTGGACACAACATTGATTAAATGGTGGATTCCTGGAAGACCTAGTTTTGCCTCAGAGATGCAGCAAATTCAATTTCTGCTTGTCATCTTGCTGCCACTTGGACGACAGCACACTCAAAGAACAGTCTGGGCTACTTCCATACACAATTCATTCCTCCAAAGTTCAGAGTTAAAGCTGTGGCTGCCTCTTGAATAAGTGGCAAGTTTCCAGCACTACTCTATTTGCACAATCTTGCAAAAAAGTAGGTCTTTTTAAAGAAAACAGTATGTTCATGAGCAAAAGCTACAATATCTCTGTTCCAATAAATCACTAGAATATCATAAATCAGAAGCAAGAAGTTTATCTTAATTCTTGACTGCTGAATCTTAGGCACTAACATTGGAAGTATTTCTCTTTAAATACCAAAAACACATGTTAAAGGATTTTAAAACCTAAGAAAATTCAGTAAAGCCATCATTTAGGACAGCATTTAGACACCTGAATTTCTCACCACTCTCCAATACAAGTAAAATATAGGTGTGACAAAATAAGGCAAAGGTAAAACTGCGGTGAAGCTGCATAGTGCTAAGCAGAAGCACATGGTCCCATTTAGATGAAAGCATGCTCTAAGCGTCTCAGGAGTAACAGACTAGTATCTGTATAGAGTAAGACTTCATAACACTGTCACATAAGATTATCAACCCTGTATACACACAGCTGTCTTCTGGCAGGTAGTCTCTGCTTGTGCAAACCTGAGGCAGTAGGAGTTTTACAGAGCTCAAGACTCTTGCAGGATTCATCTAGATCTATCTTCCACTGCTGTGAGATGAAATATGAAAGAGGAAGATAAATTGATCACAAAGAGGCAGAGCTTCGCACAGGGATTGTTTCTCACTCCGTAAAAGGTGACCTCCCAAAGCCTCTTTGACTCTCCTCTCCTTTAAAAGGATTATGAATCCTACCCTTGGGAGACTCTGCTCAGCTACTGGCCCACTGATATTACGCATTAATACTATGTCTTATCTCTTCATTCTTATCAGCAGAGATATTAAAAGAATTTATAAGGTCACTGCTCAAAGATCAGGACTTTAAGTGGAACCTCTTTAAGTGGAACCTCAAGCAGGGAAAGCCACAGCCAGTGGCGTTTGGTGGGGACTCTGCTTTGTGGCTGCCACATGCCCAGCTGCGGGCCTGCTTAGTGCTTCCCTGCTCAAAAGCCAATTCAGCTTATTTGCACACGCAGGCTACTGACTACCCTTGGAAGCAGACACTTAATCAAGGAACAACTGAAAACCAGAGATCATCATATGCTAAAAATTAGGGCAAGTCTAGTGAATGCAGTTCACAGCTCCACAGCTCGTGCAAGCCAAAGACAGCCTCAGCAAGCACTAAGCCCAAGTGTATTTTCAAGAAGTGAGGAGCAACAATGCACTGCAAGAACACACTGGCATCTCAAATGGAAAGCCAAGGAGTAGACTGCACCAAATTCAATTACCTAAATCTTTGTTTTCACAGACACCAGGAAGCAAGAATTTGAGGACAATTCTTCCCCCGTTCTTCTGGTTTTTTGCACCTTCCAACAAGTCACCATTTGGACATTTCTGAATGGAGTCTGTGAAGCAAGTCTTGAATGATCCCGAGACAAACAGTAACCAAGAAATCATTTCCCTTGCCACTTCATAGCACACACACGTGAAGCAATCTATCCTGCCATGCAGGTGAACATACATGGTTTTTCCTTCATAAAGTAATCAAAGTTAAAATGCATTATGAATTCCATAGTTACCAAAGCTGTGAGGACTAGACATGAAAAGAAACCTTAACAGGTAGGAACACATTGCCAGCAAGGATGCAGAATCTCTGTGAATGGAGATTTAGGATGAGATTAGACACATATACAAGCTAATCCCAATGGATACAGTCAGTTCCAATTTGGGACAAATGGTAAAATGTTCTCAGAAGGAAAAAAAAAGTATGTGGCTAACACAACAGAAGATCGTAACAGATCTGTAAGAATACTGCATGGTTTTGGCTGTTTCAGACTACACAGTGCAATAGCTAAGTGAAGCCAAGAGTTAAGAGTTTTAACCAATAACTGCACAGAGAAGCTACAGGGTTAACCACAGAAGCACAAAAGCCACAAGGAGCTAAACCCATGAAGAATTATTACAAAAACTGTAAATGCAGAGGAGCTCAAATTACATTCCTTAAGTAGTTTTGATAAAATAAGAATGATCTACAGCTTTCCAAGAGACCACTAACTGAAAGACAAATATAAGCAGCTTGCGGTGAACTTAGATTTTTTTAATATCTGTTCTCAACTTTTGAATTATGATGCTTTTAAAACAGAAAAAACAGCTTTGATTAAAAAAATGTCAGTTGCTGCAGATAATTGATTTCCACAGAAAAATCCACAACTAGGACAAAGCAGAACTTCTAATTGCTATTTTTAATTCTGCAGTGACAAAAAACCTCAAGACAAATGTTATGTAAGACCATTAACCTCTTTGCTCATAACTGGCACCTTAATTTAGCACACTACCACACTAGATAGCTTAAACTGAATTCTTGATGCCAAAGCATACCACTGGCTGCAGCAAGGCAGTAATAGCAATAATGGAAAGGAAAAAAAATCGCAAAGCAAGCATCATATACTGAATTTTGCAATTACAGTTCCTTGGGCACAAGTAGATATACCTGAGCCTGTCCAGCTCTAATGAAACAATATTCTTTCCAGATTGGTAATCCCAAAAAAATTATCAGATGCTCTCTAGTATCTTAGGAACACTGAAGAGAAATTAAAGTACACAGCAGATCTGGACTGATAGAAAACCTCCAGCTCACCTTTTATACTAGGAAGTGGGTCAAACCCAAAGAGGCTGTAACCTGCTGAAAAGGAAATTATGTTTTGAGCAACTGTTTTTCTTCTTTACAAACTAACCTCTCAGCACTCCACACACATCCTCCATGGCAGTTTAAGTCAGGTATGACTAAAATCTCCCAAACTGCCATACATTGTACTTAACTGTAGTTCAGTGGCTATCACATACACAAATACGACTGAGTGAAAAACAAAACAAGGTAATCTTGAAGAACATCCATGTCATACCCCCCTCCCCCAAGAAAAGACAGATTAATCTTCCACACTGATAATAAGCAAGACAGATGAATTTCAACCAGACAGCCTCTTAAATACTGTCTTCCATCCATTCTTATCACATTGTAGCAAAGAATTAAATGCAGGAGGAAAAGAAAGACTGATTAAGAGCCTACTTTTAGAAGCTATTGTCCTGCTGTGTGGAAAGAGCTCTCTCTCTGAATCACCAGTTCATCCTCCTCTGACTCCATTTACTCCTCACAATTCCCTGATGTGCTTGAATTCATACTCCACCCATCCAGACTGTAATGTCCCAACTTGCATACAAGAATACTGTGGGAGTCAGCATCAAAACACTCAGTAAACAAGCTAAATGGCCTCTAGTGCTCTTCCTCATCCACAAATCCGATTATTTTATCACAGAAGACAATGAGGTGGGTCAGACACAACTCACCTTCGGTAAATCCATACTGACTGTTCCCAGTCACACTCCATTGCCCAGAAAGGCGTACCAAAAGGACCTGACCCACGACTGTCCCCGGGACCAGCCTGTAGGTCCCTGCATTATCCTTTGGGCCTATTTTGAAGACAAGTGCAACATTTGCCTTTGTCAAGTGATCACAGACATCCCAGCACCTCTGTGACTTTTCAAAGACAGCCAAGATTGGCATCACTGTGACACAGCCAGCTCAGCACCTTTGGGTGCAGCCCATCAGGTCCCATGGACTCACATGGCTCAGACTCTCTTGAGTAATCCCTCACTCTGTTTTCATTTGCTTCTGATTGCTTGAACCCTGCCTCTAAACACAGGAGCCCAGGAGACCTCACCGCTGAAGACTTAGGCATAAAAAGCACTGAATACCTCAAGCAAGTCTGTGCCAACCATCACTCATTCAGCCATCTCGTTCAGCAGATTCTTTGTTTAGCCTTTTACTGCTGACGTAGAGGTAGAAGCTACGTCATAATTACCAGGGATGTTGTAATAAGCACTATCCTGAGAGAAAGCAGCTGTTTCCATAATTCAAAGACAGAAATGCAGACTAACATAGCTGAGTTTGTTCTGTCTGTATTCCAGGTTGCCAAAGAAACCACAGGTCTCTCTGCAGGATGTAAAACCAACTTGCTGGAGAGTTGCATGACCCCATTTTGAAAATGTTTGGCAAAAAAGCCTGCCTCTCACTGTTGGCCAGGCTGAGTGAATTTAGCAAAGGGAAGTTGGCTCTGTAAAGAGCAAACCTAGGCCCTCCTGAAAACGCATAAGAAAGTTTCATGGAGAATCTTCTTTTCAGCTTTAATTAAAGACGAAAAATCTAGATGACGGAATAAGGAACTAAGATTTTTACCCAGTTAGATGCCAACTAGCCAGACTGCTCTAGGTATAGAAAAGGAGATGCTTTATGATGACTCCATATTCTCATGGTTTTTACATGCATAATATCTCAGTATATCAGATGAGGGGGAACAGCAGGAGAAAACTCAAAGCTGTTCTAATGGTCCCCAAGAGAAAGAAGAACCAAAGGACACAAAATGCCTGCGGCCTAGGTCATTGCTGCAGGCTTCTGGCATTGAGCAGGCATCTCGTTGTGCCATGCTCACACTGCCAAAGCAATGGCAGTGCCTGCTGTGTCTGAAAGCTAGCACGGAAGTGTAACACAAGCAAACAAAAATACATTTTATCAGACTCCAGAACTCGCAAGTCTCCCCTGCCCCCTCCTGGGAACAAAGTGGATTTGAAAATTTCAATATCTATTTCCAATGATAAAATTGTTTACTTGGGCAAACAACCAAAAGAAAACCAGAAAGAGCTTTTGCCTCAAGCAGGAGTCCCTTCAGCAAAGACATGGATATTATTAAGTACATCTCCTTCAGCAGCAGAGACAGACTCAAACGGGATTTTCTTTACCCATACACTGAAGTCACTGACAGAAACTCATGCCTGCCAGAAAATGGCCTGACAATTCACTACAGCTCAACTGTTATGACTAAGCCAATTCATTTCCTAGGTCACGCTGCAGATGCGCAATGCAGACTCCCTGTCCTTTACTCCAATATCCCCACTACTTACTTCTGCAAAATAAAAAAAAAATTTAAAAAAGATAGCAACTACAGCAAAACTTGCATAATACGCATTAACTGCTCATAAACCTTCTCCACAAGTTACGGAAACCACATTCTGTTAAGCTGCTGACCGAGCCCTGACTTAAGCAAAAATCCCTTTGCAGTGACTTGCCACCCCACATATTTATGTTGAGATCTTAAATGCAAAAGACAAACAGACCTCATTAGGGCCAGAGGAGAAAAATTCTCCCACCTGCCTCTTTCTACCACTGCTAACAAGGAAAACATTGTGCTACTGTTTGTCCATGCATTTTTGCATTTCACAGTGTTAAAAAAAAAAAGTTGCACTTTCCTCTTCACCTCCAGAGTGCAGTCCTGCAATACCCTGCTCCTCAGAAAACTCAAGCAGATATTCAAACACTTTTCCTTTGTCTCTGCTTTGCATGTGGGCTACTGAGGAGGAAAGCTAAGCAAAGACCCCACATCCCACTCCCAGCTGTGACAAGGAGAAGGGAATTTCCAAAGGAATGGAGCACGGCTACTGTTAAGCAGCCATTTAGGAACTGCAAAGAGAAGAGTTTCTCATTTTGAAGAGACTGACCCCGCAATAGAGATCCAGGAACTCTATCCAAAGAGCACATTGTGAGCAACGACACGTTCCGGGCTCTCCCCTCCTTTTGCAAAGTCAGCTGGTAAGGAGCAGAAGCTGGCTCCAGTACTCAGGAAGCAGCACAAATGTTTTGTTTCCTAGGAATTAGGACAACATCTAGATTTAAACCTACCAAGTCTGACAGTTATGCATCAAAGCCAAACACAAACTTGCCACGAAGAACCATCACAAGCAAGCTAATCTCACCCTTAAGGCCTTTCAAAACCAGCATTTAATTTGGTTCGCTTCAAGCTCACTGTAAAGCAGCTTTACAATTCCTACAATATGCTGTGGGGTGTGACACCACTCTGATCCATCTCCTCCTCAGATCTATACACTTGCCCTTTTTCTGAGCTGTCTGAGAATTAATTATACAGAAATTAACAGTGTTAGATAAAGGGATTCCAAGCAACTGGCTCTCTTAAAGGAACTGAGGACTACAGGATCTCTGCCTTCAGGAAATCTGCAGCAATGGCCATTCAGTACAACTCATGCTGTTAGAGAACAAGCTTAAGATCCAAACAAGCAAACATCAGTGCTACGCCCATCTTCTCACTTGTGGCCAGAAACAAACATATGCTTAGCCACGGCGTGGGTTCTACCTCTGCCTCTTGTCACCACTAGACCACATCAGAGCAGCATCCTGACCTGAGCAAGTTCTGCCAAAACTGCAGGTGATACACAAACAGCAGCTTTCAACAAAAAGATTAATACTCTGACTTTAATACATTGTTTGCATAAGCTCCACTCACCCCTCCATGTAAAGCAAGGCAGTAACAATAAGCTTCACAGCCTCACGCAATCTGGAATTTCACTACCCAAGAGGACTTTAATCTCACATGTGCAGGCAGAGATATACCAGGGCATTTCGGCAATCAGAACCGAGTTTGAGTGTGAATGGAGGGGCACACGCATTAGAATTTTCTCTTTCTCTGTCTTACTGTGAAGATAAAGCTGAAAACACATTTTGCTTCAGCTACACTTGTCTTTTTCTACATGGGGAAGCTGACAACACTTACATTTGGCAGGCCCCAAATGGCAGCATGGGGTTTTACCAGACAGCCCAGCTTTTGTTTGAACACTGTTAAAACATTTAAAGCCAGGAGAAACACAGCAATTCTTACATCTCTCCACTGAAGTTTAACAGGTCAGCAAAGTGCTCAGTTGATTTGGTTAAGAGATTCTTTAGGTAATCATAATCTGAGGTCATCCAAATGGAAAGACAAGAACTAGGAATAGGCTACTGGTTTTGGTACTTCCACTGAATGTTTCAATGATCTTGGTCAAACCATTCAGTCCTGGTGTACTTCAGCCATCAGCAAAACAGCATTTCAGAAAGGAACAGCAGGATAGTCAAGTAAACTACCCGTATACTGTTTTGAAAAGACTGCAGTTTGGTGATCCTTTTATTTTCCATGATCCTCTTGCGCTCCATTTCAACTTAGTCTTACCATTATAATTAAATTCTCAAGATTTTAAGAATTTGTGTCCTAGTCCATCAACAATTGAATTGAGTTTGTTACTACAGACTCAAATTAGGGCACCTCTTTAATACAGACTCAAATTAGGGCACCTCTTTCAAGTGAATGTGGTGCTGTTTGGCTGAAGAACCAAACCCTTTAGCAACTTTTCTGCTCAAATGGCAAAACCAGAAAATCTAGGAGCACATCAGTTCCACAGAACATAAAAGCAAGATTATCCAAACAAATTCACTTCACCCTGGTAAACAAATTCTTGTGCCAAAAGCACAAGGAGCAGCTGTTATCTAGTGGTTTCTTCTCCTAACGTAGTTCCGAGACACTGACATTAAACAAAATTTGGGGCTTGCTTAAGCATCTGAAAAAGGTCAAGAGAGGCAGAGAAATCCAAGGCAGTCAGATGTACAGTACTCCAGCTTATATCAATGCTCAGGACACAGCTTTATTTATTGTATGAGAAAAGGGAACTGCAGGTTGCCCTGCAATGCCGAGTGGACACCCATTCTGCAATAAATATAGCAAGGTTTGTAGGGATAGGTAAAATCTTTTATTAGACCATCCTGATAAAGGATGCCCTCCTCTCCTGATGCAACCCCTTCTATTTTTACACCGCTGATGAAAAAATTAATTCAGCTGGAAAAGACATATTTTGGGGCCCTACTTTTTCTACCCAATCCTTCTTTCCTTGGAAAAAGCACTAGTCACAATGGCAAAAAAAGCACTCGCATCACTGTCTACTTCTCAATACCCTCAGCAAAATAAGCTTTACTTTAAAAGTGCTGTTTTATCACAACGGTATCTACATTAAGGGATTCCACTGGTAGAGCTGCACTAGGCAAGGATGAACATGCTGATTAATGCAGCTGTCCCAAGCATTTGTAGCAGAAATGACCTTATAAGCACGTCCACAGGGAGTTAAAGCCACATAATCACGTTGCAAATCCATGCCCCCTACTTGATATCAGTTTAATTTTCCTAAGCAGATGACCGTTAAGGGTCACAGGCAAGAAAACATGAGCTGTAACTTCCCAACTTGACACTTCATTGGGATTTTTTCCCATGAGAAAGTACCAAACAAAGATACATTCTCATACACAGTACATCCTCTTGTACGGTCAATCCACTTTAAAAAAAAAAAAAAAAACAAACACAAACACACACCACAGAGAGGAGAAGGAAAGAGAAAAATCTGAGCTCCATGTTAGGGAAAAAAAAATTTCAATGCAGGTGCTGCAAGAAAGTAAACAATGCCATGGAAAATACAGTGATGAAGTGCAACATTTCGTTTTTGAGGTTTTGAATAGGAAATAACTTAAAGTTTCTGTCATAACAAACATATTTTAGACAAAGACAGTGCACTAAAGCTAGCACATAATTTAAGTAAAATATATGATACAGTATCTGATGGCCCTTAAAGCTAAGGTAGCAGATTTTGTTTGAAACTAGCTACAACTCTAAAGAGAATTTCATACAAGGATACTCTCACATCCCTTGAGACATTACAAAATCCAATATGGCAAAACATACATGACACACAACTTGGGGTCATGGAAGGGATTTTGATCTGGGCTTTTTGTTACCCTGCTACTCTTCTGGGAATCAGCATAATCTGCAAGACTCTCAATCACTCATACTGAAAATCTTAAAGCTGTTAAAATACCTCAGGGGTTGTTTTGTGGCTTGCAGTATGCTCTGGAAGGTAAAGGGCAAAGAATTAAGAGAGATGCACCCGCCACTTGAGTGAAAATGAAAGGCAATCTGAACCTGAGGCTATCTTCTCTGAAGATACATGAACTGGACGGCTAGTCACAGCTTCAAGCTTGACAAGATGCTATGCGTTTTGAAGGGCAAAAAACGAAACTTGGCATTTAAAAATGTCTCCAAGATCATTTTACAAGACCAGGAGCCAGCACCGCCATCCTTTGGTGCCTTCTTCTAGCAAACCTCACACCTCCAAGGGAGCCAACTCTAGCTTTGCAAAAAGAAATATTCAAGAAGGGAGCTCCTAGATGCCAAAGCAGCAGTCCCTGAACACAGTTCCCCCTACTGTATTTCTTAAGCTCCTTCCAAAGGAAGGGACCTTTAATAATCCAAATCTTCATTACTACTCTCCTTATACACTGACACTGGACAACAGGCCTCTTTGAATACTCTACCACACCAGCCAGTTCTGTTCTAAAAGTCTGAAACAAGAAACTCCTCCCTTTCAAACGAAGTGAAGAATCAAACAAAGGAAGCCTATATTTAACTTCCTGTTTGCTGCAGCAGTTGCAAACAAGTTCTTATAAACACTCTACAGGTCACAAATGTCCAGTATCTTACCTAAATGTTAAGCTACTGAAGTAGACCACAAAGCTCTTTCCAACAGGCTTTCTAGAGTGCCACTTACAAGGGCTGAGGCCACTGGCTAAGTCACAGAGTTGTAAGGCCAAAGCAAAAAGAAAATATTATTGTCAAATTGGCTTGCGTCTATTTATTAAAGTGCAACACCTGCATGCATATATACGTATATATATATATAAAAATAAATAAATAGCTTTTGCCCCATATGCTAAAAAAGCACAGCACACATTCATTTGGAAGACACACAGATTGTGGCAAGTTTGCTTTTAATAGCAGGTTTGTCTCAAGTGTATAAAAGCTACCTTGATTTTTCACACCTTAAATTCCTCTAAAGATACTGGAACACCGTGTTGCAGCTTCTACAAAACATCAGTCTACCGAATCAGATGTATTCTCACAGCCATCTGGGTTACAATACATCCTGGGCCATATATAGCTAGGGAAAGCAAATTTACTCTTCAAGTTTCTTCTCCAGTTCAATAGAGTATGATAACAGGGGCCAGAAGTGTACCCTCTCAGACTGAAAGCCACAGACTAACAAGCACTATGGGTAGAAAATAACACACAGTTCCCTTCTCTGACGATCATAAGAAAACTGCGAATGATAGCAAACCTGAAACAACAGAAACTGGTTTTCACTCACAGAAGAGTCAACCTGCCAAGCTCACTACCGTAAGATGCTGACCTTATCAGAATTTTTTAAAAGGTTTTGAATTTTCTTCTGGTTGTCATGTCACAATAGGATGAAGTACAAAAACCACAAAGTCTGTAAACACTTCACAATCTAACTTGTAACCTTTAATTGCCAGGTTTTAGGAAGGTATTTTAACTGCAGTCAATAAAGAGCTTGGTTTACTTTTGGCTGGTGAACGATACAATACCCTTAACTATTTTAACTAAGAATATTTGAGTCGAGCTGCATTTACAAATCAGAATTAATTTTTAAGATAACTGGGTTTTGTTATTAGGTGAATCAAGTTGTCAATAGGTTCACTGTATTCTCAGCTGCTGAAATACAAAAACTGCTGAATCTGACACATACAAAAGTGTCGGTCCTAAGGATGCTACATGACTAATGAACAGACCACAGGAACAAAAATACCTGTGATCTTACTTAACTAAAGCTAAGAATAATTAAGGGGAAAAACAGAAACCCCAAATGCTGCTATTACAGGAAAAAAAAATACCAGCATGCATAGCACCTGAAGAAGAAAGAGTGAAAACTATTCAGATTCCACATGGTGCACAACAGTGGTACTTCTTCAGTCTGACTAATGGAGTTAGAGGTTTTCTCTCAGTTCTGGAAAAATAAAAGATGCGTAAAGCATGCCTGATAACACTTATCAGTCCAGATTTAGCTTAGCTTCAAATTTTAATAAGTGTATTCAGGTCAACACTTGTGGTAAGAACTGCAAAATACTAAGACCTCAATTACATAAACAAGATTTGTACCCAACCAAAGAAAATGCCACTTGCACAGCATAAGAAAAAACACAATATTTGGTCCAAATGGGAAACAAAGCAAACCATTCCAATATTTGCAAAAGTAAGGGTAGCCATAATCATTTTGTATATGGTCACATCTAAGCAAAATCCGCATATTCAAGATTAACCTGATGTGGGTTTTATTGTGGGAGGTGTGGGGGTGTTTAAGAAACTGTCTAAAAAAATCTGCATATGTAGTGTTTCAACACAAACTGTGCTTCAGACTGCTTTAACAATTCCTTTGAGACAGACTCAAAAGACAGAAGTTAAAAGGACTTTTTTCCCCCCTACGTTGTGGAATGAGAGAGTCAAGCCCCGTGAATGTGACAGGCATACCTTCCTCAGATCTGCCATGTAGCTTTACACACAGACCACAGTTCGGAAGAGTGAAATATACCTTCCACCTGGCAGCAAGTGTTGTTGAGAGCCTTCCAAAGCTCCAGGACTTTACTAGTTTTACTTACAATCCACAACTCAAACCAACACAAGACCTCATCTTCTGCAATAGCTCCAATATTTTTATTGAAGTTACTCTTTGGTTTGATTCAGCCACTGACTAAGACACAGGACTATGTAGCCCCCTAGGCTTCTCTCCCAAATCCTTCCTGCTTTAAATAACTCACTGACATCTGCATTCACTAGTGCACTGACTTTGGTGCTCGAAGCTGCTTATCACCTATAGTTAGCTGTAATGAGATCATGACTGCCTCCCCACACATGCTTAAGCTGCTTAGACAGTACTGTCAAAGGACACAGAACAAACAACCAGCCCTATCTTCTTGTGCCTTTCTAAGATTTCTAAACTCACTTTTTGGAATGCTTGACAATACTTTGATACCAACAGTGGACAATGCTAATCGGAATTAAAGATTACATTGTATTTTGCTTAAACCCACTCTGGCAGTTTAAAAAAAATGGGGAAAATGCAGCTCAGCATAGAACTACAGGGGAGAAAAAGAGAAATGTCACAGCAGAATATACAAGCTATACAATAGCTCACCTTTAGATCAGCACTTAAGTCAGCTGTGACAAAGACACAGGAGCATCCCCTGCAGAGAAGGCACTGCATCTCTCCTCTCCCTACCCCAGGAAGGCAGTTGTGGAGCTCGGCATCTTTGGTCATTACCTGTTGCACTTCAAACTAGCAAAGACCATTAGTCAAAAGGTCAGGGGCCTCCCCACCAGAAAAGTGAACTGTGCAACACAACCACTAAACATGCTGTCTCCCAAGAAAACGAGGTCACTCGAGTCTGCTGGCAAAAAAATGCTTATACCACAAACAAATGCTTATACCACAGGTACTACTACTGAGTCATATCTTTGTTGATAAAAAACTGGGAGAAAACAGATATGCTAGACTTTCTTCCAAATTTAGAACAGCACAAAGTAAGCCCTTTCAGCCTGGAAGACTATCAAGCCAGCCTATCATCTTTCAGCAAACTAACCTCAGAATAGAAAGGAAAAAATAAAAACCAGACAATGAATGATAGAGTTCTGAAATCATCGTAAGATAATTCAGCTGCAATTCAGCCACCTAAATGGCTAGAATTGCTAGAGCATAAGAGCTGGTCTCCAAATCTTGGAAGCTTAGTTGTTATTACAAAGAACTGACACCAATTTGATTAAAAGTTAACAAATATAAAACAGGACCAAGCTTTTCACTCTGTTCTAGTGCACTTACCTGGGCATTCCTGTAGTATCCTCCAAAGATAAGAGCACACCTCCCACAAACCATATCTACATATACTTACTTGAAGGGTAAAATTACAAAGCGAGAGGTAAAAAGCAAGCAGTTTATTTCTCTTTGCATTATATTTAAGGTGGCTGCATATGTATACCGGGCAAAACAGAAAAAAGTTACCTTAGAGATGTCACCCAAGCTCTCTCTGTTGAGCAGTCACTGGAATATGGAGCCAACCTCTCACAATCAAGAGGGAGCAGGACGCCAGAAGCAAGTCAGCCTACAAGATGTTGTATGGAAATGAGTTAGCAAGTGCTAAATTAGCTTTTATTTAGATCTTTACTTGCTCATCAACTCAGAATGTTTTGAGAGCATGCTTTCCCGCAAGTCTGGGACCAGAATTCACGAGCTCCTTTCAAATGCTCTCACTCATTCGTCTGGGCTCCGACAGATGCTCTTTACCAAACATACCATTGGGGCTGAGGGGACCACTGCCCCCATCTGCCTCCTCCATACCTCAGCTGATTACCAACCAGAGGGTGGAGCAAAACAGGATGCATGCCTGTTCTTCATCTGGCCTGGTTCACAAGACACTGATGGGTATTAATGAAGAAAGGCTGAAGCATAGTATATTAAACTGTGGCAGCTGAACAGGCACTGCTGTAGGCCCTAATACAAGGGTAGTAGCGCTTGGCAAAGAAGCAGGACAGCTGGTAGAGGAGATAACCTTTCTAACTACAAAAGCTAAATCAGAGACAGCTTATCTATCAGAGCTCTCAACCACGTGTAGTAACATCCTACCAGGATAGGCACATCACACCTCATAACCTTTTTCACTGCTTTTATCAGATTTGGTTGACACAGATCTTCTACTAATATAATTATGGCAGCTACGCCCATGTTATTTTTGAACAGAAACAACTGCACCAATGTTAACTACCATGGATAGCATTATACAGAGGCATCCTATAATAGCCAAGCTTATTCCTTTACTCCCAGACAAGGGGATAAAATCATTTGTTGTGAATGAAACTGACCACATACTGACAGGGTTATGCAAAACAGAAGAAAGCTTAAAGAAGCTTGTCTTTTATACACAGTTAATGCCACTCAAAATGCATATAGACAAGCCTACAGAAATAAATGAAGGCAAGTGACTTGCACCTTACTACTATCTGCAGAGTAGTTCGCACTGATGGGGACTATATAGGAAGCACTGGCACCCCAACATGCCAATTAAGAGAACTGCATCTATTAGAAAGTACATCTACCCGAACAGCACGCTGGGAAAGCCAAAAATAACAGCTGCTGCCACATCAGAACAGCACAAGCACTGCGTACAGGAGATGCCTGCAAAACAGAAACTAAGCAGCCATGCACAAACACTTCCTCTTCCTCCCCCACCACCCCTACGACAGCAGCAACAAACCCGAGATTAAACACTTGCCAGCGTCCTGCTCTGCATTCCTGTCGCATCAGAAACATAAAAGAGGGAGACTGCTAGCTGTTCCTCCATACATCTGAAGGGTTCCTTAAGTTTACAGGAAGTAATACAAATACTTGACATGATTCTTGCTGAGGTTTCTGTTGCATTTTCTTCTTTTCTTTCACTCCTTTACTCTAGCTCGCTCATTTCAAAGCTCACTCAGGACCCCTTGTATTTACTAGGCTTGGTTTTGATACATTCCTTCTCAAAGACTGAAGAGTCAGAAATAAAAGCAGTTGTTCCTAGGCATGTCACATTATATAAACAAGGAAGCACAGAGCCACAGCTCTACTGAGCTGCCACACACAAACTCTGCAAGTCAAGTTTAAATCTAAACCCTGCCCAGCACCAAGACTGACGGTGTGACACTGTCAAATGCAAGAGTAAACAAATCAGGCTGCAGTTTTCTGTCAATACTAACTTCTGAAACTATAAATCCCAGCATCAACACTCAGCCATGATGCGCATGCCTGAAACACATTACAAGCTAATTCCCGATGGGCAGACTGGGGGAACGCAATGGCAGCAAGTGAAGTGCCTGGGTTACAATGCAATGCCCAAGCAATGGCCCAAACAAGGCCTCTGTCAGATTTTCTATGTCTTCAGTATCCGCATTTCAAACACAGATGGAAGAAACATACCTCCTCTAGAACACAGGCTGTGAATATTCAACTTCAAACTTACCACCTACATTTCTTATTCCAATGGAAACTACAAGACAGTGCCGCCCCGTACTCCAGTGTGCCAGCCAGAACTCACCAGGTCCACGACAGCCTTTAGACGCAGAGAAATCAACTAAAAACTGAAATCTAAAAAGACAAGTGACCAAACCTTTTTACAAACATGTGGTGATCCCCTGAACCAAAGAGACTGTGTCCTGTAAGCAGGTGGTCAAAAAACAGCTCCAAGCTTGTACAGGGCTCGTCATCTCACACTAGTCAAGCTCAACAAGGTCACATTTTCAGAGTTCGATAATTCTACCCGAAATGAATAAGCTGCATATGTGGGGGAGGGAAGCAGAGAAGAAACAAACTAGGCAGCTCAGATGGGATGAGAATAGCATGCAATGCATGATTAAGAAATCATAATGCTTGTTCAGAAGGCTAATTAACTGATTAAGGGTGCAGATAGTACTTCAGCCTGGACATTTTTCAACCTCTGAGTGCTTGCTACTCTAACCTTGACTTCTCACTACATGCAATGCAATACAGAATAACTTTCAAGTCAGTTGACTTACACAATCTGCCATGAGAGGGGATGCCAAAGCACATCTAATTTTGCTTTCTATAATATTTTTATAAGAAAGACATGCCCAGTACTGTCATCCTGATGATGAAGCACACAATGATACTATTCACAAAAGTAGCAGGAAAGAAGCATGGACGCTACTGTTCCATTTAATTTTTAAATATATGTAAATATGTTATATAAAAATATAATTTTAAAATACTAACTAAATATATAAAAACACGTTGTTGCACTGTTTGACAGTCGCAGTGTAGGTTACCCTGGACAAGAAGACTCCATTCCACCACCAGCCCCATGTTCCCACCATTGCCCTTGCACCAGCAAAATCATTTAAGCACCCACAAAGCTGGGGAGAAAAAAAAAAAAAAGTCAGTTTATCTTCAGTTTGATCAGTTCATGTCAGGGAACTCTGATTCCCACCTGTGGAAACACCCCAGCTGGCACCAGCGACAGGGCAAGAACCTCCTGTTAGTTGCAGTCTATACTTACATGAGCTTAAAGTGACTGTGAAGCTACACGCAGGAGGTGGCACAACCAAAACTCCTGGTGACTGGAAGCTGACCCTAGAAGCTGTCCCCTTTCTCATCTCAACAGTGAATCGTGCTTCACTTGCTCTTTTTCTATCTAAGAAACATACAAAACTGTCACGAGGTGCCTACTGGATAACCAGAGCAGAAACTAACTTAGGAAAGACACGTGCACTGTTCAGAAGAGGGTCCTACCAGCACATGCTACCCTTTTCACCCCTGTAGTCATCAGGGATTCCTATGGTAATGACCTCGTATACATCAACTTCCTGCTCAAGGAGCCAAGGATCACTTCCCCTGCTCTCCCCAAAGTCCTTATTAGACAGGAAATAAAGGCAATGCCATGAAAACGGCACTTCAGATCTGCCTAACAGGCTCTAACCAGGATGGCATAGGCTGTTCATCCATGCACCTGGAAATGGTTGTGCTGAAAGGCCGGGGAGGTTAAGAAACACTCTAACACTATCAGAAGAAAAATTAGCATTAGGATAATTCAAAACATTGACAAAACAAGAGTTTTATGCAGTTGGAACAGCAACCCAGTGTTATCTTGCTATATACAGAGTTCACACTTAATCTCTTCAAAACGTACCACTTTCCTTCCAGCTCCAAAACAAAGCACTTACCTTAGGTCAGTGCTAAACTAACCTGGCCACAGAAAAATACTTCTCAATCTCAATAACAAGGAACTGTCACACAGGATTAGGATGTCCCTAATAGACCTATTTAGGGTTATAGTGACAACATCTAATAACCGACATATCTAATTCTAAAACACTTCCAAGCTCCTGACAGAATTCTGTAAAAGGGAAATCAAAGTCTTAGTTCAGTGACGTATAACAAGAATACAGTATTTTTCTCCATCAAAAATCTGACCATACGCACATAGGTCAGTATATCAGCTGCAGATGACAGTTCAGTACAAAAAGACTTGCACAAGACATTATAGTATATTATTTTGTGAGACAAGCTACCAACTAAGTTTACATAAATAGGCCTACCGACTACAGAAATATTACATTAGGAATGAACAGAGACCCAAGCCCACACCGTTCTGGCACCGTTCAGTGCTTTGTTAGCAAAGGCCAATCTTGGAATTCAGCTTTGGAAGCTCTGAATACCAAGTTAAGCCAGGTGAACCTGAATGGAAGAAAAGCAGATGGAGCAGAAACACAGCAAGACAAGCTGAAATGAGAAAGGCAGCACATACTAAAGCATATTGCTGGAAAGAAAAATGGGGGCCTTGCTGATTCAGAGCTTTAAGATGGAGGGACACTGAGCCTGGCACCAGTTTAAATTCAGAGTAGCTGAAAACTGAACAGCAGTCAGTATCGCCTCTCCTAATTCAAGTCCTACTTGGAAACCCCAGGGAAGGTTGTTGGTTATGGTCCAGGTCTGCAGACCCATGAGCACATCCGCCTCGGGGGACTGCCAGGCATCTTCCGGTAAGCCATGGGGGCAGCCAGCATTACCAGGGCCTGCCCACACCCCCTCCTCTGCAGGGGTGACAGTACGTTGGGACGCAGGAAGGGCCCCCAACCCCACCAGCTTCCTCACCATGTTGGTTTCATGTTACCACCGTGGTTTGCCGAGTTCCTTCCTGCGCGCTGCTCCTGTGGAACGGAAGGGCACAAAGGAAGGGGACGCTAGATCTGCTTGCCAGGCAGGGCCCCCGGCAGGAGCACCACGGCCCTGCCCAGGCACCGTGCTGCCCTCGGGGCCGCCCGTGCTGAGCCCAGCTCCCAGAGCTCTCCCCCCGCCGGGGGACGACCCTCCCGCCCTAGCTGTGCCCCAAACGCGCCTCGCAGGGGCAGCACCTGGCTCGCACCCCCACACACACCCCGCAAACACGAGGACGCGCCTGGCTCCCCCCTTCCCCTCCTCACGGCACCGCGCCTGGGTTCCCCCCCATGGGTCCATCCCTTCCCCCCCCACCCCCAGCACAACGCTCGGTCCCCCACCTCATCCCGACTCTTCATGGTGCCTGTGTGGCCCGTCCCGCCCCGTGGGGCCGCGCCTGGCTCTCCCCCTCCTCAATCGGACCGCGCCGGGCTCCCCCCTCTCCCATCCCGCCTTACGGGGCCGTGCCTGGTTCTCCCCTTCCTCCCCTCACAGCAGCACGCCCCGTTCTCGCTCCCTCCCTGCAGGGCAGCGTGCCCGACCCAGCCCGCCCGCCCTTCAGCATGCCCCGAGCCCTCGCCCGCTGTGGCTCACCGGAGCCGGCCCTGCCTGCCCAGCCGGGGGCTGGCGACACCGAGCCCCCAGCACCGCCGCTCCCCGCCACCCGCTCCCTGCCGTTCGAATCAACAACAAGATGGCGGCGGCCGAGGGGGCGGAGCCCCGATGCTGGCCGTCATAGCAACCGCACCGCCCAAAGCCCGCCCCGCCGCCTCTTGCGGCAATCCAAAGCCGATCCCCGCCCACCGGGGGCGCCTTAGAAACGCTGATAGGTCGAAGTCACCGTCACTCAAGCGCAGAGCCGCTCCGCCCCTTTCCCTGCGCGGCCTGCCTCCCGATGGCCGCTCACGTTAGGCACGTGTGACGCCCTCCAGTACCCCGCCTCCCCGCGGGCTGCGCCGCCTCATTGGCTACCCGCGGGGGGACGCTTGGCCAATGGGCACGCCGGGCGCGGGCCGCGGGCCCTGCACAGCCGGGGCGGTGCGCGGCGGGAGCGCGAGGCGGGCGTGTGAGGCGGGGGCGGGGGCGTGAGGCCGGTGTGTGAGGCCGGTGTGTGAGGCGGCGGTGTGAGGCGCGGCCTGCCGGGACACAGGTCCGCTCTCCCCCCGCGGAGGCCGGCTTCGGAGACAGGTCTCACACCACAGCCCGCTGCATCCACCTTCCCCCGGGGTCTTGAGCGAGTGCGGCGGCCCCGGAGGGGCAGCACGTCCCGCTTGGTGCGGTGCATCCTGCAGGGTCAGCCGGGCTAAACCCAGCTTCCCTCACTGCAGCCTGGCCCCAAACAGCGCCTCGCGCTTGGCTGGCCCCTTGGAGCAGCAAGTGGAACGTGTTCACACACCAATCCGGTACAATAAAGGTTTAATTCCCGAATGGTCACAGTTCCTGTGGGCTGAGGGCAAGGACACCCCTTGGCAGAGTCACACAGGTGACCCCTCCTCACGTGAAATTTCACGGCTGGCTCCTGCCCTCCCCTTCCTAGCCACCTACTCCCCAAATCAGTCTCTTTCCTCTTATCCCGCCAGCGCTTCGTTTCCCTGGGAGCTGCCGGGGAGACATCCCGTGGCGCGCTCCTTTGAAATTCAAACAACCGGTTTCCCACCTCCCTGCACTGACTGACTCCTTCAAAGCGCTCTCGCCCATTCGACAGGCCCTGCTAACTCCCCCAGCATGTCGCGCTTACCTGCGCGCGCGCTAATTCGCTTTTCCTCCCGATTAAGAAACCTGGCCCCTCTGCCGACCAGCTGCTCCTCCCACCCGCTGGTGCCTGGGAGAGCTTGAGGGGGAGATGGGACACAGGGCAAAAGTTCTTCAAAATTACCCATGGTTGAATTTTCTTGCCCCAGATCACATCTCTGCAGAGGACTGCCCTGGCTGGGTCACATCCAGAGGCTACGGAGACACTGCCGTGACCAGAGCAGACCCTGCTAAAATCCTCAGCACATTTTTTGCAGTGCCAACCCCAGTCCGGGGCCAGCGCTGCCGTAACCGCCATCCCGGTCCTGGGTTGTGCCACCCACATCCCTGACTGGAGACGGCGCTAATGACGGCCACAGCCAGACAGCCACCGGTGGGACTGCTCGGCCACGGTGCTCCCCACGGCAATCACGGCAGCGGGTGCAATCTCTGCCACCATTTATTGGGTCTGCGCTAGCCGGGGCAGTTTGGGGGCTGGCTGCACCCTGTGAGCAGCAAGTGTGGCCGCACAGGAGGATCCCCTCCTCCTCCCAGGCTGGAGGGCCACAACCGGTGTCTGCCAGCGCCCGGTGCTCTGCCCAGCACGGCCTGTGGGGAGCTGGGGGTCACAGGGAGTCCCTCGCTGGGTCGAACCGCTCAGATCCAGCGCCGTGCCCCGGTCACGCTGTTGAAGAGATAGTCCCTGCCGGTGCCTGAGATGGGAGGCAGCACTCAGCCCTCGCCCCGTGCGTGCTGTCCGGATGTCGCTGCCCAGTGCCGGTCTCTCCCGTCCCTCAGACCCCTCTGCCCCGAGGGACGCAGCCTGAGGCTGCAGGGGCCATGGGACAGGGCACTCACGCGGGTCCCGGGCACGGCCATCGAACTGTCCCTGTGCAGAGGAGAGACGGGAGAGGGTGCTAGGGCCCCAGGGTGACCACCCGCGCCCCCGGCAGGGTGCCCGCCCTCGCCGCCATGGCACACACTTACTGGGCTGCCGGCATGGGGGCGGCTCCGCTCCTCCTTGCCACCCCTCTGCTCCGCCATGTCCCAGAAGCTGTGGAGGGGGCAAGGGGAGGGCACGCCGTCGGTGACGGGCCCTCAGCCTTGACCCTGAGGGATGCTGCCAGGAGTGGGTCACCAGCCAGGCTTGGCACTGCCGGCTGTGCTGTCGAGCCCGTCACCCCGACTGATTTCCACCTACCTGATCATGCCCTTACCCAGCCCGTGTGTGCCTGGCATGGCCCTGGTGCCGAAGGGGACTGCAGCGCGGGCTGGGCTCCCCCACGCACCGCCACCTTTCAGCGATGCCCGAGAGCAGCAAGCCGGTCTGCCAGCACGCCTGCTCGTTTCCCCACGTGCCGGTGCACACTGCTGCTGTGCTCGGAAGATGCTGTGCTGGGGGAGCTGCAGCCCTGGAACCCCCCTGCTGCCAGCGCTGCCTGCGGGGGCTGAGCCCGAGTCTTCTCCCTTTCACGGTCACTACAGCCCTGGTGCCACCGAGCACAATGTCCCCAGCCTCACCAATGAACGTGGATCCAGCCATGCATCACCCTGGGGCAGTTACGCTGCTGGAGGCGGCTGTTAACCTGCCCACAGGCTTGCATGCCTCCTCCTCGCCGTGCAGACGCCTGGCGTAGGCTGGGCCGGCTCCAGTGCTTCCTGGGCTCTCCCTTCTGCTGCCTCTCACCCTCGGTTCATGCTCCCGGGGGGTGTGCAGCCTGCTCATCTCCTCCCGGGGCGCCTTCCCCAGCAAATCGGGGCTCCCCCGGTGAGCTGCAGTGGCCCCAGCCCTGGCACCAGGACTCAGCCCTGCAGCAGGCCAGTGCCAGCGCTGTGCCATCCCACCCTGACCACTGCGGAGTTTCTGCCCCAGCCTGGCCACCAACATGGCTGTACCCCCGCCAAATCGCTGTCTCTGCACCCATGGCTCCCATCAGTGCAGCAACCTCACCCTGTGACAGAGACAACTCCCTGGCACAGCGACCAATGGACCACAGCCAAACGCGGGGTACATCAAACACCCCCCACGGGCTGCATCTCCCGGCTGCCTGCGAGGATGCTACGGGAGCCCGCGCCGACGTGCATGGCTGCCCCTTGCCACCGATCCAACCGCCCTGGCCATGCAGCACCCACCTCTTGCCCAGGGTCTTGTCAGGGTCTCGGTCGCTGCGGGAGGAGCAGAAGGCGGCTGTGAGCCCCTGGCCTTGCTCGTTATGCCGTGCCATGCCGTGCCCTGCCATGCCGTGCCGTGCCGTGCCGTGCCAGGGCTCACCTGCACAGCAGGCTCCGGGCCACGCAGCCCAGGGCGGCCAGCAGCAGGGCACCAGAGACAGTCAGCACGGCCACAAACCAGGCCGGCGGGTGCCACGCCGCCTCCGTCCGCATGACGACCAGCGGCTCCTTCCGCAGCGTCTGCAGAGGTGGTAGGGTGAGGGGGCACAGGAGGGCCGGGAGGCCTGACGGACCCGGGAGCACTGCCCGGCCAGTGGGCTCTGCTCACCATGTGCCGGGTGGTGGTGCTGGGTGGCACCGGGGTGCTCCGGGGGGTGATGTGCACCACCAGTGCCACCACAGTGCTGCGGCGGGGGACACCAGGGCCACCCCACACCTCCACCAGCAGCACGAAGGTGCGGGGCTCAGCCAGGTCATCGGGGAGGTAGAAGAGAGTGTTCCCCTCCAGCTGAAAGCGCCCATCCTCATTGCCTGGACGAGAGGGACTGCTCAGTGCCACAGCGCTGTGAGGGCCTGGGTTTTGCTGTGGCTTGGCCACTCCTCACCTCCAGCGATGGCGTATGCCAGCGCTGCGCCGTCAGGGCTGCCCTGGCACGCCAGGCGGGTGACAGGCTGGCGGCCGCCCAACCTGGCTGTCATCCGCAGCTCCTGCACCTCGGGGGTGCACACCGGCGCCTGGTCTGGCACAGCCTGCCGGGAGCAGGGGGAGGCGGTACGGCACCCGTGGTGCTTGCACCCACCGCGGTTCACCCGACGGGCTTGCACTCGCACCTGCAGGCGCACGGCCATGTCACACAGGCGGCTCCGCCGCTTTGCCGGGTCCAGGTCATTGCGGGTGTCTGTCAGCCGCACTGTCAGCCTGTAGCTCTTGTGCCGCTGGGAGTCGAGGGGTCCCACCACGCGGATCTCGCCTGCGGGGCGGCGCGAGCTGCTGGGCACCTGGAGGTGCCACAGTGTGCGGCGGGGGCTGGGGAAGGGGCCGGGCTCTCACCGGTGCGCATGTCGATGGAGAAGGGCTGCGTGGGGCCGGGGGCCCCCTCCAGGCTGTACTCGAGGCTGTCCGGTGGGTAGTCGCGGTCGGTGCCGGCCACGCGCCCCACGGTGCTGCCGAAAGCTGCTGTCTCCAGCACGGTGAAGGCGGCACCGTTGGGGCATGCCGGTGTGAATTCATTGACGGGCGTCACCGTCACGAGCACAGGCACAAAGGCTGTGTGGAACACGGTGGCTAAGCCATGCTGGCACCACCCCACAGCCCGCACCGGGCTGGGCATGCTCTCCCCCGGAAAGGCTGGGGGACACGGGGACGGTCCCTGGAGCGGGCGTCTCTGGGGCAGCAGGGGAGGAACATATCCTCTGTGATCTGCTGGTTTTGGGGTCAGAAGGGCCTTTTCCCACTTCCCCCGTGACCTCCCCCATCGCACCCCCCCAGGCACTCCCCGGGGACTCGGGCACTCACTGCTCCGTGGGGGCTGCCCTCCCGCCGTCACCACGACGGTGGCTGTGAACTGGAAGCCCACAGCGGCCACAGCCTCCGAGTCGTAGTCCAGGGTGCCGTTGACCTGCCAAGCCAGGACAGGGGGGTCAGGCAGAGCCAGGGTGCCCTGTAAAGCTGGAGTGTCCCGCAAAGCCAGGGTGCCCTGCAAAGCTGTGATGCCAGGGAAGCCGGAGGGAGCGAGGCGGGGAACAGGGAGGCCTGGGAGGGCAGAGAGCCCCAGAGCCCCAGCCCAGGACCTGGCGTGACAGCACGTCAGATGGTCCCCGCTGTCCCTCTGGGCTCTCCCAGGTCCTGGGTGCTGCCCGTGGCCCCGCTCACCTGCAGCCGTGGCCCCTCCATGCGGAAGCGGGAGCGGGAGGCAGGGGGCCCCTCGAGGGCGTAGCGCAGGCCCCCCTCGGCGCCAGCGGGGTCGGTGCACCTCAGTGTCACCAGGGTGCTGCCGGGGGACACCGTCTCAGGCACCTGGGACCTGCAGCGAGGCGGCCAGCAGCTCAGCTCCCCTTCCCCGTGTCCTGGGCACAGCAGAGCATCCCCCGTGCCCCACTTTCCCCCCCCGAACTGTACACGGAGAGGGCCGGGATGCAGCTTGGCGCCCGCTGGTCTGTCCCCTGCACGGTGATGTTGAGCACGGTGGTGGCATGGTCAGCGGGGTGCAGCACGTTATAAGCCCGGATGAGGAGGCGTGCGTGGGCCACCTCCAGCTGGCAGGTGCTGCGGATCTTGCCCGTCACTGCAGGAGACGACATGGCCTGGCGACAGGCATGGGGACGGGGACAGGGTGGCCCTGGGGACCTCGCTGCCCCGCTCACCCTCATCAATGGTGAAGAGTGCGGGCGCTGTGGGAGCCAGGATGGCATAGCGGACGTTGTCACCACTGGCGTGGACCTGTGTGACCACCTCCAAGGGGCCGGTGCCCTCCGGCACCGTCACGGCCCGCTGTGGCTCGCTGCAGGCAAGGCGGGCAGCGTGGCATGGCCTGGTGCCACCAGCACACCCCACCCAGCCCAGCCCAACTCACAGGAAGGTGACACGGGGACGGCGCGACGGCAGCACCTCCACCCTCACGACCCCGCTGCAGTTGTGCCCGTGGCGGTCCATGACCTCGATCTCCAGCCTGTATGTCTGCGGGGCAGCGCCAGGGCGGCCATGGGACAGCCCCGAGTGGCATCAGGGACAGGGATGGGGACAAAGACAGGGGTAGGGATAGGCATAGGGATGGGGACAGGGATGGGGGAGACAGAGGTAGGAATGGGGATGAGGATAGTAATAGGGATAGGGACAGGAATAGGAATGGGATGGGGACAGGAACAGGGACAGAGACAGGAATGGGGAGGGAGACAGGGACGAGAATGGGGCTTGGGGCAGGAACAGGGGTGGGAATAGGGATGGAGATGCGGATGAGCTGGACACCAGAACGGGGATGGAAACAGGGACAAGGGTGAGGACTGGGGCAGGACTCGAGATGCAGAAGGGGATGGAGCCAGGGGTGGGGACAGGGATAGGGACAGGGCTGGAGCACTCCCAGGGCGAGGGGGAGACGGGTGCCTGATGGGAGGAGCAGGACGCGGTGAGCTGCGGGCAGTGCCAGCGAGGGGCTAAGCCCAGGTGGGCTGAGAGGTGGCTGTGACAGCCTGGGGACGCTGCTGCCCACCTGGGTGTCCTTGCTGGGGTCGAAGCCGCTGGCAGGCGCCAGCACCAGGCCCCGGCGGGTGAGCGCAAGCGGCGTGTCGTGGTTTCGGAGCCTGAACTGCAGAGAGACAGGCAGCGCGAGGAGGGTGGGAACATCTGTCCCCACCTCCACGCCCAGGGTCCCGCTGTCCCCAAGGCTGCTCCTGCTTGTGGGGGCTGCAGGACCCTCGGGCAGCTGCCACTCACCGTCAGCCCGCCGAGCGGCTGCGGCAGCACTGCGTACAGGGGCGTCCGGGGTGCCGTGTCCGCCAGCACCTGCACCACGTCTCCCTCTGTGGCACAGCAGGCTGTGGGAGCCCAGTGCCGGCTGGCACCCACGGCCCCTGCTGTCCCACACCCCCCGGCTCCTACCCGCGCTGGCAAAGGGGGCGTCACAGCGCAGCGCCTGCCCCGCCGTCACCCGGACAAAGAGACGCTCTTCCACCTCATCCTCACCGGGACAAGCAGCCCGCAGGGTCAGGGTGTACTGGTTCACCTGGCGGGCATTGAGCTCCGCACCCGCACGCAGTGTCACCTGCCACGGGGACATGGCACTCAGCAGGGTGCCCGCAGGCTCCTGCCCCACTCCCCGTTCCCCAGCCGCACCTCTGCCTGAAACGTGGCGGTGGCCACGGGATCAGCGCTGATGGCAATGGGGTTGAAGGGGTGGCCAGGCTCGATGCCGTGCAGAGTGACGTTGGGGCTGCCGCTCACATTGCTGCAGGACACGGTCACCTCGGCCACGCGGGTGCCCGGCGCCGCGTCCTCGCTCAGGGCCACCGCACGCGGCAGGTCAGGCAGGGCTGGCGGGAGACCCCGGGAACCGGCCTCACACCTGGCCAGTGCCACCGACGGCTTGCCCAGCCATGCTTAGGGAGCCCTGCTCCTGCACCCGGGCACCCACGCGGGCATAGGTCTCCCTGCCGCGTGCAGCAGGGCCCATAGCACCCCGCTCTTACCTGCTGCTCTGACAAAAGTCCCTGCAAAGAGGAGAGTGTCACCCCAGCCTGCCGGCTGTGTCCCAGCCAGGGAGGCCTCAGAGGTGCCTCCATGACGCTCCAGAGATGTCCCAGTGGTGCCGGGATATACCCCAGCGATGCCCCCAAGGTACCCCAGTAACGCCCTGGCAATGCCTCGAAGATGCCCCAGTGATGCCCCCTCCCTGCCCGAACCCATCCAGGCAGCTGCCGCCCCCTCTGACCATCCTGGGGTCAGCCCCAGACACAGGGGACAACTGGGGGGGAGCCTGTCCCCTGTCCCCTTCCTCTCGGTCCCCTACCCAGGGTCTGGTAACGGATTCCCGCTACGCTGTGAGCCTGAAGTGCCTACCTGGGGCACGGAGGCTGAGGAGGAGGAGGAGGAAGGTGAGGCTTCCGTGCGTGCCCATGGCTCGCTGGCTGTTTGGGACAAGCTGAAGCCGGTTGCCACGGCCGCTGGGCACCACCCCGGCCCAGCGTCACGCCGGCCACCCGCGGCTGCCAGCCCGGCCCCAGGGCAGGGACAGGGCACGGCCCCGGTGCCCGCAGCTCCCGCACGCCTCTGTCCCAGCCTCTCGCCAGCCCCCGGGTGCCAGCCCCGGCCGGCGCAGGGCAGGCGGGCAGCGATGCTCCGTGGGGTTTCGCTGCCGGGCCACGCTGCCTCGCCATGCGGCACGCTCAGGCACCGGGCAAATTAGCTAGGAGCTAATTTTTGGCCCTGCTCTCTCCTTCATTTGCAAACCAGAGCCGCTTCTCCCGGAATTCCTATTAAGCGCTATTAGCTCGCAATTAATAGGCGCTGGCGGAGCGCGGCCCCTGTGGCCGGGGTCACCCGTCCCTCCTCCGGTACTCCAGCCTGTTTTGGCAGCCCGGCGGCCGCGGGTGCCTCCGCCGGCGCCCCGTAACGGGGCCGCCCTCCTTCCCGCCAAGGCTTCCCGGCCCCGGGACCCCCGGTGCCCGCGGGGCCGGGGCGCTGCCGACCGGGGCACCGCCGACCGGCGCCCCGCGTCCCGCCCTCCCCGGCCGGCGGCCCCCGGGTCCTGCCTCGCCCGGCGGTGCCCGGTCCGGCGGTGCCCGGGTGGTGCCCGGCGCGGGGCCCCGGGGCGGCGGGGCGGGGCGGGGCGGGGCCCGGGGCGGCGGTGCCGGTGCCGGTGCGGGCCGGGCTCACGTTACGGCGGCCCCATTGGCTGCGGCGGGGCGGGGCGGTGCCGCCCAGGCAGCGCCGGGAGGCGGCGGGCACGGCCGGGCGCTGCGCCGCGCTCCGCTGCCGCTCCGCCGCCGCCGCCACCGGCGCCAGCACCGGCGGGACCGGGAGCGGGGCCGGGCCGGGCATGCACAGCGCCCGCCCGGACGCCTGCCCGGGCCAGCTCGGCGCCGACCGGGTGAGTGCCGCCGCGGGCACCGGGAGGGGACGAGGGGACGGGGCCACCCCTGCCCGCGCCCCGCCGCACCGCCTGGGCATTGCTGTGATGTCAGGGCACTGCCAGTGACATCAGCGCCGTGACATCATGCGCAAGGCCAAGGCGGCGCGGGGGACGCGGGGGTCCGGGGGGACGCGGGCGACCGGTGGGGGCACGGGTGGCCACGGGATGCGGGTGGCCGGGGCCACGGTGTCCGGCCGTCAGGGTGCCAGCCGCACCGCCACCCTGGAGCTGCCGCCCTGCCGCCCGCCGCGGCTGCCCCGAGGGGACCGGCGGTGACAGGGTGGCCCAGCCGGCTCCCCTGGGCCTGCCGCCCGCCTACCCAGCTCCCCGCGGCTGGGTGCGCCGGTGTCCCCAGCCAGCGCCGGGACCGGGCAGCCCGGAGCGGTGGTGGCACGTTGCCAGCAGGGTTGGCTGAGGGGGTCCCAGCCAGCGGGGCGAGGGGGACTGGGAGCGGGAGCGGGAGCGGGACGGGGACGGGGACGGGGATGGAGAGGAGGACAGCCCGGCCAGCAGCTCTGTCAGGGCCGGCCGGAGGGGGCTGGTTCACCAGGACGGGGGAGCGATCCCTCCTGCTCGCTCGGCTTCCCGTGGCTCCAGCGCGGAAAGGAAAGCGGACGTAACACCCTGCTTTTGGGTCCAGACAATAGGAATTCAAGAGCGAGGAGCGGCCCGGCCGCGGGAGCCAGCCGCCCCTTCCAGCGCCCGCCCGGCCGCGCTCCCTTCGGCCCCGGCTGCCCCGGCCCCCCGCTGCTTTGGGGGGCCCTGGGCGCAGGCCTGGCTGCACCCTGACGCCAGCCGGGGTGTCCCCGGCTGGAGGGCACGGGGTGGGTGGGGTGGCCCTGCCAACGCGTGGGGGGAGCGCCCCGCCCCGGCACCCGTGGCTGCCCGGGGGCCGCAGCTGGCCCCGCGCCGCCGAGCAGGGTCCCGCCGGTGGAGTGTCCCGGCTGCCGCCCCGCCGGGGAGGGGGGAACTGAGGGGGGGGGAGAGCGGGGGGGTGCAGCAAGGGCGCCCGGCTCCTACGTGCCGTGGCCCTGTGTCATTTCCCGCAGGCACGGCCGGGGCTGGGTGCCTGCTTGCTCACCCGACATGCCGCTGCACGCTGGCCTGCTCCGCGCAGGAGCCGCCGGAAAGCAGGGCCCGGGGCTGCGGGCAAGCCGGGGCCTGCGCCCCGCTCCCCGCTCCCCGCCGCACGCCCGGCTCCGCGAGGAAGCCCCCGCGGGGCCGGGGCCGGGGCCGGGGCCGGGGCCGGGGGGCGGCGGCGCTGACCTGCCCTTTCCCCGCAGCGGTGCCGGCGGGAGGCGGGGGCCGCCCCGCGGGCGCACATGCCCGGCACGCGGCCGGCGTCGCAGCAGCCCGGGGGGGCGCCGGGCCCGGCCCCCCGCCCCCCGCCCCCGCCGCGGCCCAGCTCGGCGGCGGACTCGGCCTGCGGCCCGGAGCCGGGCGGCGAGGAGGAGGAGCGGGGGGGCCCGGCCGCCCGCTCCCCCCCGGCCAGCGAGCGCAGCCTGGAGTTCGACTCGGGGTACTCGGAGGCCTCGGGGG
Organism: Mycteria americana; assembly: GCF_035582795.1. NCBI lineage: Eukaryota > Metazoa > Chordata > Aves > Ciconiiformes > Ciconiidae > Mycteria > Mycteria americana. The sequence continues at coordinate 5,867,915 of NC_134375.1, forward strand.
GCACCTGGCGGGAGGAGGACGAGGAGGAGGAGGAGGCGCCCGTGCGGCGCCGGCACCCGCCGCCCTGCCAGCGGGCACACCGGCTCTCCGCCGGCCCCGCCGCCCCGCCGCCCGCCCCCGCCCGCCGCGCCCGCCCCAAATCCACCTCGGACGCCTGCCTGGAGCAGTGGCGGGCGCCGGAGCCGGCCGAGACGCGGGACTGGACCGTGGCGCTGCTGTCGCAGAGCCGGAACCGGCAGCCCCTGGTGCTGGGTGACAACTGCTTCGCCGACCTGGTGGAGAACTGGATGGACCTGCCCGAGGTGGGCGCCGAGCCCCGGCGCCGAAGCCCCGCCGAGCCTTCCCGCCGGCTGGCCAAGCCCCCCGCCTTCCTGCTCAGCCTCTCGGGCAACGTGCGCCGCAAGCTGGCCAGCATGGCCCGGCCCCGGGGGGCCGAGGGCGCCCGGCCGGGGGGCCGCGAAGCCACCAAGCGCTTCTCCTGCCCGCTGGGGCTGGGCGGGCAGCCCAAGGGCGCCTGCTTCCACCAGTCCCACAGCAACATCGCCCAGCTGGCCACGGACTTCCACCGCTTCACTGCCCTCATGAACAGCCGCAGCCGCCAGCCCATCATCTGCAACGACGTTATCGGCTACATTTAGCCCTGCCCGCCTCTGCCTGCACCCTCCTCCGCTGTAAATAAACCCCGGTTTTGTACGGTACGGGCGCAGCGGCGTTTATGGGGGAGGGGGGAACTGCCTGCACCCCCCCGTTGGGCAGGGGCGGAGGTTGCGACGAGGCTCGATGCATCGGAGCGCATCCTGCAGCTTTTATTGCACGGGGTGAGGGGTGCTGGCCCCCCGCTCAGGGTAGGGAGCAGAGGAGGGGGGGGCGGGCATCTTCGGCCTCAGCATCCTCTCCCTCGCACACATAGTACAGCTCCAGCTCCCGCTGCCGTGGCTCCCCGGCATCCTCCAGGTTCTCCGATAACCTGTAGCAGGGAAAGGGGGTTTTGGGGACGCTGGCTTGTGCCCCCAGCCCTGGCCGGGCTAAGGCCCTCCCCGGGGCGCCTGGCCAGGCTGGGGGGATGCAGGGGCCGGCAGCGAGGGGCCGGGCAGGGGTCCCGCCACGGGAAGCGCTGCCGGCAGGATGTTTATCCAGCAGCTGGCTGGGAGCTGCGCTGCAGCTGGAGTGGCTCAGGGTGGAGGGAGTGGGGTCTGGCAGCCCCCCCGGGGCAGGATTGGGCCCCAGAGCCAGGGACCTACCTCTGCGCCCGCTGCCGGGCCCGTGTCTCTTCATCCTCCTCCCTGTCGTACAGCACGGTGTGGCCGCGCAGGAGCATGGTCACGGTCCAGCCGTGTGTCCTCTGCAAGAGGTGGGTGTCAGGATCCAGCCGGGCACCCCCCAGGGTGACCCAGCCGGGTGCTGCCCGCAGCAGGCTCACCTGCAGCCAGTCCAGCACCTCCTGCACCGTCATCTCCTGCCCGTCTGCGCCGACTGCCCGCATCTCCAGCCGGTCCCAGCAGCTCCACTCCCGCCCGCCATACTGCAAGGGGGAGCACGGGGTAGCAGCCGGCACTGGCACCCCACACCCCAGCTCCCCAGCCCCACGGGGCAGGGACCGGTGGGGCACGAGGGCCGGGGTACAGCAGGGCAGGCAAAGGGACCGGTCTGAGGGCAGGGGGACGGGGGCACCATGGTGGTCCAGGGGCAGTGGGGGGGGACAACCATCTCCCCAGCACTGCTGGAGTCCAGGGGCACCGCCATCCCCCTGGCACCACCAGGGTCCAGGGGCAGTGGGGGGCACCTCTGCCCCCCCAGTACTGCAAGGGCCAGGGTTGGCGTGGGGCCGGCGCTGCCCCCAGCCCCGGGCCAGGAAGAGCGCACAAAGGGCCATTGAAGCGCTGCCCAGCCCCACACAATTGCCTCTTCTCACGCCTGTGGCCCCCCGACCCCGGCTGCGGCCCCCCGACCCCGGCTCTGGCCCGAGGGGGCCAGCGAGGCGCCAACCTTGGGGCCGAGCGCTGGATACGGTCCCACGCCGTCTGGCACGGCCATCCTGCCATCTGCCCTCGCCGCAGGCAGCCCCAGGCCCTGCCCAGGGCTAGCGCTGGCCCCGGCCCCGCTCGGGAAGGGGCGTTCGCACCTGGCCGCTCTCCCCTCCTGCCTTCTGCTGCCTTCTCACCTCCTGCCTTCTGCTGCCTGCACTTATCCCACCGGGGTGGAAAGGGCTTAACCCCATCCTCGCCGGGGCGGCACGAACCCAGGCGAGCGCCCAGCTCAGAGGGAATGCCAGTGCCTGTCCCAGCGCCCCGGGAAGCCCGTCCCGCTGGCGGAGGCTGCCCCCCAAGGCGGGCTCCCAGGCCCCTGTGGGACCGCAGGTCACGCCAAGCGGGCCCGTGGGACGTGTGCTGCCACCACGGCCAAGCATCCCACCACGGCCAAGCGTCCGGGCACGTCCTCGCCGCGCGATGCGGAGGTGCCAGGCGCTGCTGCAGTGACCTGAGGGCACGGCCGGCCCCGGCAGCATCCTCCACCCAGGGATGGTGCCAACCTGGGGGCACCGCGGCCGGGACGGCACGGGGCCGGGCAGCCTGTGGGGCGCGAGGAGGCCGTGGGGCGGCCGGGAAGCCCGAAGCAGCGCCAGAGCCGGCGCGAGGCGGTGGAAGCGGCTCCCTCCCCCTCTTCCTGCCCCCGGCCCTGGGCCCCCCGGGCCAATCTGGTTCCAATCGGCGCTTCCTGCCGCGCCGGAAGGGCTGCCTCGCACGCCATAAACCCCCAGACAAAGGGGCCTCTATCGTCCAGACGGTCCCAATCTGGGCCTGCCCCGCCCCCGCTCTCCCTCCCCGGCTTCGGGGCTGTGGCCAGGCCCTCCGCTGCCGGGACCCCCGGCCCTGCTCCCCCCCGGGCAGCCCTTCCCGGCCCGGTGCCAGCTGCTCTCCGCCTGCTGCAGCTGGTTTCCATAAGCCAGATGTAGGCGGCTGCCGTGGCCCCCCGCCCTCTGGCTGCGGGGCTCGCTGTGGGGCCCAGTGTGGGGCGGCGGGGCTGCCTCAGCCCCACGGGCGCCCCAGAGCATCCCGGTTGGGCCCGAAGCCGGGGCGAACAGGACAGCGGTGGCAGCTCAGTGCCAGGGGTCGGCCGCAGGAAGGAGCCGGTTCCTCGCTGCCTGGCGGCACGCCTGGCCCACCGCGGGACCCCGATCCATTTCCAGAGCCCCACGGCCAGGGCTGCCCCTCCTGCGTGGCCACCTCCTTGCTCCTGGGCCCCCCTGGCATCGCCCCACAGCGGCTGCCGCTGGGAGCTGGGGCACCCCGAGACCCCTGGGCGTCCCCCACCTGCACCGCCCCTGGGGAGAGGGTCCTACCCGGTAGGTGGGGGGCGGCAGGGGCTGGATGCGGAGCAGCAGGCAGTCGGACAAGCAGAGGTTGCTGTTGCGGTAGCAGCTGGGGTCCCGGCACCCCCACACCAGCTTGTAGACCTCCAGGCACGCCAGCCCGGCCACGGCCGCCGTGGTGGTGATGATGGCGGGTATGATCCGCCCGGCGATCCGCTTGCTCTGAGGACAGGAGGGGTATCACCAGCTGCCCCACGTGGGATGGGGACCCCCAGCCCCGCAGGCTGTCCCCCTCACCGTCAGCCAGTCGGCAGGGGGGATGCCGTAGTTCTCTGCGCGCAGGTTGGATGCCGCCATGATGAAATCTATGTGGATGTTGTTGTCCTGCAGGGAAGAGCGCGGGGACATCAGCCTCCCGTGGGGCCATCAGCGTCCTGTGGGGACTAACGGCCACCAAACCCCCCAAGCTGAGCAGAGCCGCCTGCCCGTCCCCGGGTACCTTCTCGAAGTGGATGGGCTCCATCATGGGCACTTGCGCCTCCTCACCCCCTACCAGCTCCTGTCTCCGCTGCACCAGGTCCTGGGTGAGCTCCGCCAGCCGCCCGCGGTCTGGGGGCACAGGAACCCCCGGGGTGGTACCCCTGCACCGTGGCACTGTGCGGGGCACGGCACGGTGCCCCCCCCCTCGGTCTCGGTCCTCCCGGGTGCTGGGGCAGGGACGAGCGGCACCGCAGCCCCACCACCACCAGGCTGGACCCGGGGACCCCGGGACGTGCCTCGGCAGACCCAGGGGCGCAGGGAGCCTCACCCGCAGGCGCCTGCACCTCCTCCCGCTCCTCTGCGAGGGGGATCTGGAGCCCCTCCTGGGGCGCGAAGGGCGGCAGGACCACGCTGCGGAGGATGGCCTGGACAGACGCCCGGTCGCTGCACGGTGTCACCTTGTGCGCTTGGGCAAAGAGGTGGGCAGCAGCCAGGATGTACTCCAGGTGGGTGTCCTGCGCAGGCAGAGCACCCCAGCAGCCGGGGTGGCCCATGAGCCCACACGGCCAAAGGCTGCCCACTTTGCCCCGAGGTAGAGACGGAGGTGCCTCTCCTCCTCCTCCTCCTCCTCCTGCAGCAGAGCACGCGCGGGCTGTCCCCAGCAGTGCCCTGGCCAACCGGGGGACGGGGACAGACCCAGCCCAGGACCTGGCAGCCCTGGACAGGCTGTGGCAGATGGGGCAGACTACCGTCGGCATCCACCGCACCCCTGGCACAGGCTCGGCTCTCCCCCCGCCCGCACTGTCCCGGGTGGGTGGCCCCGTGGCTCTCCCCTGCACTCACGTTGTTGGGGTCAAACGTCAGCGGATGGGGACAGCTCCTGTCCCCTACCCAGAAGGGGACACCCGGGCTGGTTTCCTGCACAGGGAGAGCAGAGTCAGGCCTGGGGACACTGTCCCCCAGCTGTGGCGGGGTGGCCGGCAGAGGGGAGAGCGTGTGGGGGGTGCCAGCCCCATGGGTGGCAGGCTCACGTGCTCCGGGGGGAAGGTGTGCAGCAGCTGGGCAATGGCATCGTGGTAGCGGCTCTGCCAGTGCCGGTGGGCCCAGCGCACGCAGTCCTGCCAGTCCCGCGGCCGCTCCCACAGGCTGCCCCGCACTTGCTCCAGGACCTCCAGGGCCTTCCCCGCCGGCAGCTGCTCCGGGAAAGCCGGGTCTCTGCAAAGCCAGGTGCCACTGCTGCTGCCCTGGGAGCAATCCCGTGGGACACCCCAGGCAGTATGCGGCGGTCTGTCCCCCTCTCCCCAACGCCGGCAGCAGCGGGCAGCGCCCGGGCAGGGCTGGCAGCTGCTCCCCCGGCGCCGCTCCCCCGAGCCCACTCACTCCATGAACCGGTTGACGTGCTCTGCGGGCAGCTGGAAGAGCCCCTCGAACTCATCGCGGGCCCACTGCAGAGGGGGAGCGGGGATTGAGCACTGGGACCCCCCCCTCGTGCCCCCCGGGACCCCCAGCCCAAGCCCAGGGGGAGGGAGAGGCCACGCCGGGGCCGGGGCCGGCAGCAGAGCTCAGGCTGCCAGCAGGAAGCAGCTGGGGCCGTATCCTGCCCGCAGCCCGCTGCCGGGCCGTGGCCGGAGGGGGAAACGGGAAAGGAAGACAAAGGTGCCAGGGCTTCCTCGCCAGGGCCGGTGCGGCACAGCCTACCTGCAGCGTGTGCTGGATGGTGCGGGGGAAGTACCGCAGGGTGCAGAGGGGGAAGGTGCCGTCCCCGGGGGTGCCGGCCGGCCCCAGCGGCTTGGTCAGGGGGGGCACCATGGTCAGCACGTTCCCCCGCGGCCCCTCCGTGCCCGAGTCCAGCAGCGGTGTGAGGCAGCGGAGGCAGCGGCTCTCCAAGTAGGCGCCTGCGGGGAGCCAGGGGTGCTGGGGAGCCGGGGGGCACGTCCGGGGGCTCAGCCCCTTTCACCCCCCAGCACTCACGGGCCTCCAGCGTGTCCAGGGCACTGACGACGCCATCCAGGCACCGGAAAAAGCTGTCCCCGTAGAGTGGCTCGGTGGCAGGTCCCACCTGGTTCTGGTGAGCCGTCACCCTGATGCAGGGGTTCATGCGCCGCACAGCCGCCGCGGCCACCACCGACTTTGGCTTCTGCCAGGGCAGAGAGGGGGTGGGCAGCTCTCCCCCGCCCCGCGGCCCTGGGGAGCCCCCAGGACAGCCAAGGTGCCCTTCGGGGGGAGCTCGGCCCCCGCCTCGCGGCGCCTCACCGATATATCCGCCGAGCGGTAGAGGAGCTGCCGATGGAGGTTGGAGAGGGCGACGGTGTCCATGTCGGTGACTGTGAGGTCCCCACCTGGCCCCGCTGCCAGCCCCATCATGGCAAAGTTTTTCAGCAGCTCACAGCCGATGGCACCAGCTCCCACCTGCCGGGGCAGAGCCGCTGCAGCTTGCCGCACACTGGCCGGCCACTCCGCAGCCTCTCCTGGCACCGTGACACCCGCCCCGGCTCACCACCAAGTACTTCTGGCGGCCCAGCTGCTCCTGGAAGGCGTCCCCGAAGACGGCGATCTGGCCATCGTAGCGAGAGCCCCTCTGCCGGGACGGAGGAGCCGCATGAGCGCAGGCGGCCGCGGCACGCCTGGCACCCGGGAGGGGTTGGCACGCGCTCTCACCGGGGCGCAGTCCTCCTCCGTCAGCTGCGTGGCCCCCTCCAGCGCCAGGCACTCCAGGGCGTCGAAGTACAGCCACTGGTCCAGGGGCAGGAACTTCCTGGTGATGGCCTGGGGCGAACAGGGCCCTCGCAGCTCGGCGGCCAGTCGGGTCCCCGTCCCCCCCCCCGTAGCCCACCCCAGCCCTGCTGCTCAGCCTGGCGTCCCCAGGTGGGCAGCAAGTGCCCTCTCGTGGTCACCAAACGCCGCTGGACAGCCATGCAGAGCACGACCAGCGGGACCCCAGGGCTCAGGACCCCCGCCCCGCTCACCTTCAGCACCTCCTGGGCCGCCAGGGCCCCGACAACAGCGGCCACGGGGCACAGGTCCCCTGCGCTCACGCTGGCGAAGGCTCGCACGACGTCCTCGTCCAGGGGACCCTGCTGCGCCCCCAGGCTCCGCGCCAGCTCCAGCACCCGCTCGGTGTCCGCCTGCGGGCAGAGGGGCGAGGGCAGCCCCGGGCAGGGTGGCAGGGGGCTGGGGAGGCCGGGCAGGGGCAGGACGAGGACTCACCAGCGCCCTGGGCCGGGGCAGGCGACCCTGCTCCCCACGGAAAGCGTGCAGGGCCTGGAAGGCGGCATGCAGGCTGCGGCTGCGTGGCAGCTCCTCGGGACTCGCCACCCGGATCCGGGGCTCCGCCAGCGCCTGGCGCAGGGGCTCCTGCCGGCACAGTGCCAGGGCTCAGGAGAGAGCTTTCCTGGGGCCGGGGCACGGCACGGCACGGCATGGCACGGCGGTGCCCCAGCCCAGGCAGCAGCACCGTGGGGCCAAGGGGGGACTTACGTAGGAGTGCACCTGGGGCAGCCGAACCTGCGAGACCAGGCCCCCGCAGCGGTAGGGCGAGAAGGTGCTGGTGTCGCCGATCTCCAGCCTGAAGGCATCTGGGGACGAGAGGGGGACGGACGTCATGGTCACCGCCAAGGACCCGGCGAGTTCCCCAGCCCTGGGCCGGGGCTGCCAGGGCCCCCTGGGCGGCTCACCCAGCACGTGCACGGGGACGGGATCCTGGCTGTTCAGCTCCGTCATCCCCTCCACTCCAGAAAACGTCACTAGGTCACCATCGCAGAAGAGGTGGCCGCGGCTGTCCTCTGCCCCCACGCATGTCACCACGCCCGGGTTGCCCTGAGGAGGGTAAGGGACGCGAGGGTGCAGGACCGGATCCAGGTGGCATAAAGCCACTGGAGGAGGCAGCGGTGTTTTGGAGAAGCCTGCTGAGCCTGCCCTCTTACCTGGGAGATGTGCTGCACGGCGGCACACGCTGGGTCCCCTTCTGCCGGGTCGTCAACGACGAAGCGCTCCCCGAAGTCACAGAACAGCTGCCTGGTGAGGACCGATGGGCTTTTGCCGGAGGAGCCTCCTCGCCAAGCTGCCCAAACGCTGCCAGCCCCTGCGTGGGCCGGGCAGCCCCGCCAGCAGGATGGGGACACGAGCTGCAGAGCAGGGCTGGGGGCCGTGGGGACAAGCCAAGCCAGAGCCACGGAGGGACCCTGCGGCAGAGGCCCCTTACCCCGCCAGCCCCTTGGTGTCGGCCACGATGAAGCAGATGCCCCGGGCATGGCAGAAGTCCCCAACGCGGAGCTGCTCCTCCAGCGAGGACTCAGTCAGCACCACCACCTGCGCCAGGGCCGTCAGCGGGTGTCGCCATCCCGGGGGGCCCCGGGGCGCAGGAGCGTGGGCTCACCTGGAAGGAGGCAAGGAAGGCCTCCGACAGCTCCCCGGTGTGCGCTGCCACCGTCACGCGGGGGTTCAGCTCGGCCAGGACCCACTGGGACGCCTCGGCACGGTTCTGGCCTACATCGCTCTCGCCCAGGAGGAACTGTGGGGTGGGCACATCGCTGGGCACCCCACGAGTTTGGGGTGCTGCCCGCCACAGCGGGGCACTCCGTGGGGCCCTGCCTGCACTGGCGGGGGGCCCTCTGCCGGGGACCATACCTGTGACATGTGACACCCCGTGGGCCCTACCGGTGATGGCGAGGGGCACCCTGGACCATACCTATGGCAGGGTCCTCCCATTCCACACTCCTCACCAGGACCCCCAACCTGTGCCTGTTACTGGGAGCCCCGCACCCCTACCTGCAACAGGGATCCCCCCAGCTGCACCCACACCCGGTACCGGGACCCCCATCCGCACCTGTACCCATTACCGGGACCCCTGCCCATACCCATACCCATTACGGGGACGCCCATCCATACCTGCACCCGTTACCGGGACCCCTGCCCGTGCCTGCACCGTTACCGAGACCCTCACCCATACCCCTACCCACTACGGGGACCCCCGCCCGTACCCGTGCCCGCAGCCAGGCCCCCGCCCGGCCGCGCCCGGCCCCGCCGGTACCTGGTGGGCGCGGTCGGCGGCGCAGGCGGCGCCGCGATCGTGCAGGACGACGCGCCCGGTCCCCGCCAGCACCAGCGCCGCCGCCACCTGCGCTCCCGTCCCGCGCAGCCCCGACACCAGCGCCGCCGCCCCGGCCAGCCGCCGCGCGCCGCCGCCCAGCACGTACCTGCGGGGGGGGCAGGGGCCGTCAGCGGGGCCCGGGGGCCCGCCGCCCTGCCCCGTCCCCGTCCCCGTCCCCGTCCCGTCCCGTCCCGTCCCGTCCCGGTCCCCGCACGCACAGCTGCCGCGAGTACAGCCCCTCATCGCCGCTGCCCGCCATGGCGGCCCCGCCCCCGGGAAGGGCCCGCCCGGAGGCCCCGCCCACCGGGAAGACCCCGCCCGCCTCGGAGGCCCCGCCCTACCCGGAGGCCCCGCCCGCCCCGAAGGCCCCGCCCACCGGGAAGACCCCGCCCACCGGGAAGACCCCGCCCGCCCGGAAGGCCCCGCCCGCCCCGAGGCCCCGCCGCGGCCGGCGCAGCCATGTCGGCGGCGGGCTGGCAGGCCCCGTGGCGGGCGCTGGGCGCGCTGGGCCGGGAGCTGGCGGCCGAGTGGGCGGCTCAGGACGTGCGGGCCGCGCTGTGCCAGCTGCTGCTGCTCTGGCTGGGCCTCAGCCTGCTCGGCGTCCGCCTGGCCTGGCGCGCCTACGGCGGGGCGGTGGCCGCGCTCTGCTACCGGACGGGGCCCGCCGCCGCCCGCCGGCCTCCCGGCACCGGCACCGGCCTGGGCCCCGGCGCCGCCTCCGGCCCCGGGCCCGGCCCCGCGCCCGCCCGGCCCCGCGCGCACTCCCTCTCCCCCGCCGGCCCGGCCGGACGCAACGGCGCTGCCGAGCGGCACTGCCCGCCCCGGTGAGTGAGCCCCGACCGCTACCGGGCCCGCGACCGCTAACCCCCGCCCGCCGCGGCCTCCCCGCGGCCCCCCCCGGCCCCGGCACGGCGGCGTCCTCCCGCCTGCACCCCCGCCCAGTGCGCCCCAGTGAGCCCCCCCCGGCCCAGTACATCCCAGCGAGTGCCCTCCCCCGCCCAGTATGTCCCAGAGAGTAAAGCTCCTGCTTGCGCCACCGGACCGGTGCAGCCCGGTGAGCACAGCCCAGCTGCACCCCGAACCAGTATACCTCAGCGAGCACCCTCCATCTGCGCCCCGGGACCAGTATGCCCCAGTGAGCGCCCTCCTGGCTGCACTCCTGGACCAGTACACCCCAGCAAGCACCCTCCCATCCATGCCCGCAGACCAGTGCGCCCCAGTGAGCACCCTCCTAGCTGTGCCCCAGACCAGTAGGCCCCAGTAAGTGCAGCCTCAGCCCTGCCCACCTCACCCAGGCAGGCGGGCGCCCCTGCCCCATGCCGGGGTGCCACGCTGGGGTGCCGCCCCAGCCCCGCTCACGCTGCCCCTCTTTTGCAGAGAGGGCCTGGCTGCGGAGCCGGTGAAGACGCACCGGGAGTGAGGAGCACCGGGACGCGCTGGGCACTGCCCGCACCATTAAACGCTGTGCCCCACCCGCCGCCTCTTGCTTTGGCACCTGCCGCCGTCACCGGAGAGGAGCCCAGGAGAGCGGGGCAGGGGCGTTTATTGGGGCCGGGACGCCGTGCCCGCGGCGGGCGCTGGCCTCACTTGGCCATGTAGTACTGGGTGGGCACAAAGGGCATCTTGGTGACGAGGGCCGGGTGCTGCTTCTTCCGCACCTCGACGGCGAGCGCGGTGCCGGCCCGGCTGTGCGCCGCCTCCACGTAGCCCATGGCGATGTTCTTGCCCAGGGAGGGCGAGGGGCAGCCGCTGGTCACCGTGCCTGGGGACACGAGGACACGGGGAGGTGAGCGGGGGCTGGCAGCCCCAGCCCCCTCCCCTGCCGTGGGCACAGCTCGGGGCCGTGCCCGTGCCAGCCCCGCTGCCCCCACCTACCCACAGGCGTGCCCTCGGGGCCCAGGATGGCCGTGTGGGGCCGGATGGGGGGTCCCACCGACGTCAGCCCCACGCGCTTGCGCTTCGGCTTCTCTTTCACTTGCGCCATGATGATGGCCGCGCCGGGGAAGTCCATGGCTGCACGCCGGCGCTTGCCTGCGGGGCAGAAACAGACAAGGGTCAGCAATGCCCATCTGGTCCCCTTACACCCCGCTGGGGACATGGGGACACCTCGCCCCTCTGCCCGCCCTGAGGAGGAGGTGGGGGCAGACGCGGCCCTGGCCTACCCAAGGTCCACAGCAGCCCAGCCTCTACAGGCGTGGTGGTCTCGTCGATGTCATTGCCGTAGAGGCAGAGGCCGGCCTCCAGGCGCAGGCTGTCCCTGGCCGCCAGCCCTGCCGGCCACACCTCGGGAACACCCAGCAGCCGCTCGGCCAGCTCCACCGCCCGCTCTGCGGGCACCGAGATCTGTGGGGGGACATGGGCAGGGTGAGCAGAGCACGGCCTTCCCCTCCCTTGGTACCGCGGCGGGGGGGTGCTGGCGCGGCTCCTGGGGTACCTCCACGCCGTCCTCGCCAGTGTAGCCGCAGCGTGTGACCCGGCAGCCCGGCACGCCAAAGACCGTCGTGGTGATGCTGTTCATGAAGGAGAGCTTGGCCAGGTCATCCGGCAGCCCCGCCTGCAGCACCCGTGCCATGGAGGGACCTGGGGAGGCAGGTGGCTCTGGGGGACGGCAGTGTCCGGGGAAGGGCGGGATGCAGGGAGGGCACTGGCATCCATCGGGCAAAGGCCCGGAGGAGGGCGCAGTCCGGCACCCGCCGAGGGTGAGGCCCCACAGGGTGATGCCCGGGGCCCCCGCTACCTTGCAGAGCCAGCAGCGCGTTGTCCAACACCTCCAGGTGGACGTCGCCGCCGGTGGCCTGCAGCTCCGCCGCTCTGCCCTGCCAGGGTGACAGTGGGCTGCTAGCACAGGGGCCGGGCTGGTGCCAGCCCCGCGTGTGGCCGCGGCCACCTCGCCCCGCACAGCCACGGATGTCACCAAAAGGTGGGAGGACTCATCCCCGCTGTGCGTCCCCACCTCCCATGGGGCTCGGGCAGCCCCGTACCCTCATGATGGCCAAGTCCTTGTCGGCGCAGCCGGCGTTGGACACCACGTAGAGGTGATCTTCCAATGTGTTGGTGACGATGAGGTCGTCCACGATGCCGCCCCTCTCGTTGGTGAACAGCGTCAGGGTGCCCTGCGGGACGCGGCCCTCGGGAGCGCGGGCAGGCTGCCCGTCCCCTCCTGTCCCCTCCGCCCGCCCAGGGCGTCCCTGGGGACCTCTGACCCCGCCGGACACCCGGTGCCCCCCCCCCCCCCCGGTGCTCCGTACCTGTCCCGGCTTCAGCTCGGCGATGTCCCCCACCACCAGGCTCTCCATGAACCTGACGCGGTCCCGGCCGTACACCCGCGTCTGGAAGGGGCCGGGGGGGGTGAGGCGGTGCGGGTGCCCCCCCGGCCCCGGCCCCCCCCCGGCCCGCCCCGGCTACCTGCGGCATGTGGGAGACGTCGAAGAGGGAGCAGCAGCGGCGGGTGTGCAGGTGGGACTGGAGGTGGCCCTGCTCGTAGTGCAGCGGCAGGCTCCAGCCGGCGAACGGCACCATCCGCCCGCCGCGGGACCGGTGCAGGGCGTCCAGCGGCGTCCGCTTCAGCCCCCCCTCCCCGGCCCCGGCCCCGGCCCCGGCCCCGCTCAGCAGCGCGGAGCCCGGGGGGCGGCGGGGCAGCGCGGCGCGGCAGCCCGCCCGCAGCATCCTCCCTTCCTCCTCAGCACGGCCCGGCCCGGCCCCGGGGCGCCTGGGACATGGAGTCCGCCCGGCCCCGGCCCCCGCCCCGCCCCGCACACCGGCACCGCCTCCCCCGCCACCGGCCGGGGGGATGCTGGGTGCGGGTCCTGCCCGGGCACGGCCACACACACCGCGCACACACACACACACGCACACACCCCCGCCGCCAAAAGAGACGGGCAGGCACAGGCAGGACCAAGGTAGCAGCTTTTAGTCGTGACCGAGGCTCTCCCCGCCGCCCCCCGGCACCTCCGCGGCCCCCCGAGCGCGGTGGGCGCCAGCCCCGCACCCCCTCGTCTGCGGGAGCCTCGTCCCGCGGGCGGCGCAGGCAGCGGCGGGCGGCGCAGGCGGGGCCGGGGCCGCTCCCCGGGGCGGGGGCGGGGCGGGGGAGCCGGGCGCTGCCCGCGGCAGGGAGCAGCAGCACGGGCCGTGCCGGGAGCGGAGCCGCGGCAGCTGGAGGGCACCGGGGTGGGAGAGGCTCACGGGGGACTCGGGGGCGGCAGCGCTGCCCACCACGGCCAGCCGGCACGGGAGGAGTCGGGGAAGGGCGCCGGGGAGCCCGGAACCCCCCCCGGGCCGCAGGGACACAGGCCGATGCGGGAGCGCAGGAGCCCTGGGAGCGCGGGGGAGCCAGCCCCCTCCGGCCAGCACCGGCGGGGCTCACGTGTAGGAAAGCAGGTTGATATCGTAGCAGCCATCCACCTGGAAAAGAGAGCAACCGTCGGTCCCTGCGCTGCCGGGACACCCCACCCCAAACCCCCACCCCATCCCGCCGGGAACGGCCCCTCCGGGGGGCTCCCCCAGCAATGCGGCGAGGCCGCAGGCCCCGCGAGCAGGGTGGCAGGACTCACGTCGAAGCGCCCGATGCGGGCAGCTGCCTGGCGAGCCCGGATCACCTCTGTCAGCACCCACATTTGCTGGACCTCCGTCGACACCTTCTCTGGGTCGGGGAGCTCCTGAAAGAAGTGGGCACGATGCTGCGGAGCGGAGATGGCCCGGATGGGCTGGATTGCCCTGGGCTCGGGCAGCGGTGTGGCCGGATGGCTTGTGCCGCCTGGAGAGCCGGGCACTATCGCGATGGTGCCCACACTCCCGACCTGCCGGTGGTTTCCCAACACAGGGTGAGCAGGGCCCCATTCTAGGAAAACAGTCAGCTGGGGTGACCCTGAGCCCCGGCACCGACAGCCGTCTCTGCTGGCAGGCGTCCAGGGCGAGGACAGAAAGCAGAACGCTGGCTAATGATTAAAAACCTAATCGCACAGTCCAGAGTTTCCCAACAGCCTCCTTCCGCGGTGCTGCCCGGGCCTGGCGACAGAAACCCCGCTGCAGGCGCTGGTTCCCCGCGGGGACCTTTAGCCAGGCGGGACGCGCAGGCTCAGCAGCAGCTCTCCAGGCCGGGGCAAAGCTCAGCGCCGCTTCTCCCCTGCCCGGCCCTGCCTGCGGCACCGGGCTGCTGGTGGGTGCCTCGTGGTGATGCTGGGAAAAGCCAGGCCCAGAGCAACCCCCGGCATCTCCCCCAGACCGCCCCTTGCCAAGGGTGACGTGATCCAAGCGATCAGCAAGGGAGCGAGGTGCCTTCCCCAACCTGCCGGCCAGCCGGGAACGGACCGGAGCTCCCACACCTGCCAGGGCTGGCAGAAGCCTTGCTGCCGCTGCAGCGACGTGAGCTCCGCAGCACCGAAGCCCGGCGGCAGAACTGCCCCGGAGGCGCCGGGGCGCATGGCACCGCTCCTGGCCCAGCCTGCTCCTACAAGCAGTGCCAGTGGCTGACTCAGCAGGTTTCCGTGGGCGAGCCAGCTGCCCGCCCCTGCCATGCTCTGCCCGGACTTTGCTCACCAAAGGCCACCGGCCAGGCAGATGTGGCTCACAAGCTGTAAACACGTGCCGTGGCTGTGACCTCCCTCTGCCCACGTGCCGCCCCGGCTGGGCAACGCGCTCCCCAGGGCGCACCCTCTGCAGAGCACCGGGGACCAGCCAGGCTACCCCGTCCCTGCACATCCGGGCAGCCGGCTGAGCGGTGCTGCGCACCCACCGCTCCCACAGGGACGTTCCTGTCCCCGGACTAGAGGGCAGGTAGACTTAAGTGTCACCTCAAATCACACATCCCCACGGAGGTATTTTTCTTCTGAATGCTGCAAACTGCTTCCAGCGTGAGGCGGGGCATTTCAGGGCTCCACAGCTATTCCCGGTGGGAGCCTGGAGCCGATGGGGCCGGGATGGGGCTGGCAGCCTCACAACTGACTTTCGTGCCCGTGGCCGGCACCCAACTCAGGTCCCTCCTTCCCCGTAATAGCCCAGCAGGGACTACTCACCCCGTGCAGGCTGGCTGGCTGCTCCGGAGGGGTCAGCTGGGAGAGCCAGGAGGGGAAATCCTTCTGGGGGCTCTGAAATAGATCCAGAGGGTCAGACAAGGGGTGTCCCCGGTCCCACCTCCATCCCTCACACCATGCAGCGTGCTGCGGTTTGGAGCCCACCTGTATTTATATTGGTATGGGTATAAGTATCGCTTTACCATTATTAAAGGGAATTTTGTGTTTAGTGTGGGTGTTTGCAACCTGTAATTTGTCGCAGCAACCTCCAGCTACGTCCTGCTGCTCAAACATCCACCTCCAAAACGGGCAGGGCTGGGGCTGGCTGCAGCAGCCCCTCCCCTGGCCTCCAGCGCACCAGGGGACCCCAAGCACCCCCGCGAAGGACGAGGACTTGGACCCACACCCCTGTGTCCTCTGGAGGGAGCCTGAAGCCCCCGGAGCTGCGGGGAGCAATGCCAGGCGCAGGGCTGGGGATGGTGGCCTGGATCCCCTGCCTGCACCTGGCAGGGAGGGCAGCACCGGCACCTCCTCACCTTCTGTCCAGGGGGGAAAATCTGCAGCTCCTCGATGGTGAAGTGGAGCCAGACCGGGGAGGGCTGCCGCAGGATGAACCGCACCGCCGTCACCTGGTCCATGTCACACAGCATCTGAAGGGGCAAGGACGGGGGGAGCCGTCACCGCCGGGGGTACAGCAGGGGCTGGCCACGCGCCGGGGCAGCTTTTGGGATTTGCTCCAAAAAAACCCCAACCCACCCCAGACGGAAGGAGCCCGAGGGAAATGTCACCTCGTGCCGGCTGCCTGGGCCGAGCAGGGCACGGGCAGGGGCACAGGCAGGACCAGCACGGGGACCCCCACTGCTGAGAAGGGCTGGCAGGGGCAGGAGAGGCCCCGCAGGGCCGGGCTGCCGCCACCGTGGGGGACCGGCGGCCGTCCCGGGGGGTGGGCAAAGAGGGGTGACCCCAGAGGCGCGGGTGACGCCACGGCCTCCGTCCGGCCACGCCGACCTGGTGGCGGCGGAGGGAGAAGTAGTCCTGGGAGCCCTCCTCGGTGTGCGGGCAGGGCATCAGGCAGTAGTCCCGCAGGCAGGTCACCCAGCGGCGGGAGCCGGTGGGCCCGGGGCGCTGCACCCGCACGCTCAGGAAGGCCGTGTAGAAGTTCCTGAAGACGATCTCCTGCACCTGCGGGACCAGCAGCCTCAGCCGCCGCATCGCACCCGCACCGGCATCCCCCCCATACCACCACCCGCACCGGCATCCCCGCCGTACCGGCACCGGCATCCCCCCCATACCACCACCCGCACCGACATCCCCGCCGTACCGGCACCGGCAATCCCCCCCATACCACCACCCGCACCGGCATCCCCCCCCCACCATATCGGTACCAGCACTGGCCTCCCTCCTCCCCATAGCGGGACCGGGACCAGCACCGGCATCCCCCCGCACTGGGATGGGCACGGCATCCTTCCCCCCCCCATACCGGGACCGGGACCGCCCCCAGCACCCCGCCCCACACCGGTACGGGCGCTGCCCCCGGCAATACCCCGGCACCGGCATGGCACCGGCATCTCCCCGACACCGCCCCCGCCCCCGGCATGGCCCCCCGCCCGGTACCGGCCCCAGCGCCCCCTCCCCGCACCGGGACCGTTGCCGCCCCCGGCATCCCCCCTCCCGCCCCGGCCCCGGCACCGCCCCCGGCATCCTCCCCCGCCCCCCGCCCCCCGTTCCGGGACGGCCCCGACACCCCCCGCCCCGGGCCGGGCCGGGCCGCACTCACGTCGGCGGCGGCGCCGCGCGGAAAGCGGAGGTCGATGACGGCGACGCCGGGCCGCGCCGGCTCGGCCCCCCCGCCCAGCTGGAGCGCGGCGGCGGGGCGGGGGGCGCAGGGCAGCGGGGAGCGGCCCGGCCCGGCGGGCGGCCCCGGCCCCGGCCCCGCCGCTCCCGACATGGCGGCGCAGCGCGGCCGCCCCTCCTGGGCGGGGCCGGGCCGCGCGCGCTGGCGTCACGCGCCGCGCCGGCCGGAAGCGGGAAGCCGCTCCCGCCGCCAGGGGGCGCCCGCTGCCGCCGCCCCGCGGCGGGGCCGGGTCTGTGCGGGGGCGCGGGCGGCGGCGGCGGCGGCGGCAGAGGCAGGGCTGTAGCAAAGCACACGGTTTATTGACTCGGTACGGTTCTGTACACAGCGCGGAAACCGCCCCCGCGGCGCTGACATCAGAGCGGGGGGGGCGGGGAGGGCACCCCCCGGCCCCTCGACTCCCTCACGGCCGGCGCGGAGGGGCCCGGGGAGAGCCCCCCCCGCCGGCGCGGGCAGCGCGGTCACCCACCCAGCCGCTCGCCCGGCCGCGGCAGCGCGCCAGCCCCTGAGGGAGGGGTGAGCATGGCTGCGTGTGCGCTGGGACACCCACCCCCCCCCCACCCCCGCTGCACAGGAGTTATTTCTCCTCCCCCCAAACGCACCCCGAAGAACGCTCAGGGAAAACACAACGTAAATCCATGCTTACAATGATTGAGCGCGAAGGAGAGAAAAATAATCTCTAGAAAGTGAAGGCAGAGGCAGCCGAGGGGCAGGAGGCGGCCGGGGGCGGCCCCGCGGCTCAGACGAGCTCGGCCTGCGCAGGGCAGCGGGTCCCAGGGAGCTGGTGCTAGGAAGCTAAGCTCGTACAAACTGCTGGCAGCGGTACACCGGTTTTTAAGTCATTTTTTAATAAAACAATTTGAGGCTGTATCAAAAATTTAGTAAAAAATTAGCTTTGAGAGTTCACTGATTTTTTTTTTTTTTACTATTAACTATTCCTGGCGCCTTTTTTTTTTCCTTGTTTTCCTTTTTTTAAAATTTTTTTTTTTTTTTTTAACTTTTTATCTTTTCCAACAGCATCCGGGAGCAGAGCAGCCGGGAGGAGGCGTGCAGCCCGGAGCTGGGCCCGGCGAGGCCATTCCAGCACGGCTCTCAAGGAGGAGTCGAGGCAAAGAGACGGCACCGTGCTCTAGAGAGAACACCCCACCGTCGCCAAAACACCTCACGGGGAGGGGGTTTTGCTTAAAAAAGACCACCCTGACCCCGGTGCTCGCCAGGCAGCGGAGAAGCCGTCGCAGCGCGGGGCCCGGCTCACCCTCCCGCGAGCCCCCCCGGCACAGCACTGCACTGCACCCCGAGGTGCGGGCAGCTGCCCCCGCGCTTCGCCATAGGTACCCCAAGCCAGTCTGACTCAACTGATGACTATTTTATGATGCGTGAGAAAAATAGGATATCTTTGATTAAAAAAAAAATAGTAATAAAAGAATCAAACCCCGAACCAAGAAGCCAATCCCCCCGAGGAGGAGGAGGAGGAGGAGGAGGAGGCTGGCTGTCCTCGAGGGCCCCCCCTAACCAGCCCCGAATCGCCCTTGGAGCTCGCCTGCAGCACAGCACTGCCCTCCCCTCCCCAAAACTACACATCTCCGTTTAGGTAAACAGCAGATTAAATGTAAAAACTTAGAACATCGACTTCAGAAAGTCCCTTGAATTTAATTATTTTTAGGCTACCTTTCATGTTACGTCCTGTAGCTAGACACACGTGAATAGAAAAAACAGTACAGTTAGTGTTAAAGGCAAACAGCGGAGACCCAGAGTGCTACCCCAGTGCTGCCTGCTCCTCCCGACCCGACCCGACCCGTCCCGTCCCGTCCCGTCCCCCCTCCCTGCCCGCCGGCCTGGCCCCGGCCCCAGCCCCGGCCAGAAGCCCAGTCGCCGGGAGGGCGTGTTTGAGCCGAGAATTTTTTCTATGAATAAAATAAAACCAAAGCTTGTTAGGCAAAAATAAAACAAGTGTCCCCCCGAGTCCCGCGAGCGCTCCGGTGCGGCGGGCGCAGCCGGGGAGGGCCTGCTGGGGAGCGGGCTGGGGTTTCGGGTTCCCGGCTGGCGAGGGGGCTGCCGGCCCACAGACAGCACTGGTGTGGAGCTGGAGGCCCCTTCTCCCCCGAGAGCCTCCCGTTCGTTAAGGGGGGACGTAGGGCGGCGGGGACCTGTACGGGGTCATGTTCTTCGGGCGGGAGCCTTTCCCCTCCATGGGTGCGGTGAAGGGAGGGGGAGGCTGGTAGGGCGGCGCGTTGGGGTCCTCGTCCCGCAGCGGCGTGTACTCCCCGATGGTGTCCTGGTTGAGCGGCGTGGTCTCCGGCATGCTCTGGTTGGGGTACTCCGGGGGCGGGAGCGGGGCTTTCTCCTCCTGGAGGATGAGGGGCATGCTGGAGGACGGCGGAGGCTTGGAGTCGTCCAGCTCGTCGGCAAAGATGATGGGCACGCCTTTCTTTATGAAGGTAGCCTGGTCTTCGATGGTCAGCTTCCCTTTCCTCTTCTTGCGGTAGCAGATCATGGCGATGATGCCGGCCACGAGGAGGATGGCGGCCACCACCACGGCGGGGATGACGGTGTGCAGGTACACGTCGTCCTCGCTGCTCTTCTCGGGGTCTTTGCCTGCTGCCACCGTTGGCGTCGCCTCGGAGATCACCCTTCCGTCCTTCGTCACGGGGATGAACTGGATGTGCCTGCAGCTGCCGGAGCCAACCACCGACACATTCAGAGGCTTGAACTCGGGCTGCAAGACGTTGGAGAAAGCCGGGCTCGGCCCACCGGAGTCATCCGCAATTTTTTTGCTTAAAGTCCGGATCTGCTCCCGGGGGCAGGGCTCCAGGGGCAGCGTGTTGTTCGTCCACTCCACTACGATGGAGCCTTTGGCGATGTCCTGCACCGTGATGGTGCTGCTGTTCCTGTCGCCAAACGCCAAAGCCAGCTTCTTCACCAGCATGATCTTCTTATTGATGTCGTTCACCACCGCGTTGTGGTCCCCTTCCAGCCTGGCCTTGAACTTCACCGGAGACTTGTCCCCGTGCGGGCGTTTGTGGACGTGGATTTCGAAAGCATCCACAGCAAAAAGCCCGCCTTTGTCGGTCGCATACATGAAGTACTCATGCTTCCCGATGTGGTTGTGGTCCGGCATGCCGTACATGAGCTGGCTGGTGCTGTTGAACTGCACCCACGAGTTCTCCTCTATCATCTGCTGCTCCTTCAGCTTCAAGGTCAGCTGCAGTTTGTCAGTGGTGGTATCTTCCTTGTCGTAGAAGGTATCTGACGGTATTTTAACCTCGAAGTAGGTGCCCTCCCACGCGTCGACCCTGTCGATATGGTTCGTCAGCTTGGGTGGCTCGTTTGGCTCCCAGGGCCGGGGGATCCTGCTAGCTGTGGTGCGTACATGGGTCGGCGGGGAGGCCGTTGTCAGCTTGGAGATGGGGGATCTGGTCGTGCTGGGAGGCTTCGTCGGACGGGGCGTTTTGGGTCTTCGAGTAGGCCTTCGCGTCGTCGCCGTGGAGGAATCCGTCGTGGATGGCGTGGCTGGCTTCAGAGTGGAGACTCTCGGTTTCTTGGTGGTAGTTGTGGGCGGTGTGATCACTGCCGTGGGCTCTACGTACCCGGGCATCGTGGGGCGAATTGGCACGGAGGCTGTGCCGGTGCCTTCTGCTACCCTGGTTGGCTGGATCGGTCCCAGAGTAGGTGTCTGGACGATGGGGCCCCTCGTTCTGATGGTGACCGTGGGCTTCCTCGGCAGCGGTATGGGCTCCCGGACAGGGGGTGCCGTCGTCTCTGTGGGAGGCGCGATGGCGGGTGACGTCGGGGTGGGGACAATCCTGGTTGGGGGTTCTTGCGCGGCAGTGGTGGGCGGCCCGATGGCAGTCAAAGGCGTAGGGGTGGCGTTGATCTGCCGCCGCATCCTCTTTGGAAGGTGAGGTTTCTTGTTAGCAATGTGCCAGCCAACAACAGGGTAGCCAAGGCGGGCAGACATGGTTCCTTCCTTAGCTGGAGCCTCCACCTTGCTGATGTTGGGGACACTGTTTTGGCTCAGAGAACATCCCAGTTTCCATGAGAGTAAGGCCCCGTTTTCCACCACCTTCTTTGCATTTCCCGGTCCAGCCATGAAGGCCGACATGTCAAAGAGTCTGTTATTTACAACAGGAACCAACTTCATGTTATGAAGTTCCACCTCCGAGAAGCTTCTCATTCTGTTTAAGAGTTCAATCCTCTGCTTTGGTGTCATTTTTGTTAAGTCGGCATCCAAAATGACAGTCAGGATAGTGACCGGCTCTTCCGAGCCGCACACGAACGGCGCTGCGTCACCTGTTTCTTGGACGGCCACTCGCACCGACTGAGGCTCGTTGTGGTCTTCTTGGTGGACCTCAACGGAGAAGACGTTTGCGGTCTGGGGCACGTAGCTCCCGTTCGGAAAGGGTTGCAGCGTGGTCACCGAGATGTAGTGGACGCCCTTGTCCGTGTCAAGGGGCAGCCCTTCCAGGGAGCTGCTCTCTGCGTTCCAGTGTAACCAAGAAGGCAAGGAGTCCTTCCCAGCTTCGGAGATCTACCAAATAAGAGAGAGAAGAAGGTGCTTTTAGAAGTACAGCATTAGGACAGGTTCTAGCAGCAATAATGCTTAATTTAAAGGATTAAAGAAAAAAATCTGAGGCGTAACAACTGGGGAAGGAACATCCTGGGAAGAGCAGGACAGCCTGCGTCTCCTTCTCTGCGTGTGGCAAGGACGAGCTCTGCAGGGCACACTGGTCCCAAAGGGCTGAAGTTGCCACGGGAGGTCATCAAGTCCTGCAGAGGTCCCTCGCCCGCAGGCACCAGCTCTCTAGCACTTGCTGTGCAACTACTAAGCACAAGCGATTCATTTTCTCTGCGGGCAGAAGGGGAGTTCAAGTCACAGGGACAGCTACGGAGCTGAGGGTCAAGTTATGTGATACAGCAGAGCTGATCTGACGACTGCCCTCCTCCCGCTCCCTCTTCTTCCTCTCCCATCCCTGCCGTCTCGCCCCTTTCCTCACCTGATCACACCCTGCAAGCCCATTGCTCCAGCAGCTCAGCAGAACATACGTTTTCTCTGTTAACTTTCTGCTTCGTCGCGCTGCCCCCAGCAGCCAGGCTGAGCCGGAGGGGTCAGAAGCCGGCAAACCACGGCTCGCGGTCCCCTGCCCGGCTGGAGCACACCAGCAATCAACAAGCAGCAGCAAATCCCGAGAGCTACGCAGCCGCTTAAAACACAGCGTCCTCCTGCACTGCCAGAGGAACGGCAAGCTGGGGACGAAGGAGGGGAGCAAACCCGACGTCTGGTCAGCACTGCACCGTGACGGCCGGCGCGGGCAGGCAGGGACCCAGTGCACGGGCTGGGGCACTGCTGGACATCACACAGGACGGCACAGCGGCCTGGCTTTATACTCAGAGTTAGCTTAAAATGAAGGATTTCACTTTCATATAGTAATTTGCTTCTGCAGACTAGAAACAACAGGCGGCTTTGGCCCAGACCGCAGGCACCTCAGGACTACAACGCACTATTTACTACCTCTTTTAGGTCAACAGCAACACTTTTTTTTTTTTTTACATGACTTGTGGCACAGATTAGTGAAGCACAGTCCCAAGAGCACAAGCCTCCCCTTCAAAGCGTGCAGTCCAAGAGCAGGAGCGATGTATGCAACGATGGTATTTCCATATGCTCCAGAGGAGGGAGCTGGCGGTAACCTCACCAGCTGCCTCCGCTTCCCAGCTTCCTCGTTTGTGCCCTTCCGAGCCCACCCTCCTCTTCCAGCCTCGGGTCCCCTTCCCAGCCAGCCCAGGTCTGGAACCTTCAGGTGCCCTGGCCATTTTGCTCTTGCAGAGACGGCGCTGGTTCTCCCCACCCCGTGCAGGGGAAAGCCACGCGTGTCGGAGCCCCGGCACTCCTGCCTCCCACCCCGGGCCATAGCCGAGGGTGGACACGAACCCCCCAAGCCCCCTGTTCCCAGCAGCTGACGTCCGTCTGTCCGCGCTACAGCCGCTCGCCAACCACGAAGCACAGCAGAGCCGCTCGGGCTGCACGGTGGAAGGGGTGACGCTGCCAGCTCAGCGGGCTGTGACATTTCCTGGGGCTGTAGGTACCCCACGGCAAGTAACCTCAGCTTCGCCATCCCCCTGGGCTCAGAGGCGTTTGGAAAATGCCCCGGCTGGGCTTTCCAGAGCTCACCACAAGGTATCTCCCCCCACACCCAGAGGAAACGGGACGCTTTGGGGCCCACGGAGACAGATTTAGCAGCCTGGTCGAGGCTCTGGGCTTGTAGCAGTCCAATGCAGAGCCACGCTCCAGCTCTCCTCCTGCAAGGGTGCTTTGGTTACTCTGCAATTCTGTAAAGCTCATACATATTTCATAATTTATCCAAACGCAAAGCTTGGGGAGGAGCTTTGCAAGGAAATCTGCCTGGCAGGAGTGCCACCGTGTCCGGCAGCAGGCACAGAAATGGGGCTGGACTTGCCAGACCTGCCTAACGGCAGGCCCTGCTGGGGAAAGCCCCTGGGAGGGACGGACGAGGACGAAGAGCGATGCCCGGTGCCGCAGGGCTGGGTGCCTGGGTGCCTCTCCCACCTACTCCCCCCTGCTGCAGGCAGGATTAGGCAGCCACTGAAAGGCAGGGCAGCAGGGCTCGCAGACTCCCCCCGCTGCGGGTTTTGGCACACTGAGGGGTCTGGACGCGCAGCTCCGCAGGGGTAACGCAGGACCCGAAAGGGTTTTGGCGAGAGCAGCCCGGGAGCTTTTGTGCAAGAGCCGCAGAGGGTTTCGGCCGTGACCATAGGGGCAACACTCTCGCTCCTCTCCTCTGCAAAGGATCAGCCCCGCTTTTGGCCAGCCTGGACAAGCTGGAGAGCACATCACGAGACACACGCTGGGTACAGTTTATACAGCAGAGTTTAAAGCTGTTAGCACAGCTTTTGGTTAACTCCTCAGCAGCAATGTGTGAGAGCAGGAAATTAAGATTCCTGCTTACACCAGACAGAGAAAGCCACCCCACGGGCCATACCCCCTGATATATCCCACTCGAAGCGAGGTGCTGAGACGTGACCATCCTTCCACTCAGCTTTGCTCTTTACCCACGTGTCTGGCAGAAAACAGGGGGTTTTGGCAGCGCTACTGCTGCGTGCACCCTCTCCCCCACCGCAGCAAGAACGGGAGCTGCCTTTACCCCAGCTGGCCCGAAGGAAAACCAGCCCTTCACCTGAGACAGGCACACGGGAACAAAGGACCAAATTGTCCTTCCTTGGCATCTCTTCTGCCAAGAGAGGACAAAGGCAGGGTCGGATCCTGCCCAGCCAGAACCAGCGCTGACCTGCACTCGTGTTCCTTCTTTAAAAAAAAAGTGTAATTTCATCGCACCCTCTAAAAACTGAGATTCCAGGACAGTGCCCAGTGCAATCCAGCATTTACATTAGCAGGAGCTGGATGGTGCCACTCTTTAGCCCCTTGTGCCAAAATCAGCCACTAACCTGCCCGTGGGGAGGAGAAAGGGCAGGGCACACGTTAAGAACAGAAACATAAGGAGCCAGGACAAAGCCACAGCGTTATTGAGGCTTACACGATCTAGAAGAATAAAAACTTTAATACCGAGTGGTTACATGCACACTGAGTGTGCAATTTCAGGCTACATTTGGAACAAATCTTCCCCTTCCGTGCACTCTGCAAAAGCCCTTAATTACAGGATCACACACTCCACACAGAGCTTTCCTGCGAGCCGGGGGTTTCTGCTGCTCCCTCCTCCCCAAACACGGCGCATGACTTGGGACAACTTGTTCCAGCAGGGATGCGATGGCTGCGAAACATTTATAAACCCACTTAAACTTGCTTTAAAAAGAGCTGAGCTAGTTCAGCTGTATTCAACCTGCGAGACGTGGACTGTTTCTAAAGGTTCTGCAAGAGGCGATTGAGAAAATAAATTTATGTGTATTACGCCTATGAAACCCATGAAGATGCCTGTGCCTCCCCTGGGAAATCTTTAGGAAGGCAACAAGTCTTCAATGCCACAGCTCTGCTTTAAACACAGCTACTGCCCTGGCAGCAAAATTCATCCATGTTCGTGTGACAAAGGAAGATCCCCGCAAGATTAGAGTAGATAATCAAAGCAGTTATCGGGCTGAATAAAAATACTTGTTCCTAAATGAACGCTAACCAGCAGAGCCCTCGGCGTGGGTCTGCGCTGGTCACGGCCGCTGCTGTGTTCATGGTGGCATGAAAGTGGGAGCAGGGAGCCCTGGACTCTGTTCCTGCAATGTTTCCTTCAAATATTGCTTCAAAGGGTATTTGTTAAGGCTATCCATAGTTAATGATTTGGGATCTCTAGTTTTCATGTAAAAAGTTTTCCGGTTTTCTACGTACGCAATAAATATCAGCCCTAAGCCCTGCCATTTCCCTCAAGGGATCTGGTTTCAAAATAACTCTTCCGTTGCTCAAGGAAAAAAAAAAAAAGGCTGCCTTTGTTTTTCCATTATTTGAGATAATTGTAAATGAATGCTTATCGGGTAAAGATTACACAAGCCTGGCAGTGTATTGAAGACCATTAAAAAATTAGCCATGTTTGCGATTTTAAACACACACAGTGGTCTGGCTGGCTTTGAAGACCTTGTTCACAAAGTCCTTTCAGATATACATGGCCTGTTATTTTTAGGCCAGACAAGAACAGTCAGCTCATGAGAGAAGATAGCTCAGTTTGATTTGTTTTTTTAAACGTAGATCTTAAAGCCCTGTAGACAAGACAAAGATAAGCAAAGGAGCAGCAAGCAAAACTGCTGCCTGTGAGGGAATTCACGCAAAAAACCGCATTTTTGCCTACAAGAGTGCCCTCTAATCCTCCAAGTATTTAGTCCTCCTCCTCCCAATGAATCCTCCAGAATGGAGACAGGTACCGTGCGATCCTGCCACAGGTCTCTCTGGCATACCACTATGAAATCCTCCCAGCCCTGGAGCTGTCGGATGGGATGGCCCCAGCCTATGCTGCCAGACCTTCCCGTGGGCGGCAGCAGCAGCAGGGACTCGGCTCCTTCCTGCGCCCTTTCAAATCAGTCCTAAAAAATTCCTGACCGCTTTTGGGCAGGGGTGAGCATAGAAGCTCCTGCAGCTCTGCCAGATCTCCCACCACCCCCTTCTCCTCCCCGCGTCCAGCTGTTCCTGAGAGACAGACCCCGTGCCAGGGATTTCATTGGGATTGTAATTACTGATGACAATTTACTGTACGACAGACTCCTCGTCTGGGTTGCTCCTTCAGCGTTACCCTAACGCACAGGGCCAATAATGAAAAATACCCTGGCTGAGCCCTGTCTACATCTGAGCAGAAGGCAAGCTGAACTGTGCTCAAGCTGACTGACCTAACCGGTGTTAAACCAAGTCTGCAGCGCTCAGGCTTCTGCAAGCAATTAACGAGCAGGCAGGGGAAAGAAAATGGAAAGGAAGACAATTCAAATGCAAATATAGCTGCAGAGGAAGAGTCAAACCTAAGATGAAGCTTGGGCTTAGGCAAACAGCTTAACCCCCTGCTAATGCAGCAACACGGAGCAGTTTGGCAGCAGAAGCAACAGGCGGTCTCAGCCCCAAACCAGATCCGTGGGCAGGCAGATTTCGGGCTGCCTCGTCCCGCACGGGCCAGACAAGTGGTTTCACATCCGCCCCAGCACCGCTGGAACCACAGGCACTGCAACGATCCGTGGTGCTGGCACAGCCAACCTGGAGGCAAGAGAAACAACGAGAACGTGGGGCTGCAGGCTCCGAGTCAGGGGATCGAGTCCTCTTTTGGGAGGCAGGCTCTGCCCGTGGGTCCATCAGGTACATTCCTCTTCTTCACCGACACGAAGACGGAGCCAGTGACTGCAGGCATGGGGCGTGCACGCAAGCGAAGCCCTCCGGGCAGCACGGCCCTGGGCAGGTCCTGCAGCAGCAGAGGCCGCTGCACTGGGTCAGGGAACGTGATGGCTCAGGGCAGGAGCTGGACAGCCCTCAGACCACAACAGTCTTTGGCCCCAAGGAACAGCCCTGACAGGGAGGCTTGCCAGGAGACGATGCGAGAAGGAGCCTCCAATCTTACATCCCGCTTCCTTTCCTCAAATACAGCAGAACTGCAAACTAGGACATCGGACAAGGCACAGAATACAGTGGCGAAAGGAGGATGGGCACCTCTTGGAGCCTTCTGCTCGCCGGGCACAGCAACGGTGCCACTGCACAGCGCTGCGCTATGGGAAAGCTCCGTCTGAAGGAAGGAAAGTTGCCTTTATTTGGCACAGCGAGCGGGGAGGGATCGCAGCACGTGCGCTTCCCTGCAGAGGGGACCGCGATACCTGCCAGAGCTTTTGGGTACCCTCAGCAGACAGAGCAGCTCATGGACAAAAACAAGCTGCCCCAGGATATTTCACGCAGATACATCTGCCCCTGAAAGTCTAAAAACAGCCCAGAGACTTCACTGGTTCTCAGAAGTACGTCAGCCTCAGTGACCCGAGTCTTCATTACCAGCAGGAGCTCACCACCTCTGTTCAGGGACCGAAAGCTATACGGGAACAGCCGGTAATTGGTGCTTCCTTTGTGCACAGGGTAGGTCAGGATGGCTACGCTAATCCTGCATTTCGGCTGGTCCCAGCAGAAGCCCTGCAAAGCTCTTCCTGCATGTCTCCACTGAAGCTGTTGCCTTAGAAAAATCAAACCTTTCAGCTCGGAAAGCTGAGCTAAGGGTGAACAAGGCTGCAGAGGCTCTATCACAGGTCCTGGCCCTCGACTTCCAAGTTCAAACTTCAGTCCCTGAAGGACCAGGCGGCAAAGCTACTTCGAGCAGCTGCTCTACTTTTACGTGCTCATGAAAACCCAAACGAGAAGTTGATGCGTCTGCTGCTAATCTGCATTTTCCAGCCATTAAAACGGGCAAGCGAAGCCTCACGCACAGAAAGCAAGCCCCCTCCTTTGCGGACGCAAGCACAGGGCTGCGCGGACGCAGCCTGCCCGACGAGCAGCGCTTTGTCTCGCCAACTTCTTTGCGATCAGTAAAATGGCTTCGCAACGGCGCAGGCTGAGCGGCTACGCCCAGCTCATGCCATCCCCGCATACTCCTACCATGACGGCTTCTTTTCCAGATGCGCCTCTGTGTTTGCTATAAGGGCACTATTCAGCGTCCCACTCTGCCTGGGCAAGGGAACACAACAGCTGTTTCACTGGGAGGTCACTACAAAACATTGAGTGTCCCAAGAAATCCTCCTTTCATCGCTCCATGCAAGCAGCTTGGAAGGATTTGTTTAGCCTTATTGTTGGAGCGGGAAGGCGCAGCCCGCCCGCGCCAGGGCTGGGGTCAGCACAGGCTGCCCACACCCCGCTTTCCCCCTTGTTCGGGGGGGCGAGCGCGGGGCAGGAAAAGCCTCAAACAGCTTAAAAAAAAAAAAGTTCGGTCGGGCTCTTCTTTCAGCGTGACTTTTTATAAGCGAAAGGCCAAAGGGAAGCAAAAATACCACACAGCAGGGATGCCAAGTGCTGGGGGTTTAGTGCTGCCGCCGCACAGCTAACCAGCCCTGGCAATTTATTCCTGCCATCAGCAGATTACTGGAAAGCTGGCATTCAAGAGCACAGCAAGGAAAGGCGAGCCGGATCCCGCAATCTCAGGTTGGCTCCTTCGCAGGATTCTCCTTACCGGCGCATTCCTCAGTCTCCCCGGATGCTCAGGGCAACAACCCGTAAGAGCAGGACAAAACAAGGAACTTCCCAGCCCGCCTGAAAAGCTAGTTTATAATTAGATTGAGTCACTTTTTCCACTCCTCCAAATTCACAGCTTGTTACTAAGCGTGCACTGAAAACGCCAAATTCCCCGACTCGGTCTCGCTGCAGGAAAAAGATAAGTGCCCCCCCCAGCAGAAATCTTATCAGCTCATCTTATCGCTGAGATTGCTGCATGGCAGCTAAGCAAAGCCCTGCCCAAGAAGTCCTTTGCCTGGACCTGTTCCAGGCACTGCCATTTATCCCCGCGCACTCCCCTGTAAACAGCGGCTGTTGCTACACCTCCTGGTTAGCCAAAGTCCAGGAAAACTGGGGACCCCGGGAAGGAGATGAAGCTCACATGCTTCGACACAGAGAACCTTTTAAGATACCCCAAACTTGATGACACCGCCCCTCAGGAGCACTCTTTGCTTGTCTTCCTCCTTTTGAGAAATGCCATTTTAATACAATTCACATTCAGTTAAAACTTTGAAATAAGGATCACTGCAAGAGGGGAAAAAAAAAAAAAAAAAACAAACAAACCACGAACAAAAAACCCCACCAGTATTTCATGTTTTTCTTCCCTGAAACTGAGTGTGTCCTGGCACTGCGGGCTGGTTGCTGACATCCAGGCCTTTGCTTCGGGGTCGGAGCAGGGCTGAGGCATGCAGCACAGCCCCGGCAGCCAGTACTCAACGTCAGGACTCCTGCAACCCAGTCTCCGCGGATCCTGTTTATAAAACAAGGTCCCTGAAGTCTGATGAGAGTAAAGCTGTTCAATAAAAGCCACTTCAACAGACGGCAAATAGGACGACCGTTGGAAAATCAGGATCCTGCTTGGAAAGCAAGACTCCTTTCTGCCCAGATTAATATCCAACGCTCCGATAAACCCACAAACCTGCTGCATCGCTGCACTGCGTAAATCAACTACGTGAGTTAATTCAGTTTTTCTAATCACTTTGCCACCAGCTATGTTTGCATACAGCGACAGCTTCTTGGGGCCCCCGCTACGTGTTTTATCTGTCTGCCCGACAAGTCCTGGTGAGACCGTGCACTTCAAAATGAAAAAAATCAGGAGCCAAGACACAGCCAAGAACGGGTACGACTTAGCTGTGCTCACCTGAGAACTTCTCCTTAGCATCGGCTGACGAACCTGAGCAGCAGATCTGCTCCATGGGATCCATCCCATGCCTAACACTCCCAGGACGAAGGCAGGTCAGCAGCTTTACGTATCTTCAAGGAAGACGCCGCAAATCACCTGTTTGCACAGGGATGTGCCGTGGGAAGCAGCGCACACCAGGAGTTTCTCTCCTTCCAGCATGCTTTAGACCCACCTTTAAACAAAAGCCGTTAAACTGCATGCCTTTATACACTGTGGGCATATGCATTTAGGATATTGGACTGTGCAAGGGCTCAAATACCTTGTGAGAACGCTGGTATAGGAGGGAACTGGATTTATCCCTGCATCCCAAGGGAAAGGAGCAGGTATTGCCACAGCAATGCCAGTTAGTGACTGTATTTAATACTCTGATCCAAGCGCAGTGCCTGGTGTTTCTGGAGCGGCATCTGCAGCCCAGACGTCTGCTGTTCGCTGCACCCAGCCTAGAGAAACGCCGTCGCAGCCTCTAGTCAGAAAGCCCTTCTCACAGGCTTGGAGACGCCAGATGCTTTCTACAGCGGTTCCCGCACCAAGTCAGGTCAACAGCCCGCGTGGAGGATGGAGGTAATCACCACGTAAACGCCCTCCTTTTTTTTCTTTCATGGGCCAAGGCCCGTGTCAGCTTTCCCAATTTGTGGCAGGGTATCATCGCTGGGGGGATGAGCTTACTGCAACAGCCACCATCCCAAATGCTGACAGAGGTGCTACCGGTGTTAGTGCCACTGTCCTCACCTTGATTATTTGTGTCATCACCCAGACAGCGACGCGAGGCTTAGGTTTTTGTACAAGAAAAATGGGACAACATTGGAGACGGGACCAGCAGACCTCATAGAGACCAAGATCAGCGCTGCAAAATCAACGATCCCACACCTTGCTTAATGTCTTCTTCTGGGACCTCAACAACTGGAAGCAGAAAAACCTACAGACCTGGATATTTCAGCTGATGGCAAAAGGTCTGAGCCAAAGTGAGGCAGATATGGAAAAGCAAACAACTGTAGGATAAATCAAACAAGGTTATTTATAGAAGAGAAAAGGAAGTTTTGATGCCTTTATACGAGGCTCTGGTAAAGTTTCATCTAGAGTATTTTGTGTAGCTGTGGTCATGCAAACATAAGAAAAATAAACTTAAGCTGGAAGACGTGCAGAAGACAGCTGCAAAGATGAGGAGAGGGAAAAGAAAGCTTATTTTATGAAAGAGACTGAAGAGGCTGGCTTGCTTAATCAAATAAAATCAAGACAGGGGAATATGCCTGTCACATATAAATACATAAAGGAAGTAAATATTATGAAGGTAGAACCAATTTAAGCTAAAGGGCAGCACATATAAATATTTCTAGCCATCTCTAAATTTAGGCTAGAAGCTGCATTTTTAATCAGAGCAGCCAGATTCTGGAGCAGCTTCAAATGGAAGTGGCAGGAACAGGAAATCCACCTGGTCTTTGGTCCGAGCGTGATCTGTTCTTCAACAACAGGACGCAGCTGAGAGGTAATGGGTCAGACTCCGCACAGCCTTCGGTGGAAACGGGGTAAGGAGATCGTCAGCCAACGACGACTGATGATGGGGAGGGTACCGGCACCAACGCCCCCGGTTATCCTGCTCCCAGCCAGCATCTGCCAGGAGCTAGTGGGAACCTGCACCCCTTCGCACTGCCATCTGCACGGCAAGGGGTTTGTACGATATGCAGTGATCGAATGTTTTAACCAAACTCTTGTGAAAATGCCAAGGTTTTGGTGTCAAATGCAGCAGGAAGGGCTGCAAGGTGGCGAGCTGCTGTTAACCCTTTTGGGAAGGCGCAAAGAGTTTTCATTTCCAAGACACTTTCGGACACCAGGAGAGCAATCTTGCAGCGAGAAGCCTTGCTGTAGTGAGGAAGCTACAGGACAGCATCTGGACTGAACTGCCACCAAACTCAACAGCTGAAATACCTGCAAGCTGCAGCCACCCTTCAGAGGGCACGTTAATGCCTGACCAGGGCACCCGCTCAGCCAGACAAGGCCCAGGCGAAGGAGGTTTCTACTTGCCAACCATGAGTTACGATGGCCACAACGCCTTGCTGGCAGCTGGCTCCGAGCAATACAGAAAAGAGACGCTGAAATTAAGACACAAAGTAGGTTTTTTTTTTTACTACTTTTCTGCGTGTCCATCTTTGCACCTTGAGCGCGTTAGAATAAACTTGCTTTTGTACTTAACCAGAAAATCTCACCTGTTCTCGAGCAGCTTGGGGGTGGGAAGGCGGGGAGACACTGGCGACTGCTCCCAGAGCACATACCTGATTACGCGCAGAGCCCACATATCTGTGCAGGAGTGCATGCCTGCGAGGCACTCCTCCGCCACGCTGCAGATGCCTGGCGTTGTTTCCATCCCACAACCAAGTTTGCAGAGAAAAGTATTTTGTCTACAGCCGGCTGGAATCTGCTAACAAGCAGGGAGGGGATCTGAGGAGCAGCTTCAAGGCGATCCCCACCACAATACAAACTGAGCCTAGAAGTAATCAGCGGGGATTATCTAGAAATGAAGCGATCGCACCTTCTTCAGGCTCCAGATGGGAAGCTCCTGGGAGCCTGGGGACATCAACTGTCAGCTTTTTTTAAAAAAAATGAAATTATAGCCAATTTCTTAGAAATCAAAGGGGACTGAGCATAGACAACCACATCTCATTGTAAACTCCGACCCACTGCTTCATCTCAAAGGGCACAGCCCTTATCGTTTCTTATTAGGGTTTAAGTACACCAGTTAGCAAGATCCAGAAGTATTACGCTTGTACTGCTCTGGCTGAGAAATGCAAGGCAGCCTGAGAAAAAGCCCAGAGCAACTTGCCCTGAAACTTTCCAGTAAAACAAAAATGCACCCCAGCACCCAAAATTGCCTACGCAGTTCTCACTAGCCAGGAATCAAATCCCCGTAGCAAAGGTCGGCTGTGCTCAGCAGCCGACACGCAGTCTCTGCAAGGGAGAGACCTTCCAGATACACTGGCTAAGCGA
Organism: Mycteria americana; assembly: GCF_035582795.1. Taxonomy (NCBI): domain Eukaryota; kingdom Metazoa; phylum Chordata; class Aves; order Ciconiiformes; family Ciconiidae; genus Mycteria; species Mycteria americana. Next base: position 5,900,481 of record NC_134375.1, read on the forward strand.
GGCTGCTAACAGTGCCCTAGAGCCTGCTGCACTTGTAAAATCAATTTCAAGGTGAACAGATGCAACACACTCGGACGAGCGTGAAAATCGCTCCCAGCGTTTGCTGAACTACACACAACTAGGGACTGTTGGGTCCTGCTCCAGCCCAGTCCATTTGCGTTTCTTCGGGCATCTGTGGGTGTCAGCAAACACGCCTCAACCCCGAAGTGGCAGAGGTATTGTTCGAAGCTATCAGGTGGGGTGGAAATAATCTATCAGAGGATTTTCCTCTACCTACTGGAGCTATCGCAGACGAGTTTTGTGCCAGGAAAAGGAAACTGAGGAAGCCGAGGTGTTGTACAAACACTGAAGAATATTCTTGCCATCAAAGCAGCCATTAGACAACACCAGAACAAGCCATTCCAATGCAAAATCCCAAACCAAAGTTATCATTTCTGTAACACAAGATCTTGGGCTCACCGCACCCTTCAGGACTCCTGCAGCCCAGTGCTGTAAGTGCCCCGCACTCAGAAAACAGGCAGTGGTTAAAGCAGGGCAGGCACCACCGCCTCCCATCCGAGCCAGCCTCCTCGGCCGCAGAGGCAATTAAATGTCACAGCCTTTGCTTTGAAACCAGCTTGTCCCCTTCTCCAACTCCTCTAGCCAGGGGCTCACCCACCACCTTCCTCCTCCCCATCTGACCGTCTGTCGATAACAGATGCATTCTTCAGATTTTCTGCCTACCACTGGCACGTCACGGTCCCGGCACCCTCGCTGGAGCCACTGAGATCACGTATTTGGATTGAGATAATTGTGTGACAGTACGCAGAGCTAAAACAAACCTGCCTTCAAGGAGAAGCTGAGATGTCAGACTTTCTCCCGACTTGCTCTCCATCTCCCTCTGATCTTCTGAGACACACCAGAAGGCTGTCTTTTTATAATGTTTTCTAAAAATGGATTTTTAAAACTATTTTTCAGTTTTGCTCTTTGAAAAAGATTCCCGAGATTGGAAGGTAATTCTGTTTTTTAAGAACAGAATTTTCTGAACTCCACATGATCCAAGCAAGCAAATGCTGAGAAGACAACTTCTCAGCACCCTCCCAGGAAGGGGCTAAAGATGAGGCAAGCGCGTGTTCGGCAGTGTGCCTACCCTCCTCCGGGCTATTCTGACACTTTCTTGCCCTTAGGACCAATTCCAAAACTCAGATTTCAGGTGTCTGCAGTGCCAGCAGCATGAGGGCAAGTGGGATAAAGAGAAAGGCTCCCATCTTTCCCAAGAGGACTTAGGGAGGAGGCCAGGAGAGACTGTGTCAAAGGCAGCCCAGAGCCGTGCTGGCACAACAAGGTCTATTTGTCTAGCAATGTTTTGTTACCACAGTGAAGCAAACTCCCCGAGCGTCAGAGCAGCAGCCCCAGGGAATCCGTGGCTCCCCAGATCCCGAGGCAACATCTCCTTATGAATGTGCCCATCGTTCCAGGAGCCGAGTATCTCAGTTTAAATGCAGCCAACAAACCCGATCAGTCATCCCTGAGGAGAGAAGTCTCCTCTCTTCATTACAGAAGAAAGGAACTTTGCAATGAGGTGAGGACTTGATTTTTTTTTTTTTTTAAAATCCTTCTCCCATAGTCCTACAAAACCTTAAGGCTGCTTCACAGCACCCTCGTGACTCAGCCCCATTAGTGGGGTGACTAGCTCGACTCCTGCAAGAATATAGCCAAAAACGAGCCTCAGGGAATGGCATTTCTCACCTGGACAATTTCTCCATTGGAAGCAATTAAATCCGTGGGGATGGAGACTCTGAAGAAGCGTCCCACCACGGCAGAGCTGTCCGGTATGCCCACCACGGCCGGCACAGTCTCCCGGAGGTCCGAGAGCACGGAGTGCATGGAGGCCTCCAGCTGGTTTTCCCAGTCCCGAACCACTTCTGCCGGCTCGCTGGGCCAGTGGCAGTGAGCAGAGGCCGCCAGCAGCAGCACGGGGAGCCAAGTCCTCCCCAGGAAAGGGGGCTGCAGTAGGCATCCAACAGTCATTCTTCCCGGCAGCCTCGGCAATGGTGCTCCAGCCGGAAAGGGGACCACAAGGAATCTCCAGGCACCGCAGCGCAGGCAGGGGATCCGCCAGTCCTTCACAGCAGCCTCATCCTAGGAGTCCTGGGAACCTGGTTAAACAAAGGAAACCCAATCAGCACATTAATTACGATACCCAAGCCAGCCAGCTAACACGCACAGACCTCCTTGCAACGGACAGAGGGCTATCTGCCACGCTACCCTCTTCGTTTCAGCTTTTTGATTTAACTGCAAGAGTTACCACTACCATTAAAGAGAGCAAGAGCTTCTCAGCTCCTCTTCTGACGTACAGCATCTCTAGAGAAACAAGAGCCTCCTGCTTTTCCATGCACACAACCGTGTTTCTGCTGCTCTGGAGCCACAGCACCCTGAGATAGCCACAGGCAGGGAGACGGGGCAGATACAACCGAAACCAAGACAGAGCACAAGGGTAATAGGTGACCTTTCAAAGCAAGCTGGAGTCAGGCTGGGGCATCAGTGGATTTAAATGCCAGTTACGCAGTATGAAGGTCCCAAGAAACGTTCGGTACTCCAAAGCTGCCATCTTGACAGCTTGATGCACAACAGATGCTTCTGCTCCTCTGACCCATGAGCCTGGCTTTCAAGCCAGATCTCCTCTCAGTTCCAGCTTTTGGTATTAGTGTGTTTAGACTTGATTTGGGGGCCAGCAATATGCCCCCCAAAGTCAGACTGAAGCTATGCACGCACGGTGTTCCACCCTGCTACCCGCCATCCAGCTCCCTCCTGCTTGCACAGCTCGCCCGTCCCCATACTCAGCCAAGAAGCATCTCCAGCTCTCCCTCACTTTGTTGTTTTCCTCTTTCACTTGCTTCCTCCCCATCCCCACCCTCCCTCTGGTCCCCTGGATCACAGCTCTGCTTTCTCTCCTCTGTTCCTTTCGTACATTATTTCCTTCGCTTCCCCAGCTGCTTTTCCTTCCAGACTGTGTTCTGCCATGGCACACAGGAGCCAACGGACCTGCACCCCCCCCCCCCCCCCCATGTTCCTCTTCACAGCCTGTTTGCAGGAGAGCAAGTGGGTTCATGAAAGAGGACAGAGCCCTTTGAGGCCCAGGGGAAGCCGTACTGCCTACTCTAGCATCTCGGTTTGCAGCTAGCACAGCCCTCTAACTAATCGGCAGTAACGAGCGGGGCAGTGGGTTATGCAGGACTGGAAAACAGACACACGGACCAAGCGGGTGTTGCTCAGCCTCCCAGAAGCACACGGGACTGGGCGTCCTCAGGCCAGGCACTTGCATGTCTTGAACCAACTCCTTTTTTCCAGGCTGAGAAGCAGCTCCAAATTCCCAGAGCAGACCCAGCCCAACTTCTAACCGCTGGCTCCCAGTCCTCTGAGCACAGCTCTGATTTATTTTAGCCTGTTCCAGCTGCATTGTGTGATGCACATCAGGCCATCCCAAGAGACCCCGGAGCCAGACCGGGTGGGAAGGGAAATCCCCCTACGTCTTGCCCTTGCAGAGCTCCGAGGGCAGCGCGACAGCAGGACCAGCCGACCCGCTGTGCTGCGGCCAGGCAAGCGCGTATTGCCCACCACGGGCTTGCAGAAGCAGGCAGAGAGCCTGTCCATGCAGGCAACCAAGCCCGAGGTTGCCACAGCAGGCTCTAGGAATAATAGGAGAGAAGATTTGGTTGCTTACCCTAAAACCTGCACTCTAGAGAAGCTGAGAGGCAGCGTGCAAGGACTAGCACATCCTCACCCCGTGATGGGCCCTTTCACAACAAACCACTCATGCAGAGGAGCCTCCATCTCCCATCCCAAGGTAACGGGTCCAGCGAGCACAGTCACAGCCAGCAAAGAGGGCTGTGGGTAGCGGAAATCATGAGCTGAATGCAATAACCTCTGGCTACAGCATCCACGAGGCAGATATCTCATCGGACCGCTGTCAGTTGCGGAAAGCCTGTCTCAAGTGAAAGGCAAAAGAAACAACGAAGGCAGAATAATATTGCTGGAAACCACAAGACAGATGGGAGGATGGTTGGTGTAAGACGCCAACGCCAGAAGAAAGCCCATTCCCCCACTGCTATTGTCCTTCCAACTGCCTGAACCGACTGGGACAGGAATACACCAGACGAAACAACAGGGAAGCCAGGTCTGGGCTCTTCCCAAAGGCAACTGAGCACATGGTGGTCTTCACCTGGAGTGAGATGCCTGAGCTGCTTCTCCAGAGGTTATCATCACAACAGATGAAGTGGCTGGGCGGGTAAGGCCAAGTCACACTTCCTACAGGGCGCATCTCTCCTACCAGCTCCCTGCGTGGTCAGAGGATGAGTCTGACACGCACCAATTGATTGTGGATGAACCCAGAGTCCCCTCAGCGAGTAGACATCTACCACAGCATATGTCCGGTGGAGAATATCCAACAGGCTGTGAATGAGCTACAGAGACGGAGCAGCCTTCTGCAAGAGGTCCTGAGGAGGCCACTGATCATCACAGCAGGAAACTGGGGGACTCTCATCCCTGCACAGTGCCTTAAGTAAGCAGAAAGAGGAACCACCACCTTCAGGCTCCGTGGAGTCCGGAGTACGGACACTGCAGTGATGACACCTTGTCCATGAGCTACTTCTCCTGAAGCCTGCTCGTTGGAAAGTCCTCCTGCATGAGGGACTAGAAAGCAACCCACGCAGCAAGTACAGGCAGGATCAGAGACTCACCAGGAGAGAAATGCGGCAGCAGCAGCACCCGGCAGCCCTGTGGCTGCTGCAGGGCTAAGATGCTATCAGCATGGTGGCTGCCTCTCACAGCTGCGCTGAGCCTCCACATCTGAGCAGAGGAGAAACGCCCCAGACAGACAGACAGACACCCAGCATACAACCGCACAGAGCTGTAAAGACGCCTGGGGAGGTTCGGCACCACGTCTTCAGGCCAACCCCGTCCCTGGCCTGTCACGGCTGCAGTGGAGCTCGTGCACAAGCGTGGTGCAGCTCTGTGTTGCTCAGCCGAATGAGATGATCCGGCCTTGGGCATTTTTGTTGGATGGAGAGGAGTATTTGGGCAGAAAGGAGCTGGTTCTTGATATCTGTGGCGAGCAGGAGAGGAAGATGAAGTCATCACCCATTTCAGAAACAATTATTGGAACAGGCAACAAACACTGCCCGTCTGATACATGCCCCTCAGCCAAGCAACTCACGCGCTGTCCGTGAAGATGTTGCGTGACACTCGCAGGTCGCACAAATTCAGAATTTCATTTTTGGGGAACTACAGAAGAATAGTGTTTGCACGTGGAAGCGGAGCACACAGGAGGTATAGGAGGAATTCAGTAGCTGATAAGAGAAGAGAAAAACACAGAAGAGCTGAGAACAAACTTGCACTGCCAAAAAAAAGTCTCTTAACACAGCTCCATCTCACCAAACAATTGACAGAAGCTGAAACAGTGCCAGCCTCTCACACTGTGTGCTAAGGAGGAAAGGCAGGGTGGTACAGCTCTACAGATAGCTGGAACAAGGCATTGCCCCGCAGCGCTGAGGTCCACGTGGACTATCACTTCAAGGCAGAATGTTGTTTGTGATAGGAGGTCCACTGCCTGAATGCCAGTAGTCCTGCTCAGCAAGCCCAGCAGCCGCCAGCACTGCAGGTCTCCATGCAGCTGCAGAACAGAGCGAACGGTACCTGCAGCGAGGCTGGAACAAGCACTGGGGACCTGCGTGGTGCCTCTGTCAAGTTCAAAAGCCCAAACCATTTCACATGGTACTACCAGGGGCAAAATAGACTGACTTGTTTGAGACCTCATCCCAGTAGTATGAGGAAAAAGTCAGTGTTCTGGATCATCATCCACGACCAGCAAGTGGCACAGACCTGGAGCTCTCCAGGAGCAAAATCTCAACACTTCACACAAGCTCAAAACAGGGCCAAAACCCAAACGCAGACGTCATTCTGCAGTGGCTGTCTGCTGATCTCTGGGAAGCATCAGGCCGTAGGGCCAACTGACTTAGACGGCACTTTCAAGTTACGAGGGAAGGCTGGACCACCCCAGCTTCTCCACATGGCACAGCACTCCTTCTTCCAGCAGCTTCTGTACTGCCCAGTTCCGCAGAACACACACAAAGGTTCAGGTTAGTCCTGAATTTCAGGATGTTTCGTTCCATCTGATCTTCTGAAAGAACCGACTTTCTCTTTATCCTCCTGCTTCTGAGAGCTCTTTTGGTCTCAACTTTGAGCTTCCAGAGCATTGGATGAAACATCAAAGTCAGTATCAACATCTGCTTCAGTCCTAGCGCTCGGTGCACGTGCCAGTGTTGATGCCTGATCTCCTGTGCCAAATCCCCATCTCAGACACACGGAACTGGGCCCGCTTGGTGAAGTTATGTTGATATGATGCTGCGCTTGATATGATGCTGACTTGTCAAGACAGTGCTGGAGCTTGCTCCTTCTCCATGCAGCTACAAGGCCCACTGACACGGTAAGGACATGTTCCACCTTCATTATTCAGGAACGCAGAATAGTGCAGACAGAAGATGGGAGGAAGGACTGAAAGGAAGGAGTAAGAGCAGGACAAAGTAGCTACTCCCAGCCACGCATCTTCCCAGAGACCTCTCCTTCTGCCCACCGCAGAATCAGAAGCATGGGGCCAGGGGAAGAGTCCCGGCAGCAGGAGCATGGCTGCCCTAGAAATCATTCTTCCTCTGTGGCCAATTACACCACCACTTCAGCAAGAACCAGTGAAAGTGAAGTCTCCATCCAGCTGCATCTAATCCAATTGCTCAAGCACACAATCACATCACTGGGCTGCGGTAATTAATCACTGCCAGCATATTAACGCCACTGAGCCTAGCATGCAGAAAGCTCAGGTAACTGCCGTGCAATTCTCTACTCCAGATAAGAAGGTATTTAGGAGAGTTAGGAGGAATCCCACTTACCTGATTGCTTATTTACCAATATCCTCATTAAAGAAAGCGTTAAACGAGAGGTCTTTCTCTAAGGAAGCAAACTCAGACTCAGCTAAAGAGGGCCAGTGCAACTTTCCAGAACAGAGCTATTGTCTCTGCAAAGATCTCTTGTGCGTGTTTCCACAGGAGGATCTCTGGGCAAGTCCCGTCAGCTACCGCGCGTCTGCGTGTCAAGGCAGCAAGCGGGAGGAATGATGAAATCCAGCGTCACCGGCACACAAAGATGGCACTCTGCCGTACATGCTCCCCGGTCCAAAAGCCGACAGCAGGCACCGACGGTGCCAGCCCGGCGGCGCGGTCCAGGCAGCGGTGGCGGGTGCTCCGTGCACATCTGCGCTGCGCTAAAGGAGTCTGGGGAGGGGGGCAGGAGGGAGAAACAGCTGGGAGGCAGCGCGTCTGGGCAGAGCAGCCCATCACCAAGTTTATGAACTAATAGATACCGTCTCCTCAAGACTAAGAGCATGCCAGTCTGCAAGCCTGACATTATACGCACAAAGAACACTCTGGAGCGTGAAATTTAGGAAACAGTAAGAGTTTCCGCACTTGCCCAGCTCCAGGCGTTCCCTGAAACAAAGGCAGCAGCCCCTCCAACAGCCTACGTTATAAGCTACAGGAACATGCTGCAAATGACTTGGGGGGGGGGGGTATTTCCAACCTCAATGGCTTCAGCCACGTACGTTTGCAGAAGAGGACCCAGGCTCCAGACGCTGCTGCGCCAGGGATGAGTTATGGAAAGGGACATACAGGAGAGCAACTGCACAGAGACGCATTTGTCACGCACAGACTAACCGGCACGCAGCTGCTGCAAGGGAACAGGCAAGGCGGAGGAAGGAAGATTCACCACTCGCCATAGCTCCCTGCTCAGCTGTGCTCGGAGCAACAGCATCCTGTCCTGCACGGTGCTAACCAGGCGTCTGCAGGGATGGTGGCTTGACACCGAGAACGGATGTCTCTCCAAAAGACAAGCTTATTCACAAGTTTTTGGCCTAATGCTGCAATCACAGCTGCCTGCCTATAGCCATACGTACATCGAAACCAAAGTAGCAGGCAGCTCGGCATCAGAGATGGGACTGCAAGAGAAAGCTGCCTTAGCAGAGAGCCCCAGATCAGCACTCCTGAAGCCCCGGGAGCCCCTTCCACCCTCTGCCCGCTACAGCCAGTTGACAAACTTGCCATCATTAGCTGGTCACCCCAGACACCATCAGCCCAGGAGGTACAAAAACCAAGCTATACTCGATTCTTTGCCCTAAAATTGCATTTCAACATGCTCTTCCGCAGCTATGCCCACCCTGTATTGTCACCAAGTTAAACGCCCAACCGAACTGACATCTAGCTCAAAGGACATACACACAAAAAAGATGCTTTTTTCAGTCTCATCTCTTCTTGTATTTCTGCATTGCTCGTCCCCAGCACATCTGGTGTCAGTAACAGGAAACCCTGACACTGAAAAACTATCTAGGGGGAAAAAAAAAAAAAAAAAAACAAAAAACCAAACCAAACCCAAAACAGCAGTGCTAAAAAATGTGCACCAGACAGGGAGACAAGCAGCACCCTCCTGCTGATGGGGAATGCGGCCATGAACTGTCACTGACTTGTTGCTTCAAGTCACACATGCCGCAGGCAGCTTTGTGAAGCTTGTACAGGAAGTGGTCACAGCAATCGACACCTTGCAGCGGTTTTTATTCTGCTAGAGTAAGCACTAAGATATTTAACTTTCCTGTAGCTAAGAGGAAGCGTTCTACTACGTTCCATTACCTTTTGTTTGAAAACTACAGTTTTGTGCCACCAAGAAGGGACGAAGCCTTCCCACAGCCCTCTCATTTGCATCTCATGTCTCCCCTTGGCCAACAAAACCTGCTCGCAGCTCTCCCCCAGCCTGGGACCGGAGACGCCGACTGATGCCTCTGCTCCGACTGACAGACAGCGGAGTGCTGAGCGAGCAGCTCGGGGAAGCTGGACCGCCCAAGACACCGCACAGGTTTTGCGTTCATTAGGACATGTGATTGCCGGCACTTCCTGCAGAGGCAGCTCTGAGATAGAGAGAAAAGATGCAAAAAGCAGAATTTCCCTTTTTCCCCCCCCTGTATTGCATCTGCCTGTCCAGAAGCTGGGCCACTCTACTGCCCTTCCCAGCTGGGGACTCTGCTCCCGGGAAGACTTCTTGCCCTGGGAAAGGTAAGCACTGAGGATACGCTCCCGGTAGCCGTGCCTCCAGCAAGAGCTGTGGAGGGGAGGAAGCAGCCCGGCAGCCCCCCGGAATCCCCAGCCAGGGGCACTCCTGCAGAGGTGCGTGCAAGGGGCACTGCAGAGCAGCAGCAGAAGCACAAAGGACACCAGAGCCCTTCTGCCAGCTGGACACGGAGCGTGTTTTTCTTTCCCTGCAGAGTACATTTCCCCTGCAAGGTGCAGCGGTAAGACTACGGGAGGCAAGCACCTTCCCTAGCCTCCTGCAGCCCTGGGGAGGCAGGAGGGGATAAGTATGGTACCCACAAGCACGTCTCGACTACGCACTTGCACGCTGACCTGACACATTTGCTGGAAGACCATATGGATGTCCCCACGCTGGTCAATCCTGCTCGAGTGGCCCCTTGCAGCCCGTGTGCGCTGCTTGTCCTACGCTTGAGCCATGCCTCAAATGGCCGCTGCGCCTGACCCGCAGCCGTGACCGGCAGCCGCAGATTTTAGCTGGGCGAGACTTCTGACTCTTTGATGAAAGTTTCTGCAACCACAATCAATCCCTTCCTCCCACTTTGTTATTCCCAGACAGCCAACTCAGATCGTATCTTCAAGTGCATTCAGTTGAAAGGAAACTCAGATATTATCTTCCCAAGTATTTAGAAGGCCTCAGAGATCATTTTTTCCCCTGTAATTACAACCATCGCAGTCAGGTAGAAATGCCATTTTCCTGCCTGCTGGTAGCAAGCAATTTAGGATATAAATACCCATCAAGAAGCAGAGGACTCCAAATAATCACCGAGGAGAGCTTCATCAGTGCCGCCCCACACGTTAAACACTGCTTGCACCCTCCGACCGAGCCCCGTCTCGAGGGAGGGCTTGCAGAGAAGGGCAACGGGGATCATCAACGGTAGAAAATGGATCCTGCCTGGAGGAAGCTGGAGGAGAACAAAGCGGGATGCACTGCGGCATGAAGGCGATGGGGACCAAGAGCCCGCGCTCTCCTATAATAAAGGGACCAGAAGCCAAACTAACCTGAACCAGGCTCAAACCCAAACAAAATGAGAGTTTCTCCCCCAGGACTCAAGGAGGTTGTGAACATGAATGTTAAAACTTCATGAAGGTTAAAAAAAAAAGAAAAAGGGTGGGATGGGACAGGACAATTTTACAGAAGGCAGAGTTACCAAGGCAGCGTTTCTGGCTCAAGCAGCACTTCGTGACAGATAGCAGGATCCCGGGACGGCATTCAGGGAAACGATGACTCGCATTCCTCTCCAGGCATCTTCTCCCGGCTGTTATTGGAAAGGGCATATAGGCTAAATATACAGCTGTAGCAGGGCAGAGCAAGGGTCTGTCCGCCTAAGGGCATGCAGTTTAACCTGGCTTTGGCTTCACTTGGGTTTCCAGTGCGTAGCCAGCCAGAGCAAGCCCCTCAAAACTCTACTTGTAACTCCTAGTTTTGTCTGGAAACAGAGTGAGAGAGTGTAAAAATCCTAATATTTAATTCTATGTTTAAGGGAACATAAGCTAAAGCTAGTACTAAAATCCACAGGAAATTAAACTACAAAAGTTTAAAACAAAAAAACCCAACCAAACAAAAGATGGGGCTAAGAGCTCCTTCCATACAATTGCTATAAAAATGCATATTTTGAAGACAAACACGACAGGCATGTATATATATACATGCATATGAATGCTTTATCAGTTTCCAAGATTTAGTAAAAACCAGAACTCAAGGCACCAAGATAAAATAGGTATTTTTGACTCTAGATTTCTCTTTTGTCAGGAAAGCTTCATACCTTGCTGAATTTGCTTGAAGTTAATACTGAAGTGAAGACAGTGGTGTTACAGAAAAACATTTTAGCAGAAGCTCTCCTGCAGGAGAGCCTGGGACAGAGGAAACCCGGGCTGGCAGAAGCACCTGGATAGGCAGCTGACAGAGATGAGACCAAAGCACCGCTCTGAAAAATTAGAGCAATTTTAATTTGGACCACAAAAGAGTTCTCACTGGTTCACATACACAAGGCAGCAGACCAGTCCCCACGACACCGCACTCGGATTTGAGGGGCACTAATTGCTAGAAACATTGGAAGCAGAAGATGTAGGACTCTCAAGATAAATTCCCCGGCCATCCCCGGGCTCAGTGAACACAAGCTGCTATGGCACAGTGAAGTCTGATTCTAGACTCTCTAGAAACGATTTACGTGGGGGTCCAACTGGTTTATATGTGAATTTGCAGGGACAAGGCTGAGTTTTATATAGTTTTAAAACTAATGTGGATTTCTGTACCGAAATACAAGTCCTCAAGTATACCAAGGTCAGCCCAGGCTGCCTCTGCCTTCCCCGAGCGTACCAAGAGCCCAGACTGTGTCTCAGCCACTCCCATCTGTGAAAGGCACAAATGATGATTTCTAAAAAAGCAAAATAAACTTTGTCTAACAGGGTATCTAGAGGACCTCCTCAAGCAGCTCTAGCCAGAAAGTACAGCTGAGGCACCCGATGGCAAGAAGAGAAAGCACAAACCAGCAGGAAGCAAGGTACAGGACGTCACTTTTTAAATGCAAGGACTATGAGGCATCAGAGCCCGATCTTGTATTCCTCAGCGGGCAGGTTGTTCCCCAGCTAGCACCGAAGGACATGTGCAAGAGCAGCCGGCGTGACAGTCACCGCTGTGTGTCCTGTCCCCTGGTATCACTCACCATCCACCAGCTGTTTCAAGTTAATTCACACCAGCTAACGACTTTTGATAGAAGTCACCCAGCTGGAAAGCAGGGTTCTATCGAAGGTGCTGCTTCAGAAACAGGTTTAAACCAAGGCACTGTCGCTGCCAGGTGACCACAGTCTTTTCTCCACTCCATGCTCCAAAGGGACAAAATAATCCACAAGCCTCCAGCAACACCTGAAATCTCAGCTGAAGCCCAGAAAAATACTTCCTCCCTAAGCTGCCCTATTGTACTACGCAGGAGATGTTCTCTTCAGATGTAGTCAGGAGCACTGAAACCAATGAGGCTAAAAAGATTTGCATCTCTTGCTTGATTTCTTAATTGAACTAAAGGCTGAACAAAACCCCCTGTGAGGCTTCAGAGAATCCACACAGAAGAGAAACGACAAATATCCTAATCAGAGAGGAAGCTTCCACTGGACATTTTGTCTTAGGTACTAAAGAGTCCACACAAAAAGAGAAAGACCCTGAGGGATAAACTCCCATGTCTAGCAAGGCAGGAAATCTTGCCGAAGTTTCTGCCACAGTTCGGCTTCCGGAGCACATCACACAGTGCACGAGTCCCACAGAGGAGAGAGGTGAGCTTTGGTGCGTCCTTTTAGCCAAAACTCTCCCACCTACCTTGCTGCCTATTTTTTAAAAATAAAAAAAGGTATAAAGCTCTTTCTGTCAAATTAGCAAGCAGAAGCAATTGGAGGGGTGAAGACAGACTGATGGGCAGGGCAGTCCTGCAAAGCCCCTTCTTAGGAAACCTGATCATACTTCCAAATCCTGTTCTGAAGGAAACCCTTTCGAGGCTCCAGCTCTGGCAGTACACCAGAGCCTGGCCAGAGGGCTTGCAGCAGGACCCTCGCCTACATTTTGGCCATGCAATGGCAGAGCAGAGTACTTTTTTCATCACCGCAACAGCCCTGTGCACCAAGAACAGCATTCGGGCTTCCTTAGGACATGGCAGCACTGCAGCTGCCAGGCAAGCGTTAGCTGTGCTAATGGTGCTGGAGCAGGCAGCGAAGCGCTGGAGCACCCGCGAGCAGGCAGCTTGGGCAGGTGTTCCTCTAGAGTGAGGAACAAACAGCACAAGGGTTGCAGGAACCACATTCAAATCTGAAAAAAAGAGAATCTTGATGAGGTTTCATATTCAAGAGTCGCCTCAAAATGCTGTTTGGCTGGACTGCTTTATGGAACGGCAGCCACATTCCAAGGGTTCATAATCACCTTCTGGGTATTCCACAAAATTCCTCAGATAATGAAATATTTCAAGAAGGTCCTTGAAAGTGTTTAAGCACCATAATTTCCTATAGGCTGATGTTACAGCACCAGGGCTTCAGCACTAAGCACAGGACTGGAAGGCAAGGCTTAGGATCTCTCCCCTACCTGCCAGGGACAAGACCTGCTGCCACCAAAGAGATGTAAAGCACAAACAGCTGATACTAAGCAGACACACGAAAAGGCAAGCAACACCAACAAAAAACCATTTTCAGCACTTCGGTTACATATGCAGCATCATTTATATTCTTTGTGGCAGCGTAACTAAGGGCAGGCACATTCTGTTTAGAAACATCCCGCCGTTCCATCAGCTTCACCACCCCACCCTACAACTCCAAGCCAAGGCATTAAGATTCAACTTTATGGAGCTGCTCAGCCCTGATTTATTACTCAGCTAGCAAGACTGCCATAGCTCTTCATTTAAATATATTTACCACCCAGTGATTTATGCAGAGCAGCCAGGGCATCAGCCATGGACCTGCAACTTTCAATGTTTCTCATGAAAACTATTCTAAACGCCTCTTGGCAGAATGAGATGTAAATGTTCCAACTTTAACCATCAAGCATAAAATGGGAAAGCTGCAAAATGAAGCAGCATTGCTCCCATGCCACAGAGGCAGAGAAAGCTTCTGGAGCAGGAATTAACTCCCTGAAGATCAGTAGCTTCCAGTTAGGCAGCACATTTCCTTAAACCCGCAGAAATTCAGGAGCCACCAAAACCCATCAAACTGATAACCTCCTCCTGCAGGTGCACATTTTTATAGGTGCCTTCTCCTCTTGCTAGAGACCAGGGAGCAAAGGGCTGGACTGCTTCAGTAAAACTGTCTGCTCTTCACAATAACCTCTGGCCCGAGCTGGCCAGCCTTTCATTCACATAGTAAGTCTGAAAGCAACAGATCACCGACAGCACAAGCTTACCGAGGCAGAAGGACAATGCGTGGCTTCGCAGGTCCATCTGCTTCCCAGCTGCTCTGGTGCAAGAAGACTGCTTTAAATGAAAAAGCAAAGATGAGCACCTTAAAAGACAAGACACTAACAGAGCCTGTATCACATTCCTGCAGCATTAATTTCACTGCATTATCTTTCAGCTAAATTATCTTGTTTACCTGCACTACATAATTAAAAAAATAACCCTCATCTGGTTTTGACCATGGCCTTCATGGCTTCAGCCAGGAGCGGGGAAGGCTGGAGCTGCTCATCACAGGTCCACCAATGCAGAGATAGCTCCAGCTTTTCTTCCCACCCTGCTCTAGTATTGACAAAACAAGAGACAAGCTGAATTATTTCAATGCAAGACCATTCAGACAACTACATTCAGGACCTGGCCAAAAAGGGCTTACCCTTTAGAGAATCAACCCTGACACGCACAAAGCCAGCACGATCTCCTAAATACATTGCAGGGTAACGCGGCCTTCTCTGCGAGCAGCGCAGCACTGCACCTGCATGTCAAAGAAGTTTCAAGGGTTGCTCCAAGCAACCCCCCTGCAGCAATTCCAACACAAGCACATCCTGCCAGTGCCAGTGCCCAAATTCCACAAACAAGAAAGTCCAAGGGACTGAAAAAAATTGCTTTCCAGAAAGCATGGTTTTAAATCCATTTCTGACAAGTTTCAGCTTAAATTAAAGTCTTCATATGGCAGCAAAGACACTTAACATGAGTTTCTGTAGACTCCTGACTTTTCCTGCTGGCAGGGAGAAGCCAGTGGGTAACTGAAAAAAATAGGATCGAACTGATCTGCTCAGCCACTAGACACGTTATTTAAAACTGGGACCTGGGTAGAGGCGGAGTACGTGCAGGGAAAAGGGGAGGCAGAGAGACAGCAAGGACAAGACAAGGAAAACTGATGTTTTTCTTCCATAAGCAGCCACAGAGCCCACATAGTGTAACACATTTGCAACAGTTAACTAGCTGGCACAGCATCTGCTATGAGTCCTCAAAAAAATGGTCCTGAGGTTTTGCCACAGCAGAAAAATCCAGTAATTTCTCCCTTCCTCACAGGAAATCTATCTTGTAAGGGTCAGAGAGGCTAGAAACAAGACCTCCATGTTTTTGAGGGGGAAAAAAAAAACCCAAGTTACAGTGTATTTCGAATAGCGTGAGCACAGGCTGCATACCTCTATTTTGACTTGCCATTGCAGTTTTTACCCAGAAGACGAAAGACCGTGGCCTGCCTTCCCAGCACACCGACACTGTGTCCCACAGCCTCCTAGGTGACAGCAGCGTGGACTCACAGCTGCACAACGACATGGAAGATGGCACCAGCTGTGTCCCGACTCAAGCGGGCAGATTAAAACGTGAATTTAAGTTGTGAAGGGAAAAACAAACTGGAATAAGATGGGACAGATCCTGTACCGACTTCTTTCCCAGTGCAAAGTTTCATGGTGAAGCATGGGATGACTACCTACTCCCTCTGCAAGAATCCCAAGAATGGGGACAAAGTCATCACAGCTCCAGCGTATGCCACAGGAAAGCAGAGTTGGATGCCATTCTGATGCAACAAGGAAAATTAAACCAGCACTCAGCTGGGTTTTGTACCAGTTCGAGCCTCTCTGCACCAAGCACCATCTCTTCTTGCTTCCCACGTACACTTTGGACACCCAAAAAACACTCTCCCCTTCATGCCTGCATTTCTTAGTCAAGCTAGGCATACTCAGACTTTGTAATCCTTTGCTTAGAGCAGTGCCTCTACGCCCATATTTTCATTACTTCAAGCTCTACTCCCATAGAGCCGTCTCCTCTGCCTTGAGGCACCCAGCTCTAGGCAGTCTGTGCTGACCCCGGCAATGAAACAAGGACCACCCCACTTCCCAGCCCAACAACCACGCACAACAGTCCTAAGCGTTCCTGAGAGCATGTAACAGCAAGCAAATACATTTGTTCTTAATCACTCCAAGCATCGTCTTCTGAATCCACCCCCAAGTCACTCTTGCTTTGATTTCTGCTCAGCACTCGCCTGATCTTCATTACTAATGCAATGCCCAAATCCCAGTAATTGGTTTAAGAGGGCATCCCGTTACTAGCACCCACCGGACCGTCCTCAGTGCTCACACAGTCACATTCCTATGGCTGTTCTTATATCTCAGTAAATCGGAAACACTTCCCAGAAAAACCTGATGGCTCATTGCTATCGAACGGCATAGGAGAACATAAACAGTTCAGCGAGAGCGTAAGGGCTGTATGAAGAGAGATGCTCAAGCACCACAGGAAAAACACAGTCTTGGAGTTGCAGAGAGGCCGTTAAGCTCTGAAGGTGTGTTCAGCTTGCCTTCCTTTTACAGCACTGCTGCAGATGTGGGGAAACAATTAAACTGCTTATCACAGTATGGCCCATTCAGCCTCCAGAGCAGGAGAGCAATTCCAATCCCCAGGTGGCAAGCGCAGCAATTAGGTACCCAATTACGTGCACCAAAGCTTCGCTTTGCTTACATTATTTTACTTCAATGGTTATATACTATTTCCTTGGCTTAGTGTCATTAAAAGGTGGTAGGTTCAGGGACCACGGGTAGGTCTCAGCTGAGATCAGGTCAGTCCTGCAGGACCCAGTTGCACATTGTCTGGCATTTAGAGGATGCAGAACCGTCCAGATGTCGGCAGGTGACTTACAAGTCATTCAGCAGAGCCAGTTACAAAGCCTGGTCACAACCACCGTTTCCTCACCTGGAGGGGCTAGGCTTAAAGTTTAAAAATAAAAGAACAGTTACACTGCAGCCAGGATCAGCCTCCAGCCCCACAACAGCCCACCTCTGAAGAGCAACTCTGGATTGGCGCTTGAGCCTCTTCTGGGCTTAATAACAGGTTGTAGGGGAAAAATGTGGTTTTAGCAGCTCAGTCCATCCCTTATAAAGCACGGACGCCATGCCAAAAATAACTCGGCTTACCAGTTACAGTCACCAAGCACTCACTTAGCAGGTCTCCGATCAGGGACCACAGCGTTCTGCTGCACCGCATCACCACCACCGTCACTGGCTGTGCGCTGGACGGGAGGATGCCCTCCCCTCCATCACGAAGGTGTTTCACATAAAGCAGTTAGCCATTTTTAAAGCAGTAGATAGTCAGGACTCATTCACCAGCCTCTCCAAGGGAAGCTTTTTCTTCCAGCTCAGACAAGGTCTCTACTGCAGCTTTGCTGCATCTTCAGCCTTTGCTGGACAGGCTGAACTCCTCAGGCAGAGTTTTGTACCTGGCGCTTCCTAGAGTCATGTGTGACACCAGCTACAACAGCTGGTCAGCAGCTGTAGCGAGAAGCACAATATAATGATCAAGAATGATGCAGTTTTGGGACTTCTCATATATAATCATAAGTTCAGTGTTGTTCTCCAACTGCCTCCGCTACCCTATTGCAGAAAAGTCCAGAGCTAGCAAAACCAGGTTACAGAACTGAAGCAACTTCCACAAAAAACAGGAAAAAAGCTTTCAAAGACAACAGCGGTGCCTCCCACCGCAGGACAGCAGCAGAAGACAGACTGCCTCTCATTTATTCCTCAAGACCTTATGCCAGCCAGGAACTTTGCTCATTGCTGTAGGCTAAGCCTAACCAACCCCCCCCACCCCCCCCACCCAACAACATATGATGTTGCTCTAGGTAATGCAAACAATACTTAAACCTCAAGGTTGCAAATAATGAGTTAAAAAAGTCAGAATACCTGAGAATTAAGGTTGTCCATGAGCTGGTCACAGCGAGCATCACAAGTCACTCCTGTTCTCCATCCCTATTCCAGCTTTTTGTTCTCTCTGCCTGCGAGACAGGCGAGCCCTTCACCCATCCATGGCTGTCAGCCCAGCAGAGCCAGGATCCTGCTCCCAGAGCTGGGCATGGCCGGTGGCACCATCTCCCTCCCACCCCCAGCAATGATTCGGCCCCGGCCCGCAGGAGGCCCTGTATGGACAGGAACTTTGAAAACCTTAACTTGGCAGATCAAGTCTACAAAGCACTGGTGAGCTGGGAGCCTTTCAGACGCCTGTAACCTGATAAGATACATAAGATACGGGGCATTTTTGCTGGGAGAGGAGATGGCACATCCTTTGCAACCAGACCGTGGCTGCCAACCTTCCAGCCACTGTATCACACCAAGTACCTCTCAATGCAAGCAGTTAGGTTCTGTTTGTTTTTTTAAATACTGGCAACTTAAAGCTTTTTTTTAATCCTTTAACTCTTGGAAATGGCTGAACTGTTTTAGCTGAAAACCTGAAACAAAGCCTGAGGCAGGGACACAGCATGGGAAATTCCTGTGCGAGCAATTAGGTTCAAGAGTTAAATGCAGCTCCACCGTCAGACAGTCTCTGCAGCGGGCGGTGGGACCGCTGTCACCGAGACACTCGCCGCTCCTCCACACAGGCCTGGGGAGGGAAAACTGCCCCAGCAGCTAAAGCAGGCTACCCCACGCCCAGAGTCGGAGACCGCATCCACTCCAAGTGGGAATTAATTCGGGGAAATCCTGCAATAGGGAGCTCCGGCCAAATCACTGCAATCGGGATGCAACTTCTCGGGAATGTGCTAAGGGGCTTACAGCATCTGGACGTGCGTGCTGTGCTGCCTGGTTCCTGCCGCTACGCCCTGCTCCGTCCCAGCCTCCGCCTGATGATTCCCCTTGAGGGCAGCTCCACGGGAACATTACTCACCGGCTGACCCACGTCCAGGCGTGAGCCGGGCAGGACTGCGGAGCTGCAGGCAGGGCAGAGGGAGCAGAGCGGCAGGCCGCGGTCAGGACGCTGCCCTCCAGCTGAGGCCGCAGGCGAGGTGCGACGCAGAACGCAGTTAGGTAGCAATGGAAGTGACACTGTGACGAGCGTCGCTGCTTAAATTGCTGCCTTTGCTCCAGAATCCAAGCTACCTCAAAACCTGAAGGAAGCACCTCCCAAATACAAGCCCTGTTTAGGCAAGGTGGTGCTGTCTGAGCAGAGTTTGAAAAGAACATTTTGCTGCTGTAAAAAGTTATGTTCCCGAGGTCTTTATTCTGTGCCGTAGTACTGCCTGCCCCCTTATTCGCACTGCCTTTCTTCCTTGAGAAAGCTATTTCTTTCTTGCGCTGCTCTTTCACAAAAACAAGAAACAATCTGAAGAAAAACTGATAAGAGGACTCTGGGCAGATGTGCCTTCATTTTTTTTAAAGATATCAACTATCTACGTCAGCAGTGTCCCTATGAAGGCAAATCACTGAGACTGGAGAGGGGTGCCCTGCAGCACTGCAGAAAACAGCATTATCCAGACAGGGTGAAGCAGCCTAGCAAAACACCCGGCAAGTTATTTAAGGAGAGGTCTAATCACATCACCTACAAGTCTACGGCTTCTTCTGGGTTTTGCAAGGACCTGCGCACAGAACTGGAATGGATCCGAAGCACTCAAATCACATTCACAGAATGAAGGCTTAGAGGCTTGGAAAAACATCCATAATGTCATTTGTGACAGCAGGTTTGCTCTGCTTGTAACATACACTGCCAACACACGGGGAAAGCTGCTTAGAGATCAACAGATAAAGGCTTTTCGCCATTCAGCCTGTTACTTCATATAAATCAGGTTGTCCTGCTACCAAAAGGCATCCCCATATGAAGTGCGAGGTGCTCAAAAAAACCCAGGAGCAGCAGCAGCAGCAAAAATCAAGTACTCGCACCGTGGCCGAATCCCTTCAGGCCTCCCCCCCGATGACCAGAGGGTCCTGCTCCCCTTTCTACAGGGGCAGTTCTGCAGTCTGGAGCTGCACTGTCTTCTCACTTGTCAATGCAGGTGATCTCCTCCAAGTATCACCACCTTAAAATAGGGTTTCATCCACAGAAATAACTCCAGACTCCTCAGAGATATGAAGTCATGTTTTGAAAAGCAAAAGTGCAGCAAATTTCGTTAACTAATTGAGTCTGCCCTCTACTTGGGCAATGGGGAAGCATGATTTCCCAAAGCCCATCCCCAAGATACAACATGTTATTTACTAGGTACGCTGCTGCGACCCTTCCGGAGTGATCCAGAGGGTCTGCCACCACCACCCCGCTTCTTCTGGCCTCCTGGAGCAGGGACTCCCGCACGGAGCGTGCCATGCCCCAGAAAAAAAATGGGAAAACTACCCTGCTCTTATCTTCAACCCCAGTAAAGGCTGGAGGGGGTTGGAGAGGACATGCACAAACCAAGCCAGAGGCAAACAGTAGCTCTTTAGAGGAATAAACCACTCCGTCAGCCTGCCGTGATTGATAAGTACATCTGCCAGTCCCCACCTGCTGTTCACATTCCTGGCATTTCTTTCTGCAGCATTTTCTCCCGAGAAGGGACCGGCTGCTTATCAACTGCTGCAGAGGAGATTTAAAGGAAGGGAAACAGGCCCCAGCTTAAACAAAACGAAGAGATTTCAGGCCCCGAGCATGCCAAAGACAGTTTTCTTGCATCAGATCAGGGAACCTGCTGAAGGGGTTTATTCCAGGAGCCCTCGCAGGTTCAGAAACTCACAACGGGCCTTAAGTGCTCCCCTTTGCTGGTTCCTGCCACCATACCTCTATCAAATTCCTGGCAGGTAAAGCGCGGGGCTCCAGAAAAGTCTCTCTACCCTCCAAGCTGCTCACGCCAAAGTCATTTTCTGCACCGGTAAGCCACCCCCTAGAATAAAAGGGAGATAAGGGTGAAAACACGCCAGCCTCTCCAGAAGGGTGAAGGCTTCGCTGCCTTCCCCGCAGCGAAGGGCTGATTAGCACCGGCAGCCGGGAGCCCAGGCAGGACAGCTGTTCAGAGCAGCAACAGATATTTCTGGGAGTGAAGGAGCAGGAGTTTAGTTCTGGTTTTCAGCCCTGGACACAGGCTGGGAGTTCCTCCTTTTCTTCAAATTAGTTTTAACGTGGCAAGAGGGTGAAGGAAATAAACCCATGCAGCTATGGGGGAGCCTCAAAGCAGAGGGGTGGGACACGAGCCTGCTTGTTGTCAGAAGAGGAAAAAACAGCTCCGAGGAGCTCTCTTAAGAGCTCAGTGTCTTTAAGATCCCGACCTCTCTGTCAAACTTGATCAAAATTAGCTATTAGCATCAAATTTATTAGAGCGCATACCCGTACCGAAATCTTATCAGCCTGGTTGCCGCAGGGAGCCGAGGCAAAGCAGGGTTTCTGGAGTTTGGGTGCCCCAGCACCCATCTAAAGGTGATTTTCTTTCACTGAAAGAGGCACAAACACAACTACAAACACGTCTATGAGTTCTTGCTTATCTGCCATCTTTGGGGAAGGAAGGAGAAGGCAGCAGGAAATAAATGCAGCTTTCCCCACACTTGAAGAGGAGCAAAATGCAAACCAGCTTTTTATTTCAGACCAGGGTGGTTATTTCCATCGACAGGCAGTACCACTCCTTAAGGCAGACAGTGTAGCGGTGCCTTTATAAACCAGGGTGAATGCAATACAAAATCTGACTTATCCCGGACGCCCGTGGGGAACGTCCCAGCCCCGAGAGCTGTGGCTCGGCAAGCAGGACACCCGCAAACACCGTGAGCACCGGCCAGTCCCCTGCCTTTGCAGAGCAGCTTCCCGACCAGTTTTTGAGGGTATTTCCTTCCCAAAGCTGCCATGCTCGCTCTTACGAAGGAGCCAAAAGTTAGCAGCAGCAAGGGAAAGGGGAGGGCGAGCCAGGTGTGAGCAGCATTTGATTAGCTGGCTAATGGGTGCAGCTGTCCTCCGGTTTTACAGCTCTTGGAGGAAATTTAAACAGGAACTTTCTATAAATTAACTGCCCATAAAATGAGCATGTTTTCTCAACACACCAGAAGGTCGGGAGAGGTCTGCTCAGCCCCCCGTTCCCAGGACACCGGAGTTCCGAAGCAGGAGAACGTGGGTTTAGCCCGTGCAGTGGTAAGCTGGTGAAAGCACGCTCGCAAAGCAATCAAAGTCATTCTCCGTTCACAGCAAACTAATAATTTATATTCCCCCTAAAATCCCCAGTGCAATCCAGATGTCTAAGTAGCCTTTGTCCCAGAAAGCAAACTATACAACCGCCTCGGAAAGACACCCACGGCTCTGCTTGCCAAAGTCCTCGCAAGGCTGTTTATTCTGCGGGAGGGACAAACACATTGATTTCAACTCCTTCCAGGTCTGGAAGCTGCAAGGTGGTTATAGACACTGTCCCTAACCTTTCTGGCTTCCTCTTCCTCGAGAGGATTATTTAAGAGGTAAGAGCTGCCCATTAGGGATATCCTGTTGATAAAAAGGCACCTGACTGGTTCCCAGTTTTGAGGAAACCTGGAAGATGGGAAAAGCCAGTGCAGCAAATACGGGAAATAAAAGCAAGCAAGCAAATTGCTGAGGGCGCACAAGGAGGACCAGTGCGCGTGGTGCGATGCTCGCTCCCCGTGGTCACCCTGAGCCGCAGGAGGAGAGCCCCTGGCAGCGAGGACCCCGGGAAGGGCCGTTTCACCAGGGGACAGGCTGGCTCGTCCCAGGAAAAGAGGAGCAAGTCATTCGGCCTAAGGGCTGAATTCCTCTGGCAGCACAAGGAGGGCAAGTCCGCAGCTGCACCTGTCCCTGGGTAAGGGGCCCACGCCAGCCGGGGCAGGGGCTCGCAGCGGCGGGCAGCCCCCAGCACCCTGCTCCGGGGCCGGCGGGCAAGAGCAGCGGGTTTCCCATGCTGGGGGGCTCAGCGCCGAACCCTACCGGCACGCTGGCTCTCCCAGCCTGCCGGCAGCAGCCTAGGGGTACAGCACCCCAGGGAAAAGCTGTGCAAAAGACCTACGGAATTGTTTGGAAGAGTCGAAAATAGGGTTTGGGAAATGAACACAGACCAGCCGTACAACTCTTCCAGGGATATTTTAAGTATTACTACAGTTGCATTCCAGTCCCTGAGTATATTTTCTATAAACAAGTATTTTAAGTCACTTTGTTTCAAAACTTATTAGTCAAGCGCAGTGCAACGCTTCAAGTTTTAGATCTGTAGGCTGCCAGCCAGATTTGCTGCTGATTTTTAAAACTGTGCCCTATTACCTAGGTTATAGTAAGGATCATCTTTGGGGTTTTTTCAGGTGCTTTTCTACAAACACATTTATTCTGTGTTATAACATTAGATCTCTACTAATCCATCAAGCCCGAGTTCTGTGGATTAACACATTTTTGTTCACAAACCAACAACACTGGTTTTCTTTTCAAATCTAGGGGTTTTTTTTCCTTTTTTACAGGCCAATAAGCAAAAGAAAATACACCAGTAATTCTGCATGCAAAGTAACTCTCTTTAGAACTAGGTATTTTTCTCATTGACAAAGCCACAGCACATACAACTGGCAGCAATTTCTGGGAGCCCCGTTCGAGCAGTGTGCGAGGCTGCCAGGACACAAGTACTGCACGTAACAAGCCAACTACACCACAGATGTGCCAAAGCTCCCCAAAGGCACTTCTCCTCCAAACACCGGGCAAAGTGGCATGCCGAGGGAAAACACATCATCCTACGTCCTAACCTGGGTACCCTGCCTGCCTGCAAAGAGGGAGCTAAGAAACTGCTCGCCTGTAAAAGTGTGTGTCAAAATCCTTCAACGGGGCCGTGCGAAGGCAGGTCTAGACCCATATACCCCTTGAACCCAAACACACTGCATTCACAGTGATATCTAACCCAGACACGGCAGTCGGCAGTTTTGGGAGATCCAAAGCACTAGCAAACAGCAGGGGACGGTGTAAAGGGGCTCTGCTGGTCGCTCTGCCCCTCCAAGCTCCCACCCCATCAGGGACAGCGGTTATTGGAGATACCAACAAAACGCGGCTTAACCTTCAGAGCATAGATTTCCACCAGCACTTTACAGTACACAAATATTAATATTTGCAAATAAATCCAGGCCTGCTTAATCCAAAAAACACACAGCTGCGGCCAAGCATGTGTTTTCTTTGGAGAACAGACCAGACGCTCCGAGCCTGGTTGCCTTACCTATTTTTGAAAGCCAGATTTCAGTCAACTGAACAGATAACAACCAAGCTGAAACACTAACCCTCACCACAAAACTTCCTGCTCTTCAAGCCCTTGGTTGCTATTGAAAGGGGGAAAAACACCCCCAAGGTACTGCAGTCGTCCCTACCAGCCCTGCCGGGGAGATGGGGAGAAGGCATGCCTGCTGGGTCAGGTACGCGGGGCAGGTAGCTGCCTGCCAGCGTGCCTCATGAGTTACCAGCTAAATCAGGTTAGAGGAGCCATGCTCCGTGACCGTTCAGCAGGAACGGGGCTAGATGACCCCTCTATCTCCCTTCCCATCCTTACAGCTCAGGCTGTAAATTCTTCAGGGGCAGCTGTGAGCAGGAGGTCCTGGTGGAGCATCACTGGTCACGGCTAGCTGGGACCTCCGCAGGGAGCCACAGCAGTGGTTCCGACAGCTCCAGGGTAAGGATGCTGGGTAAACCTAAAAAACCGTGAAAAATGTTAATGTGTTGTACTGGTATGCAGACTGCACCTAAGAAACTGCTTAACTGGACGCAGGTAGAGGAACTGAGGCTAAAGTGGAGTGATTTGTCTTAGGGGCATTTATCGTAGGTGTAGGGTACCCAACGTGCCACCAGCATGAGCCACATAACTGTAGGGTAGCTTTGGGGTGTGGGGACTTGCGAGGCCACCTGTACCGAGATGACCGTAGCAGCGATACAGCCATACAAGGTTGAGATTGCCTAAGTAACCGGAACGCCAGATTTGGGTATGGATGTAGCGAGGTTGAAACCAATGAGCAAAAAGTAATAAGGGGCTGTTCTTTGGGAGTCTGGGCAGAGAAAGGGAGGGACAGGGGCAATGAAGAGGGGCGTCCAGAAATAGAGGGGGAAAAAAAAAAAATGGAGAATAAGGTACAATATAAAGAACAAAGGAGGGTCAATCTTCCTGGGGTAGGAGCAGGGGCACCTAGGGACAGCCATGACCCCGATGCGCAAGCTCAACCCCCCCAGAGAACCTGCTGCATCTCCACCCAGCCTGCATCCAGAAGAGTTGCCATGGGAGGCCAAAGCGGGATGAACTCGCACCCCAACACAAAGCAGCATGGGAGGGGAAGGGTGACAGATTTGCAATTCAGCAGTAGTGCGATCCGTCAGATTTAGCAGTAATAATTACCAGCTTTAGAGTCGTAAGCGTGCAAAATGCTCTAGCTGTAAATTACTATCAGAGGTGTTTATTAGTGAATCAATTAAATAGTCAATAACTTGACTAGTTTCTCAGTAGAGTATCGCTTCATAATAAGCACAGCAGTCTCTCAGATCAGCTACGCCTCCAGCCTGCAGCCCACAGGGGCTGGACCAGACCAGGGGCTCAGCCGGATCTCCCAGCCCGGAGGCCTGGCTTAGCTGCTCTCTAGGTATCTCGGTTAAGCAAAAGCACTTGGTTAAGCCTGCATGGGCGGACGCGATCTGGGCTGCTTGTGTTACCCATTTGTACAACACCTGACACGAAGAGGCTGTGACACACCACTACCACGGTGTGAACACACCATTGGCCACACTTTTAATAGCTTCTAATAATAAACCAGGATAAAGAGCTTAAAAGTTTGAAGTGCCTGGGTAAATCACACCTGCAATTAAAGGGACACTCCTCAACCACACCACGTCAGCAAGACCAGCGAGCCAGCCGCGCAGGGCTGGGGACGGGGCCCACCTCAGGTCCCCCCACTCTTCGAGCGGGACTGAGCTAAATCCTCCCTCTTCCAGACTTCGGTGGCAGCAGAAAAATGAGCCGCTCTCATTAATTTCACCTCCTGCTGCCTGGTGAACTTCTCCGCAACAAAAAAAATGATTCAAAGCTATGCTGGTGACCTGGCAACTCGAATCTTCTGTGGAGCAGGAGGCAGCAAACAACCTGCCGCAGCATCGCTCATCTAATGGCCAAGCTCTGCTCTTGCTCCCCAGAGCTCGAGTTATTCAGCTAGGGACTTTAAAATCCAGCTAGGACACCTAGCAAGGCAACAGCTTCTCTGCAGGGCAGTCTATGCAATAGAAGGGCGTCCATGGTCAGCTGGTGGCTCAGCAAAGCCTCCTCTGACATGCAGGAGACCCCAAGACCGGCACGCTGCACGACACAGGCAATACCACCAACTCCTCCCTGCAGCTTCCTCTGAGCCTCACCGGAGCCAAGTACACCGGGGCACCCTATATTCCTGTGATTTCCAGAGTTCAAGTTTATTTTTTAATCTGATAGTAACAGTAGAAGACTATTAAAAAACCCCACACTGGCCTGAGCGGCTCCAGAGTCTAAAATAAACATGCCAAGCCCTATTTGTGATGGAGTAAAAATAGCTTGTTTCTCATCCCTTCCCAGGACCTCTGCTTCGTACACAAAAGCTTCACAGGTTAACTATAAAAATACCAGACGTGCAAGGAATGTCTTGAGTTGAGCTTTGCACTGTTTGGAGGAGTTCAGAAACCCACCTCGGCCCTGCAGCAATGGGACGCACCCTCGAAGCTCATCTCCTGCCCAGGGCTAAAGGCCAATTCCCTTTAATAGAAACTACCATCCTTCTGGGGGGGGGGGGGGGGGGGGGACACACCAAACCAAAAACACAAAAAACCACACTTCACTGGAATTACATCTTGTGCTCTTTCTTGGCTGGATACCTTTTAAATGACACTTATTCCAAAGAGCATTAACTGTAAAATCTAGTGCAAAGCTGTGCTGCAGCTGGGACGGGCTCCCCGGGAAGCGGAGTGAGCACAATCAGCGTCTGCATCAAAAGGAGAAGAGATACTGCGGCTGGTCTGGCTCACCGTAAGAAACATTGCTTCATAGCAAGTTCTGCTAAATTAACTTTTTTCCAGGGCCTAAATGTAGCTCTCCTGTCACCTGCAACACTCAGGCCTGAAGAGAACAGAAAAACAAGACCTAGGAGAGCAGCACTACAGGAAGGCCATCAGGACACTGAGTTTAATCATTACATCATTTCTAATGACAGATCAGCCGGACCCACAAGCGAGCACCAACCTATTTACGACTCAGGCTTTAAAAAGGACCAGAGGAGAATCTGCAATGCATCTGAAACCTGCTGGTATTTATACAGGCACTAAAAGGTGCCCCAGGCAAAATGCCAGGCGTACGCATCCCCAGCCCTGCGGGCAAAGCTCGCAGGAGCCACTGGCCCCAGGAGCCTTCCCAGAAATGGCCCCCAGGAGGGACGGGAAGGTCCCGGGCTGCCGGCACATCTCCCTACAAGGCAGTCCTGACAGCGGCACATGCAGCCGTCCATCTGCTGCCGCGCTCTCCCGCCTCGCCGCAGCCCGAGAGCACGTACCAGGCTTTAACTGGGCTCCAATCCACCCCAGACAACACGTGGCAGGCACCGGTTTTGTGGCACCCTGAGACCACCTCTGCCAGCATACCCACCTACAAACACCGCGCTCCAGCACCGGCTCCGCTTTCGCCGTTCCAATTCATCTCCAGAAACCTGGGCTCAAATTGAGGTGGCATAAATTTAAGCAGCGATTTGGGGCTTTGGGTGAGACGCAGCGACATCTCAGAAGAGCTCTTAGCACAGCTACACTCATTTTAAGTGACAGGGACAAGAAAAACAAATTTGCTTGCTAAATACACAGCTAGTTTAGCTGGTCATATTGAAAAGCTCAACATTTGTATTTTAGATTATGTTCTCAAACATTCAAGGCAGGCATTTAGTGAGATCTGTTACATGGGTCCTTAAAGTTTCCCCTACTTGATTAAAGCAAATCTTGAGTCAAAGGCTTCAGGAGATGGGAAAGCCATATTCTCCCCCCAGCTATTTCTTCCAATTACTAAGCACCCTAGCAAATAATAGAGAAAAAAGTTCACCTTTTTCCAGGTTTTAATTTGTCTGGCTTCCTCCTCCTCTTGTTATAGACAGACTTCCATCATCTATGGCCAAAACCGTTTCAGAGAACAAGGAGAGTGATCTGGCATTTTCCAGCTCTCGTCCCACCTGCCTACACGCTATCACTGAAGAGTCACCTCACCAGATGCTTCAAGGTAAAAACCACAGCTTGTCTTATTTACCTTAATATTTTGTGTTAGCTGTTACATAAGTACTGCTGCTCTTAAAGGAGGCTTCCCTCAAGTACCCTGCTCTCCTCACCTGCCATCGCTTCCCAGTCTTTTAGCTTATTCTGAAAGGGCAGGACTCCTGGAAATAAATTCTCTTCTCTGGTAGGCACCGGTATAACAGCCCAGCCACCAAACAAGCACCAAATAACTGCGACACACCAATAATCTCACCCCATATGTGCAGCCCAGGATTTCAGCTCATACTTCCACCCCCCAATGCATGCATTACAGCGATACTCCCGTCCCTGACGCAAGGCGATGCAGTGCATCATTCTTCCTTCCTACGCCGGTGCACTTTTCCTCCTATTCAATGGCCCGCAAAGATCTCAAGAGATCACGCAACACGGGACCCACGAGCAGCACGCATTCTCCTGTGGTGGCAAAGACTTGGAAACTCAACATTTTGTAGAGAAAGGAATGGGTGAACCTTCTCCCCGACTCATCCTCCCGGGGCAGATGTGCCCTGGCCTGAAGCCCCACAGCATCATCACAGCCAGCTTCACGGTCATTTTAAGCTGGTGTTACTTCCAGAGGAAGCATTTTCACCCCGTCCCCATCCCAGTCCTCTTTCCCCTGCGTGCTGGTAGAAGCGTTACAGCTGCACAGAGAAGTGGATGGGGGAACCCACACACATTAAAGAAACCCAGCAAGAGACAAACAAGCGGCCAGTTTCCATCTGGCTCAGCTTCCTGGCTGATTGCGGGGTCTGCAGGACCACTTCTCTTTTCCCTTGCACCAGCACAAGTGAAAGGCAGGACCTCTTCTGCCAGCAGCACCAGCTCAAACCAACCGAGAAACCGAGCACGCCACGTTTGGACCCCGTAAAAAACTGTGCCATACAAGAGCACTGCACAAAGTCGCCAAGGAAAACCCAAACAATTCCAAAAGATAAAGGGAAAAAGAAATTAAGCTGGTTTCAGCTGGACATCTCCCATTCATTTCCCACTATTGTCCTAACCAGCATCTAAGCAGCACATACTGAGAGCGAGGGCCACCTCCCACAGCCAGCTGCATCCTAGTAGCATGCAACACAATTCCCTTACAGCAGAAGTCTGCGACTGGATCTATTCCCCATTAATAGTCTGCTCGAGCACTTCTGGGCAAACTGCAGCAAGCAGGCGAGTGACCTGACGCAGGTTTCTTTTCAGCTACTGAGCCACTTTAAAAGACATCTAAAAATACATTAAATGCTTTTCTCATGTGACTTTTCTATGCAAGGGACTGCTCTAAAGCCTGCCAACAGCAAATGGAACAAGACGCTGCTGCAAGACCTCTTTCCTGCACGAACGGCCTCCGCATCGTCAACTTGTTTGAGTCCAGGAGACCAGCCTAAGATAAAAACCCGGAGCAACATGCAGTCTGCTTGGCAGCATCAGCTACTGATGGAGCACCATTTTCCCCAAAGGGCTGCGCTTCCGTTCAGGATCACCACCCAGATGGGGAGCAGCAATGTTTTGCGTTGTTTCTGTTCCAGAAGGATCTTTAACTCCTTACACTCAGAAGAGTTCAAATGTATCCTCCTCCCGACCAAGCCCGAAGAAGAAAAACAACTTCCCAGCTCTGCTGACACAGGTAATTCCTCTCCATTGCGGAGAGGCAAGGTAAACAGGACAACTGTTTGCCTTTAAAAGTGCTTTGCAAGTCAGCTCAGCTGGCTGCTACCACAAAGCCCAAGCAGGAGGACATTGGCCACTTCAATTACTCCAACTGATCCCCAAGCACATCTCCTTAGAATAGCTTTACATCACCAAGTTTCCCACCAAGACTCTTCCTCCACTCCCAGTGGGGAGCAGACAGCTTTTGTGCTCTGTTGAGATGTGGATCCGTGTGCTTACAAGCTTTTGTACGTGCCTGGGTCTGCTTTAAACTAGAGCAGACACTGACATGCCAGGAAATCAAAGTTGTCTGCTCCTGGATCAGTTCAGGCTGCAGAGCTGAGCCATCTGCTTCTACTGATACCGAGGGTGGCTTTTCCTCGCTCCAAACCAGACACCTAGCCGTGTGCCCAGGCAGCTCCTAGCTTCAGCTGACCTTTTCCAGTTGGCACAGCCCGAGACTGCTGGTCCCAAACAGGGCTTAGAGTCAGCTGCGCAGAATTTGCTAAGAATCACCATCTTAAGTCACTACTTAAAGAAGAATCTCACCCCTAAACACTTGCATAGGAATCAGCTTAGCCAACCTGAATTCCCATATATGACCAGAAAATAGGACTTTAGCATGTGAAGCACTCTTCCCTGGGCTCTCAGCTGGAGTGACCAAGCCACACACTACACCAGTCCAAAAGACACTCACAGGGAAGAGCTCTGCACCCAGCCTTGCTCTCCATCATCTCCCTCACGCTGCTGGTGGACTGCTTTTCCAGCAGGATCTGAGCTGACCAACCCATCACAAGACGCAGGCATGTGCAGCCAGGGCCCAAAGGGCAGAGGGCAGAACCGCCCCTATTTGCAGGACCTTGATCTCATCTTAACTTCAGGAAAAATCAAATCCTAAGTCTCACTGCCTCCTCTGTTCTCTGCTTTTCTTTATGGAGCAGGGGAGAAGCTGCCTCAAACGATCTCCTGAAGCATCATATCACGGCAATGGTTTTCAACCAGCATGTGAACAGACTGTAAGAAATCCATAAAAGGTGAGGAAAGGCTTACCTGAAGTCGGCAGGATTAAGTTCGCTATACAAAGTTATGCACCTCCAGGGGAAGCTTTAAGAGCCTGCAATTCAGGGAAGAGAAAAGGGCTGGAGGCTGCTGAGCTGGGTCACGCCAGAGCAAAGCGCACGGCACCAGGATGCAGCGCAGAGGTCTGCAGGAAACAGCTTCTTCCTGTGACGGCAGGACAGTACCACGACCCCTCTCCCCCGGGACGCCCACGGGCCAGCCACGGCCGACTGCCAGACCGGGCTGAGCTCGCAGGGCCACGTCCAGTTTGCAGACCAAAAGTCACCGAGGCGCCAGCGAGCGATGCACAGCCCTACCCGTCCCAGCAGGTCCCGGCGGCAACAACCTGCCACCGCCGCTGCTGGGGCTAGGGGAAAGCAGGAGGCGGAGGCGAGCAGCAGTCGCACCCTTTCCACTTGACCCAATGACGAGGACGTTTCGGGAGCACGGCAGGCTTTGGCGTAGCAGCGCAGAGCCAGCATGGCAGGGAGAAAGAAGAGGAGGGTTGCGATTCCAGTTTCCAGGAATAAGGGGCATGCAGTACTATGGTACCAGCGCTGGGACACTGGCTTGAGGGGAGGGTGGTGACTGAACCACATCACAGGTCTGGAGTACTGCTTCTAGACTCCAGGAGCTCGTCCACCTCTGATCGAGGCTTTTAAGCGAACCTTCTCATGCCTCAATTAGCCATGGTAATCACGGAGTACTTCACTCTGCCACTTTCAGCAGACTGAATCGCACACAACTTTTATCCCAGCTTATCACCATTACCACACAGGGGAACACCGCTGCCTCCTCAATGCTTTAAGTCCACAATATACAATTTTACATCTTTACCAGTAGCAAATGAAGCCCTTTTTCACGTTAGCTTTGATTACAAAGTTTTCATGAGGCTATGAAGCCCTATTCTTATGCTTTTCTTACAAACAGTTTACTACCACGGGTTCATGGGGTTTTGCATGCAGTACCTTACAACACGTTGCTTTAGCTTCCTCTGTACATTTCTGAAGGAGATTTGTATTTATTCTCAGCAATTGTTATTCTCAGAAGATCAAACTTCTTACCTCCCTAAAGGCTGACTCTTGATAGTCAAAGAAAATTTTATTCTAAGATGCGATAAAATGTTTCCTGAAAGAGCAACCAGCACAAGGCTGGTGGCATATGGATAAACATAAAGCACCGGCTTCACAAACACCGCTGGAAGCACAAAATTCCCCACGCAGAGGACACGAAGTTTCACATTTTGGCCAAACAGCTCACTCTGGGGGAACTGAATTGATACCGTGCAAACACGTACAGCACCGGGTCACAGACCTTTATGTTAGATTACATGAGATCGTTAGTCAAAATCACTTCTGCATTACTGCCACCAACAAAAACATTAGTGCCCAGCCTGAAAAACACCTGATCTGACCTGGACAGTAATTAAAGTAAGGTTTACTGCCCTATCCCGATGCTTTATTCCACCCAGGGTGGACAGATCTGCATTGTGACCACGCTCCAAAACTTGCAGGACCACTTACAACCCCACCAAACAGCTATTCTGCGCACAAACACCACATGGCAGAAGCTTTAAATGAACTCACTGCGAGAACTAATGAAATCAATGATACAAGTTGTTTGTGCCTATTAAGTTCAGTTGGTGCCAGTACTACTGAAATCATACTTTCCAACGTGTCTTAAAGCATGTGCTACTGTACAGCATGCAGGAGAAAAGAAAGATGCTGAGGATTTTTGGGAGCAGATAGGCAAGGGGTTTTTGAAGTTCAGGAAAAATACGAGAGGCAGATTCTCCCTTTGAACTGGCGCAGTCCCACCCTCGTCTCCAGCCAGTCTTTACCCTGCATCTGTAGAGCTAGAAGTCTAATTTTTTGAGAAAAAGAGACACAGCTACACTGATTCTGTGTTATCTTCCCGATAGGATTCTGCAAAGTTTAATTCAGAGAAGGTTTTAGAATAACCAGCTTTTATTCTCTAATGCAGGCCCCAGGCACTATCATAAAAATTCCACTAGAAATATTTCCTTTGGGGTGGGAAAACACCATGCATGGTCTGTCATGCAGGAATCAGCTCCTGCAGCACAGAGAGCTCACGCTCCACAGAAATCAAGACCTAACTAGAAAGTTTAAGGGACATGAACACGGAATCACTGCAGCCTCAAATATTCATATCATTGCAATCCCAATGTCAAAATCATCACGCCAGATTTTCCACTGGCATCAAACTCTATTTGTAGATGACTGCAAGACCATTTTATTAGAACCACTCCTTATTTTGGGAAAAGCAAAGTACTCGCCCTCAGAGAAAGCAGATCTAGAGAAAGGGTCTTTTCCTTAGAGGAAAAAGAGAGCCCCAAAGCGTTCAGTCTCTTACATTTCTACACATTATTTCAGCAATATTTAGAGAAGGCCTGATGAAACTTTTCCTTGCTGTAGAGGAAACTCTCAGCTAGAGACCAGTACTGAAGGGCTGCTTTAGAGAGTAAGTTTATGGGAGAGGCACAGAAGCCATACTGGAAAAACTCAGCAACTATTCCCATTCTGATGAAAGCGGTATCTCAACAGCATCCTGGACCACTGAATAACCGAGCGAATAACTGAGTAATAGAGACAGGGATCACTTATCGACCACTCTTGCTCCCTCTCCCCTGTAATCGATAAGTCCCAAAGAGGACACGCACACAAGGAAATCCTTTCGGGGCCTCACGGGAGCTCTGGGAAGAGATGTGTTTCCCAAAGAGCCTGGAAGAGTCCATCTGGGGCTGACCCTGCACAAGAAAGAGGGAAGAAGCCTATGTGACAAGAAGCAGGCAGTGTCACCCCAGCAAGGGACCAAGAGCATAGACGACCCCCACGTCGCGATCTGAAGCTGTGACAGTGGCACGAGGCTTTCACATCGCCTGTCGTAATTCAACACTCAAGTGGAAAACTGACGGTTCAAACTATCACCCAGCCTCTTCTTACTGAAGCTCATCCAAAAATCAATCCCTAGCCCTTGGGATTGATATAAAATGATCAGTATCTGCTGCTGGAAACTCTCATCAAAATTACTGAATGCTAATCCCCCCCCTTAAGGAACACACTTCACAGAAGATTAAGCTTTCTGAAGTCTAAATGTACAATCTAGTTCAAAAAAAGACAAGACCCAGTATGAATTCATTGCCTATATGCATTCAGCACTCGTGTGACCTGTAACTATGCTAGAGTAAACTGAAACCTCTCCCGTAATCACTTTTGCAGCCCCTGAGGAGGGATGGGAGGAATGCCGCTCGTCAGGTCCTTACCAAGGAGTATTTGCAACATCAAGTACTGCAGGAAGAGGCTTCTAAGCCAATTTGTTGGAAAGCTCTGAGGAACCGGGATACAAAATATTTCTGAAACTGCCCATGTAACCCTCTATGAATTGAGCCCTTCTCAGAAAGCACAGTAGAAAATAGACACCATACCCTTATTCAGGGTTGCAATGATGGCAAATGCCATAGCTGAGCACGGCGGTGAGAACACAACACAAGAAAAGGGGAAGAAAGGAGATCTCATCAGTGGAAACCTTCATTCAAATATATCTTTACAGGTCAGATGAGGCTAGGAGCTTGTTTTTCTAAAGAAAACCCAAAACAAAGCTGAACACTGTCCACCTGCGGGGCTGGGACAAGTTCTGCTGCTGTTTCCAAGTCCCACCCTCTGCGTGGGAAGATCTGCCAGAGATCACAGAATCACAGAATCACAGAATCATATAGGTTGGAAAAGACCTTTAAGATCATCGAGTCCAACCATAAACCTAACACTGCCAAAAACCATCACTACACCATGTCTCTAAGTACCTCATCCAAACGTCCTTTAAATACCTCCAGGGATGGCGACTCAACCACTTCCCTGGGCAGTCTGTTCCAATGCTTGATAACCCTCTCGGTGAAGAAAAATTTCCTAATATCCAGTCTAAACCTCCCCTGGCGCAACTTGAGGCCATTTCCTCTTGTCCTATCACTTGTTACCTGGGAGAAGAGACCGACCCCCACCTCTCTACACCCTCCTTTCAGGTAGTTGTAGAGAGCGATGAGGTCTCCCCTCAGCCTCCTTTTCTCCAGGCTAAACAGTCCCAGCTCCCTCAGCCGCTCCTCATAAGACTTCTGCTCCAGACCCTTCACCAGCTTCGTTGCCCTTCTCTGTACGCGCTCCAGTACCTCAATATCCCTCTTGTAGTGGGGGGCCCAAAACTGAACACAGTATTCGAGGTGCGGCCTCACCAGTGCCCAGTACAGGGGCACAATCACTTCCCTAGTCCTGCTGGCCACGCTATTTTTGATACAGGCCAGGATGCCATTGGCCTTCTTGGCCGCCTGGGCACACTGCTGGCTCATATTCAGGCGGCTGTCAACCAACACCCCCAGGTCCTTCTCTGCCAGGCAGCTTTCCAGCCACTCTTCCCCAAGCCTGTAGCGTTGCATGGGGTTGCTGTGGCCCAAGTGCAGGACCTTGCACTTGGCCTTGTTAAACCTCATACAATTCACCCCAGCCCATCGATCCAGCCTGTCCAGGTCCCTCTGCAGAGCCTGCCTACCCTCCAGCAGATCAACACTCCCACACAACTTGGTGTCGTCTGCAAACTTACTGAGAGTGCACTCGATCCCTTCGTCCAGATCATTGATAAAGATGTTAAACAGAACTGGCCCCAACACAGAGCCCTGGGGAACACCGCTTGTGACCGGCCGCCAACCGGAGTAAACTCCATTCACCACCACTCTCTGGGCCCGGCCGTCCAGCCAGTTCTTTACCCAGCGAAGAGTACACCCGTCCAAGCCATGAGCAGCCAGTTTCTCCAGGAGAATGCCGTGGGAAACCGTGTCAAAGGCTTTACTGAAGTCTAGATAGACAACATCCACAGACTTCCCCTCATCCACTAGGCGGGTCACCTTATCATAGAAGGAGATCAGGTTGGTCAATAGTGTGATAGTGATAGTGTACTTTGAATCCCACCAAGAATTATTCTCCAGGCCTAGAGGATACCTGCAGGACAGTGAAACCAGGGGGACAACTCAACCCTGAAGAAGAACGTATCCGTTACGGCTAAGATCACCATCCCAAGGGAGAGCTCTGCTGATACAACGGCTCCCTGCCTCCAAGGATGGTGCGGTTCCCCTCCTGACCACTTTGCCAAGCCAGTGGAGAAAGGGTCAAGCTGAAAAAAAGAACGATTTTATGCCAAGTTAGCAGGATCAGTTCATCAATGCATCAGCTCAGCACCACAGCTGGCACGTGGGAGGAGGCAAGAGGGCACAGCTGAAAGCAGGGAAAGAGAAGGGCCCTTTTAAGAGCGTCAAGCCGTGAGGCTGGCTGAGGCAACCGCTCGTCCTGAGCTAACCCACCCCTCCCCAGCACAGGGACCATGCCCACCTCTCCCTCCTCCTCCTCCATGCTGGGCCTCAGTTCCACTCCACTGGCACTGCCAGGCTGCTGACAAGCTCCTTCTGGCTGCGGCATTTAGAAGCTCCTTCCGCGGACAATTCAGGTTACTAATTTGTAGAAAGTTAACCCAGGGGGAAAAAAAAAAAATCAGCTCAGCAAGATGACTGCAAACACCATAGCCACGATGACGTGTCTGGAGGTCAGACCTCCCCTCTCCAAAAGCAGCGAGCCTTCCACCAGCTCAGCCATCCCACACAACTTCACCCTCTGCTGCTCGCCGCCCCTCACCCCGGCACAACCGCGATGGCATCGGGACTGACGTGGCCCGGCAGTGACACAGCTCGGGGGTCACCCAGCAGAACACCACTTGTGTTAAGGTTTGGGGGGCTGTGGTGAGCTCTCCGTGGACAAATGCGAGGGACACTGTAAGGAGCCGTGGGAGCACACGGTAGCCCAGCAGCCCCCTCCAGCTCTCGGGTCCCAGCACACTGCCCAGGGACGGGACCCTGGACGTGAAAGAACCGCAAGGCTGCGCTGCTGATTCCGGCGGATTTCCTAGTGTGCATCAAGCCCGGCTCCCAGAAACCAGCACTGCCGGGCTGAGGTGACCTTGAGCAGGACACAGCATTCAGGAAAACAGGGTGCGTTCCTAGGGTGCCTTACATCGCTTGCACCCCAGCTAATAACTTGGGCAGAAGCCACCATCAGGCAAGAAGCTCCAGCTGTAATTCAGGCCGTGGTTTCAAGACACATCTGCCCATCTGAGCAGGTCACCGCCGACAGAAGAGGCCCCGTTGCCTCCCCACACCCCGAACAAAGCCATGCCACTCACCTTGCCCTGTCTCCTCCTCATCAGACACCCAGAACAGCTCACAAACCACATGCAAGAGCCAGGGAGCTTTCTGCTGGTGCCCAGGCGATCAGCTCAGGGGCCCAGCAGGCACCCGTGAGAGGAAGGGAGCGGGCCTGCCTGGCCAGGGGCCTTGGACCATCTCCTTTGGAGAGCGTTGCACCAGCAGATCAGCTCGGATGCTCATGAAAAATGCAATGACAAAGAAAGTGGTAACATCAAATATATACAACCATCCTTCCCACTGTCAAGCTAAATTTTTATCCCAGAAAAGCTGAACCAGAGACAGTTTAAGCCAACGGATAAGTGCAGGGAGACACACAGATAGAAAAAGGTACTAGACTAGGAAGTGCACCTACCTAGCGTATTCACACAGGTTAATATATTAACTTTCCGTCCAGCAGCACCTTAGTAGTTTGCTCAAACTTATTCAATCTCACAGAACAAGCCCTAAAAGCACAGGTTCTTTGGGTTGATCTTTTATTTTTCACAGTTTAAACATGGTCACAGTCTTCTGCGAATCGCGTTTAAGGTACAGAGCTCTCCAGACTGCACAAACATCCTAAGAACAAACATTTTCAGCATACCAAGAGCTCAGATACACTAGGTCAATCCAACTGTGTTTATTTGTATTTCACCCAAATCACCGCCAAAATACTTGGAGCTCAAGGAGCGACAGCCTCCCACTGATTCAGCAAGAGACCAGAAGTAATTGGTAGACAGTCTACAAGAGCCACAAAGAATGCCAGAGACATTTATTTACATGACCCCTGTTTGCCCAAGGAGAATTCAGAGTTTGCATGTTCCTCATTCAAATTAATTATTACTAGAATTAAATCTTCTGTACTGTTCCTCAGCTAACAGAAGGAAAGGCACAAACCATCCAAAAATCATCCCCGCAACGAAACTTTTAAGACAGCTGTCATTGCCGAAACGAGACAGACGGTTTTACTGCCGTCAGCTGGAGTTCTTCCCCAGGCTGGCACAGCACCCTGGTATCTCTGCAGGACAACCTCTCTCATTATCTCTCCAAGGGACGTGGAAAAGGCAAGGAGACACCATTCCTGCTGTTGAGCAACACCACTCCTGCCACGGCAGAACCGTCACACCCTCTCTGCTAGGCCGACAACATGCCGCGTCTCACACCTGTGCTGCAGACACTAAAGCATGAAAATTTCCACAGGACCTGGCTGCTGCAACTGCACAGTCCTCTTCTCCATCAGACCTGAGTGGGACCACCGGTCTTTATAGTGCAAAGCACCTCTCCGGCTCGTCAGCTGGCGTGCTCGCACAAGCCAGGACGCAGCAGCGCTCCCTCCGATGTTACCCCCTCACTGCCGGAGTACAGCTCTGCCGACAAGAGACACGCGAGAATTCCTCCAGACCAGCCGTCCGTGGAAGATAAGTTACGGTCAATTCTAACCACGCACTTTACCGCTGAAGCCGGTGAGAGGTCTCCCTCTGTCACGCGTCCTCCTTCATTCCTCGTACCAGCAGAGCCCAGCACACTGGGCAGAGTGAGAGACAAGAGGAGAAAGAAGTGGATAAGCAGTGCTCGAGCTAGCAATGAGTACCAGCCATTTCTAAAAGCAGAGGAGTGCTCAGGGTTAACAAATCCCATACAAAACCTACTGGTATACACTGAGGCACAAAACACCTTTACTGATATCAGCCCCACAGCTTTTGCCAATTCTCCAGGCCTAATATCAGCAATTAAACAGAATTTACTACTCCATTTACACAACGCTGAAAGAAACGAGTATTTCTAAGCTAGCATGTGCTGTCAACAACATCATCTAGTTATTCAAGAATTCGTGCCAGCTCCCAAAGAAGTGTGCGCACTCCTGCAGCAAGACGACGGCGCGACCTGGAATCAGCCAGGCTTTGCTGATTACTCCTCTGAGTAAACAGTGGTGTTCCCAGCACTTCAGCTTGCTCTCAAGCTTCTCCTGTTGGCATACTACCCTATATTTAGGATAGAAGAGCGCAATAACAAGCATTGGGAAGAATGAATAAGTGGTTTAGGATGCTCAGAATAGCGGCAGAGACTGCGAGAAGAAACCCATGCTGAATTAGAAACTCTTAAAGCGAGGAAAAGAATCTGTAAAGCTAAAGACGGGAAGAGACAGCCTTCCATATATAAAATTAAATAACGAATTTTGTTAAGGACGGCATTCCCAAGGCAAGAGACGCTAGGGGTCCATCCTGTAACAGCAGCGGGCAGTGGAAAGAAGCCGCTGCCTGGAGGGGCTGACAAGATGGGTGAATACTTGGTCTTTTTATACAAAAAGAGAACTTTAGTCTCATTTCGGACAGGTAAGCGATATCAGTGCCACTTTCCCAAGCCTACAAGCCCAAAGCTCTGGGACCAAAGGAGATGCAGCACCTCAGGGAGTGACTGCGAACCCTGCCGCCCAGCTCCCACGTCCCCCTGCCTGCACCTTCCCATGCCCCTGCCTGCACCCTCCCACCCACGAGTAGCAGGTTAAGCTCTAAAAGCACACAGGGGGAGTCTGCGACCTGCAAACCTGTAGCAAAACTTGCTTAAATTCGTACCCGCTGACTTGACGGGCGCTGGAGGCTCGGGTGGGCTGCTCCGCAGCCTGTTGCTTCTGAGGAGCCAAGGAGGCCACAGGGAATATTCTGCATTTACGCCTTTTCGTGCGGCAGAACCATTTACTTGCATTTAGTCACCCGGACCGCTGACTAAAGATAAAAGTTTGACTGTGGGTGTGTTGCGCCCGGAACAGCCTCTGCTGTTAGTCACGCCCGCGGCGCCGGGACCCGAGGTCAGCCCTGGGAGCCCACGGGGCCCCACGGAGCCCCCCCGCGAGGCCGGCGTGTCCCCAGGCGGGGCCGAGAGCCGCGGGGCTGCCCTGGCACCCTGCCTGGGACTGCGAGGGGAGCGTGTCCGGAGAGACGCCAGACGCCGCCGGACACCTGGAAATCCACCTGCGCTCCCACGGAGCCGAGCGGGGCCCGGTGAGCGGGGAGAGCCGCCCGGTCAGCCCCCACGGGCTCCAGCGCACACGGCCAGGAACCACGGCACGGCCGGGGACCGGCGGCCGCCACCTCCAGCACCTGCGCCGCTCCCACCGCCCCCGCCGGCGGCCGCAGCGAAGCCCCACGCCTCCTCCGGTACAGCCCAAGCCGGCCCAGCGGCTCGGTGCCCCGGGCCGGGCCCGCTCCGCCTCCCGCCCGCCGGCAGGGCCGGCCCCGCCGGGCACCCCCGGGCGCGGCGCCCACTCAGGCCCCGGACGGCCGCAACCGGCGGCCCCGGCGGGGGCTGGGCACAGGGCGGCGGGAAAACAAGGAAGAGGAGGGGAGCGCGGCAAGCCGGGGGCAGCGGCGCCGGGGCCGGACCCCGCAGGCAGCCCGGGCCGCCGCCCGCGCCCGGCCCCGGCAGGCCGCGGAGAGGCGCGCCGAGGCTGAGGCGGCGGCGGGCCGCCCCCGCCGGGCCGGGCCGCCCCGCTGCCCGCGCCCCGGGAGGCCCGCGCCCGCCGCGCCGCGCCTCTGCCCAGGCCGCGCCGCCGCTCCCGGCCCCGCTCCGCCCGGTAGGCCAAGGGCAGGGCGGCCCGGCAGGTGCCGCCGCAGCCCCGCGCCGCCGCCGCCGCCGCCGCCGCCGGGCGGAGGCCGGGCCCCCCCGTCCCCGCGGCCCCTCACCGTGCGACGGCCGGGCCCGGAGGCCGCTCCCCGCCGGCTCTCGCCGCCAGCGGCCCCGACGCACCGAGCGGGCGGCGCGGCGCGAGCGCGACCCCGCGCGGGCACGTACCTGGGGGAGGGGCGCGCGGCGCCTAGCAACCGGCGGCACGAGCGCGCCGCGGCCAATCGGCGCCCGGCGCCCGCGCCCGCCCCGCCCCCTCCGCCCCGCCCCACCTGGCCGCGCGCGGCCCCGCCTCCCCCCGCGCCCTGCGGCCGTCCCGCGCGGCCCCGCCCTCCCCGTCGCCCCGCCCCGCCGCCCCCTCCGCTCCCGTTTGGTCCCGCTCCAAGCCCCGCCCCACGCCTCCCGCCGGCCCCGCCTCCGCCCCGCAGGCCCCGCCCCCGCCCCGCTGGCCCCGCCCCGCGCCCCACGTGCGGCCGCGCCGCGGGGTGACCCCGGCCCCGCCTGGCCCCGGGCCCGCGGGCAAATATTTGCCTGGGGCCGGCCCCGCGCTCCGGCAGCCCGGGGACGCGGGGCCGCCGCTATGCAGCCCGTGCTGGGTGTCCTGCTCGCCCTGGCCGCGGCCCTCGGCTCAGGTAGGGCCCCGGGCTGGGCCACCGTGGGGCTGCCGCGGGGCTGGAGGGCGTGGGGCACCGCGGGACCCAGGCGGGCCCCGGGGCCAGGCCGGGAGCCTGCCGGCCACTGCCCTGGCCCGCGGCAGAGGGGGGTAGCAGGAACTAGGGGGCTGCAGCGGGTGCTGAGCACCCTGCTCCGTGGGGCAAGGGTCCTGTGCTCCGTGGGGCAAGGATCCCACGCTCCGTGGGGCAGCACCCCCCTTGCTCCGTGGGGCAGGGATCCCACGCTCCGTGGGGCCCGGGTGTCCCCCCTGTGCCCCCACGGGCACGCTGAGCTCCTGCCACATTCCCCAGGCCACCGCTCACCCCTCAACGACTACCAGCGCCTGCGAGCCACCGAGCTGCTGGCAGTGCCCGCGGACCCACCGCTGCCGCTGCCGGAGCGGGGCCCCGCAGAGCAGTGTGCCCAGCGCTGTACCGCCAGCCTGGCTTGCCGGTGAGCAGGATGCGGCAGCACCACGGGGCGGGTGGGAGTGCAGGGGGCCACGACACCGGGGTCACT
The DNA here is from genome assembly GCF_035582795.1 of Mycteria americana. Classification (NCBI taxonomy): domain Eukaryota; kingdom Metazoa; phylum Chordata; class Aves; order Ciconiiformes; family Ciconiidae; genus Mycteria; species Mycteria americana. The sequence goes on from NC_134375.1 coordinate 5,942,243, forward strand.
CCGTGCGCTTGGGTGCTGGGTGCCCGTGTGTGTGCCCCCCAGGCCCGCACGGGCCCACGCCCCGCAGGGTGCCGTGCCAGGCTCCCGCTGTGCCTCCCAGGGCTTTCCACCACGACCGGCAGAGCCAGCTGTGCCAGCTGCTGCCCTGGACCCAGCACTCACCCCGCGTCCAGCTGCAGAAAAACATCCACTACGACCTGTACCAGAAGAAAGGTGGGCTGGTGCCATGGGCGGGCACGGGGACGCCACAGACCGGGCACGGGCCACCCGGTGCGGGGCTCCCCGCTGCCCGCGCGCCCCGGCCCGGCTCGGCCCCGGGGCTCTGACGCGGCCCCCGGCTCTGCCCAGACTACCTGCGGGACTGCATTGTGGCTGACGGCACCAGCTACCGTGGCACGCGGGCCACGACAGAGAAGGGTCTGCGCTGCCAGCACTGGCAAGCCACAACACCGCACGACCACAGGTGCCCCCGTGTCCCCAGCTGCCCCTGGCACCCATCCGTGGCCCCGGGCAGCGCAGGACGGCGGGGAACGGCTGGGGACAGCGTGGGGGCAACGGGGACAGCGTGGGGGCAACGGGGACAATGTGAGGGCAATGGGGACGGCACGGGGGCCATGGGGACAGTGCGGGGGCAACGGCAACCGACTGGGGGTGGCACAGACGTTGTGGCTGTGCTGGCCCCGGGGCGAGAGGCTCCCAGCAGCGCTCCTACCCGCCCCGCTCCCACAGATTCCTGCCGTCCCCCCGCAACGGGCTGGAGGAGAATTACTGCCGAAACCCCGATCGGGACAAGCGGGGCCCGTGGTGTTACACCATCGACCCCAACATCCGGCACCAGAGCTGCGGCATCAAGAAGTGTGAGGACGGTGAGTGCCACAGCCCGGGGGTGCCCCGTGCCGTGTCCCCACCCCCCCCACTGAGCCCCCCGGCTGTCGGCAGCCATCTGCATGACCTGCAATGGGGAGGAGTACCGCGGCGCTGTGGACCGCACCGAGTCGGGAACGGAGTGCCAGCGCTGGGACCTGCAGCACCCACACAAGCACCCCTACCACCCTGACAAGTACCGGCCCCCGGCCCCCATCCCCAGGCAGCGCGCAGCCGCCCCGGCCACGCCAGGTGCCGGGCCGCTGGTGCCACCCTCAACTGCTGCTCCCCGTCTCCGGCCGCAGGTACCCCGACAAGGGGCTGGACGACAACTACTGCCGCAACCCCGACAGCTCCGAGCGGCCCTGGTGCTACACCACCGACCCCGGGCGGGAGCGCGAGTACTGCCGCATCCGCCTCTGCAGTAAGTCCCCGCTGGCGTTGCCGCGCGGCTGGGGCCGGGGGTCCCGGGTGCCAGCCTAACCCTGTCGCTCTGCCCCTCTCCGGCCACGCAAGCAGAGAAACGCCCACGGCCCCTCAACGTCACCACCAGCTGCTTCAGGGGCAAGGGCGAAGGCTACCGGGGCCGAGTGAACGTCACCGTATCGGGGATCCCCTGCCAGCGTTGGGACACCCAAACGCCCCACCAGCACCACTTCGTGCCCGAGAAGTACCCATGCAAGTAAGGGGGTGGGGGGGATGCGCCTGGGGAGGGTGGCAGTGGGCAGCGCCCCGTGGGTGCGGGGTGGGGTGGGGGGCACCCATGCGGCCCCTCCACCAGGGACCTGCAGGAGAACTACTGCCGCAACCCCGATGGCTCGGAGGCACCGTGGTGCTTCACCGCCCGCCCCACCATCCGCATCGCCTTCTGCTTCCACATCCGCCGCTGCCCTGACGAGCTGAGCACCCAAGGTGAGCCGCCCCCGGGCACCCGCCCCCCGGGTGCCTGCCGGGGGTTCCAGCCCTCCCTGCCTGTCCCCAGACTGCTACCACGGCCACGGCGAGCGCTACCGCGGCCACGTCAGCAAGACGCGCAAGGGCATCACCTGCCAGCCCTGGGCGGCCCAGGCGCCCCACGTGCCCCAGTGAGTGTGCGAGGGAGCGTGCTGGGGGGTGACGTGTGGGGACAGGGATGAGGATGGGGATGGAGACGGGGTTGAGGACGGAGATGGAGATCTAAGGATGGTGACGGTGATGGTGACGGTGACTTCCTCCCGGCAGGATCTCACCCGTCACCCACCCTGAGGCACACCTGGAGGAGAACTACTGCCGCAACCCCGATAACGACAGCCATGGCCCCTGGTGCTACACCATGGACCCCCGCACCCCCTTCGACTACTGCGCCATCAAGCCCTGCTGTGAGCCCCTACCCGCCCCCCTGCAGAGCTAGGGGGGCCCCCGGCAACGCCCTGGGGTGGTTTTTGTCCCCAGTGCCCCCACCCCGATGGTCCCACCCCGATGCCACTCTCTGCTTTCTCTCCGCAGCCGGCAGCATGGTGCCCTCCGTCCTGGAGAACGCAGGTGGGGGCCTGCGGGTGCCGGGTGGGTGCCGTGGGGCGAGTGCCGGTGGCACGGCCCCGGCTGACCCCCGCCCTGCGCGCAGACATGGTGGCATTCGAGCGGTGCGGCCGGCGGGATGAGAGGCTGCAGCAGAAAGGGCGCATCGTCGGCGGCCAGCCTGGCAACTCGCCCTGGACCGTCAGCATCCGCAACCGGTGAGCGGGCGCCCCGCCTGCACCGCCCCACGGCCAGCGTCCGCCCCGGGAGCTCACCCCCCTGTCCCTGCAGGGCCGGCGTGCACTTCTGCGGGGGGTCCCTGGTGAAGGAGCAGTGGGTGATCAGCACACGCCAGTGCTTCTCCTCCTGGTAAGGCCGGGGCTGGGGCGCGGAGTGCCAGGGGCCCCCCGCACCCTCACATCCCCGTCCCGCAGCGACGCCGACCTGGCGGGCTACAAGGTGCAGCTGGGGACGCTTTTCAAGAACCCTGGCCCCGGGGACCCCGACCAGCAGACCGTCCCCATTGCGCGGATCGTCTGCGGCCCCTCCGAGTCCCAGCTGGTGATGCTGAAGCTGGTGAGGTGAGCGGCCGTGCCCCGGCCCCCACCGTACCCCGCTGCTGGCCGGGCTGGCACCACGTCCCGCCCCCCCCCTCTCGCCGCAGGCCGGCCGCTCTGAACAGGCGCGTGGCCCTGATCTGCCTGCCGCCCGAGCGCTACGTTGTGCCCGCGGGCACCGTCTGCGAGATCGCCGGCTGGGGGGAAACCAAAGGTACCCGCCGCAGGCAGCCCCCGCCAGGGTGTCGTCCCCTGCGATGGCATCCCCTGCCCATGCCGTTCTCCTGCAATGACTGGCATCCCCCTGCCCGCAGCATCCCCATGTCCATGGCATCCCCCTGCCCACAGCATCCCCTGCCCCACAGCATCCCCCTGCCCGCAGCATCCCCCTGCCCACAGCATCCCCATGTCCATGGCATCCCCCTGCCCACAGCATCCCCTGCCCCACAGCATCCCCCTGCCCGCAGCATCCCCTGCCCCACAGCATCCCCATGTCCATGGCATCCCCCTGCCCGCAGCATCCCCGGGTCCCTGGCATTTCCCTGCTCACAGCATCCCCCTTCCATGGCATCCCCCTGCCCATGCCATTCCCCAGCAACAGCATCCCCTGCCCACGGCATCCCCTGCCCGCAGTACCCCCTGTGAGGGCACTCCCCCTGCAAAGGCGTCACCTTGCATGCTGCGTGCCCCCACCCGTGGCATCCACCCACCCGTGGCACCCCCTGCCGCGGCATCCCCTCTCCGTGCATCCCCTGCCCGCTGCCCCGCGTGCTCGCTGCCCGCAGGCACGGCGGACAGCAGCGTGCTGAACGTGGCACGGCTGCCTGTGCTGGCCCACGGCGAGTGCGACGCGGCGCTGCGCGGGCGCCTGAAGGAGGGCGAGCTGTGCACCGCCCCGCTGCGTGCCGGCGTGGGGGCCTGCGAGGTGAGCCGGGCCGGGGACCGCCGCCTCGGGGAGCCCGTGGGCGCCGGCACCGCGGTGACGCCGCTCTCTGGGTGCCGCAGGGAGATTATGGGGGGCCGCTGGCCTGCCTCACCGCCGACTGCTGGGTGCTGGAGGGGGTCATCATCCCCTCCCGCGTCTGTGCCCGCACCGACCAGCCCGCCCTCTTCGTCCGTGTCTCCCTCTACGTCGACTGGATCCACAAGGTGATGAAGATGGGCTGAGCCGGCTCAGCCCCGGCCTGGCACAGCCGCCAGCACGCAATAAAGGCTCGGCCGTGGCCGCGGGGCTGGGCGCTGCACAGGGTCTTCTTGCACGTTTATTTAGCCCCAAACCCCAATTCGCGTCCCATCCTGCCCCAGGCTACGCTCGCTCCGTCCTCCTCCGGTCCTGGTGTGGTCCCCAGGGCCGGCGGTCACCCCGGGGCTGGCACGGCCGCAGGGACACCGCGGGCACTAGGGGCTGTGCCGGCCCGGCCCGTCCTGCCGGGGCTGCCCCAGGTGCCGGAGGAGCCAGCGGGCGCAGTTTCCGAAGACGTCGGCCTCCGTCTCCACGCCGGCCAGCGCGTGGCCGCCCGCCGGGTACCACAGCAGCCTGCGGGGCGGGGGATTCTCAGCCGGTGCCCTGGGGCTCCCTGCCCAGTCCCGTCCCCCTGCACCCCACTCACCGCACCGGCACCCCCCTGGCCCGCAGCACCCGGTACAGCTCCAGTGCCTGCGTGGGGCTGACGCGCCGGTCCCGGGCGCCCACGCACAGCAGCACCGGCGTCCGCACCTGCGGCACAGCCGGCAGTGGGTGCCCGGCACCCCGTGCCCGGCACCCCGCACCCATCCCGCCCCCGCCTTACCCGGGCCGCCTGGGCGATGGGCGAGCGCAGCAGCATGGCAGCCACCTCCTCGGCACGGGGCACCCGCTCGAAGGAGTAGGGCAGGCCCAGGGAGACGTAGCGCCTGCGGCACGGAGGTGGTGGTGGGTGCCGTGGGGACGCGGCACGGCACGGCACGGCACGGGGCGGGGGGCGGCACTCACCAGTCGGGGATGTCGGAGGTGCCCAGCAGCGCGGGCAGGTTGGAGACGGGGCTGCGCAGGGCGCAGGCTTGGTAGCGCTCGGGCTCACGGGCAAGGAGGTGGAGGGCGATGAAAGCTCCGTGGGAGCCAGCCAGCAGAGCCAGGCGGCGCGGGTCCAGGGGCTCGCTGCGCAGCGCCTGCTCCACCGCCAGCTGCACCCGTGCGGCACCCGCCATCAGCACCCCCCGGCAGCACCCCCCGGCCCCCCCCGGCCCAGCACCCCTCACCTGGGTGTCCGCCACATCCCGCTCACCCACGCGGGCGAGCAGGGAGCTGATGCCAGCCTGCCCAAAGCCCAGGGAGCCGCGGTAGTTCACTGGGGAGAGGGGGGCCATGGGTGCCGTGTCCCCGGCGGGGCACGGGGACGACACGTCCCTGGGCTCCCCGGCACTCACCCAGGAGCACGGCGAAGCCCAGCCGGCACAGCGCGGCCATGCTCGGGCGCCAGCGGGCGTCAAAGACGGCGTGGGGGCCACCTGGGGCCGGCGGGGACGTCACCCAGGGTGCGACCAGGGCCACCGGGGCGTCCCCGCCGTCCCCTCACTCACCGTGGGGGCACACGACGAGGGGGTGCGGTGCTGCGCTCTCCGGCGGGCTCAGCAGCAGGGCCTCGAAGGTCTGGGTTCCTGTGCCAGGGAAGGGGTCCCACTCAGCACCCACCACCCCGGGCGCCCGGCACCCTGCCCACCCCCCGCACCCAAGGGCCCCCGACACCCAGGCGGCACCCAGGTGCTGCGGGGGCCCCCGGGCGCTCACCGTGCGTGGTGGGGCTCTGCCCGCTGCAGGGTGGCCGGATGGTCAGGGTCTTCCAGGTGACACCAGGCACCGTCGGGGCATCCTCCACCGGCACCCAGCGGAGGGGCAGCTCCCGGCCTGCCGGCGGCAGCACCGCCGCCAGCTGGGGACGAGCAGCGGGTGGCACCGGGGCACCCCTGCCCAGGGCAGCTGGCCCCTGCCGGGGTGTAATCGGCCCCAATGCGCCCGCGGTCCCAGTGCTCCGGTGCTCTGCGGTGCCGTCCGGTGCTGTGCCGCGCCACGCCGTGCTGTGCTGTGCCATCCCGTGCCATGCATGGATGTGCCACGCTGCGCCCGGTCATGCCGCTCTGTGCCATGCCGTGCTGTCCTTGGCCACGCTATGCTGTACCTGGCCCTGGCACGCTGGGCCATGCCACGCTGAACCACGCCTGGCCACGCCGCACCGCGCCTGGCCACGCCAGGCTCTGCTGTGCCTTGCCACACTGTGCCACGCAATGCCATGCTGGATCTGGCTGTGCCACGCCACGCCATGCTGTGCCACACCACGCTTTGCCATGCGTATTGGGTTTGCGTGGCAAGGCTTTAGTAGTGGGGGGGGGCTACAGGGGTGGCTTCTGTGAGAAGCTGCTAGAAGCTTCCCCATGTCCGATAGAGCCAGTGCCAGCCGGCTCCAAGACGGACCTGCCGCTGGCCAAGGCCGAGCCCATCAGCGACGGTGGTAGCACCTCTGGGATAACGTATTTAAGAAGGGGGAAAAAACCTGCACAACTGCAGCCGGAGAGAGGAGTGAGAATATGTGAGAGGAACAACCCTGCAGACACCCAGGGCAGTGAAGGAGGAGGGCAGGAGGTGCGCCAGGCGCCGGAGCAGAGATTCCCCTGCAGCCCCCGGTGCAGAGCATGGTGAGGCAGGCTGTCCCTGCCGCCCGTGGAGGCCCATGGTGGAGCAGATATCCACGGCAGCCCATGGAGGTCCGTGGTGCAGCAGATATCCCCTGCAGCCCGTGGAGGTCCGTGGTGCAGCAGATATCCCCTGCAGCCCGTGGAGGTCCATGGTGCAGCAGATATCCCCTGCAGCCCGTGGAGGTCCATGGTGCAGCAGATATCCCCTGCAGCCCGTGGAGGTCCATGGTGCAGCAGATATCCCCTGCAGCCCGTGGAGGTCCATGGTGCAGCAGATATCCCCTGCAGCCCGTGGAGGTCCACGGTGGAGCAGATATCCACTGCTGCCCGTGGAGGTCCATGGTGCAGCAGATATCCACTGCCGCCCATGGAGGTCCGTGGTGCAGCAGATATCCCCTGCAGCCCGTGGAGGTCCATGGTGCAGCAGATATCCCCTGCAGCCCGTGGAGGTCCATGGTGCAGCAGATATCCACTGCAGCCCGTGGAGGTCCATGGTGCAGCAGATATCCCCTGCAGCCCGTGGAGGTCCATGGTACAGCAGATATCCACGGCAGCCTGTGGAGGTCCATGGTGCAGCAGATATCCCCTGCAGCCCGTGGAGGTCCGTGGTGCAGCAGATATCCCCTGCAGCCCGTGGAGGTCCATGGTGCAGCAGATATCCACTGCAGCCCGTGGAGGACCCCACGCCGGAGCAGGTGGGTGCCCGAAGGAGGCTGTGACCCCGTGGGAAGCCCGCGCTGGAGCAGGCTCCCGGCAGGAGCTGTGGCCCCGTGGAGAGAGGAGCCCGGGCTGGAGCAGGTTTGCTGGCAGGGCTTGTGACCCCCCCGCGCCGGAGCAGTCTGCTCCTGAAGGACTGCACCCGTGGAAGGGACCCACGCTGGAGCAGTCCGTGAAGAACCGCGGCCGTGGGAAGGCCCCCCGTTGGAGCAGTTCGTGGAGGACTGTCTCCCGTGGGAGGGACCCCAGGCTGGAGCAGGGAGGAGCGTGAGGAGTCCTCCCCTGCGGAGGAAGGAGCGGCAGAGACGAGGTGCGATGGACTGACCGCAGCCCCCGTTCCCCTGCGCCGTGGGGGGAGGAGGGAGAGAAATCGGGAGTGGGGTTGAGCCCGGGAAGAAGGGAGGGGCGGGGGGAAGCTGTTTTAAGATTTGGTTTTTATTTCTCATTATCCTACTCCAATTTGATTGGTAATAAATTAATTTTTCCCCAAGTCGAATATGTTTTGCCCGCGGCGGTAACTGCCGAGCGATCTCTCCCTGCCCTCATCTCGACCACGAGCCTTTCGTTATATTTTCCCTCCCGGCCAGCTGAGGAGGGCAGCGACAGAGCGGCTTCGGTGGCACCTGGCCTCCAGCCAGGGTCAATGCCAAAACCATGCCGTGCTGTGCCTGCTTATGCCGTGCCACGCCATGCCGTGCCTGGCTGCACGCTGCCGTGCCGTATCGCGCGGTGCCGCGCGGTGCCGGGGCTCCGCTCACCAGGCTGGGAGGGCGGTGCGGGGCCGAGCAGGTGGCCACCAGCAGGTCCCACTGGAGGGTGAGCAGCTCCCAGCACCCTTCGGGCAACCCTGGGGACGGAGAGCGTGCCAGCGCTTACCGATGCTCGCCGGGGCACCGCGGGCGGCCCGGCGCCACAAACCTGCCGTCAGGTTGGCGACGGTGGCCGCCTCCGTGTCCACGAGCAGCAGGTCCTGGGAGGGGGCAGAGCACAGACGGCCGTGTCACCGCGGGGCGCGGGGGCCGTGTCCCCGTCCCCCCGCCCCATCCCCAGGGCTCACCGTGCGGCTCCGCTGCGGGGTGCCCAGCACGGCTCGCCGGCTGTCAGCCGCCCAGCACCGCAGCGGCAGCGTTTCGGCGTAGAGCCCGGCAAAGGCTGCGAACGGGGCAGGGCGCTGGTGAGACGAGACCGGGGGCACCCAGCGCGGCGGGGGTCCCAGCCCCGCGGCGGCGCCCAGCCCTGCCCGCTGTGCCGTGCTCACCCTCGGTGGGCTCCTGCACCACATCGAGCACCGTCACCGACCGCCTCGTTTGCCAGGTGAGCTGGGGAGAGCCGGTGGTCGGGGACAAGCCCCCACCAGGGAAACTGAGGCAGGGAGATTGAGGGACGAGCCCACCCCCCCGTCCCAGCCGGGCACGGTGAGAGGCTGTGGCATCCTGGGCCGGGTCCTGCGCCAGCAGCACAGGGTGGCACAGCCGTGCCCGGTGCCCGCAGGGCCCTGCTCACCACGCGCAGCTGCAGGCACTGCCGGTGGGGTCCCCCCAGGCCCCCCTGCAGGTAGAGCAGGCGCCGGCCGTCGGGGCTCAGCCGGGGGGAGCAGGCGGCACCGCACTCAGCTGACAGCAGCTCTGTGGGCGGCAGGGGCTCAGCACCCCGGAACCCCGGGACCCAGGGCACCCCCCCCGTGTCCCCGGTGCTCACCGCAGCGCCCACCGGCCAGGTCCAGGTGGAAAATCCCCGACCTGGGGAAGAGGCGTGGGTCAGGCTGGAGCCCCGCGGCCGTGCCGAGCCCCTGCCGTGCCGGCACAGGGTGGGCATCCTGGCAGGGCGCTGGGTGCCGGGGGGACCCACCTCCTGTTGGAGCAGGCGCTCAGCCCCAGGCGGAAGGGCTCGTGCCACCAGCCCACGAACACCACGCCGCGGTCATCCGGGGACCACAGGGCCTGTGCAACAGCCGGGCTCGTCCCACAGACCCCGGCCGGCCCCCCCAGGGCTCTCCCTGCACCCCGTCCTGACCTGGCCGGGGGAGAGGTGCTCCGGGACCCCCTCCAGCACCGAGAGGCTGCTGCTCTCCAGGTCCAGGGCGCAGAGGACGGGCACGCTGCGGGTGCCCAGCGCCTCCCCCCAGTCCTCGTGGTACACGAACCGCTCGCCCTGCGGCACAGCCTCGTCAGCCCCACGGCCCCAGACGTGGGGCTTCGTGCTACGGCCTGCTCGTGGGGTGTATGGCATGCTCACGGGGTGCACGGCGGGCTCATGGGGCACGTGGCATGCTCACAGTGCGCACGGCACACTCACAAGGTGCACGGCGTGCTCATGGGGCACATAGCATGCTTACGGGGGGCACGGCATGCTCATGGGGCACGTGCCGCGCTCACAGGGTGCACAGCACGCTCATGGGGTGCACGGCACGCTCATGGGGCACATGGCACCCACCTCTTCATCCTCATCCTCCTCTGCCGGCCTGGCTGCTCCCAGCACATCCCAGGGGCAGGGGGGCCGTGGTTTGGGGCGGCTCTTCTCGGCCACGTAGAGCAGCCGCTTCTCCGAGCGGGACCAGGCCAGGCAGGCGAAGGGCCCTGGCACAGCAAGAGGGTGCCAAAGCGTAGCCTGGCGCAGGCACAGCTGGGCACTGGCCAGGCACCAGGGCCACCAGCCGTGCCGCCCTTGCCCGAGCTGCGGGCAGGGGGTGCGGGGAAGGGCCCTACCCTCCGTGTAGACCTCCCCGTGCTTCCCCAGCGCCGTGAGGTCCACGCTGTGGCTGCGCCCACCGCTGCCCCACACCTGGGGAGACGGGGGTCAGCACCGGCACACCGTGGCCGCGGCGCCCACCGCCCCGTGCCGGCGCTCCAGCCACCCCGGTGAGCCCCGAGGCTGCCGCGACAGCCCGCGTTACCTCCAGCAGCTCGTGGCCCTGTGGGCAGCGGCTGAGCACGGCACGGTACTGCCCCGTGGGCGAGTCCTGGCTGAGGAGCCTGAGGGCGGGAGGCTGCGGTGAGGGGCACGCTGCAGGCACTGGCCGTGCCGTGGGCACCGGCCAGGTCACGGCACCGGCCACGCCACCCCATCCCGCAGCTCATCCGTGCCGTACTGGTTGTGGATCTCGGCGCTGAGCGCTGCTCGGCTGACAGCGAGGCCGCCACTGCCCGTGTGCCGCAGGCTGTAGTGGCGGCTGAAGCGCAGGAGCCGGCGGCGGGGCAGGTCGGGCCGGCTGCACTCTGCGGGAGGGGGCCGTCAGCGACCCCTCGCACCGGCCCCGTGGGCCGAAAGCGCCGGGGCGGCCGAGCCTGCAACTCACCGGTGTAGAGCAGGAAAGTCCGTCCCCCCGCCGTGGCCCCGAGGGCGGCACGGGTGACGGCAGGGAACCGGCTCAGCTCCCAGTAGCAGGCAGCGGGGCCGCCGGCCGCCTGGGCGGAGGAGGCGGAGGCACGCTGGCGGGGGGCGAGCTCAGCCCTCTGCCCGTGCCCACGCCGCCAAAACGGGGCTGTGCCCACCCACGCGGCCCCCTCGGGCCCCCTCGCCCACCTGCGCTCCCCGCTCGGTCCCCGAGGCCATGGGGCCTTGCTCCGCCGCGCTGGGCCGCCGGCGCCTGCCGCTCGGCAGCGGGCAGGCTGCCAGGGCATGCGCGAGCAGCCCGGCGCGAGGGGCCTGGCCGGCGCCAGCCCTCCAGCTGCCCCGCGCCGCCCGCCGCGCCGCCCGCCGAGCCCGTTCGCCCTCTGCCGTGCCACACCGCATCCCCGGCAGCGCAAACGCCGACCTGCGCGGGAGAAGGAACCGGTGGCCACGAGCCCCCGGGGCACGGGGAGCAGAGGCGACGCTGGTGCCGGCACCACCGTTGAAGACGCCAGGGGTGCTGAGCTACATCGTTTATTGGGGGCTGGCAGCGGCAGGGGGTCGTTAGCACCGCAGGTGCTGGAGCAGCCACAGCGCCATGTTCATGAAGCCGTCGGCTTCGGCCTCGACGCCAGCCAGCGCATGGTCGTTCCCCGGGTACCAGAGCAGCCTGGGGGGGGGGGGGGAGAGGGGGGTGAGCGCCGTGCCCACACCCCCCCACCCGGGCACCCAGCACCTCGCTCACCGCGTGGGGATCCCCCGGGCCTTGAGGGCACGGTAATACTCCAGCCCCTGCTTGGGGGGCACGCGCCGGTCGTCCTCCCCCAGCATCAGCAGCACGGGCGCGCGGACCTGCAGGAGGGCACAGCCTCAGCGCTGGCACTGCTGGCGGGGACGGGGACGGGGACGGGGACGGGGACGTACCCGGTCGACGTAGCGCATAGGTGACTTGTGCAGCATCTCCGTCCACTGGGCCGGGTCCGGCAGCGTGTCGGGCGCGTAGGGCAGCCCCGTCTCCGTCAGGCACCTGCGGGCGAGAGGGACGGGGGCGCGTGCAGGGCCAGGGCGGAGGGGGCTGGGGCGGCGGGACTCACCAGTCAGGGATGTCAGTGGCAGCCACCATGGAGGCGATGTTCACCACGGGGTTGCGGACCACGCAGGCGTGGTAGGTGTCGGGGAACTGGCCGAGGAGGTGGCACGCCAGGAAGCCCCCGTGCGAGCCACCCACCAGTGCCACCCGGCTGGCGTCCAGCGACTCCTCCTGCAGCACCCGCTCCACACAGAGCTGCCACCACGGGGGACACCCGCTGAGGCAGCTGCCCCCGCTTTCCCTCCTTGGGGGTACCCGCGGGAGTACCGGGTGCCCCGGGACTGCACGTGCCGGGGCCATACCTGCACGTCGCGCACATCCTGCGTGCCCACGTTGCCTGGCAGGGAGGCCACGCCGTCCTGGCCGAAGCCCAGCGAGCCGCGGTAATTCACTGGGGGGTGGGGGGGAGGCATCAGAGCCCTTCCTGCCCCGGCCCTGGCCCCACTGCAGGCACCGTGCCGCCCACCCGGCAGCCCCGGCCCGCGGGCATCGCTCACCCAGCAGCACGGCAAAGCCCACGCGGCAGAGCGCTGCCGGGTACAGCATCCATCCGGCCGTGAAGACGGAGTGGGGACCCCCTGCGAACGGCAAAGGCAAAGGGGGGTGACGCTGCCCGGCCGGGGCGGGGGCACGGCGGTGGGGGGCAAGCTCTTACCATGGGGCATCACGACCAGGGGGGGCTTCTGGGCAGCAGGGCCCTCGCTCGGGCGCAGCAGGATGGCGTCGAAGTCCAGGCCCCCTGCCGAGGCGGGGGGGGGGGGTGTCAGGGCTCAGCGAGGGCGGTGGAGCCCAGCCCGGCCCCGCGGGCACTCACCGTACTGGGGGTGCTCCTGCTCTGGCGGGGGCTGCAGGGTGCGGATGCCCCAGCTGATGCCGGGCACGGGGGGTGCGTCCTGCAGGCAGACCCACCGCGCCTGCGCCTCCCAGCCGGCGACGGGCAGGACGGCCACTTTCTGCGCAGGGAGAAGCGTCGGTGCCCGCGCCGAGGGGCTGGTGGGCGCTGAGGAGGGGGGCGTCACCTTACCAGCGTGGGGGGGCAGCTAGGGGTGGAGAACCTGGCCACCAAGATGTCCCGGTCGATGGTGAGGACGGACCAGCTTCCCTGGGGAGCATCTGGGGAGGAAGGGGGGGTCAGACCCGCAGGCGTGAGCCCCTCCCCAGCCCTGGCACCGGCACGGCCCCGCCGGCCTGGCACTCACCGGCCGTCAGCGAGGTCGTGGCGCCCGTCGCCGTGTCCACCACGAACACGTCCTAGGGGGACGAGGGCAGAGTCCAGCGGAGCCCTGACCCGGCCCGGCCCTACCACGTCCCCCCTGCCGTCCCGGCACAGCAGCCCTCACCTGCTGGCTGCGCTGGGCCGTATCCAGCACGAGCCTGCGGCTGTCGGCCGCCCAGCACAGCCCCGGCAGAGCGCCGCAGTAGATGCCCGGAAAGGCACCTGTAAGGAGAGCGGCAGTGCTCAGCACCCCCCCGAGCCCCTCTCGCCGCCCCCAGGGCTGTACTCACCCCACGCCTGCCGCGGCACGGCCTCCAGCACCGTGCTGGTGTGCTTGGTGTACCAGTCGTACTGCAGGAGACACGGCACGGGGCGAGTTTCGCAGGGTCTCAGCCCGCCCGTCCCCATGGCAGCCCAGGGAAGGGGGCACCACTGCCCTCCTGCCAGCCCCCGCCCCGGCACGGGTGCCCCGCCATCTTCCCGGTGCCCCCCGCGGTGCCGCTCACCATGCGGAGGCGGCTGCACTGCTGGTGGGGGCCCAGGGCATCGTTCTCCAGGTAGACGATGCGGCAGCGGTCGGGGCTGAGCCGCGGGGACCACACGGCCCTGGTGTCCTCAGAGAGCAGCTCTGTACGGGCACGAGGGGATGGTGAGGGGCTGCAGGCAGCCGGGGCGCCGGCGAGGCTGGGGCGCGTGCCGCTCACCGCATCTCCCGCCCGTCAGGTCCACGTAGAAGAGTGCCGACCTGCCGGCAGAGACGGGCGTTACCGCAGGGCCGCGGGGGCCTGGCTGTGGGGCGGGGTGCCCCACGGGGACTCACCGGCGGTTGGTGCAGTGCCGCAGCCCCAGGCGGAAGGGCTCGTGCCACCAGCCCACGAACACCACGCCAGTGTCACCGGGGGACCAGAAAGCCTGCGGGGAGGGGGTGGGGGGGCGAGCGGTTCAGCCTGCCGCTGCCCCCCGAAACCGCCCTGCTCCGGTTCCCCAGGGCGCCCCGTCCTGACCTGGCCGGGAGAGAGGTGCTCCGGGACGCCCTCCAGCACGGAGACGCTGCTGCCCTCGACGTCCAGGACGCAGAGGACGGGCACGCTGCGGGTGCTCAGCGCCTCCCCCCAGTCCTCGCGGTACACGAACTGCTCGCCCTGCGGCACAGCCCTGTCAGCCCCACGGCCGCCCCACCGGCCCCCCCCGGCCTGGGGCGGGGGGACCCCACCTTGAGGGGCGTGTCATCCTTCTTGGGGCACCCCGCGTCCTCGTCGGAGGCGCCCAGCTCGGGGGCCTTGCTCTGGAAGAAGGACTCGGCCTTGGGACGCTTCTTCTCCGCCACATAGAGCAGGTGGGTCTCCGAGTGCGACCAGGCCAGGCAGCCAAACTGGTCTGAGGGGCGGGTCAGACACCAGCCACCCCCTCCCCAGGACCCCAGGTCCCCCCAGGACCCCACGTCCCCTGGCGTCCCCCGGCCCCTCACCGTCGTCGTAGACGCTGCCGTGCTTGTCCAGCGCCGTCAGGTCGATGCTCTTCACCTTGCGGTTCTGATCCCAGACCTGGGGGCAGAGATGCCGGGGCGGCCCCGAGCCGCAGCGTGGACCCGGCCCTGAGCCCCAGCGTGGATCCGGCCCCCCCCCGGCCCCCTCCTCACCTCCAGGAACTGCTTCTCCTTCTCCTTGCCCGGGACCTTGCGCAGGACGGCCTTCAGTGCCCCGCTGGGGGACTCCCGGCTCAGCAGCCTGCGGGCGGGTGGGCGCCTGTCACCCCCCACCATCGGCACCCCGAGGGGACACTGGCACGGGGGACGGGACGGGATGGGATGGGACGGGATGGGACGGGACGGGACTCACTCATCCTTGATCTCAGAGCAGGTGCCAGCGGGCCCCGAGTAGACGACGGAGGCCCCGTCGTGGAAGATCAGGTACTGGCGGCAGAACTTGACGTTCTCGGCCCGCGCCAGGTCCCGCTGCGACCACTCTGCGAGGAGCACGGTGAGGACACCCGCCGTGTCCCCGCCGGGCAGGCGGAGACCCCCCGACAGCCCCGGGGCCCACCCCATCCCCGTACCGGTGTAGAGGCTGCAGTACTTGCCCCCGTACTGGGTGGTGACGTCGGGGCCGAGGCAGGCAGCGCCGAGCCCCGGGTGCCGGCTCAGCTCCCGGTACAGCTCCGCCATCTCCTCCGTGCTCGGCGGCGCCTGCGGGACCCGCCGGGCTGGCTGGGGGTGCAGGGCCGCGCTGGGGCGCAGGGGGGCAATAACCGGGGAGCGGCGGGGCACGGGGGCAGTTACTGGGGCACCAGGTACGTGGGGGGGATTAGGAGGGTACCGGGGGCAGCTACTGGAGTACCAGGGGTGCGGAGCCGGGGCAGTTTTACTGGGGGGCACTGCCCGGGGGTGCGCAGCCAGGGCAGCTACCGGGGTGTAGGCGGGGTGCAGGGCCCGGGACAGTCACTGCAGTGCCGGGGCAGGACTGGGGTGCAGAGCTGGGGCAGTGGCTGGGGTAGCAGTGGGTAGGGGGGTGCCAGGGGGCACTTACTGGGGTGCCTAGGGGGGATCAGGAGGGTACCGGGGCAGTTACTGGGGTACCGGGGCAGTGCCTGGGGCTGCAGAGCCGGGGCAGTTACTGGGGTACGGGGGGGCGGGAGGGTGCCGGGGGTGCGGAGCCGGGGCAGTTACCGGGGTACGGCGGGGCGGGAGGGTGCCGGGGCAGTTACGGGGGGACTGGGGGCAGCCCCGGGGGTGCGGAGCCGGGGCAGCTACTGGGGTACCGGTGGGTACGAGAGTACCGGGGGGCAGTTACGGGGGTACACGGGGGGATCAGGAGGGTGCCGGGGGCAGTTACTGGGACACGGGGGGCAGCCCCGGGGGTGCGGAGCCGGGGCAGTTACCGGAGCTCCGGCGGCAGGCGGGTGCCGGGGCTCACCGGGCGGGGCGAGGAGGGGGCAGTGCCCGGGACGGGGCTCCCGGGGCGGCAATGAGGGGGCGCGGGGCAGGGCGGGCGGGCTCCCGGGGCAGTGACGTCACCACCCCCACCCCCCCCCCCGCAGCCCCTCACCGGCGGCTCCATGTCGCGACGGCGAGGCGGGGCGGGGCCAGCGGCAGCACTTCCGGGATGGGGCGGGGCCGGCGGCGTGCGGCGCCTTCCATTGGCTGCTGCGCTCGGGCAGCCGCCCGCGCTGCGGCGCCCCCCGGTGGGCGCGGGCGGCGCCACGGGCGGAGGCCTCGGGGCCGGGGCCGGCGCCTTTCCCCGGCCCCGCCCCGCTCTCCCCCGGCGGCCGCTCCAGCTCGGAGACACCGGTTCACCCGCGGGCCCCCGTCCGAGGCCGTACCCGGGGGCTAGGGCGCGGCCCCGCAGCCTCTGGGCCGCCCCGCAGTGGCTTCCCCGGCAGGTGGCTGCGGCACAGGGGCTCCGTGTGCAGGCCGGGGGGATCGGGCCCTTGGGGCCCACAGGGACCCCCCAGCCCAGCAGCCCGGCCGGGGGGGGCGGAATCGGGCCCTTGGGGCCCAGAGGGACCCCCCAGCCCAGCAGCCCCGGGTGCGGGCCGCGGAGCCCGCGGGAGCTTTGGTGCCAGCCAGGCCCACAGGGCTCCCAGCCCGGCCGCCCCCACCGTGCCGGGGGCCCGGGCCCCCCCGCCCCTCTCGCCGCAGGCAGGAAGCGGGGCCAGTCCGTGGTTTGTGTCAAGTCCTTTTTATTCTGTTCCCACAGAAACACCTGGTGAGGGGGCAGCTTCTGGGAGGGAGTCACGACACAGCGGCGGGGGCGGTACGGCACGGTACGGCACGGTACGGCACGGTACGGGGTCACTACGGGTGGCACAGAGCACAGCAGACACGCACACCGTCACAATGTTCAGAGGGAGCGCACCCGGCATCGCACTTACCGCTGGAAACGGCGCCCGGCCGCGCTCGGCCCTTCGTCGTTGCATGCTCCGTCCCCCCGCCCCGGCCAGCAGACTGCCGCAATTCGGGCTGGGGGCCCGGCCCCGCGGGGTGGGCTACACGCGCCCCGTCCCGGCGGGCGCGGAGGCGAGGTGGCGGATGCGCTCGGGCGGCAAGACGGGCCCCGGCGGGGGTCTCGGTCCCGCGTGCGATTTACACACTGTACAAGTATTTACAGCGCGAGGAGCGGCGGGGGCCGGGGGCCCGGAGGAGGCACCCTCAGGCTATGCACTTGTCATCGGCGGGGAGAGGCGGTGGGGGTGCGCAGGGCTGGGGTTCTCCTCCGTGGGGCTGCCCCACGGGAGCGCTGCGCTCCCCCCCATCCCACGGCCTCCGGCCTTTCCCCTGCCTTGGGCACGGGCAGAGCCCCCTTGCCAGGGCCCTGCCACAGAGCGTGGGCTTCCCACGGCGACCGGGTCCTCGATAACAAGTGCATAAATCTGCTAAGAGCTTTCAGTACAGCGATGGACTGATGGAAAAGAAAAAAAAGTCCAGGCAAAGAACAGCAAGCACTGAAAGGCAGGTGGAACCGTGCAGAGAAGTAGCAAGCCATGCTCTACGACGGGACAGACGGTCACGGGCGCTAGGGCTGCCCTTTGGCAAAGTGGCCCTCCGTGGGTCGAACATGCCACGAATTCATACGCACGGGTGGCGGTCGATAAGGAGTAGTTACCGGGTCGCTTGGTGGCACGCTTTGCAATGAAACCCTTAGGCGCGACATTGAACTGATTAGCTATTCACAGGTCTTGTTCTGGAGTCGTGTTATTTCGTTGCATAGAACATCAGGCGGGTGAGCGGGCGGCTGCCGCCCGCCGCGGGGGGCACTGGGGGGTGCCGCCGGCACGGGGAGGCAGCGGGGCCCAGGCAGCGTGCGGCTATACGCTGGCAAGCCCCCTCCTCGGGCTGCCTCCCCCTCCCCACCCCCACCCCCCCCCGGGGAACCCCCTCCTGGCGGGGCAAGCGGGCTTTGGCCGCCGGCCACCGCGCCGGCCCTCCCCGTGTCCCCGCGAAATGGCTTGAGAAGGACTTGGATTGCACAGTAAGAGGAAGGATACTGCCGGAGGCAAAGCTCTCCTGATCTTGTTCCACGGGATTTGTGCTCTTTTGTAGCCTCCTGCACTCTATTGCTTCTACAGACGACAGCCCGTGTGCTAACTCATCGCACAAAGCAAAGAGGGAAGAGGATTTGGTAGAAAGATTAAAAAAAACCCCCAAAACCAAAATAAAATGAACCCAGAGAAACTGAGAAAAAAGGACACCCCCCCGACAACGCCCCGTGCCCCCCCCGGTGCGGATGAGGTATACACAGAAATCAAAGTGGGATGATTAAGGCTGTTCTTGAAAGAAAAGGGGTGCCCGGCGGCGGGCGCGCTGGCTGCGTGGCGAGGGCGAGCGCGGCCCTTTCAATGCTTCCAATGGCTTCGGGGCGGCACCGCGTGCCGGGACGCGTGCCCGGCCGGCGGCCACGTCGGCAAAGGCCGGCCGTGACGCCTGTCAGAGTCCTATGGCCTCGTATTTCGGTAGTGAAACAGTGTTAGGTCCTAGCTGACGCGCTCCGGGGGCTCCCCAGGGGGGCCGGGAGCGGGCCGCAGTGCAGGGGGCACGGGGATGGCCCCGGCGGGGCGGACGGGGTCGGGAAGGAGGAGCGGCGCCCACGGCGCTCGGCCCTCGGCTCGCGGGGGGGGGGAAGAAACCTATGAAGAGGCCAGACCTGGGGTTCGGAGGGAGCAACTCTGCGTATAATCTTGAGAAAGGGCCGCGGCCCACCTACGGGGCCTGACCTAACGGTCCGGATCAGGCCCGTCCCCTCGGGGCGGCCGCCGGGGCTCGCCGCGTGCCGCGCTGGAGCTGCTCGCCAGGCGTGGGGGGCACCCGCCCCGGGGCATCTGCCAGGCCCCTGCTCGGCTGCCGTTTGGTCCAGCATCCAGGGATCGCCCTGCTTTCAAAAGCTTGCAAGAGACAGAGAAAGAGGCGTTAGCCCGAGCGGCGACGTCCCCGCGGAGGGGACCCTGCTGAGCGGCAGCACCGGCCCGAGCGAATGGGCGGCAGCAAGCCAGAGGCACTGCCGGCGGAGCAGCTGCTGCCGCCCCCGCGCTGGACGGGCTCCCGGCGCAGAGCTCGGGCCGCCCAAACCTTCCCCGCAAGCCCGGGGTCTGCACCAGCATCCGCACGGCATCGGCCCACGCGGCGCTGCCGAGACTGGGGAACGAGGCCGAGGCCCCACGCCGTGGCTTGGGGCTGGGGCTCGGGGATGAGGAGGGGGACGAGCGGCCCAGCGCAAATGGCACGGGGCTGCACCGTGGCCTTCTCACTCTGGGGGCCGGGAGCGTGGCAGGGCAGGGCTCAGCGGGTGCCAAGGGGACGGCGGTGCCGTGGAAGCCCCGGGGATGGCACGCCGGAGGGGACCGGTGTGCCGGAGGGGACCGACGCGATGGAAGAGACCAGTGCGTGGCTGCGCCCCGGACGCTCACCGTTATACTCAGAGTCTGGCGCCGCGTGCTGAATTCACTGGCTTCTTCATAGGTTTTTCCACTGCAACAACTCGATCTCCACTTGCTTCCCAAACTCCTGCGGCGGGAAGGAGCGGGAGGGCGTCGGGCGCGGCCGGGGCAGGGAGAGCCCGCGGCGCAGCGCGCGGCGCCAGCTGCACTCACCTTGTGCCGTTCTCTCACCAGAAAGAAGTGAACTTCTTGCCGAAAGCCGACACCGCTGTGGGGAAGGCGGGAGAGGCGTCAGCACGGCGCAGCCGCCCTGGCCGCCCCCGCCTCCCCAGCCCCCAAACTGCTGGTTTTGCCCCAAACCGTGGGGGCACCGCATCCCGCCGCCTGCTCCCGGCCACCCCTGCGGCCGCCGGCCCCGTCTCGGCGCAGAAAAGCATCGCTGCCCCGTCCCCGGGAGCAGCCCTCACCTTCAGTCAGTTTGCCTGCTTGTTCCGCCGCCCCCCCCGGCAGGATTTTGGAGAAAACGCTCTCTCCTTCCGCCCCGGGCTGCCCCGTGGCCGCCCCGGTGGGACCACGCGGCCCAGCCGCCCTCGGACCAGCCTTGCCGTCTGCTGGGGGACAAAGCAAGCCTCTGTTAGCCGGGGACGGGCCCGGCCGGGGGGCTTGGCCAAGCCCCCGGGGTGCCGGGCGGCCGGCGCGGCAGGGACGGCACCGCGCCACCGGGGCCACTGACCTGCTGCTCCCAGGGGCTGTGCCGCGGGCGCTCTCCCTGGCTGCTGTGGCACTTTTGCTGCGGGTTTGGATGTGTCCGTCTGCTCTGCTTTCGGCTGGAACAGGGAAAACGGCTCTCAGGGTTTGCCCCCCCGGCAGGCGGCCCGGGCCGGGAGGCGACACTGAAACCCCCTGACGCTGCGGGAAAACGGCCCCGCAGCCCCAAAAGCGGCAGGAAGGGATCCAGGGCACAGGGGTGTCCCCTCCCAGGTCCCCCTCGAGGGGACGGGCTGCTCCTGCGGCACCCAGGGGCAGCCACGGTGGGCACGCAGGTGGGACGCGCCTTGCCCCGCAGCTCCCGTCCCCAACCCTTCCCCTGCTAGCCCTCGGCCTCGGCCAGCTGGGCTGGTCCCTGGCAGAGCCGCGGGCCGGGGAGGCAGCCGAGCCGGCCGAGCCCCTACTTACCGCCGGTGCTGGGTGCCCGCCCGGCTGTGCGTGGAGCGTGGCCGGCGCCTTCCCCGCCACCTGGGCTGGCCCCGGCTGCTGCTGCGGCGGCCGGGACGACGGGGGTCCCTGTGTCCTGCCCCTGGCCTCGGGCTGCGCCAAGGCCGCCGGCTGGGCAGCCTGCCGTGCCGCCGGCTGCTGCCGTGCCGCCTGCTGCCCTGCCTGCTGCTGCCTGGCCGCCGGCTGCTGCGGGTGTGCAAGGGGCTCCGGCTTCGGTGCTGGGGCGGCCGGCCCGTGCGGCTGTGGGGGCTTCTGCGCCTTGGGAGGCTCGGCGCCGTGGTGGTGAGCGGTGGGGCGGGACGGCGGGGTGTACTCGGAGGAGCCGGGGCCGTAGGGCGCAGGCGCACGGGGCTCGGGCTGCTGCGCCTTCTTGGGGGTGGCCGGCGGACCGTGGCCACGGGGCTCGTGGCGGCCGGGCTCCCGCGAGTGCTGCTTGGCCGAGCGGCGCGGGGGCTCGTCGCTGGCGTGTCGGGAGGTGCCGGCGTGGCGCCCGTACTCCCCGTGGTGCCGGTGCTCGCGGTGCTGGGGGTAGTCGTCGTGCTGCCACGGGTCCTCATCGGGGGGCTCGTCGTAGTCGTGGTAGGTGTGTTTAACCGGGGGTCTCTTCTGCGAGGAAGAGTGGCCACCGTAGTGCCTGACCCTCTCCGCCCGCGCCTCCCTGGGCTTATCAAACCAGTCTGTCTCCTCCTGACCCAAATGATAGGCTTCGGAAACCAAAAACAAACCACAGTCAATCTTTCACTCAAGGCCGCCCGGGCGGAAGCCATGCAATGAGGCGGGAGAGGCAAGCAGCGGGCACGCGCGTGGGGGACAGCCCGTGCCGGTGGGGATGGGACGCGGCACGGCGTGGCGGGGCACCGCATGGGACCGGCTAACACCGAACGCCCGGGGTGGGGGGGAGGAAGGCACGTGTCAAGCAAACTGAGGTGGTGAGAGTGTCTCTGCGTACGAGCGGACGGGCATGCCCCGGGGAAGCGCCATGCTCTGGGGTGGTCACCACGGGGAGCCGTTACCTTCGCTGTCCGAGACGACGCAATGGGCGTCGTCCATGCCGTAGCCCTCCTCGTGCTTGTACGAGTGACTCCTTGGCACGTCTTTGATGTGCTCTTGCACATCAGGCAACGAGTGGCTGGAGCAGAACTGGGAGCAGGGGTCCCCCGCCGACTGGGGGCCGGGCCCCCCCGTGGCACGCGACCCCCCCACCGCCTTCCCCAGGGGGCTGACGGGGCTCTCCTCCTCCGAGGGCTGTGTGCGGATGGGCGCCCGCCCGCGGCTCTGGCTCATGCCAAGGGACGAGGGCTTGGAGCCGCCTTTCTGGGAGCGCTCTGCGCCCTCCCGCTCGTAGGACTTGCTCCGGCCGCCCGCCTCACGGCCGGAGGACTTTTCCACCCCGTAGCCGGAGGAGCGGGTTCTGCTGCTGGTGGAGTAGACCCGCTCCTCCTCGTCCACCAGCTCCCGGCTGGAGACGCCGTAGTACTTCTGCTGCTCGTAGACGTTCTTCTTCAGGCCGTAGGTGATCTCCTCCTGCAGCTTCTTGGCCCTGGAGGCCACGTTGCTGCTACTGACCGAGGTCGTCGCCGCGTAGGAGGCTAAGTCCGACTCCACGTCTTTGGCTTCTTCGATGGGGGAGAACTTGGAGATCTTCTGCTCCATGCCCTGCTTCCTGTGCTTGCTGCGCTTCGAGGAGACGGCGGGTGCCAGGTTCTTGGACGAATGCTTCGGCAGTGCCGCACCGGAGCCGTGCTTGTCCGCCCGTGAGGAGTGCCGGTACTCACCATCCCCGTAGTAGTAGGAGGAGCCGGCGGAGCTCCCTGACACCCTGCCATTGCTCTCCGGGCCCCGGTGGTAGCTGTTCTTTCCTCGATGGTCGGGGCCATGGTGGTCGTAGATGTCCTCCTCAGACTCCTCCTCGGCTCTGGTGTAGCAGCAGGGCCGGCTGGAGCCCTCGGCGTCCCCCAGCTCGCTCTTCTCTCTGCCGTGGCGGCTGTCGGTGGCCGTGCCCACTGGCTCCGCTTTCTGCCCCTCCGCCGCTGGGCTCTCCTTGGTGAGCTCGCTGATGTCCTCGATCATCACGTAGTTACGGGGGATGTTCTGCTCCAGGCTGGTGTAGAGGGACTCGGAGGAGAAGCTGGCCGAGGGGCCCTGCACTGCGCTAGCTCTCTCGGCCGGCCGGGCCTCGGGCGCCTTGTACTGCTCGTAGCCGCTGCTCACCGTCGCGGCGCTGAAGGTGACGTCGGGGACGGCAGAGGAGCTGGTGGCCGCACCAATGACCTCGTAGTTGGTGGGGATCTTCTGCTCCAGGTCAGCCAGCGAGGTCTGCCGTGGCTTCTGGTGCCCGCCAGCCACCTCCGCCGGGCTCTGGAAGAGGGCAGGCTGTGCCGCCGGCACAGCGGCCACCCCAGCGAAGGCGCTCGGGGCTTGGTAGGGGTTTTGGGGCCGGAAGCCTGGCTGGCCCGGGGTGCCCAGCTCCGGGTACGCGGCGCCGGGGGCTGGGAAGGTGCCGGGCGAGGCGAAGGCGGGCAGCGGGGCCGCTGGCAAGCCGTCCTGCGAGGTGCTGGCTGCGGGGTACTGGGGGGGCTGCAGGCGTGCCGGCGGGAAGGCGGCGGGGCCCTGCGGGGCAGGGTAGGGGTAGGCGCCGTAGGAGGAGGCGGTGGCAGCGGCGAAGTCGGGGTACTGCCCGGTGGTTGCGGAGCGCAGGCCGGCGCCGTCGTAGGCGGCGAGGCGCAGGCTGTGCAGCTCGCTGTCAGACAGGTAGTCGCGGCGGTCCCCGGGGCAGCGCAGGTAGGGGTGGTCCCGCCCGCCCCCCCGCTCCTTCAGCAGCGACTCCTTGCGCTGGGTGATGCCCAGCTCCAGGTACTTCAGCTTGGCGTCGATCTCCTTCTCCTCTTCATCCAGCTCCGCCTGCTTCTTCCGCAGCTTGGTGGCCTCGTGCTCCACCAGCTTCAGGTCGCGGTCCAGCTCCTTCAGCAGGCTCGCCTTGGTGACTGGCGCGGTGGCCTTGGGGGCCAGGCTGCTCAGGTAGAGCTGGGGGGCAGCCGGGCTGGCCAGGGGGACGTGGGGCTCCTCGGGCGGCGGGCTGGGCAGCGTCCGCTTCACCTTGCGCACCAGCGGGCTCGACTGCAGCCCCCCCGCCTGCAAAGCCAAGGGACACCTGGTCAGGAGCGCGGGCGGGCGTCCCCCCCCCCGCGTCCTCCCCGAGCGTCACGGAGCCCCTCCCGTGCCCCGGGGCTGCGGCGAGGCGGCCCGCCGAGCACGTGTCCCCCCACGCACCGGGGAAGCGGCGTTTATGTAAAAGCACAATATATAGGATGGAAGTAACAGGCAGGGCGCTTTCCGTGAGTAATTACCGGGGGTGGCAGCCAGCCAAGCGCCGGGCCGGCCGCGTGCACGCCGCTGCCTGCCGCAAAAACTGCTTTCTGTCCTCGGGTGCTTGGCAGCGGGGCTCAGGGGAGCGGCCGGGGGCTGCTGCTGCCCCGGGAATTGCCCTGGGGCTCTTTGCGGGGCGCTTGGCAGCCCAAGGCAACCGCAGCGTGTGGGGGAAAAGGTGGGCGCGAGAGCCACCGCGACCTGAAACGGAGCCGTGCACGGCGGCTGCTCCGTGGGAGAGGAGGGGGACCCGGCTGGGGCAGGGGGCAGGGGACAGCCCTGATGCTGCCACCCGGCAGCGCTCCTGCCCACCGACGGGCTCGTGCAGCCCCTGGAGCTCCAGGGCCTCCCGCCGGCTTTGGTGCACGCGTCCGTGCCCACCGGCTGCCAGCAGCTGCGGCGGGAAGCCAGCCTTTTAAAATATTAATTGCCGCAGCGCTAACGAAACCCAAATGTCCCAAGGGGCCTCCTGGGGCCGTTCCCCGAGGGAAAGGTGGTTCCCCGCACTGATGTACCTGGGTGCCAGGGAGCAGCGGGTGCTGGTAGAGGGAGAACCTGTCCTTGCCGGCCTCCTCGGCCGTGGGGCTGATGGGCTTGGGGTCGGAGAGGGAGCGCTGCATGGTCTTGATGGGGCGCGGCAGCGTCTGCTGGCGCTGGGCCGAGTCGGCGAAGTGCTTCTGCGGGGGGACGTGAGCCTTGTTCAGCCGCTCGCTGGTGGCGAAGGAGGACTCCAGGAGGCGGTGGGGGGAGAGGGGGGAGACGGGCGAGTAGAGGACCTGGGGAGAGCGGGGCGGCTGGCGGGTCACCAGCTGGGAGAGGGAGTCGGCCGGCAGATGCGACTGGTAGCCGATTTCCAGGGGGTCCGGCTTCTTCTTCTCAAACTTGCCCAGGGTCTGCTGCCGGACGGCGTGGGGGTCCAGGGGGCCCGTGCTCACCATCTGGAGGTTGGTGGAGTAGGGCGGGATGGTGGTGGGCACCGTCAGCTGGGGGACCACGACGCCGGGCTGGGGGGCCGGCTCCGGCTCCGTCTGGCAGGCCAGGCTCTCGCCCCGCTGCGTCTTCTCCGGGGCCGAGATGTACTTGACAATCTCCACCCGGGGGTCGTGGGCGGTGATGTGGATGGAGGGGGAGACGCGGAGGAGCTGGTCAGGCTCCGTCTGCACCGAGCAGTCGCTGATGGTCTGGATGCCCACGCTGGCCGTGCCGCGGGCCGCCCCCTCGGGCTTGCCCTCGGCGCCGGCCTCAGAATGCCGCGAGGGCCGGGAGCGCCGGCGGCGCACGGGCTGCTCCCACTCCCCGCTGTCCTCCTCGTCCGTCTGCACGCTGCAGTCGGCGCTGCGCCGTGCCCGCCGCCGCCGCGACAGCAGGTACCGCTCCTCGCTGTCCTCCTCATCCGTCTGCACGCTGCTGTCTGCCGTCTTCCTCGCCGTGAAGGCCTCCCGGGCCGCCTCCTTCTCGTAGGCATCCCGCAGCCGCGGCATCGAGTTCCTCTTCTTGATGCCCCGGCCAGGCTCCCAGGGCTCCTCGGCTTGCAGCGACATGTCCGAGGCCGAGCTGCTGAGCGGCCGCTGCGGCGTGGGGTAGCGGGGGCCGGCGGGCCCCTCCGGCGGTGCCTCGCCCGATGGGGGCCACACCTGCCCGTTGTGCGGGGGGCCCCGCGGCGCCTCGGCGGGCCCCTCGGGCGGGCGGGCGGTGGGCTCGGCGGGCGCGGGGAAGGTGCTCTTCTGCCGCTTCTGCTCCTCCAGCTGCTGCTGCAGCTGGTGCTGGAGCTGGTGGATGTGCTCGAGCTGGAGGCGCTGCTGGGCGAGCTGCTCCCGCTGCAGCGCCAGCTGCGCGTGCCGCTCCTCGTGCTGCTGCTGCAGCACCTGCTGCTTGATGCACTGCAGCTCCTGCAGCTCCCGCTGCACCAGCAGCTGCTCCTTCTCCCGGTGCCGCTGCAGCTCCGCACGCTCCCGTTCCAGCTCCTCCTGCAGCCGCAGCTGCCGCAGCTTCTCCAGCTCCACGCGCTCCCGCTCCAGCTGCAGCACGTGCTCCTGCTGCTTGCGCTGCCGTTCCTCCTCCCGCTCCCGCTCCTCCCGCTGGGCCCCGTCCAGCGGCGGCTTCGGCACCGCGGCCGCCTGCCCGCCCTCCTTGCCGGCCACCGGCCCCTCGGCACGGGGAGCAGCCCCCGCTGTCTCCGCTCTCTGCAAGCCACCGGTGGGGGCAGCGGGGGCTTTCGGAGCGGGACCAGCACCCGCCGCCGCCACCGCCGCCGTGCTGACGGGCTTGCCCAGGTAGACGGGCGTCTCCATCAGCGAGGCCGCCGGGGCTGGCCGGCCGGGGGCCGGGTAGCGGTAGAGGCCCTGTGCTGCCAGCGGGACACGGGGGGTGACGACCGGCAGCCTGGCCAGGCTGGCCAGCGGGACCGCCGCCACACCGCCCGGGCTGTAGGGTCTGTACAGCCTGCGCAGCATGGGCCGCAGCACCGAGGCCGGCTGGGTGGTGATGGGCAGCGTGGAGGCAATGGGCGTGTTGATGGTGGAGTAGATCATGCCGTCGGCGGCCCGCACGGTGGCGGTGGAAGGGAACATCTGCCGGACAGCGCCCACGCGGACGCCGGGGACGTTGTACTGCGCCAGGTTGCCGAAGCCCTGCCGCGCCTCGGGGAAGGTGGGGTTGTACATCCCACCGGGTTTGGGGGGCGCGGGGCCCTGCTGCTGAGCCGCCAGCCCCGCCGCACCCCCTGGCCCGGCGCCGGGGCCGTAGGGCAGCAGGTCGGGGCCGTTGGCGTGCCGGCCCCCGTACTGGTCCATGGAGTTGAGAGCGGCGCACATGCGGCTGATCTCGCGCGCCGTGGTGGCACTGTAGTGGGCCAGGCTGGACTCCTGGAAGCTGGCCAGGTCCCCCCGGGGCGAGAAGCGGTAGTCGGAGTAGATGTTGGAGGCCGAGCTGTACCTCCGCATGGGGAGCGGGTGGCCCAGCAGCTCTGCCGGCTGGCGGAGGTCGGAGAAGGAGCCGTACTGCAGCCCCTGGCCCAGGTAACCCCCCTCGGCAAAGCCCACGCTGTAGGAGTGCTTCATGGTGCTGAGGTCCACGGCGGCATCGCCTGCCGGGGACGGGAAGGGCTGATCCCCCTTTGTGGGGTAGTAGCTCATCCCGATTTCAGAGAGGTTTGTGTCTGACATGGAGGAGTACAGGCGGCCAAAGGTGCCGGCGGGGTAAAACTTCTGCTCCTCGTAGAGCGCGGGTGCCGGGGCCGGTTGCTCCTGGTAGGGGAAGGTCTCCGGCAGCTCCGGCTCTCTGCTGCCATAGAGGGGCCCGCTGGCTTTCCGGCCGGGTGCCGCCACCTCCCCGGCTTTCTTCTCCGGCATCTTGGAGGTGGGGTTGAAAGCGCCGGTGCAGCTGCTGCCGAAGGGGAACTTGTAGACCACGTCGCAGCAAGCCACCTGGCTCTCCGGCTTCACGCCCGTGAGGTCCAGCACGTTGGCCGGCGGCTCCTCCTTCAGCACTTTGGTCACCGGGCCGGCTGCCGCCTCCTCCATCTGCACCATCATCACCTGGGACTTCTTGCCGCCCAGGGCGAGGAGAGGGCTCTGGCTCTTCAGCTCCACCGGCACCGCCCGGTACAGTTCTGAGCCCGGCTCCGGCGGGAAGGGCTGCGGGAGGCTGACGACGTTCTGCGCCCCGCCGGTCTGCGCGATGAGCACATCCTTCTTCACCATCTGGCCCGGCACGCCGTACCTCGCAAACTTGGTCTGGGGGGCAGCCGCGGGCTCGGGCTTGCCGCCGGCCACCCCGCCGGCTCTGACGGCGGCCGTCTGGACACCCTGCTCCACCTGCTTCACCTGTGCCAAGCACACCGGGCTCCCGGTCCCCTGCCCGAAGTCCACCCGGCTCTGGAAAGGGTCTCCGTAGACCACAGGCTGCTTGGGCTGCGAGAGGAGCATGGGGGAGGCGATGGCCAGGCCGGCGGTGCTGGCTGCCGCGATGATGGCATGGGGCTGCTCCTGGGCGTTGAGGTTGATGATCAAGGGCTGGATGGCCGTGGACTGCCGGCTCGGGATGTGGTCCAAGGTCAGGCAGTACTTCCTGGCCTCTGTGGCCAAGGAGGTTAGATCCATGCCTTGGTCCGTTATGATGATGGGGGCAGTCTTCAGCGCGGTCCGTAAGTCCACGGCGTTAGTGCTCGGTGCCTTGGGCCCTGGCTCGACCCGGGACGTGCCGGGGACGGAGGAGATGCGGCAGAGGGAGATGTTTTCCGCCGGGAGCGCGCCCCAGCTGTAGAGCCCCGCGATGCCGTCGGCGGCTGAAGTCACAGCAGGTGCCTTCTGGGCTTGCTCCTTCGCCGGCTGTGCCCTGATGTAGGCACCCGGCGGCTGCTCCAGCTCTGGCACCTGGCTGTAGCCATGTGCCGGCAGCTGCCGGCTCAGCCTGGTGGGGGACGAGGTGGGGGACGTCGAGGAGCCAGAGCTGGCCGGCTTGGTTTGGCTGGCCGCGTCGGCCGCCAGCGTGATCAGCATGAAGGGGGCGTCCTGCGAGGAGGGCTGCCGAGCAAGGCGCGGCGAGCCCGCCCGGTGCGGCGTCTGCGTCCCCTGTGCCACCATGGGGGACGAGGCGGTGGGGCCGGCGGCGGCGGCGGGACCCTCGTAGGGGAGGAGGGGGCTCTGCGTCTGCGTGGAAAACTCTGCCGTGGCCTTTGCGGCGCGGGTGGGACTCTGCGTGGGGGAGGTGGGTGAGAGCGGAGGGCTGGAGCTCTTGAAGAAGGGGTACGTCTTGGGCGGCGGGGGCTTGCTGTCGCTCGCGGCCGGGAGCTTCTCCCTGGCTGTCTGCACGCTGATCTCCACTGCCGCCTTGCTTCTGCCGGCGTCCTCTGTCTGCGAGCCGTAGCTGACGGTGCTCTTCACTGGGCCGTAGCTTCTGCCGGCTACTGACGGGGCCTCCGGAGCTGAGGAGCTGTAGCTCCGTGGTGCGCTCCCGGGGCCGCTCGCCACCGCCGTCGTCACCGCACCCGTGCCTTTGCCGTAGGCGTAAGGAGGGGCGGCAGCCTTGGGTGCCGGGCTGGGTGCTGCTGGGGTGCTCTGGAGCTTGGCCAGGTCTTGCCCCTCTTTTGCAAAATGCTGGGTGACCCGGACGTCAGGAATGGCCTTGCCTGCGCTGCTGTCGGAGGCGGCAAAGGAGACGGGAGCGGAGAGCTGCGTGGGGCTGGTGCCGGGGGTGAGCGGACCGCCGTTCTGCTTCATCAGGTCGGCGTAGGCGCTCTCGGCGTTGAGGAAGCGCTTCTCCTGGTACGCCTCCTCCTGCCCCTTCGCCTTCTCTCCCTGCTCAAGGGCCAGGTCGAAGGAGGAGGACTGGTGCATCCTGGAGATGCTCTGCGAGGTCTGCAGGATCTCCTCGTACACCGCTCCCGCCTTCGGCAGGGCGCTCGGATAGCCAGGCTGGGAGGGGTGCGCGGGGCTGCCGTCGTACCGGTACTCCTCGGCGTACTGGTACTCGAAGCCGTTCTGGCCCTCAGTGCCGCGGTAGCCAACCTGCTGGTAGGCGCTGCCGTAGGAAACGGCCGGCTGGGCCTGCTGGACCTGCTGCTTCTGCATCATCTCCGCCTTCCTCATCATCTCCTCGTAGGCTTCCTCAGCGCTCTTGAGGGGCTTGCTGGCGGGCTGGCTGGGGCTGCTCTCCCCCTTCTCCGTCGGGGAGTACAGCGACATGAAGGTGGGCAGGTTGTACTCGCTGCCCGACTTGTACAGCTTGGAGGCCACGGCGTCGAAGCTCTCGGCCTCCGAGTCGACGGAGGGCGAGTACTCGGAGCAGGAGGAGCGGTGCAGCTCCTCCATCTCCGCCGCCTGCCGCAGCTCCTCGGTGGGGGAGGCGTCCTCGATGGGGGAGAGGTTGCTGGGGGGGGTTTTGGAGCGCTCCCTCCTCCGCTGGGCCCTCAGCTCCTCCTTGTCACGCTTGGTCTTGCGCGCCGTGCTCCGGATGCGCTGCTGCTCCACCTCCCGCATCTTCTCCTGCTCCCGCAGAAGCTCCTCTTCCTCCCGCAGCTCCTCCTCCTCGGACGAGTCCTCGATGGTGGGCAGCAAGGGGCCATGCGAGCGGTGACGAGCCTTCCTCTGCTGCTTCACCTCCTCCAGCCGCTGCCGACGGCTGGGGCTGCTGTCGCTGTCCTCCTCCAGGGAGGAGATGGAGGTGGGCGAGGTGCCCGAGGTGTAGCTGGGTGTCGTGGCCGGCAGGGTGGAGGAGTACTCGCCCCGGGAGCGCTCCTCGGGGGAGCCCGTCAGGCTTTCCATCTCCAGCTCAGGCTCCCGGTCCAGGCTGGCGTCTGCCTCCTGGCCCATCTCCATCTCCCGGCCGTAGCCGGTCGTGCTGTTCAGCTCGATGGTCTTGAAGCGCCGCAGCCCCCCCTGGGCCGTGCTCAAGTCATCGCCCTCCACCGCCTCCAGCTCCTTCCTCTCCTCCTTGTACAGGCTGCTGGGGCCGTGCGACAGGCGCCGCTTGGCCGACGCTGGCTCTTTGCCCTTCTCTGCCTCGGCCTTCTGCCCGGCTTTGGGGACGCCGTACTTGGCGCGCCCGTAGCCCTCCTCCTCCTCCTCCTCGAGGTTGTCCTCCTCTGCGCTCATCTCCAGGATCTGCCTCCGCATGAACTCCTCATCGCTTGCCTCCGCCTCCCGGCCCGTGGGCCGGGGGGGCACTGGGGAGATGCCCCCCTCGCTGCTGTCCTCCACGTAGTCGTGCCGCAGCTTGCTGCCGAACTCGTCCGAGGACTCTGCGCTCTCCCGCCGCTCCCGCTGGTTCTCCCACTCCAGCGAGTCCTCGTCCTCCTCCAGGATGTCCTCCAGCTCCTCATCCGAGTCGAAGGCTTCGGGGGTGATGGAGAGGTACCGCGGCCGCTGCCGCTGCCGCTGTTCCTCCCGCGGCTCCTTGCCGCGCTCGGCGGGCTCCGGCGGGGCGCCCCGGCCTTCCAGGAGGGGCCGCATGCTGCTCTCCAGCTTGGTGAGCTCGGAGGGGCTGGGGGGGCTCTGCCCGGCCAGCCCGGTGCCGCTCAGCTTCTCCTCCTCCTGCTGCACCAGGCCGGTGATCTCGCTCTGCGAGCTGGAGATGCCGTCGGAGGAGTAGCCGGTGTCGCTCAGGCTCTGGGGGCTGCGGGACAGGTCCGGGGGGTAAGGCTTGCTCCCGTCCTGCGGGCGAGGGAGAACACAGCGTCAGGCCCGGGCAGCTGCTCCCCCTGCTTCCCCCCTCATCCTCCCCTGGGGAGCACCCAGAAGGTCTGGGCAGTTTTGGGAGCCAGGCCAGCACGAAGGCTGGGGGCCGCCCCGAGTCCCCCCCAGCGGCTCGCCAGCAATTTGTCTGCACGCTAACGAAGGCAGGTGGCGGAGTGTGCCGCAAGCAGGGGATGGCACAGCAAACATCCTGGGGGGCACAGGCACTGTGGGACTCACAAACATGTTTAAAAAAACGGGCCCCGTCAGCGTCATCTCCCCAGTAACTAACAGGAGAAGGCTGTCTCATAGCAATACCAATTTTTTTACTGCCCGCTACTTAGAGAGCCAGTGGCGGCCCAGCCCAGCTGTAAGCCCTGGGGTACCCATGGCCGCACGCCCTTCCCTGGGCAAGGGGTGTGAGGGCGGAGCTGCTGCCGCTCTCCCCGCAGGCAGCTGCCCGCACAGGGAGGACCGGGAGCACTGCTAACGGGGGGTCTGGGGAGGGGGCAGCCCTTGCACCGCAGTGCCCGGCCAGGCTGGCACGGCGGCACCGAGAGGACAGGAGCTTCGCCAGCGGCAGCCGTGGGGGACGGCCGCCTTCTAATGAACTTTAATTTCCCTGACTGACAGCCCTGCGAAGCAGCCTTCAGAAGCAGAGTGGCCCCCAGGATCCTCGTTAGATGCCAGCAGAAATAAACAGGTCGTTTTAATTGACGTTACAATTAGGCAGCACGGGGGCAAGCCTCCGAGCCGCGGGGAAAGCATCGTCGCGCCTGGCCCCCCTGCTACCGGCAGGGCCCGTCACCCCACCAGCACGGAGGCACCACGGACCTTATTTGATTTCGAAAGTGCCAGGAGCCTCTTCCCAGGGGCTGCACAGCAGCATGGGGGGCAGCTGTCCCCTCCCGGCTGGGGGGGGACCTCCCGCCGCGTCCCCTCCCCGAGGGGGGCTGTGCTGGCTGCTGCTGGGATGGTTGCTCATGGGGAAAAACCATCCCAACGCAGCCAAACTTTTCCCCAAATTGCATTGAGTTTTAAAAAAGGTGGGGCGAGGAGCTTGAAAAATGCTCCCTGCTGCAACATGAAACGTTGTGAAATGAGTTTTCCATTTAACGACAAATTCGACTGCCTTTATATTATTTTAAAACTAATCCAAAGACGACCTGAACTATTGTATTATGCATAAATCGACGTGATCTTAATAAGAGAAGGCAGATACCGGCACGCTGCTATAGAGCGTGTGAAGTTCCTAAGCGGTTTGGAAACGCCGAGCCAGCAGCATTTGAGCTCACCGTTTCCCCAAAGGCTGTTTCCCGAGGCAAACGGGCCTGGCGATGTGGTTCCTGCTCTGACTGGGAATAAACCCCCCTGTTTCCGAGCACGGCCGCCGGTGGAGGCACGGCTTGGCACCGCACCAGCCCTGGGTGGGACGCGGTCCCCAGGGAGGCTCGGAGCCGGACGCGCCCTGAGAGCTCACCTCCTGCTCCTTCGCCCGCGGCGCCTCGGGGGGTGCCCGGCTCTCCTTGCTCTCCACCGCCGGTTTGGGGGTTGCGCTCTTCCCCTTCGGCGCAGCGCTCTCAGGAGCTCTGGAAGGCTCTGGGGCAGCTTTGGGCGGCGGCTTTTCCTCTGCCGGCGCCGGGGGCTTCTTCTCCGGCGGGGCAGGGCTCGGGGCCCTGCTCTGCTCGGCAGCCTGAAGGCTCCTCGCGGGCGAGGGCTGCCGCTCGGGGGGTGCTGCCGGCTCGGCGGGCGCCGGCGCGGGTGCTCTCTGCTGCTGGCCGGTGGCTGGCGGCTGGTGCCGCGGGGAGCCGGCGGGCGGTTGCTTTGGGGCAGGCAGCGGCATCGGGGCAGGGTCGCCGAGGCTGCCTTCGAGCAGCCGCTGAGTTTGGCAGTTCAAGCAGAGCCATTCGTTCTTCTGCAAAACACAGAAAGCAAAAGTTCCGTTGAAACTCCGGGAGCTTTGTCCCAGCAGGGACCTCGCCGAGCAGTTCAGCTGACGGGACGCACGGCGATGGCGCGAAGGACTCCGCCCGCCCAAACCAAGTAACTGGCTTCGGAGAGGCCAGGCGGCGAGCAGGCAAGCGCCGAAATGCCGGTGCGGGCCGTGGAGGCGCGCGCACGGCGCTGGAGCCGTACCGTACAAACCGTCTAGGAGGAGAGACTGACCATCCGGCTTAAACCCACCCCTCCCCTCGCCCAGACCTCAGTGATGTTTAGCCAGAGGCACCATGGCTACGACACAGGGATTTCATGCTCTCCCCCATGGCTACGACACAGGGATTTCACGCTCTCCCCCACGACACAGCATCAGCAGCTCTTTTCGTCTCCAGCCTTGCCGGTATTTGGGTTTTGAATGCAGTTAAACAACGAAGGCAGATACTGCCATAGCTTAACGCTTCTCAGGCTCCGTACAGTTCTTTCTCACTCCGATTTGTTTTCCTGGATACAATAAAGGTTTAACAGCATAATCATAATACTTAAGGATCTTTTTTCCTAGGTTATCAGAAAATACTGGGTACACAAGTACACAAACATTTCCCAAAGACATTACCCAAAGTACACGCTGTGCGGGAAAAGAACAAGACAATCTCGTCTAGTGAAATTCCCAGCAAGAGCCGTCGTTTTATGGCCTGGAAAAAGCAGCTTGCAAGCAGGGCTGTGAGCGGCAGAGAGCCCGCGGGGCTACGGCAGGGGCTCTGCATTTTCTCTTCCTGGCCTTTCTTTCGGCACCCCGGGGGTCTCCTGTGCCGGGGAGGCCCCGCTGACAGTCCAGCACCCTGCGCTTCAGCCTGACCGCCCGCGGCAGAGCGCTGCACCGTTACAGCCTCGGACGGCAGAAAACCAGCGAAGGGAT
Organism: Mycteria americana; assembly: GCF_035582795.1. NCBI lineage: Eukaryota > Metazoa > Chordata > Aves > Ciconiiformes > Ciconiidae > Mycteria > Mycteria americana. The sequence goes on from NC_134375.1 coordinate 5,976,159, forward strand.
AACCGAATTTTCCCAAGCCGTGGGAGAGCCCCGGCCCCGTCAGCAGCCAGTGCCGCGCGGAGCTGCGCGTGCACCGCGAGCAGGGGCTGTGCCGCAGCAGCCAGCGCAGCATTTGCCATCGCACCCCGGTGCCTGCTGCAGCGAATGCCTCCGGCAGCAGGAGCTGCGAGCTGCCCGGCTCCTACGTGTGCACGAGGGGGCAAGAAATCCTGCCCGTGGCAGCCGTGGGGAGACGGGAGGCAAGCAAAGCCACCAGCGCCCAGCAGGAACATCTCCGGCAAACCTCTCCGAGCTCTCCGTCCCCATCTTTAAGAGACCTCTGCAGCCCCACCAACGCCCGGCACCGACACCCGTCACGCTGCTGGATGCTAAAAAACCAGGGGCTCAGTGACGATCTGTGACCGAGGCATCTCACGGCCCTGTGCCAGCACCCCACGCTCTGCCGGTGACAAACGACCCGTCCCTCTCCCGCGGTCCCACAGCCTCGCCGGCTCGGTGTTGGTTGTCCCACAGCACCCCTGCTCCCTCTCAGAGGGATCGGCTCTGGAGCAGCTCCCCCGTACGGATAACGTGGCCGCGGGCATTTCCCAGCTAACGCGGCCAACGGGATTAAGCTGCCCCTGAGAAAAATGCAAACATTTGACAACTGGCTGATTTGCTAACAGCTTGTAAATCCCGAGATTTAGTGCACCAAGATTAACTAGATCCCATGAAGATAATAATAATTAGGCTGTATTTAGCGCTTTACACGTCCAAACCGTCGGGTGCCCAGGAAGTCAGGGTGTCCCTCGCCGGGGCGGTAAGCGGGTAAGGAGCTTACGGCAAAGGCACGGCGGCGCCCGTCTGAGTCTCTGCGCTAAAAGATGCTGGAAACCACGGCCCCCGGCAGGATGGGGATGGGGGCTTGCTCAATGCCGAGGTTTGCTGCCCGAGGGTGCACCGCGGCGGCAGGCACGTGGGTTTTAACCGTGCGGAGCACAGGCGACGGGGAGCCAGGGCCAGCGAAGACTGCGGTGCACGGGGAAGACCAGCAGCGCACGGGCAACGCCGCTGGGATGCAGAGCGGGCTCCAGGTGAAGTAAAGCATCGATAATTCAAGAGCGGGATGAAACCAAAGCGCGCCTGAGATGCCGTGGGAAATGAAGAGGCGCTGGCACGGCGGGGTGCGCTGGGAACCGGCCAGCCGGCAGGCAGGGGGGCCAAGGCGCCGGGGGCTGCCCAGCCTCGCCGGATTATCAGCTTACGCACCTGGGAGGGTCAGCACCCCGAGCGCTCGGGCTCCCAGCCTTCCTTGCCCCCAAACCACCAGGATTTGCAGAGGAGTTATGGAAAAAGTAGGTTTCCAGAGAGAGAAACGGTGCTCCTGCGGTCAGTAGGGACAGGACGGAGCCCGGGGTGCGGGGCAGCCCTGGCCAGCGCCCAGGAGCGAGCGGCTTCGTTCAAGGCTTCATCACATCCGAGTGGTAGCGACTATCCCGGTTTTTAATTGCGCACCACGCGAGCGGCATTGGGAAACGCAGGATGCGGCCGCAGTTCCCGCAGGCTCCGCCGAAGGGGCGGCGATCGCCGTGGGGACGGCTGCCCACGCTCCCTCCCGGGGCACGGGAGGACTCGCAGCAGCCCTGCTCGCAGGGGAGCCCCCGGGGCTGCCGCCATACCCCAGGGCAGAACGCGGGGCCGGGGCACGGGGCCGGCGAGCATCAGGGTCCGTGGGCGTGGGGGGTGCACCCGGCTCCCCCCGAGCTCTGGCATCCGCTGGCGGGTGGCCACAGCCGCGCTCGCCAACCCCTGCCGGGTTTTACCCTGCAATTGTTTTAATTTACTAATGGGCGACAACAAAACTGTAATTAACTAAAACAGAAGTCTTCCCGCATAATTTTGGTCAACGTTACTGCTTGGCAAGTTAATTAAATGCTGAATCCCCCAGGGCCGCTGGGGTTTTTTTTTTTTTTAAACGATGGAGTCAGCAAGCTTCAGCATCACGGTTGCGCATGAACCCCCTGTTCAGCGACTCGGAGGTCTGAGAGCCTCGGCGGGAGCCGGCGCTGCCAGAGGCTTCCCAGGCTTCCCCAGAGGCTTCCTGGCTTCCCCGGTTGGCTTCTGGGTGCCATCCTGGGTGATGTCCCCATCACCCCCGAGACCCTTGCTGCAGCCTCTCCGGCTTCTGGGAGATGCACGACCGTGATCTTCATCCCAGCGCAAACCTCTCCCCGCAATATCCTCCCTAGGACTCTGCCCGGTTATTTATGGTCTATGGTACTATTTTACACAATCAAAATGATATCTATTAAAATACCAGGACAAAAATCCGTACAAAATAAGATAAGCAGCATGAGGTATAAGTATCTCGCAAGCCAGATCTCATCTCCCAGCATTAAATGTGGTGAATCTCACCAGAATACTTCATTTATTTGCTGACAAGTACTGTGCAGGGCTCATCACTGTGACAGATGGGTGCCTGGAAAATATGGAAAACACTTCTGGTATCTGAATCAAGATCCAAATTAACAAGAACCTCATAAAATCACTTCTCAAGCACTCCTCTCAGCCCCGCTTGCGGGAAACCTCCCGTTTAGGAGGGCTCCTGACATCCGTCCGCAGCAGAAGTGGGGGCATCTCACCGTACGATCCCGTCTCCCAGGCGCTCAGCACCCTGCTGCGAAGAACACCCCAGCTCCGTCCATGCTGTGGAGGGTTTTTAGCGCAGTTTTACAGGAAAGGGACTGAGTCATGCTTGATCACTGCATGCCAGGGCTGTTTCAGACCCATCTCGGGCAGTGCCTGGGATCTGGCTGGCAGGTTCTCCATCCTCTAAGCGCTCCTGTGCCCTTCCCTCCTCTTGGCAAAGAAGCCCTCTCTGCCGGCAGCCTCCCCGGGCAAACCCCGGTGCTCATTCATTTCGCTCCCCGGATTCCACTGCCCCAGCGCTGGCTGATGCTCTCTCCCCCTCGGTTTCAGCCCGTTCCCACAGCTGAACTCTGCCGAGCCCCTCTGAATCACCGCCCTGCAGCTGGAGGCACCGCACCCCCCTGCCAAACCCCTTCGACCGAGCCGCTGCAGTTTTAGGAGGCGACAGGGAGCGTGCCGACCCGTGCCAACCGGCGCTTCCCCGGGACGCTCGCCTACGGAGCGGAGGATGTACATCACGGTCCCGACCACAGCGCCTTCGCAAAGCACGTTTTCAACCTCGTGTGCCGTCAGCAAATAACCACAGGCCTGGTTTTACCTCTGCCCAGCCCTTATCTCTCCTAGGAGGCCGAGGCAGCGATGGGGTTTGAGACGAGGGCGAGGAAACGTGCTGCCGCGACGGCGGAAGCACCAGAGATCAGGAGACGAGATGGAGCAAATGCAGGAGACGCTCGCTGGAGCCGTGCCCGCGGCAGGAAGAGACCAGAGAGGATTCAGCTGGTCCCAGCGCCAGGAGGGGACCGAGACCGAGGGGGACGCGGAGGCAGCAGGCAGGCAGGGACAGCCCTGGGGACGGGCAGGGCTGCCTGCGCGCGCACGCGCGTTCACGCACCGCCGCGGGACAGCCGCCTGCGGGTCGGGGCAGGGCAGAAAGCGCAGGGTGTGCTAGTGCTCCGACGGTGCCTTTTTCCCCCTAAAAACACCCTCAAAATCCCGCTCAAGCTAGATTCAGAGCTGCCTTCGCTTGTGCTTGCTAACTGCATTTACGCCGGCATACGGGCGCTGCTTCTGAAGTTTATGCGTGCATATATATATCTCTCTCTATATCTATCTCTCTATATATATCTCTATTAAAAAAACCTGTAAATAAAAAAGAAGCGCTAAATGCAACTCAAGCACCGTTCAGCAGATCGCGTCGTGTTTCTCGAGCCCGGCTGGCCACGCGCCAACGCCTGCCCGGCCGGGGGGCGAGGGGGCTGGCGGGCTCCCCAGGGAGCGGCCGCCCACCCCTCCCACTGCCCGGCGAGAGGCCGTGGCAGCCAGCGCGGCACAGAGCCGGCGCTCCCCCCGCGTAGAGCCGCGGGCTCCCGGGACCCTCCGCAGGGAAAGGCAGCGAGGGGACCGCGCACACCGCCCGCGGCCGCGTTTCCCGGGCTGCCGACGGCTCCGCGCTAATTGACTTCATTACCATCAACTGGGCAAGTATTAGTGCAGCCAGGGTTCACAGATTAGCCCAGCTGAAAACCACCACCGTTATTTCAATCTCTTGCTAAATATAGCATTTGACTAAGCAACCCAGGGATGTGTTTTCCAGCATCAGCCTATTCTTATCTGTTCCTGTGGCCTCTCGCAGGCTGTTGGAGCCGACGGTCCCTCCCCAGCCCTATTTCAGATGTGTGCGGTGTATCGGTGGCCTTCACACCGCAATAATGTGATTAAAAGCAGCGCAGGGTAACGAGCTTGCCGGGATGAGCTCCGCGTCACAGGGCTCGTTTTCTGCCTCCCATCTGCTCCGCTCCATCCCTCTTCCTCCTCTGTGCTGGGACCTCTCCCGGTTGGAAAAAAAAGACACGGAAAAAGAAGACGGGAGAAGCCGCGCGCAATGGCTGAGCGTTGGGGCTGCCGTCAGCCGTGCCGGGAGGGAATGGGAGGACATGGGCAGCGGCAGCTCCCAGCTCCACGGCAGCCGGAGGGGAGACGCCGTGTCTCACACCGACGTTCCCTCCCCTCGCACCCAGCTGCTGGCCAAAACTACCCGGAGGGGACCTGGAGCAGGAGCAGCAGCGTCTGCCCCACCGCTCATCTCCTGTACCGGTGCCATGGAGAGGAGAAGGCAGAGGGGAGACGGGGAGCTGGACAACAGCCAGGTGCCAAAGCGGCCATCGCAGTCCTGTTCCCGCAGCGCCCGGGAGCGTCCTCCTCCCTCGGCTCTCCCTTCTTCCCCCTGCACATGCCCCGCACCGGGGACTGTTCTCCTTCCCCGCTCCTGGCCACAGCAGGGATGCATCAGCCCTCCGCAACACAGCCCAGAGGTCGGAGAAATAGCACCCGGGCTGTTCACAGCCTCCCACCCTGCAGTTCGATCCACCACACGGCCGGAGGATTATTCCAGCTGAAAGTCTTTGACTGATGAGTAATAGCAACGCTCCCCTCCGCTCGCCTTCGAGGAATAGCTGTGCTCTTGCCAAGTCCAGCTTATTCCGCTGCAGCAGCCGACGGCCGGGCCGGTGAACGTCACCACGGCGGGGAGAAAGCAGCGTGAGGCTCTGCGGCCGTAGGAGAGCTGCGGTCGTGGTTTCCACCAGCATGGCCAGCCTGGACCACCTGCGGCTTCTCGCCCGGCTGCAAACCCAGCAGCCGGGCGCTGGGGTCAGGGCACGGCCGCCCTGGGCAGCCCCGCCTGCGGCAGACGTGGAGATCTGCAGAAAACTGATGGGCTTTTTGGGGCGCTGACCCGCGGGCAGGGGCATGCGCTGCTCTGCTCTGTCTCCCGAGCTGTCCCATGGCTCCCAGCAAGGGTCCTTCCCAAATTTGGCTTGATAGAGGCTAGAGGAAAAGGCCACCAACTCTTCCCATGTTATTAGGAATCACGGCGTTAGAGTTAAGCTTAGACTGCTTTTCCATATTATTATTTCACTGTCGGGCCCAAATAATTTCATTCCATGGAGCTGGGAAAAAAGCTCGCCTTGAAACGCCCGTCTCGAATGCCAAAGGCCCAGTTGGGTAACCAGTTTGGATCGTCTGGCTAGGACCCCAGAATAAAGCCCCCCCAACGCTGGCATCCAGCCGCAGCACCCACAGCCGAGCGGCTCTTGGCACGGCCCAGCTCTGCAGCATCTCAGCACCCGCATCCTTGTGCGGCCGTAGCCATCGGGCTCGTCTCTGCCCCTTGCCCACCTTCCACCGCCTCCAAAATTAGGGCAGCTGCTGAGGCAGGAAGCACCTTCTGTATTTTCGGAGCTTAAAAAAAAAATCTTTTCGAACGGCAAGAATGTTTCTAAGTCAAAGGATTGAAACTATTTTGCAATCAAGGAAGCGTATTTCCAAACGAGCCCGATTGCGAGAGCCTGGGTGCTGTGTGGGCTGTGTGAAGGGGCTGCTAAAAAAGGGTACACAGCTGTCCAAAATTTGGAAACCGGTGCTTTTGCAGAATATATATAGACATCCCTCCCCACTCAACATATTTCCTTCCAGTTCATTAGATTAAAAAAAAAATTTAAAAAATCAGTAGGATATTGAAGAGAGCAATTTGATGCTTTTGGCTTGTCTAAAAGCCACGGGACCGATTCCCAGGGCTGCGGGTGAGCATCCATCGCCCTGGGAAGGGCCTGCTGAGCATCGGTGTCACTGCCACGCTTCTGCAACAACGCAGGCAGACATCCAGCAATAAACCAGCTGCCGTCAGCAACGGGAAGCGGAGACGCCATCTCCCAGCACGGCAATGGCGGTGGAGAGGAACGCAAGCCGGTTTGCCTCAAGATGGTGAGGAGGTGAGACACGGAGGCCAACCACCTCTAGGTGGGACACGGACCATCCTCTGCGTTACTATTCGAAGAAGAGAAGACTAGTTCTGGGCCTAGACGTGACCACCAGAAACACCCGTCCTCATTCAGACCCAACAAGTTCACCCACCGCCTTCTGCACCAGGTCATCCCTCAGCACCTTGGTTCAGATAAACTACGGCCTTGATTTCACGTGGTGGCCACCGCCGGGCAGCAGCTTGGGTACTCGTTTACCTCTGTTATTTCCAATCTGGACGTGCTCCCTTTTTTCCTGGCCATTGGCTACCACCATGCATCTTCTGCTACCTTGACGGTTACCGATGTCCCCTTCTGCAGAGAGCAGGTGGAGATAACGCTGGCTCCGGCGTGGGGCAGACTCAAGACAGAGCGTCTTTTCAAAGAAGCGGGAGAGACAACACGTCCAGGCCGGGCACCCGAGAGTGCCATCAAGGGAGGAGACGCACGAGCGCAGTGCTGCGCGTGTAAGAAAAAGGAAAACCACAAAGAGTAAGAAAAATAGGAAGAACAAGAGAGCAAGTCTCAGATGCTGAAAGCGCTTTCTGCTTTCCTTTTCACTGAACCTTACTATTTGTCTCTGTTTTATCTCGGAGAAAGAGCTAAATTAACTACCAGCTCAGTTCCGAGAGACTGGAGCCAAATGGATGAAGAATTAAGAAGATTTTCTCTTCACAATAAAATCCAGCCAACGGTATTAAAGCAGCAGAGGGTTTGGTCTGGTTTTCAAAGATTAGCTATGGCTGTCCCAAGGAAGACAAGCTCCAATTTTCCCATTTTGCTCCGACGGGGCGTTTATAAAGCTGTCCGGATCATTTACAGTCGTTATAGGCCAGACTGCGACGACCCTCATTTAACCACGTAGACGAGAGGGACGTGACTCTCGTCCCCTGTTGTGTTCCAGCTTCCCGTCCCCTCTTGCCCGCGCACAGACCGGTTGCTCGTAGTGCACCCTCTCCCCGAGGACCCCGCCGGGTGCCTCCTCCAGCGCTGCCGGGGATGCACCCTCCCAGAAACCGCATCTTCTCAGCAAGCCCCGCCACCAACGTCACGACTCGGCTCTGCATCCCGCGCTAAGACCCACCAGCACAGAGGCAGGAGTCTATTTTCCCCCTACTGATAAAGAAGCAATATATTGTTCGTTTTTGTTTGAATCGATCCGGCCGTGCATTGTAATTTACTCCGTGATGTAGTACTCCTTAACGAGATTTATCAGCCTGCCAGCCAGCCTTATCTTTAACAGTCCCCACTATGGGGATGTATTTCCCAGCCAAGGTTAACAGCAGCAGGAGGATCTCCGAACGCCGGCTGCATGATAATAACCCTGCAATAACGCCCAGGAGACGTACGTCAGGGCCAGCGGAGCCCATACCCTGGTCACCACGGACCCTAACTCCCTTCGGTGCATTGGCATGCTGTAGGTGCAAGGCGTTTCTCGTGGCCACGCTGCGACTTCACGCATACGTTTGATGGAATAACCGTGTCTCTTCAGGAACTGTTGGAACCCATATGCGGCAGATTTCAAGTTTGCAGCAAAATAATGCTTGCAAAGAGAAACCTGGCAATAGTCTGCAGAAAACAAATATAATACTCTATTTGTTTTTCCAAAAGAACGGAAGAAAATCCAAGAAAAGCTAAGTTTATCAGAGAAGTCTTATTTAATCAAAACCTTGGTTTTTCATAGGCACTAGTATTGACTAAAATATCCAGCCATCCAACTAGTAATTTTCTGCATCTGATAAAAGCAGATTCAAGCTGTCTGATTGCTCTCTTTTAAATTGCAAAGAGCCCCAAGTGTCTATCAGGCAGCAGCCACTCACTTCCAAACCAGAAGAAAATCTGCGTCTTCAAGAGCTTCGGCTTCCTTCCCGTTATGAGCTGTTCAGTCCCCAGTCCCCCCATGCCCAAACCAGTCCGGCAGCAGCGAATGGCGCTTGAACCTGTTTCACGATCACGACGGATCCTTTTCAAAGCGTGTTGGGGAGCCATCGGTTGTACAGCTTGGAAGCCGAGGACATCACAAACCGATGCCCTGTGGTACCTGCACAGTCATATAACGCTGTCAAAACTTTAAAAATAATTATAGTATTTTCCCAGGAGACAGCCCTACATCAGCAGAGACTGAAAACCCCACGTGGAGGTGGCCGGGGGTACTCAGGGCTCCACCGCTGAGACCTGCCAATCCAGCTCCCCACGGTCCCTGCACGTTGGGTAGATGCACCACCAGAGGAGACACCTGCTCACAGTTGTCCTCAGCTCTCCCAGGCCCTGCCAGAGAGCAGGAGCTCACCCCTGGGCTTTCCTGGCTGTTTAGCACTTGGAAAATGGGGCACCAAAGGCCAAGGGCTTCGCCTTTGGCTTGAGAGCAGCCAGTGCTGCGCAGACACAGGCAGACATCTCGGGGTAACCACGACCCCACTGATTTCAGCCCTCTGCCTTCCTCTCTTTCTCCATCCTGTTCTGTTTCTATTTCTGTGGCCCCCACCAGGATCTTTACCCTGAAATACGTGTGTTCCTAGAGAACTGGAAGCTTTGGTTTCTGCGGGCAGCGCTGTTTGATGCCATTCAATGACTGCTGCTTCAAAAAAAGCCCATACGCCCTCTTCCAGGCTTCAAGATTGTGAGTCCTGATTTCAGTGGCAGAAATATTTTAATTAAATGAACTACCTTTATGGAATAAATCAAGCGATAAGCTTGAAAAATTAACTCTCATAATCTTTCATGCTGCTGTGCAGGTCAATAAACTATTACAGTAAAAGGCTGGGAAACGTTCTAGAAACACGGGTTGTTACAAGGGAGATGGATGAGCCTTTTTACTCCCCAAATTATACACATCAGCATCTTTCCACGCTCGTGCCTCGCACGCCCTCTCTCCCGTCCCCTCGCCTGCTGCCCACAGCAAAGCTGGAGCACAGCCAGCGGCTCCCAGCCCTCCTCGTCGGGAGAGCTTCTCCCTCCCTGCCCTCACTGGCTGCGCTCATCCCATGCGATTCCCGACTCCACCAAAATGCCTAAAACCTGGGCTGTAAGGGCACGCTTGGGGAACCCGGGAGTTGCCTACAGAGGGGATACGCGTCCTGGCGGGTCCAATACAATTTTCGTCATCTTCGAGACTTATTTTTAAATTTAAGCTTATTTTCAAAACCCTCTCATTTTAACTTAAACTTACTTTAAAAAATAGTTGATAGCCTCCCAGCTGCCACGTGGTGATTTGATGGTGACCCCGACCTGGATGGATGTTCCCGCCAGCGGTGCCAGGTCTCTCTGCAGCCGGGAGGTAGGACCTGGCTACAGGCGCCGGGGTGGAAGAGCTGAGGTTTTCCATCTGTGCTGGTTTTGGCTGGGGTAGAGTTGATTTTCTTCACAGTAGCTAGGATGGGGCTGTGTTTTGGATTTGTGCTGGAAACAGCGTTGATAATACAGGGATGTTTTAGTGTTGCTGAGCAGTGCTTACACAGAGTCAAAGCCATTTCTGCCTCTCACCCCACCAGCGAGTGGGCTGGGGGGGGGCACAAGGAGCTGGGAGGGGACACGGCTGGGACAGCTGACCCCAACTGCCCAAAGGGACATCCCACAATGTATGGCGTCATGCTCAGCATGGAAAACTGGGAGAAGAAGGAAGGGGGGGACGTTCAGAGTGATGGCGTTTGTCTTCCCAAGTCACCGTTAGGCGTGATGGAGCCCTGCTTTCCTGGAGATGGCTGAACACCTGCCTGCCCATGGCAAGGAGTGCATGAATTCCTTGTTTTGCTTTTCTTGCATGCATGGCTTTTGCTTTCCCTATTAAACTGTCTTTATCTCAACCCCCGAGTTTTCTCACTCTTACTCTTCCGATGCTCTCTCCCATCCCACCGGGGGGAACTGAGCGAGCGGCTGGGTGGGGCTGAGTTGCCGGCTGGGGTTAAAGCATGACACCATCTCAAGAGTAAATGCAGCAAGAATGAAGCTAAGAAGCCAAAACAAAATGAAATGGTGAAGTCCACATAAAATGGTTGCTTTAAAAAAAAATTTAAAAACTTCACATGCGTCTTTGCTCAGTTTACTATGCATCTGTGAAGGCATTTCCTTCCCCAGCTGCCCTTTTTGCAAAGGCAGACAGATGCCTGTGGGACCTCTTGCCCCCCTGAAGCCACACGAGGAACCACCTCATGCAAACCCTTTAAGTAATTTAAGAAGCTCCCCTTCAAGTGCAGTTCGGGGTCACCCCAGAAACCTGCTCCTCTGAAGGCTGGCAACACTCATCTGACTTCCAGCCTGAAGAAAACCCCAGATTTTTTTAAAATATTGCTGCCTAGCTCTAGTTTGCTCTTCTTTTCCTGATGTCCTATTTGCTTTCGGCAAACAGATGACTGTCGGTCATACTTAACAGCTCCGAGTAAATCGGGAAATTATGTAAAGATGGGAATTTCACAGCTCCTTTGCAGATGGCGAGCCCTTTCAGCGCAGCGCGGGTGTTCGTTCCCGGCAGCTAGCGGGATCTGCCGCCGCAGCCCGCTGGCCCGAGCCTGTGAAAGCCAGGGATTGCCGGGCTGGCACTCAGCCCTGCTCATCCCAGGCGGTCCAGCTCCAGAGCCTGGATGCGGCCCTGGCTAGGACAGAGCCACAGGCAAAACCACAGCGTGGGTCCTATCCTTACACCCACATTCATGCTTTCAGGGGTTATTCCCAACCCAATACCTCATTTCTTTGCCAAACGAGAGGATTTTTTTTGAGAATATCTGTTCTCCGAGTCAACGAAACCCCACTGAAATCAATGCTTTTCTTTTTCAACAGGCTTAGGAACCAGGTGCTCTTTCTGCTCCAAACAATTAAAAAAAACCCAAACAAACAAACAAAAAAACCCAAACCAAACTCATGTCAGAGATCAGAGACTGCCTGCTAGTTATCTCCCAGTCACGGCACAAATAAGGGCCAAAAGCTTCTAGCCATGGCACGGGAAAATGTGAAGCATTCAAAGATGCAATCTGAAGATCCCAAAGCAGATCTCTAAATTAGGAAAGCCCTCTTATCTCTCCCAAAGGTGTCTCCATTTTCACCAAATCCTCCCTCTGGGTTCCAGCATTTTGTTGTACTCTTTGCTTCAACTAACTCAGGGCAACAAGATCTCCAGGCTAACTGCAAAACATCTTCTCCCCACTTCCCAACCTCACCTTTCTTCTTGGTTTTGCGTTGTGAGGAACGTAAAAGCCAATGCAGGACCTTGCTCTGCCGTGACACTTCTGCTGCGGGGCACCAAGCAACTCGTGTCCCACTCTGTCCTGGGCGTTCACTTCATTGGGTGCCAAGGAGCTCTCAGAAAATCTACCTTTGAGATGTTTCATCATGCCAAGGAAGAGGATGGTGAAGGTGGTCCTGTGTCCATTTCCCTATGGTCACTCCTCTGCAAGGAGAGCATGGCACAGGGCACCGAGGGACGAGAAAGGCACGAAGGACTTGGGCTGTTCTCCACTTAAGGTCTCCTAAGCTTAATTTCATTTAATCGGGCAGCTGGTCTCAGCAAATCATCATCTGCCCCAGGCATGAGATGAGCATCTCCAGGGCAGGGAGCCAAGACCCTTGCAAGGGGTCACCCTCGTTGGGTACCACTCTCTCCATCAGTGTGGAGAAGGTGCCTCCGCTGCCAGCTCAGCCTGGGTACCAGACCTGCAGACACCTAAAACCAGAGGAGACAAACCCTACCCTCAGCAGCAACAGAATCATAGAATCATAGAACGGTTTGGGTTGGAAGAGACCTTTAAAGGTCACATCTGGTCCAACCCCCCTGCCATGAGCAGGGACATCTTCAACTCGATCAGGTTGCTCAGAGCCCCGTCCAACCTGACCTTGGATGTTTCCAGGGATGGGGCATCTACCACCTCTCTGGGCAACCTGGGCCAGTGCCTCACCACCCTCATCGTGAAGAATTTCTTCCTTATATCTAGTCTGAATCTACCCTCTTTTAGTTTAAAACCGTTACCCCTTGTCCTATCGCAACAGGCCCTGCTAAAAAGTTTGTCCCCGTCTTTCTTATAAGCCCCCTTTAAGTACCGAAAGGCCGCAAGAAGGTCTCCCTGGAGCCTTCTCTTCTCCAGGCTGAACCACCCCAACTCTCTCAGCCTGTCCTCGTAGGAGAGGTGTCCCACCCCTCTGATAATTTTTGACCATTTTTGTGGCCCTCCTCTGGACCCGCTCCAACAGGTCCAGCTTCCCCTAGGCCACGGCAGAAGATGCCCAGGGGAGGGTCCCCGCGTGCCGAGCCGGCGCTGGGGCAGCCCGGGCAGGGCGGCGCGGGGGTCCCCAAGCACAGCACACCTCGTCCGCAGCACGCTGCCTTATTTTAGCAGGCGGAGCAGATGGCAGTGGGAAGATAAGAAGGCAAGGCAGAATTGAAGAGAAGGCTTCTGAAATAAAGCCCCGTGCTCTGCCGAGGGGGTTTGGTGCATTTTGATGGTCGTAGCCAGGATGAGCTTTGAGGCAGCTCAGGGGTTCACTGGTGGGGGACCTACAGCCACGGAGAGCAGAGACGTTCTCCCCGTGGTTCCCTGGTTCCCAAATACCGCTTGGCAGGGACAGCTGGCATTGGCTCAGCACGGTCTCGGTGAGGCACAAACAGAACTGAAATAATCCTCGGCAAAGGGAGGCAGAGCCCTCACAGAGGCTTTCAGCCCTGGCGAGAAGGTGCCTCGGCTCCACCACCTCCTGCCCGCGGGGCTGGGGGAGCTGGGACCGTTCCCTTCCCCGATGCCGCCGTGGGTTTCTGTGTGGCTGAGCCTGAACATCTCTCAGGGCTCCTCAGGATCTTCCCTGCCTGAAATGCAGGGGATGCTCTGGAGAGCACCCTGGTTTTTCCTCCTCTCTGAGCCCCTGCAGAGCTGGGACCATAACCGCAGCGCGCGGGGACCAGTCTAGCAGCGGTAGTCCTGAGCCCAGACTCCAGGGCACGTTGAGAAGATGGTTTCTCCCGCTGCGCTGTACAGCCCTGTGCCCAGTGCTGGGCAGCAGCACGGCCTCCTTGCACCCCAGCGACCGTACCCCACCAGCCCGGCTACCAGGATGCTCAGGGAGACGGTGCCAAAGGCTTTGCAAGGCCGACGCCATCCACGTGGCATCTGACGACGGCCGCGAAGCCCGAGCATCCCTGCTGTCCCCTTCGCCCAGTGTCACGTCCCCCACGACCGGCAGGATAAAGCACCGCAGGGCAGGGAAGGGGAGCCCGCAATAACCACAGCCGAATCCTCCCGGATCTCTGCCTCCGCTTTGCCCTCCAACACAGAAAATATAACTCCAGCAGCTGTGCCTTTAAAATTGTTTCTCTTCCAAACGCCCCGGAAAGTTGTTTAAGTTGCAAAGTATTACCTGGGGCTTTCACATCAGGCTCTTAATTAGCTGAAACAATTTGCTTTGTTGGGGAATCGTTTCCAGGAGCTCCTAAACAGCTTTTAATATCAGCTCTAGGAACAGCCTCAGAAGGGAAAAGCATTTCTTCTGGGGGGCGAGTCGAGCACCCGGCTACACCTCTGCCTCCCCCAGCCCATTTCTTTCTGCCACACAAAGAAGTTGGGCAATTTTTAACCATCAGTTTCGTATTCCCTTCCGCCGGTGCAGGAGCCTTCCCAGGCTGAGCTCTGCAAGCCGGTATCGCCCCCGGCGCCTGAAGCGCGGGCAGGGGGACGCTCGGCTCCCGGCTCCCCAGAATCGCCCTCGCTGGGAATTCCAGCTCCCCGCTGCGGGCAGGAGCTCGCGGGGGAAGAGCGCTGAGACCGCACCGGGAAGAGCAGGAGACTTCCGATCACACCAGGGGTATAAAGCAACCTCTCACCTACCCAAAAGGAGACCTTTTGGCTGCAGAGAGAAGGTGATAGCGTTCCCTTTGATGGGTTGCTTACTTATAATTGCTCATTTTGCATACTTTCTGGAAGATCTCACTTCTCTAGGTGCCATTTCAAGCAACATATTTAGAAACTCTTGGCAAAGTACAAAATAATAAACAATTCTGGATGTCCTTTTCCAAGAGGGCAGGCACATCAGCTCCCGCTCGCAGGAGCGAAGCAGTCTCCTGAGGGTACGGCAAAGCCGTGGCTGCGCTCCCTCTTTAAACTTTCATTTTGTGTCCCGTTTCTCATCCAGCTTCTTACGCCTGGCCGCGATCGCCTTTAAAATTCGGGGGATTTTAAATTAAAATTAATTGGGTGGCAGAGCAGCCGCACCAATGCCACTTGCGGGCAGCATCCCCCATCGTTGCCCCCGATGCTGGAGGCGATCGGCCTCGAGCAGATGCGCGGGTGGGCACGGGACAGGGAAAGGTGCCGGCATTCCCTCCGCGCCCACCCTGGGGGATGGAGACGTGTCCCAGCTACAGCCAGATCGAGCTGAATCAGGGAGAAAAGGATAACGGGGTAAAATCAAGGAACTCCAGAAAAATTATTCTAGCAAATTACCAAATAACTCTACAGATAATTTGGATGCGACAAAACCTTGAGTCTGCTGTTTCACCAAACAGCCCGCGATGCGCCAAACGCCAAAGGAGGCCGTTACCCAGCCGTTACCTGTGTTAGCACACGACGTAGCTAGCAAGCCTCAGATACCGTCTTCGGAGGAGCCAAACGGGACGGCAGAAGCTGTCCCCAGGGTGGGTATTTCCTGCTCTTTGGTGCTGGCGTTCGCACATCAGGAAAATTTTTTGGAGAGAAATACATTTTGTATTAGAGCAATCAATATCCTTAGAAAGCGCGCAAGCCTCCGGAGGCACAGGAGCCCTCGCCAGCCCGGCCCCCGGCCCCCTCCTCTGCTTTGTGAGCTTCTCAAGGGACGTTTCCTAAAAATTCCCCGTTTTGTCAGGGAAGGATCGCACATTTGATGGAGCGTTTTATCCCCCCGGGGCTTCTAAATATCGCCTACACAATCAGACCCTACTCCAACGCACCCCGGGTTAACCTCATTTATTTACGGTTAAGGCCAGAGCAGGGGCAGGGCGCGGGCAGGAAAATCGGCCGCCTGTCCCCGCAGAGCCGGGTTTCGGCCCCGGGGGAGGCGGGACGTGCCCGCTGCCCCAGGAGCGGCCGTGCCTAGGAGGCCGTTGCAGGCACCGGCGGCGCTGCTCCGCGCTCAGCCCCGCTCCCCGCGGGGCTCCCCGAGCTCAGGCACGGCCCCGCGCTCGCAGGACGGACGGCGGGGCCGGGGAGCACCCGACGTGCCGCGCGTGACACCCCCTCGCCCGAACGCTGCGGTAGAGTCGTCGCCCGCGTTTTGGGGGTCAGACCTCGCGGCGCCAGAAATAACGGGTAGCGAAGGCAGAGGCAAGAGGAGAGATGGGGACTCCCCCGGCCCCAAACACGGGCACTGGCTTGCAAGCCGCCAAGCACTTCAACAGCCCAAGCGCTGGACGAGACTTTCCACCCACTCACGGGAGCAGAAACGGGATAAAAATCAAAGATTGAAAAGAGTGCAATCGTTGCAGGATCAAGTACGAGCACCTACGTTAATACCTCAGCTTATAATTACAACCACTTACGTTAATAACTGCACCTCCTTGCTAATCCCTCCTAAACTTCTGATTATTGGAAAGGAGCTGGTTTACAGCCTTACATGAAAAATGAGACTATGGAAGCATCGGGCTTTATAAGAAATCCTGTATCAGCACCAAGGAAGCTGCAGCATGGCTTCCAGTCTGCCCAACAAAGCAGCTGCTGCTAGGCACATTTTATAGCAAAAAAAAAAAAAAAAAGAGACACGTAGGAAAACGAAGCTGTTTCAGTTTAAATAGCAGGGGCAGAGATGATGTTCTGTACTGAACAGCTTCACTGAAAGCTGGGAAACGACCAGGGAGTGGAAAATGCAGGGACGTATCTGTCCCTCTTCTGCTCTGTGAATAAAACGCACGTGGAGGAAGCCAGGGTCCAGAAGGTTGAGGAGCCCGGACGCCACGACGGCAGGCACGCAAAGGCTTTTAAGCAGACGAAGAGGCAGATGAACCCCCGGCGGGGTCAAAGTGCCTGGAAAGGTTTGGTACCCAACTCCTCCACACGCCAGGATGCGGGTCCCCAGAAGCCATCATGAGAATTTCCTCTGGGAGAGCAGAAAATAAGCGTAAATAAATAATAAAACCAGAACAGTTTCTAGCGTCTGAGGCTGCGCCAGCCAGCCCCTGCCCTGGGGTGCCGCGTGGGCACCAGGCTTCTGCGAGGACCTCATGCCTCCAGAAATCAAACTGTCCCCGTGAAACGTTTCCCTCCCAAGCGAATGGGCAAGTGTCAACCAAAAAGGCGTTTAATCGTGTGTTTCCAGTCAGTTCCTGACCCCTACGTCTGAAAAACCATTCAAAAGGTGGCTGCGAGGTGGCCATGGGCCACACTAATAGGTCCACCACCGAGACTGAAAATCAGCCCGGATAATACAAGAACGAAACGTTGCTCAAAATCTCCAGAGACCTGCACGGCTCAGAACCTTGGTGTGCTTCAAAGAAAAAGCTTATTTTCATTTTCTGTTTTGCTTTTGCATTTATTTTTGCTGCAGGCTGGTACCATCCACCTTCCCCAGCTCATCAGCCCAGCAAGCAGGCCAGGAGGAGGAGGAGGAGGAGGAAGCAGCCGGCTACTTGGTGCATGCTCCCGGTCCATTCAGCTTTTTGGCTTTTAACATGCTGTGATGTTTTATTTTTTAAATAAAAGGCTGAAGTGCCCTGGCTCGCACTGTTTGCTCCTTGCAGCCACCTGCACTGCCCAGCGAGAGGATCCCCGTGTGCAGGGCACATTGCACCAGAGCTCTACTGAGCACCGGGCACCGGGACAGTGCAGAACCCCGACTCCCCCAACAATATTAATTATACGAGGCTTCCCTTTCAACCGGGGAGAAAGGTCCTGTTTCACCGGAGACCGGAGTTTACGCCGTGTTGCAAGGAGACTCAAGGAGAGGGATGATGGTGAGGGCTCAGCTCTTCATCCTGCACCTCCTGGCAGTACCACCACTCTGCTGGGGACCAGGCTGCGTCCCTTTTAGCAAAGCCCCACGGCCATTTAACAGAGAAAGAAAACGAACACCCAGCTGGCTGACTCCCGAGCATTCACTTGTAACCGCACTGATAATGCCGTTTCTTTGCACGGATTTTCTTCCTTCGCCCAGCGGCGTTTTCTCCAAGGCTCAACGTACTTCTCGGGAGATGGGACCTTACAGCCCTCACCTCGCGTGGCTCGCCCCAACACACGCGTAGGCAGGAAAAATAGGGCACCCCAGCACACAGCAAGGCTGAACGCTGAACTACATGGTACGTGAAACATTATTAAACCAGGGTGAAACCCTGCAGTGGTTGAATTGCAGATGCCATAAAACTCTTTCAGGTCCTGCTGGCCCTTGGAGAAGGACGCAGCCTTCACCAACATGCACGTGGCTGATGAAGGCTTGGGCTTGCTTCAGCAGCACGGTATCAATGTGCCTCCAGTGCCACGAGGCTGTGCTGCCCACGCGGGCTTGCCCTGCCCTCGGGCTTTACCAACAGCGGTTTCCATGTGGGAAGGAGGGAGTCAACACAAGAGCCTGGCCTGAGCTAGCGATGCCCATCCCCAACACATTCCCATCCAGCTGGTGATCCCATCATCAGCATCACCGTTGGCTTCTTCCCCAGCACGCCCTCATGCTTCGTTGTCGACAGCCCCTCTCCTCACTCAAATTTTGTTTCATGGACCTTTACAGATGCTAAAGACGGTAGGATGCAACTGCAAAACGCCGCTGGGTTCACTAGGAGAAACGACGCTGCTTTGGAAGGTGGATCAACACCAACAAAGTTAGTCTGAGATGCTCCCATCACAGCTGGAAAACAGAGCATCTCCACTGCAGCCCGGCCCTAAAGCTGCCTCCCCCTCAACCCACTCAGAAATCCAGTGTTACAAAGCCAATTAAACGCTCGATTAAGTGTCCCAACATGTTCCCAAATAAAGTACTACCATGGCGTGTTATAAAAAAAAAAGAAAAGGAAAGAAGAAAGCTCCAGGTTGTATAACGGCCTGCGAGCACATCAGGATAATCCGTGCCTGCTCGCAGCGGGTGGAAACAGGAGCTGAACAGCCAAATCCCCTCGCCATCTCCAACAAAAAGAGCCGTTTCTCTCTCTGCCCACTGCACCTTCAGACCGAGACTCTGATTTACGTGGTCCCACCAGCCTCGCCGTCTGCTGCTGGTACCTGCCCGGGGACTGCACACCTCTACCATCAGTCCCCGTGTTGCTGCTCAGAGCACGCTGCTCCAAAGATCCCTTCCGACCTGACCCTCAACCCGACCCGACTTTTGTCTTCGTAAGAGCAGCGTCCGCCGCAGGCAGATGTTCTCCACCTCCACCAGCAGTCCCTGCTACGGGCAGGGGAAAGGTCTCATGACACAGGAGCCCAAGCACCCCGCTGCGCGCCCTGGATTCAAGGGTCAGTGCTACCACGTCCTGCCAGCCCCCAACAAGTCACCCCGCCAAGCTGAGCGTCACAGACATGACCCAAGTGACGCTGCCCCTAAAGCAGAAGTAGTCTGTAATCCTACGTAGCGTGTTTGGAGGCCACCGAGCAGCCCCAGCCCAGCCCCCTCTGACCCCACCACCGCCTATCCCAGGGCAGAGATGGCGATAACCTACTGGTGCTGGGTACCAGTCCCTGCGCCGGGGACTGCTCCTGAGCTTCTTTAGCCACTGATCATTCAATACAAGATACAGCAGGAGCAGGAACGAGGGTCCAGGCTCTTCCCCCTCCCTGTAATGTTACCCTCCTCCTCCCCTGCTTTCCTCCAGCATCTCAGGCTCTTTGCTGCATCTGGCACGCCTTCGGAGGATGCCACGGGGACCTCTTGCTTTGCCCCCCTGCCAACTGGGTGCCCGAGCAAGGTGTCCGCTGAGGTCTGCATAAACTCCCTGTGAGCGGGGCTCACCTGACGAGTTACGGGGACATCTCTCAGGCTGGTTCCCCAGTGGACTTCGGTGACATTGCCCAAGCTAGCGGAGAGGCACGGGCCTCCTCGAGGCATGGGGCTCCAGGGTTGCCCCAGCAGCACAGCTGCCAGTTCTGACTTGAAGAGCAAAGGCAGAAAATCCTGTGCTAGAACGAGGTACACCTGAATTTTGTGAATGAACTGGATTTTTTTGCTCTCCAGCACTTATTTATAAAAACCTTTCTGATATCCATAAAGCACTATGGCAGCTCTAGCTTGTCCTGCTTCCTCTCTGTGCTTTTACCTCGCCTATTTTTGCTGCCTTCAACCTTTCATGTGTACAACAGTAACTCTTTTCAAAGCCTCTCAAGGTCAAGAAAGTCCCTAACAAGGCACGTTAGGGCAGTTATTGATCTTTTCTCAGTCTTTCCCAGAGCGGCTTCAAACTGTGAAACCTCAGTCGGGAGATGGAAAGTTACTCGGGCCCTTCCCAGGCTGGTGAATTTTAATATTCATGGCACTCGACTCGTGAGAATATCAAATCCTCTCGCAGCAATAGCCTCGTACGTCTGTCTGCACATCCCTGCTGCAAGGTCGCGGTCCCCTCCGTCTCCTTGAGGACGGCTCAGGCAGGTTTCTGAAGAACGAGGCTGTTCCAGGAAAGTTTCAGGGACAGAATACCATCACCCCTTAGAAGCAGATTTGCAACAGCTACCAAAATAAGTGTCTGCTGGGAAAAGCAAGCAAAGCTTAGCAGGGGACAGGAGCTGGCACGAAGACCTAACCACGTTATATGGGCAAAAAGCGTTTCCCTAAACCGTTCCCGGGCGCTTTCTAGGAAACACCACGATCAATACCACACAGATCAAGTTTCACCATCAATTACAGCAGCACTAATTCCACGCTACTAAATCACCTAAGGGGACAATACCAGTTGCCCTCCGCATTCCCAGCCTGAACCGCGGCAGGAACCGGCAGAGCCTCCCTTCCGTAGGCCCCAATCGCTGGCCCGGCTCAGCGGAGCCCGAGAAGCCCCCTGCTCCCCCAGGGCTCGCAGGCACTGCCCTGCGCCCACCCACGCACATCCCGACCTTCTGCACCCAAACGGGCGCTGGTTTGCCACTGACGGCAGCGAGCAATGCCGCTACAATTCACGGCAAGATACCGGGTCTTGCAGGTTTAGCCCGCAGCACCCTCTTGGAGAATATGGGCCCGCGGGGCTCGTTCACCCCGGCTGGTGGTCGGGAGCAGGCTGCCGTGCCCGGGCAGCAGCTGGCCCACGGGGGCCGTGGGACCGAGGCAGCGGCGTGGGCAGCCACCCACCCCGCGCCGAGCCGGTGGCTCCAGGAGCCGGCACGGCAGCTGCCTGCACTCTTAGGGGCTGTTGAGAAGGCCACCTACGACGGAGGCTCAGGTATCGCGTCTGCCCTGCTATGCCCCTCACCTCCAGCACCGTGGGCTGGCCCACAGCAGCAATACTAACGCCCCAAAAGCCAAAGGGCTCCCCGTTTTAAGCCCAAATCTTTGCGCTTCCTGCTCCATGGTGAGTACCTGGGCTTTGCTCTTGACGTACCCGCTGGCCTTCCCGGCAAGACAGCTCAGGAGGACACCTTGGCACTGCTGGCCCAGGCAGCTTGCTAGCCCAGGAGCACAGCAATACGACAGGCAGCGGCTCCAAGTCCTAGGGCACAGCAAATATGCTCTGGAAAAACAGCCTGGCATCAGGGAAGAATCACTCGCTTCAAATACATCTTCATTTAGAAGCAAAGAAATACCTTACCTCGCTCAGCCACTGTCACCCCTCTGAGTCTATAGTTTGGTTTTATGAACCATTGAAAACAATCTGCAGGCGCGGGCAGCAGCTTCCTCCGAAGCATTAATCAGCAGGGTTCACATACAGCTGACGTTTGTCCGTTAATAATATAATTGCATCTAAAGGAGGAAAGGAATCTGGAGCTCTGGGAGGTTTTTTTCTGATTAAAGAAAGGAACAGCAGTTCTTCAGATAATTTTCTAAGTGGCCAGAAACCGAGAGCAAGCTCAGGAAGGCAAAGCCAGCATTTGGAGTAGTCCTAGAACCTCCAAAGACACGACCAGCGGAAGACAAGAGCCTGCTAGTCCTAGAACCTCCAGAGACACGACCAGCGGAAGACAAGAGCCTGCAGCGGACGTGGAAGCAACACCTAATGGGGTTCTGCAGAAAAACCAGCAGCGGGGTCCAGAGGGGCTGCGACAGCCACAGACACGCGGATTGCATGGGTGGGACACCCACGGACGCTGCGCATCACCCACCTGATGGGACTCCGCTCTTAACTTAAACTAGTCTGCCGGGTTACACGTCACCACTGACCCCAGCCCCACTTCAGCCCCTGCGCTTGCAGGAGGAGCCGGCGGGGAGCCTGGCATGGCCCGGCCCAGCAGCAGGAGCTGGCTTAATTACAGCGGGTTAAGCAGCACAGAAAACTCCTGAGTCACGGCGAGCTGTTAATTACCAATCTGTAAAGGGATTCGAGGGCTCACGCCGGCAAAGCCGACTTCATCTCGCGCTGTCATACGCAGCGCTCTCGGTTTGACTTAAGTTTATGTGACTGACCTGAATATTTATACCCCTGGGGCTGGGGTATTTTTTAAAAATCGTGATTTCTACACAAAAATTCAGGAGAATCCCAGCAACTGCTGCACTCTGTGGCCCGCGTCTCTGGCTACCTCTTCCTCCCGCGGGAAACTCCGGGGTGTAACCCCCTGCCCACCCTTCAGCATGGCACCTCGCTCGTCCTCCTGTCCCCGGAGAGGGGACCCAGCCGCCTCCGCATCCGGCCGAGCCCCAGGGACCCCGCCAAGTTGTCATCGCAGGACACACGATTTCAGGGAAAACAGCCTCAAAGGAGCGACTGGCAGCAGCTGCTCCCTGCTACATCAGGGGCCGCAGAGCGTGTCCGTCGGTACCCCTCGGCCCTCTGAGCCCGGTAGGAATAACAGAGCCCAGATTCCTATGGAAAAACAACGCCTGCAAACTTTCGGCGCCCACGGTGCCCCGTCAAACTGCTCGTCACTCATCTGCCCCGTCACCACGTGCGGGCAGGCGGCTATTTGGATGGGTTCCATACGTAGAGCATCACACGGAAGGAGGACACGGGGCTCTCCGGGGCAGCGAGCTCCCAGATCCCCAGCACGGGCACTGCCTGTATGCTCCAGAGGGCAGGAGGCACGTTTTTCTTAAGGCACCTATATCCTGCTTTTCCCCCTGGAAGGAGGCGGCGGGGCTGCCCGGGAGCCACGCACGGCCCCAGACGCCAGACCGGGGCTGGGATTTCTGCGCCGGGACAGTGCTGAGCTGGAGGCACTCTCTTAACCCGGCTAATCCTCTTTGGCCAGGAGCTATCGGCTAATTACACGCCCAGAGAGAGCACGGACCCTCGGGAAGGGGGCAGGGAGGCATGGCAGACTGGGGGCTGAACCGTGGAGCTGAACCCCCATGCTCGTGGCTGCCGGCTCCCACCTGCAGCAAGGGTAGGCGAGGCAGGAGCCCAGCACTGCTCCCCACTCGTTTCCCCCCCCCCCTCCCCTTCTATGAAATTTAGGTGCCAACACTGAAATAATTTTGGCACAAAACCTTTCCTCAGCCCCCCTTCTCTAACCCATCCTCCGGCTGCCAGCAGCAACACCCTGTTCTGCACAAAGGCTGATCTCACGGAGATTTTTCCATCTAATTGAACTCCCTTTTACGCAGGCGTTCCTCCCTGCAGCCAAGCGCAGGAGCCGCCGCGGTTGCTCCCGCAAGTAGGGCAGGCTCAGCCCCATCCTCGGCGTCAGCGTCTCGAACCCAAGCTGCGCAGCATCATACCGTGGGGAGCGGTTCTGCTCGGGGCCCAGTTTTGCCCAGTGGGAGGTCTTGGAGCATGATGGAAAGGGAGGCCCGGGGCTTTCTGGAAAGTGCTCGATACCGTGATTCCCAGGCTCTTTGCAAGAAAGCCATCTGAACGGGACAAGGGGTACAAGGGGAGAAGCAGAAGGGGAACATGTCCCACGAAGGACCCAAGCAAAGGCTGTTCCTGCATCCTGTTGACTTGCGATATCACATTCAGGATAACGCATATATAATGCACATAATGCATTATATTATATGCATATAATAATGAACATAACAGCATTCACTGGTGAGACCAGACCGGGAGATGCAGCAGCACACCCCTGACAACACAAGCGTTATAAAAAGGATGCTTTTCGTAACACATGGGGAAAAGCAAGAAAACAAATGCAATTTTAGGATGCAGATGCTGCGTGGCAGGTACCGCAAATCAGTAAGAGGACCCTCCTGAGGGGAAGGCACCCCTTGGGGGTCACAGCCTGGCACCCAGGGAGCAGCAGCGTTCTTCAATGAAACTTGTCACAGCTCCTGTTTCAGGCTGGTTAATTAGGCAAAGGGGCATCCTGCCATGCTTATTTAGCAACACAACATGCATAGTTCATTTGTTCCTTAACACAAAACCCCTGGAGTCAATTGGGGTCAGTCAGGGTTACCGGGAAAGCGTTGTGCAGCACAGGGCAACCACGCTGCAAGCCAGCTCCTGCCAGATCACTTGCTCCCTTAGACTCGGCTGTCAACAGGCACGATTTCCTAAATCCCCAGTGAAACGGCCCAGCATTTGGTCTTCCTGCAACAGAAACCGCTTTCCTGCCTGCGTGTCACCAGGCTGAGGCTGTAGGGAATTTGGGAGAGCCCCAAAGCGACAGCTCTGACTTGGTGGGAACAGCTCATGGTGCTGTTCCCAGGAGCTGGCTCCTGGGGGAGGTGTGATGAGGTGGGAGGAAGCTCCAGGCACCTGTACTTCTGGTAATTCACATAAACAACTTATTTAAAGCTGGGTAACGTGTATCATGGTGAGCAAGCAAGAGAAGTGGAGGTCAGGCACACTCTTGGGCTTCCTCTCTCTGCTGGTCATCCACAACCTCCAGAGCCATGGGCCACCACAGCCCACACGCTTCCTTCCCCTGGGATGTGCTGCCAAAATGCCATGCTCGTACCTGAACTCTTCACGGGTCCTAGGCTCCCAGTCCTCACCATCATCTTCTGACCATGCCCGGAAACTCTCCGAGACCCAGGGCCAAAGGAAAGCCAGCCCTGCTGGTGGATCTCGTGGGAGCTCTGGGCTTGGAGGCACTACCCAGCTGCTCACAGGCAGGATGCTCTTGGAGCAACCTTCAGCTGGACCAGCCTGCACCAGCACTCAGCCCCCAGCAGTGCAAAGACAACGACAGAAGCGCAAGCAACCCTTTTCTTTTGGTGGCTCGGTACCTACGCAACTCAGCTGGTGCGTCCACAGAAAAGAAGCAATTTTAGTATTTTCTTCTCTTTTGCTAGGTTTGAGTGCGCTCGGCTGAATGAAGCACTGGGGAGGAGGCAGCTCCTTGGATACCTCCCCAGGCGGCTGCAGAGGGTGGGAGGGGACGACAGGGACCTGGAGCCTCCAACTCCATCTTTAGATCAGGAGTGGGATGGGGATGAAAATACCATGGGTAAATAATAGCACATCTTTCCAGGGAAATCAGAAGTTTTAGGGGGCTGCAGATAGGGGCAAAAGCCTTCCCTGCTTTCTGCGTTTCACTCCGTTTTCTTCTCCCCATTTCATAACGGCGATCGTCAGACAGCAACACCTCCCGCATCTCCCCACTGCCGAGAGCGGTCCAGAGGTTTGACCAGTTGCCCCTCCTGATGTTGGCCGTGCGTCCAAGTAGTTGGGACCTGTCACGTCCCACTGGTCACCCATCCACACAGCAGAAACAGACACAGACACGCAGCAGGAGGTCTGCTTCCCGCAGCGCCCAACAGCCTAACACGGTCTCACCTCCATCAGCCGGCTGGTGCATCCCATGAGGTCTCTCTAAGCACGCAGCTCCCCTTCCCAAAGACCTGCTCTGGCCACGTGTTCCCTCCAAGATCCACCTCAGCCACCTGCAGGGACTAGTCCTCAACAGCCACGATGAATTTGGAGGCCAGCGCACGCTGAAGCACTAGGGTTAGCGTGTGTTAGGACGCCCTTCACCCTCAGCATTATGAGTGATGCCACCACGGAGCTGGGGTCCTCCCAGGGAAGCGGTGCTGCCGGCGTGCCCTCTGGCTCCCATCCTGCCACTGGGGCCATCCTGGCCCCCAACAAGTACCAGTCTCAGTTCTGGTGGCGTTTCCCACCGAGCTGCGACAGCCCGCACCGACAGAGGAAGAGCGGTCTCCCTCGGCGCGAGTTCATTAGTGCCTCTGTGGCAGCGGAGATGACCTAGTTAGCGAAAATACTTGTCCTGTGTGAGTATGCAAACATTATTTAGGGCTTTTTTCCCCCCTCCCAAGATGGTTACACAGTTTTGCTATGAAACTATAACCGCACGCAGCCCACCTCCAACACCGTGACAAAGCCTCAATTGCTTGCAGTGACGATACAACTTTGTTTGCAGAAAAGGGATTCTTTTAGCACCGTTTCGCTGCAGAACTCCATCCTTCCTCCAAAAACCAGGCCACCATGGCCCGTGCCCTCTTCCTCCCTGTGACTCACGCTGTTTGAAGCCGGGGGTGAAGACTTTGCCCGGGTTCCAGCGGTACATACAGAGGACGCTGCCCGTCTCGCCCGCAGCTTGCGCTCCTCTGCACGTACCCGACCTCGGCTCAAATCTCCTCATTAGTTTGCGTGCAGCTTCCAAGGGCAGTTTACAGTAAAGGTCCTAATTCATAAAGCAATTAATGGATCAAGCCTTGCTACTTCAAAGAGCAAGTTCTGGTATTTGTGTGAATCTTGGGGCTTGGGACAAGCTCGTGTAAGCTGCGGGCAAAAAGAGGATCAGACCACAAAGCAATTTTCTCAGAAGATCAAGCAAACCTGAAGTCCGACTGCATTAACAGATCTTGCAGTGTTTTCCTTTTCACAGAAAGCGTTTAAGAACATTCACAGCTCAAGTGTTGCACTTAGTCCTCAACTCTTAAAAAAAAATAAATCCCATAAACCAACCCATCTATTCTGAGCTGGACCCATAATGGTTCTGTGTAAAGGGAAACAAAACCCAAGACACCACAAAGCCCAGGTGGGACCTCACTGTGGGTCTTCACTCTACGCGAAGGCATGTGGATATCGCAGTGATGAGCAGTAGCAAGAAACTCTAAGACGGATATATGTGCAAGGGCGAGTTTGCCAAGGGTGTCTGAAGGCGTTTACTCAAGAGCTGCGGAAGCCAAGACAAGAGTGCAGCCTTCAAAATCTGAAATTTAATCCCAGCTGTCAGCTAGTGACCCTGGAGACAAGCGCTGGGGAGAGGTCACCTTCCTGTGGTACCTGCAGAGAGCACCGTGTTATCAGGTACAACCCAACCCCAAATTAATTCTCTAATTAATTAGTTAACAGGCAGGTGCCAAGGGGAGCACATTAAAGCCATTTAATCAACCCGTGAGCTTTCTGACAAAACACATCGTTGCCCAAGGGCACGCCAACACAGGGCTTCAGTCCTACCCAAGGGCTCAGACACCTTCTCTTCTCACCCAAGCCCTCAGGGTAGGAAGGAAGCAGTAGTAGGAGCGACAAGCAGAGCGTTTCAGTCGAAAACAGCATTAGGTACAAGGAGGTGGCCATCTCACGGGTTCACACCTCCACACGCACGCCGTGCGCCGTGCCGGGAGAGCGGCTCTCCGCCGCCGCGAACGTGACCATGAACAGCAGCAGCTTCAGGAAGAGGAGAAAATTACTGGGTGTAATTGAAACTGCAAGGAGGGGCTAGGGACATAAAATGTAATTATCCGCCATGGAACGCAGCCAAGATTAGCAATCCTACTTCTGGTCATTTAAAGTTCCCATTAACTTTTCCATGTGCTGATTATATCGGTTTTGTGTCTTACTGGCTGCGAGATGCAGCACTTCCAGAAGCAAGCCCTGGGCGTCCTCTCATAATGGTCTCAAAACGCCTGTAGAGGAGGGATTGAGGGTCTAGACTTTAACTGAGGTCTTCTCCAAGGGTCTGGAAGATCTCCCTCCCTGGCTAGCAAGGAGGGAGGAGGGAGTAGGAGGATGCTCCATCTGAGCCCCACCGACTCCCCTCCAGGCATTGGTGGCTAGAGTTGGCTTTTTGGTGCTCGGGAAGATGACCTGGGTGGGCATCACAACAATTCAGAGACCTCCTAGACTACAGTTGGTGAGACTGGGCGGACCTCGGACCACCTCCACCTCTCCTCCTCGCGCTCCATCTCAGCGGGCTGCATGATCCCCAGCCAATTCATATCCAGACGGCACCATGGACGTCTCCACACCCATCCTCTGCTCAGCCCACTCCCCTGCCCTGGCCCCGGGCACGACAGCGCAGGGTCCTTGCCATCTGGAGAGGGCAGCAAACTCCAATGGGACATTGCGTGCCCTCAGCTGATTTGAAATCCTCTTGCTGAGGTCCTGCCACCTTCCCGCCCTGTATCATTTTCCTTGCACCCTCACCATCTGAGGATGCAGGAGCTGCAGGACATCCTTCACCAGCCTCCTCCCAAGCCTGGCTAAGGTGTCCATCCACAGCACCAGGAGGAGGACGCTTGTTGGTGACTCTGGCACCTGCATGACCTGTTTCTATTTCCTCACCCTGTCCACTGACTCCTTGAACACCTTTGGGGAGCAGTGGGCACTGCTGGGGGTGCCCCGAACCCCTTGCTCCACTCCTCGTGTGAAACCAGCATGAAATCAGTGTACGCATATGAAATCCATGTCTTTGTCAAGAGGTAGAGGACCATGGCCTCCAACCCTGGGGCTTTCCCCGGGAGGGACCTGGCTTCAGCAGCTTCTTAAAGGCTTTTTTAAACCTTTGAAGGAAAACGCGCCATCTTTTCTCCATTTTAAGCGAGGAGAGAGCACCGACCCTCAGCTCAGAAGGCGCCCGCCCCCGCCAGCCCCCTTACCTCCACCAGGTGAGGTGTGGGGTTGAAGCCACACATATTGCAGACCTGCTGCCGGCAGGTCGTGCAGGTGTTGTAGTTGGGGGGCTCGCCGGAGCCCACGTTAATCTCCGCCTTGCAGAGGGGGCACGAGACCCTTGCTTTCGGCACTTCCTTTGGCTTGACGCCCTGCTCCGGCTTGCCTGGCTTCGCGGCCGGTGCGGCACCAGCCCGGCCCTGCGCCCCCGGGGCTTTGGGACCAGCTTCTTTGCTGACATCGCTGAAGACGATTTTTGGAGGCACTTTGCCAGGAGACGGCTGGCTCGGAGGGGGGGCCTCTGGCTGGACAGACATGAGGGTGCTCGCCTGGGTCAGGAGGGACGCCCCGAAGCCGAAGAGCTTCCCTGTAAGCCCCTCCTGGGGCTGCTCTTGTGCTCCAGCCCCGGGGGCCGGGGCAGCAGGCTTTGCCCCCACGTCTCCCGTCGTCTTTCTCTGCTCAGAGGAGGAAGGCTTGGCTTGCTGATGCTGCGGGGAGGACCTGGCCGCCTCCTGAGGTTTTGGCTGGCCTTGGCCGTGCGGTTCCCTCTGTGGCATCGCAGGGTGAGGTTTGGGTGGCTCGGACGGCAGGGCGCGGGCAGCCGGTGGGGACTTATCCGCAGCCGGGGGTGGCGGGTGCTTGGCCGGGGAGTGGGAGGGGGATGGCGAAGGAGAGTGCAGCTGCTGCTGGCTTTTGGAGCGAGGAGCGGTGGTCATGTCCATCCCCAGCGCCCGCTGCATCTGGCAGTTCAAGCACAACCATTCCTTCACCTGCAAGACAAGGAGACGAACACGGGCAGTGAGCGGCAGGCAGCCCACAGGCAGCCCCAGCGCACCCTTAGGTTCCCCTAAACAAACCCTATGTAGCTATAGGAACAAGGCATCAACCCCCAAAAAACGTTTTGGTACCACGTTCTTCACAAAAGTATCTTGCAGTCACGGCGAACAGACCCCATCTGTCACAGGTACCCACGGCACAACATGCCGGTGTGAAAGCAAGCTTTAATTAGCGTTGGTTTGCTTCCAAGGCTTCTGCTGTAAAGCTCCTGCTAGCCACGAGGCTCTGCCTGCAGGCAGCGCATTTCGTGCCTCTCCTGGGGGAGAGGAGCCTTTCCAAGGGCTCCCGGCCCCATCACCAGGCCAGAAAACAGCCAGGACCCCTCAGACAGGAGCAGAGGGCTGGCAGGAGGTCCAGCGCAGCTCTACGGAGGGATGCCGCTATAATGCACGTGTACGATTGCAACGCTCCCCAGTGCCAGCACGCTGCCCGCCGCTGCCGGGTACCTCCCGGGGGAAAAGCTGCCGTGACATGCCCGATGCTTCCCCAGGGCCAGCGGAGATGGCTTCTCTGGAACTGGTGCGGTGGTTGTGATATCCCACCCAAAAATTGGGCGCTGCAGCCCGTAAGGGACAGCAGGGAGCGGGTTCTCCTTGTGCGATGCATCTGCGCTGCTGGGCAGGCAAAGCGCCGACTGGGGAGTAAACAGTTAATTTTCACTCTTGCCGGATGAACTTTCGGATGCAAATGAAAAATACGATGCTCCCTGGCTAAGTGGTGATAAATGAAAGAGTTCCCCCTCGAGAGACCTTCCGTGTGACACGCTAATGTCGGAATTAAGTTAATTAAAGAGGCTGTATGAAAGCTGTGAGCCTTCCCATACGAGGAGTCCCCAGGATGCTCAGCGGCTGTGCAAATATTAATATATAGCACAGTCAGCAGGACAACCCGGTCTGCCTGCAAAAGATTTCTCCAAGGCAAGCAGCTAAGGTGGCAAAAAGGACCAGAGCATTCCCAAAAACTGGAGCAGTATCCAGGACAAGTGGACCCAGCGCCTGGCATGGGCTGCTGCATGCACAGCACCGACAGCTCCCGGCCCCTGCGTGCCCCACGGGCCAGCACACGCTGCACGAGACGCGGATTTTCCTGCCTTTCGTTTCAGGAGCAGTCTCCTCATCCCAGCGTTACGGATCACCTCTAAGGCTCGGCTTAATCCCCGCTGCGGAGACGTTAACCACCCCATCGCCTCGCCAAGCCCCATGCCTCCAGGTCTTGCGTGGCCTTTTGGTCCTGCAGCTGGAGGCACGGGCGCTGCACAATTGATTCAGAACCTGCCCACAAGGTTTTTCCCCCTACACTCCAAGCACAGGCACGTTTTATCCTCCTTCTACTCACGGGAGCTGCCTGCAGAAACGTGCAGAGGCAGATGTGCCCTGAACCCCTCCTTACGGGTCCCCTCCCCAGGAGGGCTCTCACAAAGCCCAGCCTTCAAATAATGAACTTTTTAAAACAGAGGAAATTCAGATCAACTAGGAAGGATGGATTAAAACTAAAGAGGGGGTGCATGAACAAACCTCCGCCTGCCCACTATGCCCCGTCCACTCTCTGCCCAGCACCTGGCTGGCTCATCGGGTTGCAGGGAGCTCTGCATCGCTTCTTAGTCTCCAGCAAAGCTCTTCCCCCCACCTTACAAGCCTGGTTGCACGTCAGCTCTGTGCTCTTCTCAGCCTTCGCTATGCTTGCTGAGCTCCCACGTCACCATCCCCACCAGCCTCTGCTCAAGTATTTCACTCAGAGCCGAGTGAAAAGCAGCCTCAATTTTTCCCCAGCAATTTTGCGTTACGTGGTTTTTTTTCTCCAAGCCGTTCCAAACAAGCCACATTATATTTAGTTCCTGAAAATATTGCTTTAATTTTTATAATTTCTTATGGTCTTGCTGTCTCTCTTCTGACATACAGAATTACCCGTGTTATTTTTACTTTCGCATCCCCTGGAATTTCTTCCCACTATTCTATTTCAGGAGAGCGTCTCCCAAAATCCCGTCAGCTTTGCCCACCATCCCCACCAGCTCCGATTAAAGGAGAACCAATCCTTTCTATTCAGGTTCTCTCTCCCTGCAAAGTTCCCAGTATCTGAGAAATGCAAATCTTCCCTCTCTACATAATCTCCTTACCCGCACTTTAAGACCCTCCGGTGAGGGGGAAGAGGAGATATTCCCAGACCCACGTTGGGGCTGTTTGCACCTAGATTTTAAAGGACCACGACCGCAAGGTACGCAGCAAAGGACACGCTCCACACTCCCTCTTTTGTATAGTCTGTATTTATTGTAGCCTGGCACAAGATTTAGCTTATTTTCTGGAATAGGAAAAACACTTTCCCGCTCTCCTGCATAAACTTCCGAACAATCAAACAAAATAGAGGGAATCCAATTGATTGCCCTCGACTGTCTGCCAGCTTTAATGAGAAGCAAGCGCTGCTGGTGAATACCGAATGGCTCAGAGCTCCGGCTTTGCTGGTTCACCCCCTCCCCGCGCCACGCACGGTGCTTCCTTCGCCCCTGGCCAAGGCTCGTGCTCCCTGGGCACCGGGAGGCACCGGCCTCAGGTCCCGCGGCCATGCAAGCTGCATATGGCTCACGGGCAAGCCCACCGGGATCTTCCTGAACTCAGGGGCTGGGGAACAACACGATCATTGAAGCTTTCTCACTCTCCACAACAAACCTGGCTTATGCAACCGAGACAGAAAAAAGCCAGGGGGCTTTCAGATGGGATAGAAGGCACCGAATTGCTCTCGGTGACTTGGTGAGCAACTGCTGAGGAACGCCTGTCCTGAGGAGCGGGAGAAAGCTGCAGGAGATACGGCGGCACGCTCCCAGAGCAAGCATTTGAAATGTAAATTTGGTTGGGATTATCACAAATTGCCTGACCGGCCTCTACTGATGCAACTGATGACACAACGTGTGGATTACACAGATCAAAGACGACTTAAAGGATCCTGGAGGGAAGATAGTAAAGAGGAAGGCCCAAGTCATCTTGCCAAAGATCCTTCCCCCAAGAAAGAGAAAGGATGGAAAAGCCTGGGTGTAAATCTTTACTAATCCAACCCCTGAAAGTTTTAATTTGGTGGAGAACTGGGTAAATAAGACACAGAAATAGATGAAAAGGGGGACTATTCGGTTGGCTTGCATCACCGTCCTCCAGACGCTCCTCGTCTTGCCTGCAGACTCGTCATCCAGGGAGAAGATGCTGAGAAAACAGTACAGAAATAGGGGCAAGAATAGGAAAAGAGTAATTTATCCTATTGCTGCTTCATCACTGCTAACAGTCTGGGTAACTAGCAAAACAAAGTGTCAATCGGTGAGAAGAGAAAAACCCAAAATTATTGAAAACTCTAGTTCCAGCTCACCTCTGGGAATGCTGAAGTCACCGTTATACCCTAAAATAAGGGGAGGTAAAGCTGCGCTCTCTGGAATAGCCTGAGACCGGCTGCTCAGAGCACGCTAATCTCCTTCACCCCAGGAAATCTGACTGGGGGAAATACTGAAAAATACAAAGAAAATGGGGACGTAGATAATAGCTCTCAAACCAAACTGATGCCTCCCTCGATGAAGAGCGAACGAGGCCAGCTAAAAGTGAAGGGGGCTGCTGCGCAAAACGAAGGGCACCATTAGAAATATAAAATCAGCAAATATCGGAGCTCAGCACACCAACGTCAACCGAGAAGCTGTGAAGTACTTAAACCACATGAAAACAAAGGAGCTTCAGGAAAAAGTCTCTCGGGGAGCAGTAGGAAGGATTGATTGAGGGCATTAGGGACAAAGGCCATCCTAGAAGGGACAGAGGTCCTTCACTGGGTAGAGATGGTAAAGCTGTTAACGAGACTGATATGGCAGAAGTGATGTAATTACTGCCGTCGAACATTTGGGAAGAAGCAGGATAACACTCATTACGAGGATGAAGCATTTCCAACTTATTAGCAATCGAGAAGAACATTCAACAACATCTACCAGCACCAGAAGATATTTAAATTTGGCAGATCTGAATAATTTTGCATCCAAGAGATCTAAGAGAGCTAAGAAAACTGCTGCGTGCTGATGTTCATTTTTAAGAGGAAATTTTAGAAGACTGGAAGAGTCTTCTGCTTGAATATCCAAGAAGGCAGAGGTATGGCCTGAAGGCGACAGCTAGCCAGACATCTGTCCAGGAAAAAGACAGCGCTGGATTCACGCAGCAGAGAACCAAAGGGCACGCGTATACGCCAGTCAACGTGGTTTTAGGGAAAAATAGGTCACAGCAAGCAAACCTGATTTTATTCTCTGCACATTTGATACTAGTAGTGCACAGAAGCCATATCCTTGATGTCCAAAAGGTGTTTTGACCTAGTAATGCGTGACATGCTGACAAAAAAAAAGCACTGTAAAATCTGAATAGTGAACATGCTAAATGGATTTCAGACTAGTTACCTGGCTGATCTGGGAGACAACAAGGACTCACCACTACTTAAGTATCTCACCATGGCTAACACCACTCACACGCGGTAGATTTTGGTAAAAAGATAAATATCGACGAAGACGAGCGTCTGCTGCCTGGCAAACCTCGCTCACTCTGTGCGGGAAGCCCGGAGCTGGAGGCAGGAGTGAGGAGGTGGCTCAGTCTCCTCTTCCAGCACCGAGGGACTCCTTCCACAGCCCTCAACGGTTCCACACCGACATTTTAAGGAGATTAGTAAAACACTGCAGGAGATACAGACCGGATCTGTAAGAGTGATTCTAGGGATGCAGAAAATGTCTGAAATGAGAGAATTAAAAGAGGTTGATCTTTTTCGTTTATCAAAGAGAAGATTAAGAAGTGACTTGATTACGATAGAGCAGCACATTCAGGGGAAACAATATCAGGTACTAAAAGGTTCTTAATTAGGCAGAAAAAGGCATAAAAAGAACTAATGACTGGAAATGGAAGCCAAATATATTAAGCATCACTTTTAACAGCAGATGTTTCTAACCATTAAAGCAAATTATACACATGCTGTTGGGCTCAGCAGAAGACTCAGGGAGGTAAAGCTTGCAGGCCTTTCATCTATAGGGTATTTTATACCCGTACTGATCTCAAAAGCCTGGAAAGTTTGAGCCGTCCCGTCTTTACGGACATTTGGTATGTCTGCATCCAACACCTGACCTGCCCCAGCCCTGCACGCAGCGCCCAACACGCCCACCAGCCTTACCCTTCCCACCGCAGACCCCCGCAAGGTCCCAGAGTACTCCTCTACCCCCCCCTCCCAAACCCTGCTGTTCCCCAACGCGCAGGCGGGTCCGCAACCTGCGGCACTCGTGGGGTCGCGGCTGCCAGACGTGCCTCCCCCTCTCAGGGCCGCCCTGCAGCTGCCAGCACCGACCACTTCCAAATCCCATGAGGAATGAAAACCGTCAAATCAGCATCTCCTTAAAAAAAAAAAAAAAAAATTGTAGGCAGGAATGCTGGCTGTGCCCAGGGCAGGTTTAAACACCGAGACGAATTACAGATGGGCACGGGCACGGTGGGCCAGGTCCCGACCCTCTGCAGAGGGCTGCAGTACAGGAGAGCAGGGTTTTGCACGGGTACGTGCAGGCGACCAAAAAGCATCCCTGGGTGCTGCAGCTTACCGATCCCTCTAGAAAAACACCTAGGAAAGCACCCAGTTAAAAATTATGTGAAGCGATAGAGACAGCTTGAGTTTATAAAGGCTTCTACAGTTATTCCACCACCACCTATTTTAGGAAACTATGTGGAAACAGCCCGTCCCCTGGATTTGTTACCAGGAGATGCAAGGGAGCACTGGTGATGTGCAGGTTGTTTTGTTCTCCTGAGGTAAGACAATACAGCTCTAAAAGTATCCTAAGTATAGAGTTCAGCCTTTGCAGTAGACAGGAGAAGCTTTAAAATGAGCTGTAAGCAGAAAGACTTCTTAATTGAACATCCGAGATCTCTTCAAGCCCAAATTGAGGATTATAATGAAGAATAATTGTCTCTGCTGAGGGTTGGTTATTTGGGACCATTTGGAGGTCAGCCAGGATGCTGTCCCACTACATAAAAATAATAAAACCAAGAAGAATAGGAGAGCATTAGATGACCATATTTAAGACTTTGGAGACTTGAGACTGAACGGTTCCTCACCAGCTCTACCCATTTACAACACCTCACTGCAGCCAAAGCCATCTGACCTTGCTACCTATACGACCCTGTATCAGAGGAGGCCATCAGGCACTTCAGGAGCACAGTCCATCTGACTTGTTTTAAATGATTATTTTAGGCTGGGAAGAACAGCTCCCAAGTCATCTCGAGTCAAGCGTGGTCAACCCCACCCAAGGTTGACCACTTTGAACAGGATGGAGCAAAGGAGCTTTGTCCAGCAGAAGATACAACCCATCCTCCTTCTCTGGCACGAGACAACGGGATGCACAACTAGCTGAAAAACAGGAAGCCAAGTTCATGGGAAATCACAGGAGAAAAGGAGTGTGGATTTTCTCCGAATTGCCCAAAACATGTGTATTTAATATTCTCCAAAACTGGAAACCCTGAAAAAAAGAAAGAAGCCCCTACATATTTGGGAAGAGCAAGACAGCAAGCCTTCGGCAGGAGCTCTTCGACTCCGAGAGCCCCGAGCAGGCACCTGCCCCAGAGCCCCCTCTCATGAAGCCAACCCCCCGCAAGCGCACCCCACGGCCACGGCTCCCTCCTCTGCCTTTCGCAGGCACCAGTACAGCCAGAACTAGATGAGTATAAAAATAACCACAGCTGGAACTGGGTAACGGAGGTACCGTGTTAATCAGGCTAATAGGGAGGCTCAACGCCAAGGATCACCGACTGGATGAAGAAGGGCTTCATTAATGGGTGCTACTGGCTCATCCTGGAGGAACGCTGCGACAGCCTGGCCTCTCCCGGGAGCCGCGAGAGCTGCCAGCGACCTGCCCGAGAGCGTCCTTACGCGCCTCCAACCCCGCAGCTCTGCCTGCAGATGAAGAACCGTCGTCTCACAAAACCAGCCAGTCAGCGAAACATCCCTTCCCCTCCATGCCTCCCGGATCCGCTCTAGAGGAGCTCTCCAGGGGGCACGTCTTGCGTTTTACATTGTCACGCTGCAATCTGCCGAAGCCGCGTACCCTGCAATTAAAGCAACATCCCGATCCAAGAGAAGAGGCAGTGCTAGAAGGCAGCCCTTGGCTAGAGAATAGAGGGAACGGCAAACTGTGGCAGGGAGCTGGGACACTGCCGGGAAGGCAGGAGGTGGGAACGGCTGTAGGAGAGCAGGGAAAGCTCAGCAAACCCCGAAAGAGCTGCTGATGCATGGAAAAAAAAGCTAAAAGGTACCGCGTGGAGAAGGCTTCCCACACCATCTCAGACTGGCTGGTGGAGCATATGACAAACACAAATATACGCCTTATTCTGAAGTTTGGGGTTTGTTTTTTAAAGCAGGACTACTGCCGATTTCTCCTACAGCAACGCGGGGACAGCTTGCCACAAAGCTCACGCAGCGAGGGTAGGAAAAGCAGCCCTTGTTGTTTGGATCGGCGCGCAGCCTGCGCGCGAGAGAAATGAGAAGCCTGCAAAGCATCCCGGGGGAGGCTGCAACGCGGCGTACCAGCCAGGGTCTGCTCTGGGGGGGCACAGATAACCTCAGGAGATGAAGCCTCCCAGGCTGCCTCTGGAGGACCAGGAGCGGCCCAGGGTGCGGGAGCTGTCGCGCGTCCGTGGCCATGCTGCATGTCAAGGCATCATCAAAATTCACAAGTGCATCCAGGTGGGGAGGAGGCGGATACAAACATGCAGGCAGCGTGGGCTGAAGCTTCCTGGTCCAAATCTAAAGCACAGATCGAGGAGAACCCCGGGCTGCAGAGGGACTGTGCAATTAGGAGCGTTTCAGCACTTAATTGACAAGGGAATTGGTCACCGAGGCACTTCTGAAAAAGGCCACCTTATGCTCATCTTTATCTTCAAAGATCTCAATACAAAAAAAATCTAGTCCTTAGCACTCCTGCCCAGAAGGGGACGCCACCAAAGCCATCGGTAATCATCCTGCTAACGCCTGCCAGAAAATAATCAACTTGCTCGCTTGCTGGTGAGCAAGAGGAACCAACCCCCAAACTCATCCTTCACTGCAAACAACAGATGGGAAACCACATTTGTTCAGAGAATCGAGCTGTGGAATAAGACAGTGCCATTTTATCCTATTAGTCACTTCTCAACCAGTCTCCTTTTCTCTAGTTAGCACCCCTCGAGCTAACCCACGGCTGCTAGAGCAAGCCTGCTCTCCCCAAAGGGCGTCAGGAGGCACTAACGCACGTGAGGCTCTGCAGGTCCTCTGGGTCTTCGAGGCGATCTCTGGCTCCTGCACCTCACCGTTCGGACAATCTTTACCCACACCACGCAGCCACCGACGCGGAGGTGAAGCAAACATTCAAAGAAAATAATTGCACGCTGCAGAGCTTTGCAACTGACCTCGATCTGCCATCGCCCGCAGGATGGCTCTCCCCCAGTAGCATCCCCCACGGCTAAGGCGCCGGTCGAGCTGCTGGCTCCTCGGGAAGCGCGAGCATCCCCTTCTTCACCACTCGCCCTTGCTGGCGGAGAGAAACGGACGGGCAGGAGGAAACCTTTCCAGCGCCAGACCCGGCGCTGCTCCTCTGCTCCCCCCAGAGCGCGGGTCCCCCCCCCCAAAGCAAGGCGCTGCCTAGCTAAGCACGCCAGCAGTGCCACCGCCCGAGGCGAAGGGACAAGTCCTTCCAGTTCATTAGGGAAGGTTTCTTTTGCAATTTGCTGCCTCACTAGCTCCTGTTTAGACAGCCTTTGTTCCCTGTCCGCAGGAGCGCATGAAAGGTTTGGACGTCTGTACGTGCTCAGAGGACGCTGTCCCCTGGGCCTGGTCAGGGAGGATCGCAGAGAGCTCACCCCAGGTTTCAACCCCTTGAGCTTTGCGTGCCCACGTGCTCTAAGTGCAGCCCCAGGTCCCCTCCTGCTCCGTAATGCGGGACTTCCACACGAGCCCTCTGGGTCAAGGAAAGCCTAATGGCTTGCTTTGCCTTTTTCTGCTGCCGCGCCCGCGCCCTGCTGCCAGCCGAAGGACGGACGTCCAGAGTAACAGCAGCCTCTGGTCCTGCTCGCTTACCGTCTTCTGCAGAACTAAACCCGCGCCTGGGAGGCAGCGGGGCAGCTCAAAACTTTCCTGCCCGAAGCAGAGAAATACATGAGGCCATGGGGTTTCTCTGGGCGCAAAGCGACCACCGTGTAGAGCAGTGATACAATTCATAGCTATAATGCTATAAAGAGCATAGGCTGCTCCCAATAAATAGACTTAACAGATTAATTTAAAAACAGCCCAGTTCCCTGTTGGTAACACAGAATAAAATCATCATTCGTTTACTGTATGGCTCCACATTTATTCAGTTACGAGCGGGCCCTGTTGCAGCCTTGCCCATGAGTTTCTGGCTCCTTTGGGAACCCTCCTGGACAATTACAATAATAGTAGATAACGGCTGTAGCTCAGGGACTAAGCTAGACACGCGTGAGTATCCGAAGGTCATTTTACGCCCCAAACTTTGCGTCACCTTGGCAGCATCAACGCCTGAGTTGATGACAACTCAGTTGATGCCAACGTCACAGCAGCAGCCAGGGCGGAGAGGATCGTGATCCTCTGACCCAGCAGCGAGCGTCTGGGACAGAAGTTTTCAAACAATCAAGACAACCCCGGTGCTAGTGTCAACAGCCCAAAGTATTTTCAGAGACAGAGTCACAGACCAGGTGTTATGGCCTCACGTTTTCTGCAGACTGAAGGAGCCAAGTTAGGTCCCACTTATCCTGGGCCAACACGTATTTATGAGTGAAGCCGCTGGAATGAACAACTTCTGCAAATGAACATACGAGAGTGGATCAATGCATCAAAGGAGAATGTATTTTCTGTCTTTCTTTTTTTTTTATTATTCTGGATTAAATATGTAATAAATGCTCTTGTAGAATTTAAGGCCTGAAGATAGACAAGCCATTGCACAATCTTTTTACATACCTAAACAGATTTAATTGCTCAATTATTCCAGATAAACACTATAAGTTCCCTGCCATGAATAATTTATAATCCAGCTAGCCACACAATCTATGAAACACCAATCTATGGCTGCAGCAAAGGGAAAGCGAGCAGATGCCACGATCCTGAGACACCCCGGCTTGCTACCAAACGTCGGCCAAAGGAGCAATAGCACAAGCTGCCCACGGCAGGTTTATGCCCAAGGCAGGTCTGATCTTGCTTGAAATCCCTCAGCCTGTGTCTTCATTTGGGTTACCGTGTTGCTCGGAGGATACAAACATTGAACAAATTAAACGGGCGCAAAATCCAGCTGTGCACCTGGGAGGAGACGGGCGCGGTACAACCCCGCTCTGTTCACGGTCGGGACGGCGCTGGGACAGCCCTCCTCAGGAGCCGGCTGTACTGGTTTCCCCAGGAATTTCATTAGAGGATCGCGATGGAGCGTAAGAGCCCCAGCGAAGCCCGATGGGACACGGCGCACTGGGGGACGGAGGCCTGCGGGGGCTGTCGCGAGGGACGGCGCTCGGCACCCTGCGGAGGAGGCAGGGGAAAGGAGGACTGCTGGGGGAACGAAAGGTCCTGTCCCGCCGGGACTTACCACGCGCGGACAGGAGAGACCCGAGAGAGGGACCTGGAAGGTGTCCAGAGGGAGGGTTAATCCTAAACCCATGACGAAGCCATCCCAGGCAGCCCCCTTCCCACGCAGAGGAGTAACGAACCGCAGCGCTGAGCGCTGCCCGGGGAACGCTGTGGTACCAACCATACAAAGGGTAGGAGGGGCAGGGACCACCTCCGGGCTCCAGTGACCCTGAACGAGCGCAGAAGGCTTTCCCGTGGGGCTCGGGGCCCTACCATAAGCCTTGAGCATCTTTACGACTCTCCGAGAAGCAGACGAGAGGCGCTGGGTGGGTTTCCTCCACCCTGGGCGCCCAGGACTGCCTTTCCCCGCCCCGCTCCCCACTCTTGCTAATAGATGCTCCTGCATCTGAATTTTATTTACACTGCTGCTTCGTTCCGACAAACCCGTATTAAAGGCTTCGGGATTTTGCCCTGATATCCTGCAGCAGCAAGAAGAGGGGGTTGCAAGGGCCTCTGAAAGGTTTTGGCTCTATCCTCTGCCCCCAGGCAGGATCAAACACGCCTGCACTGCTGCCGACAGATCTTTGTCTAATTCGGTCTCCAAAACTTCCTGCCAGTTGTGGATTTACTGGGTGGGCAGCGAAAGGGGGAATAAAGGGGCTTTGGCTTAACTACTCTCACTGCTAGAAAACATTCTCAAAATATTAACCTAAGTCTTCCTTGCAGCCCAAGTCCGTTACTTGCCATCCTACAGACCACAAACACTGAACAACAGCTATTTTATTCAGTAAAAGTGGCCTACGACCAGCTTCCCTGCTGAAGGCGTCTGTCCGGGGGAGCACGTCCCAGCACCAAGACCACAACGTGCAAAATGTCTCCTAGAGGTGACTGGCCACCACCTTCACGCTGCAGAACTCTTGGTCTTGATCTCCCCGGGGCTCCACGGCACGTCCACGGCCTTCAGACCCAATCAATGGTTTTCTGCGTTTCCAGGTACAGTTTCCGTGCATTTTTAGGAGCTGCTCGGGCAGTGTTGGAGGACTGCGTGCTATGAAAGGAGCTCAGCCTTGCATGGTCCCATCAAAGCAGTCTACGGACCACCTGCCCCCAGACGCACCTCCCACTTCGCCTTCTTCTGGAGAGACCCACTTGGGTGGCCCTGGCACCTGAAACAGGCTTACAAGTATGGCCATAAACACCAGCAACAGTTTGTCCAGTCACCAGCTACCTATTTTAATAAATTAGAATAGGTTTTCTGTGTTACTGAAAGGAACGTTTTAAAAAAAGTGTTAAAAAAACCTCAAAATGTTTAGAATTTTAATGTTTTAAAAAACATTTTACATCCAAAATTCCTATCCCCATCCAAAAGCACCTGGAACCAGCTCATAAGTCATCATCTACTACTTAAAAATGTATCAATTCCAACACAAAAATCTGCAAAAAGTTAGAATTTGAACAGATACCTGTAAAACCACATCCTTGTTAATTGGGTTTTTATAGCCATTATATACCCTCTAAGAAGGGGATACTTAATTGCAAGCCAGTCTACAATAGCAATCACCCTGTCTTCAAAAACAAACGCTAATTGCAAAACAAGATTAAAGTTGGTCATTCAAATCATGATTTTTTTGCTTGCTGATCTAAAGTCATTATCGCCATGGAGACCTAAGCTGATACACCCCGGGAAGGTCCATAAAGTCTTAATCAGAAGGAATCCTGCTATCCACAAGGCTGCCGCCTCTGTCGTCACCCAAGCCAAAATACGAAGTTGCCCAATTAGGGCAGCTCTGCTGCCCTCCTGATGGGGGGCTCAAGGATCGCCATAGGGCAACCTGCCCGGGACTCCTCAGCCCCGTTTCAAACCCTGCGCAAGCTTACAATGGAAGTTAGTTTTGTTCTGCTCAAACGAGGGGCCGAGTCCTCGATTGCAAAACTAGAAACCATTACAGAAGAGAAAAAATTGCAAATAGAAATTGCTCAGTTAAAAAAAAAAAACCACACATCGCAGAAGCAAATCTGTCCTCCACCTTTCTGGGCTTCTTAGCTTTTCTTTGAAAGATCTCCAAACAGCAGCAGCTTTGGGTCCACACAAAAAAACCCAACCAAACAACAAAAAACCCCAAACTCACCATGCAAGAATTCTCTCACAAACACCCCTTGGTGCAAGCACGCCGCTGTCGACCACTATTTCAACGCTGCCTTCAGCCCCTTACTGCCCGCACAGCCGGCTATCGCACCCCGCGGCGCATGGGGAGCATCCCCCTTGCCGAGACGCTCCTGAGCCCCCTTGCTCCCACTGCTGAGCTACAGCAACATTTCTAGCACCGGTGGCTGCAAAGAGAAGATGGAAAGAGGGATGGAGATGTATTGGACACAGCGGTGCACGCAACCCCAAGCAATAAATACCAGAGAAATAAATCAGGTTGCTCATTTGAACAAAGCATTTAAGAGCTCCTCGACGAGGACATCCGTCCCTGCCATCACAGCTGACAACTCAGTCCGCTGGAGCGGACCAGTGTTTAATGAAATCTCAAATTAATTTGTCAAGCAAAGAGGAAAAAAAGCTTCTCTTACTTGTAAATACTGCATTTTTGATTAAAGCATCACAGCTGTGACAGACAGCTATCTCCAGGCAGCTACCCTATGCCTCTGGCAGGACATTTTTGAAAAGGTGCACAGCTTCTATAAAAGCATTTCTTAGTCAAGCCCTATAGCTCAATACATCATCTTTAGGTGCCGAATGCGCCCAGCACCCCCGTGCTGGGTCCCCTCCACTGGTGCTGCTGCGGCAGCCAAGGAGCAGGTTGGAGTGGGTGACGGGCAACGCAAGCTGCAGTGCTCCAGGAACAGCACCGCTCCGTGTCCATCCAGGCAGAAGGGAAACTACAGAGGAGCAAACTGCACAGTTCAAGCTGATTTCACCCCCCTTCGATTTGCTCCAGTGCCAATTAGAAACCGCTTTTGGAGAGAAACAATAAATCTTGTCGCTGCGCCCCAGCGACTCGAGTATAATTACCAGCCACGGGGACCCTCTCTGATCTACGGTGCATTTCTCACAGGCGAGATAGCAGGACCGATCGCTGCTCCCTCCATGTTCGGGTGTTCAGCTGGAGAGGTCTCACTCCTGATTTTTGAGTGTTGTGCATCAAAACCTCCAGCTGAACGGTGGGAGCCGCACCGACTGCGAGCAATCAGACCCAGACCACCTTAAATTGGGCAGATGAGGGATGGATTGGCTGGCAAGAGGGAAGCAGCAGGACCTGAGCACCAGGGGGGGGAACATTTTACATCCAAATAAATACCACCTTCCCATAAGCTTCTATCTGCCCACAGCCTTGTCTGTTGGCGTTAACCCCCCTGCCTGGCTAGGCTGGCTCCTGGCGCTCTGCAGAGAAAGGAAAGGAGGAGAAGCAGGTCTGAATCATGGTGTGCAGCAGGCGCTGGGACGCAAAATGGCACACCAAGCACGGCCCACATCACCTCGGGGATGCTGCTCATCAGCGCACGGCGACCCACGCGCCCAGGGAGAGGGTCTTGCTGTGCTGAGACCTTTGCTTCCCAGTGGGATGCAGGCTGGGTGGCATGGGGCAACTGCCTGCAGTTGGAAGACATGGGAAAAGGGGTTGGCTGGAGAAGAAGGGGGACTTGGGGCAACAGCTTGAGCTGGCAAAAACCATCAGTAGGGGCAATGAAGCCTTCACTTTTTTTAGAAAGTAATATAGTACCCAACATTGGCCCTTGGTTGGGGTGGCATGGCTTTCAGATCACTTAATGCAGTGGACCTGTTCAGAGCCCTCCAAATGACATATCCTTCAAAACCATCAGATCATGGGACTTTTCTGGGCAGACCTGTAAAAACTTTATGCCCAGGATCTGCATAAAGCATTATTTCAACACATCCCCCGGGTCTCGACGAGAATTTAGCACCTGGAAGTAGTTATGGAAAACAGTATTTCAGAAGTTGCTGGATTTTTTTTCTTCCTAATTCAATAAAGCAATAACCATCGTCTGCTGAGAGCAAGTAATGGGATCCCAGAAGCAGCTCAAAGACAGATGGCAGCAGCAGCATGCCTGTTTGATGATATTTCTCAAAGCGCTCTCCAATTTGAAAGCCACAATCATATAATCTGGAAAATTAATATGGCAGGTCAGAACATACGGTAGAGTTTGTAAAAATGGATTTCGGGTCATTAGCTGGCCTGGCCCAGCATCGCAGTACTGACTTGGGACTCCGAAAAAAGTCAGGACTCGTGTCCCAGCCTGCCAAAGGTCCCTTGGGCAGGTTGCTCAGGACTAGATGAAAGCAGCATGCCTGGGTACAAGGGCTCAGTTTAACTGGGCTTCACCTTTTGGGGGGACCCCTCCTCTGCCCCAGCACTGTTGTTCTTGCATTAGCACGCTGGGCTCCATCAAACACCAAGGGTATTTGCTTTTCTCAAAGCTCCAAAGGTTTTGCAATACGTAGAGTACGCACTGCCCGTCACGGGCAAACCGGAGGCAGGCGTGCTCAAGGACAAGCCTCTCCCCACAGTAAGTATGCGCGTTATTTCTGAGGAATCCAGAAATTCAGGTAATTCAACTCTTCCTCAGGTCCCCAGGGTAACTTTAGCACAGACCACTAGTTTTTAGCTAGACCTTTCCACTAGACCCGGTATTTTATCTACTGGGCACCATACTCTGTTCACAGGGGGAAGAAGCAGCAAGCAATGCCTTCCAGGAGACCAGGAGAAACACAGGAGGTCTCCCAGGGAAAAAAGACGACATGGTACATCCGAGAGCACGGGAGGGGCTGAGCAGCACCAACGCGTGGCCCAGAGCCACAACGAAGCTGGTTTTGGAGGAACCCCACAGCAGAGGAGTTGCAGGGACATGGCCTTTCCAACTTCCCCCCCGCCTGCGTCTTTAGGCATTGGAGTACTCTGCAATTAAGAGAGAGGGGAGAAAACCCCAAAACTAAAGTCCCAAGGGGAGTTCCCATTCCTAGAGCCAAGCCTAGCAGTGCCCCTGCTCTGGCACGC
The DNA here is from genome assembly GCF_035582795.1 of Mycteria americana. Taxonomy (NCBI): domain Eukaryota; kingdom Metazoa; phylum Chordata; class Aves; order Ciconiiformes; family Ciconiidae; genus Mycteria; species Mycteria americana. The sequence continues at coordinate 6,020,813 of NC_134375.1, forward strand.
CCAGCTGGTTGCTGCTCTATACGTGCACCCCTATACGTTTGCATCCTTAGCAGGCTTTTAATAGGGAACGCTTGCTGAGCCCACGTTTCTTGCAAAGCCGAGTTACATGCAGTGACAAGCTCGTTTGCTCTTTGGGGACAGGGCTTCAAATAGCTGCTCGCTTGTGGCAATTAAAACGGGCAGAGCGCTGCCACCAACTCCGGTAGCCTGTGCTGTGACTGATGCAAGCACCGTCTGTAGCGCTCTGATAAGGACATTGGATGATTCAGAATAATCTAAGCTTTGCTGAACATGAGCCCTGAGTGTTTGTGCTTCTGTTTCCATCTAACGGGAATACTGCGTCGTGCTCATTAGAAGGGGGAGAGGGCTGCCGGAGGTAGGTGAGCACCAAAACTTCGTCTCCGTAAGTCTGATGGGCACATCTGTCCTGCCCACCACTCAGGCCTCGTCCATGGAGGTCTCCAACTCAAGGGTCTGGCCAGTCTAACCCCATGGCTTGGACACAGCAAGGGGGTGACAGAGCAGGCGGGGAGGGAGCAAACAGTCAATGTTAAGTCTTCTTCCCATCCATTTTCCATGAGCTGCGACCAGGCAGTAGGGGCTGCTGCACAAGCAGCTGGGGCTCAGTTAAGATGCAGGAGATGGGCATCAAAGTGGGCAGGGCAAGGGAGGAAGGGGAGGGACACAGTGGCCCTTCAGTCTTCAAAACTGACTTCCAACTAGTTTAGTGCCATGTTATGTCCATGCCTTAACTCGTTTTGACCAACCTTTAATCCCACAGACCCGCTGCATAGCCTACTCCCGTCCCGTATAGACCACGTCTTTCCCCATTGAGCCATTCCAACAACTTGGCTTTGATTTCACCCGGAGCAGAAAGCCAAGCCAACGGCCCAGCCTATTTACAACATGAATCAAAACCAGAACCGAAACATCCCACCCTTCGGCCGTCCTCGATCAAAAGGTTTACAGCCTAGATAAAGTGGCGTTTCAATCCGAGTTAAAGTAACCAGTTGTCATAGTCCAATTAGCACCATACCCCTCAGATAAGGGCTGCCCAGGAGCACGGCTGCGTATCACCTCTCTGAGATGAGGAGCTGGGTACAACAGGAGGGTGAGGTCTGGGAGCGAGGCCGGAGCTTGAATTAAAGCGGTGAGGAACACCTCGGGCAGGAGGCACAAACTGCTGTCCCACAAACACCTTACTGCATTCATGGGGCTGTTTTCAGAAGTCTGATACTTTTCAGTCCACCACACTACGTGAATCCCCTCTCAGCACCTAAACGTGAGCATGGCTGAGAAACAGGGTTAGGAAGAAGCAAGTTGGGTTTCTGGTGATGGGAGCCCACACAGCTCTATAAATAGCATCAGTGATCAGCTAAAATTCAGGTCAAAAGAGATAACTGCTGAGATGTCACCACCTCTGCCAAGCACTGCTATCTTTAAAGACCAAACGAACCTCGTATGTCGTTACCGGCCAGGGTGGGAAGAGCCACATCACGGCGTCCCCTCCTGCGCCGGGGCTCTCCTGCTGGGCACCCCTCTGCCGCACCAGAGACGGCACCGTAGGGGATGCAGAGCGGGTAGCGTCTGACACCCCCCGTTATAACCACCCTGCTCCCTGCTGCTTGTAGAAAGACGGTAAACAGGAATTAATTTGGCTGGGATTAACTTAATCCCCGTTGAAGCACTGAAAGCGTTTGAAGTTTCCACCGAAGCGCTCCTCGAAGGCAGCGCAGCGTTTTACCACCAAGCACACGTGGCAAACAAGACCGTACAAGCAAGGGCTATGAAGCCCTGTGCAACGGCTGCTCTTTGGGATATTTTGTGCGTGGTGAGCGGGATCCGGAAGGACACAGAATCACAGAATCATATAGGTTGGAAAAGACCTTTAAGATCATCGAGTCCAACCGTAAACCTAACACTGCCAAAAACCACCACTACACCATGTCCCTGAGCACCTCATCCAAACGTCCTTTAAATACCTCCAGGGATGGGGACTCAACCACTTCCCTGGGAACACTCAATCACATGCGAGATATCATGTGCTCGACTGGTAGGAAAACCTCGAGCAGCAGCCGCGTGAGCAAAATAGCTCCATCCACCACCACGGGCTGTAAGTGATCGTATTCCTCTGCCTGGGGACGTCCAGGGGAGGGAACTGAAAGCAAGCAGCAGACACAGCAAAGCTTTCAAAAACATGGGGAGCCTCTGACTCGGTACCCTGCTCTGCTTTGGAGAGCTTGACAGCCGCTTCCGATCCTCAGCTTGCTTTTCTTTTTAATGATAAAGTGATATGCGAGTTGAAAGCTAGGGGAAAACCACGTCTCATCCAAGCAAACAGCTTGCCGTAACTTAATGTACCGAGGGAAGGACGGCGCAGGGCGGTGGTGGCTCAGTGCATGTGGCTTGCTGGGCTTGGTATTTATCAAGTGACAGAAGATGCCAAGAAGGAAGCGGGCCACTTCCCATCTCTCAGAAGTATTCATCTTTACTTGCAGTTGTTTTTATTACCCCTCTCCACTGCAGCATCGCTCCGGCATGTGGGAAGCCACGCTCTCCCATCCCCTCCAAACAATTTAAGACGTCACCGCGGACCCTTATGTGTCCCCGCAGTCAGGTCCCTGCTGCCGCGGCTCACGGGAGCCAGCCGTTGGCAGAGGGGAGCCACCGTGAGCAACAACAGCAACACCATTAGTCACCGGGAACCGTTTAGCCAAGATCTTTTTTGACATTTTCCGCAAGTGAATTTTGCATTATTTGAATCATCTACACAGAGCGCAGCGAAAGGTGGCATACTGGGAGGAACAGCCAGAATTACTCATGAGCTTCTTTTTTTGTTGTTGTTGGCTCTAACTTAAATTGCGATCTGTCGAACAGACGAGTCGCACATCGCTGCAGACTGCTGGGAGAAGCCCCTGCTCGGGCTGCAGCAGGGGCCGAAAAGGCAAATGAGTCATTTATATGGAGAAAGCCTCAGCAAGTACAAGTATGCTACTCTCCAGCTTTGTATTAGTTGCTTTATTCAGTGCTAATCACCCCGTTAAAAAAAGATGGAGCAGAAATAAATAAAAAGAAGTCCAAGCAAGAGAGAACAGAAGCATCCTTCACTGCAACACTGCAGACACAGGATTGAAGTGAGGGCTGGGATACTTGGTGTAGGGATAAGGGGATTAAGAGGGGAAGGGCAATGGTGAGGAAGGGCTAAAATACAGGAAACGCATACACACGCAACCTCTTGGTCCAGGGCGATAAATTCAAGGTTCTATCAATATTTTCTCACCATTAAAAAATGCAGAATATTCACTGCAATCACAAAGAGCATAGCGCCTAGCTTTTCCATCGTGCTCGCAGCACGAGGTGCTCTTGAAGAGAGCTGTAGGGCTTCTTCAGGTGGGCACATCCCCAGCGAGCGCCGGTCCCGGCCAGCCCACGCCGCAGGTGCTAGCTGAGCACCGGGGACGGGAGCTGCCCCCCAGCAGCAGACCAGACCAGGGCAAGCATCCCTGCCCGGGCGGGCGCTTCTCAGGGCAGACGCGGCCCAAATCGCTGCATCCTTATGAGAAGGCAGCCGCCGCGACGAGCCCTGGCTCCTGCAAGGAGCAGCACACGGCGCATACAGGTCACCGCTGGCTGAAGCTCCGCTAAAAAACAAACAACGAACTGGAATAAAACTCGCATTTCTCTCCTATTGCGCAGCCTGATCCAATGGAAAATTTCTCCAACAAGATCTGCAACGTAACGCTAACGACAGATTTATTTTTACAGCTACATCATGAAGAAGGATGATCTCAAAAGAGAAATCATTCTGAAACGGGCAACTTGACTCAGCAACGCAGGGGTCTGACCGGATACAGGGTGCAACCTTAGCACGTACACACCCAAAGAGCTGTCTAACACCCCAGCAGCACACAAATCCTGCCCGCCCCAGGGCGTCCTGGGTTTTGATCTGATCGCAGGAGGAAAAAAATCATACTCCTGAACTTGCTGAAAGGTGCCCAGAAGGGAGGACCGCTGCTTCCGCAGCCAGCCCTGCAGCCTTACGTCCCCAGCTACCTGCTCCTCTGCCACAGCCACCACAGGCGTGACACCTGGGGGAGAAATCCCCCGGGGGATACCAGACCAGAGAAACACTTACTGTTAAATAGCATCCCACTATAGGAACTGCTTGAGATCCAGCATTTTTCAGAGCCAGCACCCGTTCTTTAAAGGAAGGGGGAACTATAATCTCTAAATACAGCCTCGTGTTTCTGCACAAACACAACACCGCATCTTCGAGATGCGGTGCTGCACGCGTGCCAACAGCTGAGGCTGCTTCACAGCCAGGAAAACGAATAGCCAGCAAGGTCCCAAGGGCAGGAGAAAAACCTCGTCGGCTTTGCCGTTCAGCAAGAGGAGAGACCGCGTAAATAATCTCGCGGCTCCTCCTCTGCCGTCAGTCCCGTTGCAAAGAGCTAAATCAAACCCGGAGCTGACGCACCCAGAGAAAACTTGGAAGTTTAGGAGATGCCATGCCAGCATTGCCCCACAGCTTCTCAATGAAGAGCCAGGAAGCAGAAGGACCACTTTGGTCCTTGGTTGTTTAAAAAGGCGGAGACACAGGGGAGATTAAACGTCTCAAAAATCATGTTTAATTATCTATTGGCAAGCAATATATTCACCCTTCTTCATCCAGCCCTCCCGTGCTCACCCCTTGATGCTCCCCGAGCTCACTGGTCAGGGGACTCTGTCCGAGTCCCAGAAACCGCCACATTAACACCCGGGAAGGACGGGGCGGCGTGTCAGAGCACAACATACTGCAAAATGTGGCTTCAAGCCACGTAAATGACAGAAACATAAGTTACAGTCGTGCTCCAACAACTTCAGGGCTACCCAGACCCCAAGGGACCTGCGCCCAGCTGCTCCCCACCAAATCGTTTCGGCATCTATTAGACCCCAGGGTAAAACCGCTGAACCCAACGGGGATTTTGCCCACGCTTACGCAGCAGGCATCAGAGACCTGTAAATGTTTGGATGTTCGCTGAATGACAGGCAGGAGATGAGAGGGATGAAAGTAGGAGACTGGGGATTTACCGCTACTAATAACGGCCACCGTTTTAACGTAGAACTAATAACCCCCCCGGCACCCCTAAGCACAGCCCTTTGCTCGTGGGGCCGCTGAACCAGTGCTCACCAGTCAAGCCAAAGCCTCCTGAAGCGTAAATACTTCAGACTGGATCCTTAATTCACAAGAACAGCAGGTTTTACTGGAAATCGGGCACTAACACGCTGCAAGGTATAAAACTGAGACAATGAACCGATTGAGAAATGGGCTCTTAGGAAAAGCAGCATATGAACACCTTCACCATTTCTGCGACATTCAGTCTCTTTTTTTTTTTTTTTTTTTTAAAGTCATTTGCTAAGTGAATGAGGTGGTGCTGCCAGCAGGCCCCGCTCCTGCTGGTGGAGCTGGGCTGGAGAAGGCTTTTCTGAATTTTCTTACAGCATTGAGTAGAAAACCATCCACTGGTACGTTATGATCGGATAATTACAGCCCTATCCTGTACATTCACACTTATATTAGGAGAAGCGGGCCTGTGTGAACCTCAGGAGGTTCAACAAGGCCAAGCGCAGGGTCCTACACCTGGGTCGGGGCAGTCCTCGGTTTCAATACAGGCTGGGGGATGAAGGGATCGAGGGCAGCCCTGCGGAAAAGGACTTGGGGGTCCACGAGCCCACAACGTGCGCTCGCAGCCCAGAAGGCCAACCCTACCCTGGGCTGCATCACAAGCAGCGTGGCCAGCAGGTCGAGGGGGGGGGATCCTGCCCCTCTGCTCCGCTCTGGTGAGACCCCCCTGCAGTCCTGCGTCCAGCGCTGGAGCCCTCGGCACAAGGAGGACATGGAGCTGTGGGAGCGGGTCCAGAGGAGGGACACGAAAATGACCCGAGGGCTGGAGCACCTCTGCTACGAGGACAGGCTGAGAGAGCTGGGGTTGTTCAGCCTGGGGAAGAGAAGGCACCGGGGAGACCTCATAGCAGCCTGCCAGGACTTAAAGGGGGCCTATAGGAAAGATGGGGACAGACTTTTTAGCAAGGCCTGTTGTGACAGGACAAGGAGCAATGGTTTTAAACTAAGGGAGGGCAGATTTAGACTGGAGTTAAGAAAGAAATTTTTTACGATGAGGCTGGTGAGGCACTGGCCCAGGTTGCCCAGATTGGTGGTAGATGTCTCATCCCTGGAAACATCCAAGGTCAGGTTGGACAGGGCTCTGAGCAACCTGATCTGGTTGAAGATGTCCCTGCTCTTGCAGGGTTTTGGACTAGATGACCTGTAAAGGTCCCTTCCAACCCAAGCCATTCTATGATTCTATTATTTCATTCTCACCCCCTCAGCTGATGGTGTGCTTCCCATTAATACAATTTAAACATTTACCTAAAAACTTCAAATTATTTTTGTGGCTATCTCCTCTCGCTACAGATAACTCAAGAGCTGCTGAGAGGTTTTCCTCTCCTGAACAAACAACCTTGACCACTCTTGGGAAACCAAGCAGCAAGTTTTTAATCCTCCCTGAGACTTTTCACATTTCACTTGCAAAGGTCCGCGATCAAAGGTTGGTGACGATCTCACATGGCACGGAGCACGTAGGGAACAGATTTATTTTCAAATATTTTAAATATTTCATATCACATTATATTCATACTGTAAAAAGTACAAAGAATCTCTTCGATCTCCCTAAGTAGAGCTAAAAACGTGGACCAGAACTGAAGTTTAACAAGTATTACCACTTCGTGCAGTCACAAACACAGCAAATACATTCGGAATGGCTTGGGGACAAAAGCAGGGACTTCAAAAAGAAAGTAATTTGGTGAAGAACATACATGTATGGATACGCTCCTTTTATTCAGGGTGGGGGAAAAAATATCTACTGCATGCATCTGAATGGAACTGCATCTGATGAACACGATTTCAAACTGGAAAAAAGCACAATGGAAACGTAAGGAAGAACACAAAGATTTTCTATAATCCCAAAGCGGTTGCAAGCAAACCTATTAGGCAGCCAGACATTTTGAGTTTCATTTCAGCACTAACTAAAGCACGTATTTTAATGCTGTGCCACTGCTCTTGATTAAAATCAAAACCAAGTTCTAAATTTTTTCGGTTTAGCACTTAGGATGGGAAGGAAATGAATTAAAAGAAACACAAAAAACTTTAAAAGAACACCGAAGAAGAAATTAATTTCTCAAATTAGCAGCGTGCAGTGGCACTTCAAAACCCTAGAGAAACAGAAAGGATGCCTGCAGGTTACTCCTTGTGATACCAAACAGAGCAAATCCAATCAGATGAACATGCTGCAGGATCAGTCAGGCGAAAGCCACAGGAGCAGCATTACAAAGTGAAAGATGTACAAAAAGAGGATTTTCTAAACCTATTGTACTGGCTTGAAACTGAGCTATTCCCCCCCGGAGGAGATGACAGCCTTGCTGGTATGGTCCTGCAGAACAAGCTGTCCAAAAAAACCCTCAAAGACAACACAGTGGAAAACTAGAAAAGAAGTTTTAATGAGAAATTGAAAATCCTACTAGAACGTTAGGGCTACAATATTGCATTCAAAATAACGCATCTCCATTCAAAAGCCTATTTCCTACATAGACATGTAAGCAAACTGTTAAATTTTACCATGCTGTTTCATAACTTCTTGTCTTTAGTGGTGCCATTGTAGCTCCCTCCTTCACATTTCCCCTTGCTTAAAATAACCGTCTATGGCAAGAGCGCTGACCTTCAGGAATAAGTGAATGAACGAGAAAACTGGCACACCAGCACGCAACCAAATTGAAAACGATGACAGCAGTTATTGCACAGCGCGGAGATGAACAGAGGGAAGAATATGATTATCCACATGTAAAATATTGAGTGACACCGACAGCAGACAGGAACTTCTGTTTGCCCAGTCTTGTGAAACAAGAACGAGCTGGTGCTCAAAGGAATAAAGAGACAGCAAATAAAAAAAACCAAAAAAGATTATTTTTTTTCTTGCTCAGCAAGCAATCAACTCAAGATGCCATAGAGGCCAACTGCTTCGTCATGATAGAAATTCATTACTTGCCTTTAAGATAAAATGACCATCAAGCCAGAAAAGGAATAAAATAAAAGATAAGACAAAGAAAACTTAATTTTTCAAAGGAATGTATATGCTTCTGAGCAGAAGGTATCGCCTAATTATCGAGCTCAAGTGTTTTGCTAGGGGGTACGGCTAACCCTCCTCTGAAAAATCTGCTCTTGCTACTTGTAAGTGGCAGGATGGAGCATGATGGACTACAGCTTGTATACCAAGTCTGTTGTTATTTTATATGTATAGAAAAGATATATTAAAAAGCTATTTTATAATTTATATATTATATATATACACACATAAAAAAATATAAAAGACATCAAGCTTATATAAACATCAGGCTCTCAAAAGGGTTTCAGAAGTCAACGCACGTGGCTGTGTTACGCCAGACAAGTACCAGAGTTCCCGCCTCGCCACCCCTGCGGTTTCTGGATGTACCAAGTAAAACACAATTTTGGTTTTCCTGGGTTTGGTTTTCTTTGAAAATGTGATATTTTCGATGATTTAATTCTACTAGAAAGCCTTGGAAGCAGAAAGAGAAGTTACAAATCCATATCTACTGCAGCACGAAGTAGACACATCAACTATTCACATGAAAATATATTCATAAGGAAATGCAAGTGGAAAATACAACCCCACAAATGCCCTCATTAGCAATACTGTGCAGCCACCCGGCAGCACCTGCCGGGTTTGAGGGAGCGGACTGGATGGATGTTTTGCCCTGTGAGGGACGGTCAAGCAGTGGAGCGGGTGGGACCAGCAGATCCATCCTTGGGAGTTTGAGACCCAACCGGATAAAGCCCGGACCTCCCCTGCCTGATCTCTGCTTTGAGCAGAGGTTGGACTAGGTGACCTCTGGAGGTCCTTTCCAGCCTGGCTCCTACCATCAAGAAAGCAAGCAACCTCCGAGCTGCCTCCCGTTAACCCTTTTTAACGCCACCAGACGGCTTCAGACGCCTTCCTATGTGACTCTAGAATAGCAGCACAAGTGATGATGCCGAGGAAAGCGAGTCACACTTCAACAAGGCAGTAACCACCGTCGCTCCCCCAGCCAGCCCGTCACCCGGGCTGCCAACACAAGCTGCAAACAGCAATCCTGGACAACTGTTTTCATCCCCCAGCTCCCTCAACGACCTACTTACAAGTCATAAGGTTGCTTGCTGTTGAAATACATATTAAACTCAGAACAAACAAACAAACAAAAAAAAAACCACACACCCCACATCTTTTTTCATCCCAGGTTCAATTTTTTTAATTTGATGTTTAAAAATGCTCGGCAGTCAATCACATTTCAGAGGGCATAGAGACCTAGAGATGCTATGAGATGGCCTAGAGATGCTAAGCAGAAACTCCATGCACACACACGTTTTCACATGGCTGTCTACAAGAGAGACTCTGGGCAGGGGCCACTGCGGGAAAGCTCTGGGGGCAAGGCAGCGGAGACAGGTCCCGGCTGACCAGAAACTGAGAATAGGTGCATTTTGGTTTATTTATTTGCTGTTTAACTGCTACTATTCAGAGTAGTTGGTCAACTTTCAACGCAGTGCTTGGACAACAAAATAAATGTTCAGCAAATCAATTCAGAAGTGAAACAGAAGTGTGACCCATAGCATTTCCTTGCAGAAGCCTGAATTTCCATCTCAGGGCCCTTTGTTAAGGTCTGAGACCTCGTACTGATCTTCACAGGAGTAAGTACGTGTCTTTACGGGGTACAAAAGCAGCACCCAGCTAATTATGTCTTGCTATACCAGGGGTATCAGCTACCCCAACTCTCCTTCCGCCGGGAAAAGGGACTGGAAGGCAGGAGTCTCTCCAACAACAGTGCTTAGAAACCGCTGTCTGGTGTCAGGAGCAAGCACTGCGTGCCTACCAGAAACAGCTACTGGCAATAACACGTGGGTACCCAGGGGAATTCAGTGCCCGCATCCTCTTTTCTCACACACTGGAGTGGCACAGGGGCTTTCCAAAGCACAGCTTAGCGTTTCTGTTATTGAGCCTGAGAGTAGGAATCCCAATGGTTTGGCTCTTAACAGCTGCAAAAAGCGTTCCACGTCCCTTTCCACCCTGCGTGGAGGTCTCTGACCTGATGGACTGGCAAGGGGAGCCCCAGCCAGCCCCAGCACCCCTTGCTCGCCATTGCTGCCGGATCCGCCCCGGGAACCCGGCACATCCATTTCACACATCCCACACGGCACGAAACACTCCCCCAGCAAGGCACCATCTCACGCACAACTTCGCACTTCTCTCCTGCCACCAAGCCTGACGCTGTCTGAAACTCACCCGCCACCAAAACATCATCACCCGGGATGAGTCAGGGTCTGAGACAACTGACACCTTGGGGCTGCCAACAACCCCTCTGCTCTCCTCCCGCAGTCGAGTCCTTCAACTTCAGGGCAGTTTTGTGTACGTGGACCTCACCTCAGCCAAGCATTCTGGGGTCCCGGCAACAGAGACTGAACCTCTCTGGTGGTCTACCATTTCCTTTTAACTAATTTACCTCCCTTGTCTCATTATAGCTCACATTATCGCAACTATCCCGATTAACCAGCAGAACCCTTGCTCTTGGGCAATGCTTTGCAGCTGCCAAAAGCAAAGGTGCAACTTCTGTGCTTGGAGAAAACAAGAACCTCTCCCTGCAAACCTTGGCGGCAGCCGCTGCACCGCCCACCCGAACCGGCCGGAAAGGCTGCCCGAGGAAGAGGAGGCGTTACCTGGGTGAGGTGCGGGTTGGGGTTGAAGCCGCACTGGTTGCAGACTTTGCTGTGACACTGGGTGCAGGCGTTGAAGTTCGGCTGGCCGGGGGAGGAGGTGAGCTCTGTCGTCTTGCATATGGGGCAGAGCGTGCTGCTGGGGAGCGGGGCGATCTGCGGGAGCGAGTAGGGAGAGGTAGGGGTGCTGCCCCGGTCCGGCGACGCCGAGGGAGACCTCCCCGAGCCCTGGCTCCTGGCATCCACCTGCAGCGTCCTCCGCGGTCCCTCCGCCGGCGGTCCGGGCTGGCCCCGGCCCCTCATCTCCCGGGGGCTCTGGGAGCTGGGTGCAGTCTGTGCAAGGGAGGGGGATGCTGACCGCTGGCCCGCAGCCTGATCCAGCTGCTCTGGTCTCCTCGGCGTGCTGAAACACCATTACAAATACACATAATAAGCCAGGTTTAGTACACTTAAACGATGCCTGTCAATGCAGAAAACATCTAAAGCACCCTCTCCGCTCTCAAAGCCCCAACTCAGCCGAGGAGGCACGGTGAAACCACACTGCAAACCAGGGAAACTGTTCAGATCAGCAGAAGGATACACTTTACCTTACAAAACGAGGCACAATTTCAGCTTTCTCTTATATAACCCAGCAGCAGAGATGTAATTGAATTATTCGGCATATTCCGAGTTGAACTTTAATCAGAAAGTTGCACAGAAAACAGGAATAAGAAGTTTGGGGCAGCTCAGCCTCCTGCCAGCCAGGGGCTCCCCGTTAGCATTTTTCCAGCCCAAACCAGTGCTCGAAGAGGCAGCGGCAACTCTGGTTTGCAGATTGCCGAGCTCTTTCTGCAGGGAGACGGCCAACGCGTGCTAAACCATCTTCTCACAACCTACTTTTATGAGTTGCTGTGAAACAAAAAGACTGCACAGAGCCCTACCTATTGAAGGAAAACCCCTCCAGAAGCCCCAAGGTGGCAGGAGAACTACTTATACTTTCTTGACTGTCAAGTCACAGGTGAAAGCAACTTGAGGGCTTGTTTCCCAGGGGCCACAGCAGTGGGAAATTAAGAGAGAGGGCATCAGCTCTGCTGTAGTAATCACTACTAAAATGAGAAGCGTGGGGAACGGGGGCTCGCGTGGGCTGGCTGCCCCCCAGCTGAACCCTCTTCTGGGTGATGCGAGTCTTGGCTGGACAGAAAACCTGCTGGGATGCATCAGGTCGCCAGGACGGGGCTGTGAAACCTCCCTGTGAAACCCCAGCTACCCAGAAGGAGCAATACTGAGCTCGGCACGGCACCTGCTGCTGGCCAGGCGGCGGTCCCCATAGCCCGCGTCGGGTGCTCAGCACCCCGCGGTGCGTGCTCCCTGCCACCCAGAGCTCGGGCGGAGGGTCCCGCAGCCCCAGCGAGCTCTGGAGCAGCTCCAGCTGCAAGAGCTTTGAGTTCTCGAGCTGGCGCGAGGTCCCACGCACCCCGCCTCCCACCTTATTTCAGCGCAGGTACCCTGCAACGTGCTGCTGACGGACCACGAGTGCGTGAGAACGAATGTGTGACGGAAGATGTTTGTGTAGTTACAGGGGGTTGAGGTAACAGAATCATCCGGTGCGCACGCTAATCAAATATTTCTCAAAAAGGCAGAAGCCCTAATGCCCTTACTACCTGTGATCTACAGCTGTTTAAGGAAAAATATTACTCAGAATCTCAAATCTAATAAATTGTCGATTTACCCAAGCAGGGTCTGACCTTATAAAGGTTTAAAAAGGGAACTTAAATGCATAAAACTAATGAAATTCAAAGTGCATGTTGCCACAGTAATAGGAAGTCAGATGAAAATAAATATTAAAATAGCACTTTGGGAATACTTTTCGGCTGCAGATTGAAACCCACTTCTCTGAAGGAGGAATTGCACAATAATAATAAAGCAAAGCAATAAGGGAGTAACTGTTCTGCTCCGGACTAAAGAGGAAACTGCACCTGGCCCTGCAGCAGGACACCTGCAGTAAGCGTCATTCGCACGCCTGGCTCCTCCATCACGAATGCTGACGGCCCTGAGTTCAGAGCTGGGATTTGCCTCCTGATGCTGAGGGCTGCAAAGCTGCTGCCCCATGAAACGTGCGGCATCCGTAGCTGGTGGAGGTGGGAGAGCTCAGCCCCAGGCACCGGGAGAAAGTACTGTCAGAAAGCAAAATGCATTTTCTCTCCTTAAATTGAATTCTTATAAAAACAGCATTTATGTATTAGAATACATGCTATCCTAATGGTGTATTAAACAACATTGACATAAAATTATTTGAAAAGATTAACGTCAAGCGGTCAGTTATGGTCAAATAACTGTTGTTTGGAACAAGAGAATGGTTCTTCCACTGCAAATTTCAAAAGTCAATTTTTTTTTTCCCATTTGATATGAAAAAAGTGTTTGCCACCAAGTGGGAATTCTGACTCCAAACCGGCTCTGACCACAGAAATACCACCCAGCCACGGTTTCACTTCCCAGCTCAGTGAGAAATGGAAAAAAACCTCACAGCAGCTACCCACAGCGGAAGTGTTTAGCAGTATATTAGTAGTTATCACGATTTTTGCAGCTGGTATTAGTAGTAGTAGCAATCTGGCTTATTTAGTTCAAGTACCTTTCTTTAACTAAAGAGTGAATTTTTTGCTTAGTGAATTTTTTGCAAGCAAATCAATGTGAGGAGCACCATACCTCCGAAGCTGTGCTCCGTCAAGAGGAGCTGTCACACAAGGCACAGACACGTTTACTACATTTCCTACCCAAAACCGAGCCTGTGGCTCCCTTGAAAAAAACAAAAGCCCCTAAGAACAAATACACAAGGTGCTGTTATTTTGCCTTGAGCGTCGTTCCTGGCGCAGAAGAGGGAGGAGGGCAGCTGGGCACTCGCTGCCCGGCGGGACAGTGCTGCTCCAGAGACGCTCTCCCGGCCCGGGATGGAGCTCCCTCCCAGCTCCCTTCACCTTTCCAGGTGCAAAGAAATGCCGGGCACCACCTCCATCCCGCTCCCGGCAGCGGTTTCATTCTGTGCGCTTATATCACCACTGCCTTTATTTATTTTCTAATTATCCGAGATGCCTCAGCCGTCCCATGACACGGGCTGGTGTCTCTCACTTGCACCAGTTGAACGTGCCTGTGAAATTTTAAGACCAGAAGGAATCATCCCGTCGGTCAAATACAGCAACTAAATACAGGAGAGATGCCCCAGGAAAGAACAAGAGAATAGCCGCATGGAATCAGACGCAGGCCCACGCTTGCTGCCCCTTTTGCTAGGACACTGCGATGTCTGTACGTCTTGTACCCATCTACAAACCCTTTTTTTGTTGTTACACAAGTCCAAACTGCAGCTCATCCCCTTTTTTTCATTACAGCCTTCTTTATCACTGATAAAAATATTAACTAGCATCAGGCTGCTAACTGGGTCCAAAGGAATTCCCCCCAGTGCTACCAGATCGTTCATTAACAATTAAATTGAGATGTCTTAATAAGGCAGGATTTCACCCGTTTGATGGGGGCTGTATTGATTTTGCACTGCCCTAACTGTTGAATTAGAAATATTGGGCGATGCTCCATCAAACATCTCCGCAGGGCCCCAATTCAGCAGCGCTCTCACAGTCACCAACAGAGTTATAATTTTGTCCAAGTAAAGAATATCAAGTGTGTTTGACTAAGCTTATTAACAATTATACTGTCGAGGTTTCCATTTATTATATTCTGTCTATTAACGCCTTATCAAGAGAAGGTCAGGCAGGCAGCTCCATTAATCTGCCCCCAATCACCGGCAGGTTGAGCAGCTGGGAAGATGCCATTTTCTCCCTCTTTTTTTAATTTTTAAATTGAAAAATGATGGCTTTCTTCTTGCTTTCTAAAACTCCCTCCATTTTCCAGCAGAAAGCTGACGCAGCCTCGAACCAAGCCACGGCAGGCGCCGGCCCTGGTGCAGCCTCAGCACTGCCCGCCGCCAGCCCTCTGCTCCGCCGCCTCTTGCCCAGCCTTCCCCAGGTTCGCTGGAGCTCAGCTCTGCCTTTTGAACGCGGAGCATCAAGCCAGCGCACAGCACCAGCCCCTGCTTTCTGCGGGGAGGAATACGGCGTCTCACCGCCGAGAAGTACGCGGGGTAGCCCTCGGTCTGCAACATCAGAAGCCGGGGTTTCACTCCCAACTCCGCGGCGTAGCCGTACCACCTCTCTTCCCTCCCCTACGCTGTGAAAGAAGCATCTGCCCATCTCCCGACGTGAAGCACCGCAAAACACCCACAAAATTAACCCTCAGCTCTGTGCAAGAGAGAAGGCTAAACTGCGAGGTGGCTTGCCACGTAGCCCAGAGCTAAAAATCACCCCGGCAGATTAATCTGTACCCAGGGCTGCTTCTCCGTCAGATACCTCTCCTGATTAAAAAGCAGCAGAACTTTCCTGGTTCCACTCGGGAACAAGCACAGATATGAAACCAGCCTTTCTATTTAGGGCTGGTGCAAATGTCCTGGCGGGCTGGGAGGAGATGGAGAAGGACTAGGAGGGAACAGCTGGCTGAGATGATCAGAAGCATGAAGAGCATAACGAAAACCCAGGGTCAAAGCCGTTCTCCAGAAAATGGAGCTCAGCAATGTAACATGTCACAAGCACCTCGGATTTTTTATGTCTGATTTTTTCCCTTCCATAAAAATGCCAGTTTTTCGTTGAAATAACAAGAATTGGGAGGGCTTTAACAACAAAATCCTATTTAGAGCCAAACCAAATGTTAGACTTTCAGTTGGCTGGTTAAAGTTTAATTTCAGAAAAAGATAATTTGTCCTAAACCTGACTTTTGATGGCATGGTCGTGCCAGTGAAAAGATGACAGTGGCTTTAGGAAAGACGAAAGAACAGTGACATAGTATTGGTTTACAATCCCTTTCCAGTAAAGTGGTACAGCCTTCTTATTCGGGAATTCCTAGCTAAAGTCCGGGCCTGTAGAAGGGAATTGCTCTAATTTAACTCAGGTAAGTTCATTGGTGCCACTAAATTTTACAGATAAGACCCAAGCTCGGAGCCAGCATCCCAAGAGGTGTCAAGAGGTCCTTTTTCATACAAGATGCTAACTTGGGAGCAATAACCATCGCGAGGTAAATGCCAACACCGTTAACATCTTTGCTATAAAATCAAGTAATAATGATATCACACAAAATCTACACGCACGGCTCGTAACTCAAGTCTTGTTCAGGCGTGGTGTGTGGAAAAGTTCCGGAGAGAGCACGTGCATTGGTTTTCTCCTCATTTATTGGTTTTCTCCTAATTTCACGTCCCCCCCCTTGAACACACTGGCCACATCCATCTGCTCAGCTGCCACCAAACCCCGGCAGCGCTCACATCCACGGGTCTTGGCATTGCTGGTCCCAGTAAATTCTTCAGGAGCTGCAGCCCTTTTATGCAACTGGGAATCATGGATTGCATCCCCTTCTCTGCCTGGTGCCAACTGAAATGGATCCCTGCTCGCTGGGCAACTGATCTAATTACTGCATTATAGTATATAAAGAGAACATGAAAACAAACGGCACCATCGCACGCCGTGCTCAGGCTTTCCAAAGAAGAGCTGGGTTTGTCCATGGAAGGGAGCTCCCAGCTTCACATCTGTATCAAAAATAAGCAAAACGGGGACACGCAGGTCTTTTCTATTAGTAGAAAAAGAGGGAAAACCAATGACTGCTTACCTGCAGTAAAACCAAGGGTATCAGAAGCAAACAGATCAGGATGAAGCATGAAAAGAGAGAAGATGTGTAGACGCTCACGCCCAAAAGAGGGAGGCTGGGTTAACGAACAAGAATTAGAGCTGCTCAGCTACGAGCAGAGATTTGACCTAGTTGGTTTGACTGAAACCCGATGCGAACATCCACATGACTGATTTTAAGAATCACTGAATATAACCTATTTAATAAAAAACAGGTAGCTAAGCAGAAGGGGAGTTGCACTCTAGGTCAAAATGGCACTGGGTTTGACTCAGAAAAACATAATTCCTAATGCTTACGGGTCGGCATAGGAACTGTGTGGGATAATATCAAATATTAGCTGGTATATACTGCCTATCAGCAAGTCAGCCTAGAAAATAGGACATGCAACCTTTTAATAAATAAACAGAAAAAGAAGCGTCTGATGTGGAGGGCCTCCGGTTTCAGCTACATGCACTGAAAATCTCGCACTAGCGATGCTAAAACATCCTCTGAGCTTGGGAGTTTTATTGGTGGCGGCTTCGTAGCTCTCCAAGTGCTACATCCGACATGGGGAATCCTGTATCAGACTCTGCTTTGACAAAAAAAGAAGCAGTTAACAGAATTAAAAATCAGCCCCTGCTTAAATCCAAGTGCCCCCGACTTAATTACATTTATGTCCGCGCAGGAAGAAGTTCATGCTGGAAATGTGTGTACTGGATGGTTTAAAAACAGCGAATGCCACACAGCTGAAAACAAAATATAAAATATGAAACGGTGACTAGAAACTGTCAGGGAGTATTTTATTAGATGGCAACACAAGCACTCTTGTGCAAGGCCACGGTGTTCAATGGCTTGCTTTTGTGAGCAGTGGAGAAACCCTGTTCTCCTCCAGCTTTGTGCTCCAGGGTTGCTTTATCCCCGCCAAATAAGATGCAGCCTCTGCCAGGCATTTGCCCTGTGACCAAGGCATCCCTAATGCGCGTCGCCTGATGCTGGATAGTATTCTTCAGCTCCTGCCCAAGGCTTTCACCCAATCTGGGCAATCACTCGGGTCCCTAACCTCCACCCACGTACCTGTTCTCATAAATAGAGAGGAACATGATATCCTCGAGCCCTCTGCCTCCCGTTAAACCCCACTGGGGTTGGGGTTCAAAGAGGGGCTGCCAGGCAGGCGGTGGCATAAGCCACTTGCACTTAAGGCACCAGCCTAACGACCTTCCCCGGAGGAACGGCGTCCCAGCACGATGCTGCCACGTGGCAAACAGCACCGCGATGCACGGCGTGCCCCCTTCCTCCCCTGGCCCCGGGTTTTGCAGAAGATCACACACTTCGCGCTGTTGTCAGCTCTTCCCTTAGTTTAAAATGCAGAGGTCTACGCAACCCACGGAAAGGGAACAAGAACCAGAAGTTTTCCGGTTTACATCTACATTGTAGGTGCATGACTTGGTATACTGCAAAGTCAAGATTAGGAAGAGCCTCAGTCCGCCACAAACCAGTTATTCTCCGTCTTATTAGCATCGTGTCTAGTTCAGCCGAGAATCAGCAACAGGCTAACACATCAATGTCACTCATGCTGCTGTACGAAGCACGGTTGTTGAGAAGCATCTGCCGTCTTATTAGCTGAATCCTACGTACCAAAAGAGGGGTTTATGACTGATTTAAGCTCTAAATAAACATTTACTTGCTTATTTTTGTTCCCATGCATTGCCTTTTTGTTTATGAATCATTATCAATTGCAGTGGGACTAGATGATTGTTGCAGGTCCCTTCCAACTGAACTATTCTATTCTATTCTATTCTATTCTATTCTATTCTATTCTATTCCAACTTTGCTATGTGGCAAATAAATACTTAATTTGCACCTAACTTGGCCCTGGTTGAGCTAAGAGCCATTTCCCTTAGGGAGCTTTGCAACAGAAAACCAGAGCAAGAGCTGCTCACACCCACCAGCCCAGCATCCCCAAACTTCTCTCCGGAGAATCCCAAGATCTGACATCTACCAGTCACCCTATGTAGCCCATGATGAACATCTGCAGCTGAATGCAAGGCAACTGATCCCCATAGAGTCCAGAGCAGCCTCTATGAACCCCAAGACCTGAACTGGAGTCAGGGGAGGCTTTTGCATACCTCCCACGGGCCCCTGCAAGCCAGAAAGTCACCGAGTGACTGGCAGAGCCCCACGTGCTGCTCTTTCAGCTGCCGATGCCTGAAATGTGCAGCCACCGCTGCCAGGATCTTGGCCGAGCCCCTCAGAGCCACCGGTAACTGGCATGACAGAAGAGCCTGCAGGTAATGATCTCAGTCCAATATATATCAAAGAGATTTCTTCTGAGATAGCTTTACAGGAGCAGGCACACTGAAGGTTGAAAGATTTGAACGGGTCTCCTTTTCAAGCGATATAACTGTTGCTGAGAACATTTACGATCTTGAACTTCAAAGCGTTAAAATGTCTCGGGGATAAGTGGGGTGTCCGATATCCATTCTGCCTCAGCATCAGGGAAAATCTGTTTCCTCTGTGATAGCAGAAAACTGCATGTAAATCTTCCAGAGACAGAGTAGAAGCCACTTCTTGATTGTGATGCAATTAGCTGCGTGGCACGGGAGGACTGGCACAGCTCGCCACGGAGAGCCAGGAGGGTGCAGATGCAAAGCAGGAGCCCTGACTCCACCGTGCCTGGAGAAACGCCGTCCCTGGGGTGAACGTGGAGCTATTAGAAAGGTCCACTGGATTTCTGATCCAGCGTCTGCATCTCTCTGGGCACTGAGGAAGTATCTGAAAGATATAAAGCAAGGAGGAACGGTAGCTCTTCCAGTGTATGGGCGCAGTCAACTTTGGACCATCGCTGCAGGTGAACAGCAGCCTTGGAGCCCTTGAGGAGAGCTGGAAGGAGAGGAGGCAGCGGGCACGCCAGCCGCCGGCCCCACGGATGCTGTCGAAGGGGAGGACGCTCAGCAGAGCTGCCCGGCTGCAGGACTCTTTAGGTCCCCCGCTGTCGAGCATACCAAACTCCACATGAATTCAGGTGGGCGCTGGGGGTGGCCGTGCTCAGGGGATGCTGCAGGCTGGACAGTAACGCGGGCTGCTGCCCGCAGAGCTCCTCTCCTCTTTATTGCAGGGCCTGGAAGGTCTGCAAGAAATGACGAAGAGCCCTGCCACAGGGATACGGCCCTGCGACCAACACCAGCGAGCAGGCAGAGAAAGGGTGGCTAAAATGGGGATAACTGTCCCCAGAAGTCACAGTGAGGAGTGGGCTGACAGCCGTCCCTTCAATCTGCTTTCCACCTAGCTATTCAATGTGTGGCCTCCGTCTCCTTCCCAGGTCCAACTGATTGCTGTGAGCAAGTCATTTATGCATGTTAAAAATAATATAATTTATAAAGGGTCATGACAACCTTGAAAATACTGCGGACACCAGAAAGGACAAGTATGATGGGTAGAGTACCCCAGCCAAGGAGCAACCGCTCCCCTCTGCCTCCATCCACTTCCATCTTATAACCGAGCTCCAGCAATTAAACGGTAAAAGAGCCGATTGCCACAGTCACGTTTAACTAAAGACCTTTGTCCCAGGAAAGCTCTGAGCACGAATTACTCTGCTGTATTTATGAAACGCCGGCAAAGCCAAAAGACAAACCACGGCGTGAAGCTAAGGAATTTTTATGGCACATGGTTCATGAAAGCTTATCTTGTACATCTGTGATTATAAACCCCTCCCTCGAGAGCCTCTCTGATTTTAATTGGCAGCAACACCATTTTTTGTTTAGGTTGTTAACTATTCCCTAAAGCAACGCAGAATAAAGCCCCTTGCTCTTGCCTTAGTCCTGCAACATGCACGGTGCCTGCTTTGAGATGCCAAAATTGACGACAGAAACTTTCAGTACCGGTGACCCTAATAGGCTCAGCTTCAATCTATTTGCAGGACTGGAAAAAACCCACAAATACACAACTATTATAATATTTAGATTTAAATGGGGAAAAAAATAAACCAGAAAAAGTGAGGAAGTTTCTTAAAAAGAAATGAAAAGCAGCAGGTGGAAGGGTAAGAAAGGGAAGTTTCCGCGGCACCTGTAAGCGTATCAGGCCCTCAAGCAAACCATGCACTATCAAGAAATGGTTTAAGACATGGCCATAACAAGACGACATAATTAAAGAGTGGAGCAAATAAGGCTACAGGAGTAAAAGGAAATCCTTCAAAAAGTAAAAATTGTATCTAGATGAGAAAAAACAAAACAAACCAAACAAATTTGGGCACATTAAATTTAAAGCCCTAATAAAGCACACAAAAAGAAAGCTCCTGAAGGAACAACTCGTAAATTGGGCCAAAAAAAAAAAAAAAAAAAAAGATTTTCTAAAACTTTAGAAATAGGAAATCTGCCGAAGAATCTGGAAAACTGAAAGAAGATTGAAATGCAACAGAAATATTTAAGGAATGCAAGACTGTAAAAGCCAAGACAAATCCAACCTTTGCCATGCTGTTTGCTAAGGAGAAATTTATGAAGATTCCCACACCAGAACTGATTCATATACAGGATTAATCTGAAAAATTGTCTCAGTAGAAGAAATGTTAGGATAAAAATCTAGAAAGCAAGAAGGAAAAAAAAGAAGAAAAAGATGGTGAAATAAGGGGAAGCCTTCTTGTGGGTTAATAACTGATCACGATTTAGGGCTCCAAGGATAAGGGTAGATGGTCAGGTTTTCACAACTAGAGCTGCAGGACCCTGCCATGGGATAAACGGGATATATTCATAAATGCCCTGGGAAGGAGGGGAATAACGAAGGGACACGTTTGCTGAGCCATACAAATGTATTCAGAGTATTCAAAGCTAAAACTGAATGCAAAGAGTTTTAGAAGGCTCTCCCGAAACGGATGTTTCGAAACGCCGTGGCAGGTGAAATCCAAGGTCAAGAAATGCAGAATAACGCACAGAATATAAGACAACCATAGCCATGCGTAGTGATGGGCTCTAAATGAGACATTGCCACTCTGCAAAGAGTTCTTCAAGCCATTTTGGACAGTTCTCAGAAAACGTCAATTTAAAGCTCATCAACAAATATAGAACGATCCACAAAAAACCAGACAATTAAGTTATTTTGGGAAAAATGCATTCTGGAAAGCAATTCAAAGAGAAGAGGCAGAGGCAGCCCATTCCCTTGACTTGCTTCTGCCTCCCCCCCCCCTCGGAGAGTGGCACGAAGGTCTGGTTTTGCAAGGCTCCCTTTTGAGTTTCAGGCTTGGTTCAGTCCAGGAGCTGGAGGGTTTTCTGCAGCTGTTGGCCCGCTGTGGGTAAGTGCTCCGACACCGAGAGCCGTTTGCTGCCGGCGGGTAAAAAGGGGTCAATCCCAAGGGTCTGGCTCCACCAGGACGGCATTCACGGTCCTGTCCACACCACCCACGGGTCCCTGTGCTTCTACGAAACCTCCAGCAGCAAGAAGCTGGTATTTGACCGTTAAGGAGCTGGGAAGACTGCAGGGCCCTTTTTTGGGGTGAGTTCCACACATGCTCCAAAATTAAAAGCTGATGCAAAAAAAATGTATCATTATCCATCTCCGTGACAGCTTGAGTCAACCAAACTCAGCCCGGAATGAGGAACAACACTTATTCCAGGCATAAAAAATAGGAAGATCCATCAGAAAGAGAAGTGCTGTTAAAAAAGAGGCGGTAATGACATACCAGAAAGAAACCAGCTTGTATTTTTAGAAAAAGGAAAGAAAAACCCCATTAAAACAGCAATTTCCAGGGGAGGAAATCAGACTACCCTACTGTGGAGAGACAAACAGCTCCTGGTGACTGCAGTGAGCGGCCACAGAAAAATCCTGACTTTGCACACCTATTTGTTTGAGCCTGGGCAAACGAAACACGAGACCTAATATATATTTTTTGTGTGTGTCTGTGAAAAATTGTAGCATTTTTATCCACCCTGCAATCGCGTCTTTGCACCTCACAGCATTTTGACCATCTCATAATTGTCCCTCTAACTCTTCCCCAGGCCATTTAGGTCCTTAATTTTTTTTTTTTGTTGCGTCAGGTTACCAGGAGAGCTGACATCTAGGGTGTGGAAGAGCGATCAAGAGAAGATCATTTGGGCAGGGACTGAGGGAACAGCGATCAACTCATGTCCTCCCCGAAGAGCTCCAAGTACTGCGCACGTAGAGGGGTACATGGCAAAACTGATGAGCCCACATTTTCCTGCAAGGAGGAGAGCTTCGTGTCCAACGCGGCCAGATACCATTTGACAAAAACTTCACGTCAGGTTGTGGTTGTCAGAAACACTTCTCAGCTGCAGAAGTTTCTCCATCCCTGACGTTCTCCACGCCGGCACGCGTGGTCCAATAACGTCTATTATTGGAGACAAGACCGTGGTTGCAAGTGCCTGCTGGGGACGCTGCCCTGGGGCTGCCAGCCAACTGCCTTGTGCAGGACAGGGTCAACATAGTTGGTTGTGTGTCTTAGATTTCCACTTTCTGGTTTTCAGAGATTTGAATTGGAAGCTCAAATGTGAATGGTAAATCAAACTCGGAATGAACGACATTTTTGTGTGTAACACTTGTTATTCACAACAGGAAAGATAAAGCAAACCCAAAGAATAATGCATTACCAATCCTGTCAGAGACACCATCAACTTCAGTATTTCAAGCTGTTCAGTTTAAATGTACTTTTGAAATAGGAGAGTCTGAAATTCCCCTGCCAAATTCTTTATAGGATCAAAGGAAAACGCTTCTCCAGCATCTGCAATTCTTTGAGGCGCCTTGTCCCTGCACGCATTTCCCTGCCACACATACCTCAGACCAGAACATTCGTCCCCAAAGAGGCGGACGCATCTGCATATTTGATGTATCTGTCCTCACGGTCCCATCAAAAGGCTTAACTTGGCAGAAGTGGAAGCAAGTAAAATTTAAGGCTGAGAAGTTAACTTGATAAGTGAACTGGATTTTAGAGATGTTGGTAAGTAGGAGGCATTTTAGTACTACCCAAAGCAGCTAGTTGATTTTGTTTGCATATTTCAAAGAAAAAGAAAGGTGTGACAATTTGTTAACTCGGAGTGTTTGGGACTGTATTTTTAGTTAAGCATAAATCAAAATTAAGTCAATTATCAACATGGGTTAGATGAAACCGAGTTGTATAGCCATCAGGAATCATATCCTAATCCATTAACCAGTGCAGCTAGGAGAGACTTCAAGATGAGAAAGGCAGATAAAATAAAGCACAAAAGGGATGCCCAAGCAGATACTTCTTTAGAGTTTTCTCCCAGAGTGATGTTTCTGGACGCCTTATTTCTGCCAGGTTAAGGTAGTCAATGGCATATAACATAGTAATACGGACCACCTTTTCCACTCAAACAAGAACCGATCTTCTGTCATAATGATAGTGCAACCAGTCCAAACCGAGTCTAATAAAGTGGGAAAGGGGCTCTACCTGCTCCGAAAATCACCACCGTGAAAGGTTCAAAGGACGGCAAAGGACGACGTGCCCCCTCCGCTGCTGAGCCCTAGGTGGGAGGATCTCGCCCAGAGGGAGGAGGGCAGGCTGGGGGTGCGCTTGCAGGGCCAGCGGGCTGGAAGATCTCCACCCTATATAAACGGAAACAACCCACCTTTCCTTGCACGCTTCCCCGCTACAGGATTCCCAAGCAAAACATCCACAACAACTTGCAGACAGGGGGGAAAGGAGAAGGCTTGGAATTTTCCGCTCTTTAGGACTACAGAGCTGCCCTAAATACAAAAGGACAGTCGGGGCAGATGCTGAGCAGCACGGAGTGATTTACAGCGATGTAAGCGGGACCCAGCGTCGCCTCCTCACGTACGCCAGCGTCGGGAGCATTGACGGAAAGCTACAGAACCGACGCAATGTGCTCTGGCACTATCTGCTGCAGACATCTCGCAGGTTCGTATCAGAGGAGACGCAGCCCACGGATGTGTTTTGGGAGCAGCCTGACAGCGGTTTTCCCACCCTCGTAAGAGCCATTCCCAGGATCAGAGGAGGGCAGAGAAGGTCTGCAAGGGCAGCGGTCCAAAGGATCGCTACCAACTCCTGCCTGGTCCGTCGAGAAATCTTGCTATGAATAGGTAAAAAGAAACCCAAAATACGGTGGCTTACCATCGGTGGGCAGAAGACAACAAAGCTGATGCACTTCAGAGGAAACAGGGGGAAGATCTGCGCTCCTCAAGGACAACACGCGGTTCGCTGTGTCCTATTGCTGGTCCTACGAGGACCACATTAATGGGTCCCAAACTCGGAGCCCCCCGAGCCCCAAACGTGGAGTCAAGAGCACAACAGAGGTTACCGTAGACAAGCTACCGAAAAAGCATACTGCAGAATTAAAATGGAAGAAAATGCATTACTCTGTCCTGTAGACTTGCAGGTCATTGCCAGGCACGACAAGAATGGTTTAGGCTGTAACCACCTCGGGTGCTTAAACTAACTAGATCAAACCCAGCCTGGCCGGGGCAACGCGTGCTAGCGTCGCGTTGCCCCACTGCAGCGCAGACCCACCTGGAAAGGGTTCAAACCATCAGTGTTTACTCTGGCAGTTAACTGGGAGTTTAGTATTTTAAAAAAAAAAAAAAAAAAAAAAAAAGGGAAAAAGAAGGAAAAAACCCAACCAAGCAACAATTTGTCTCCCTAAGAAGATTAATAGGTGCATTTAAAGAAATCAGTCTGTAGGCTTAATGAGAAAGAGGCAGCAAAATCCTAAATGTGAGACCTCCTACGGTTTTTCAGTCCAGCTGTACAATCAAATAATAGTTTATGTAACTAGGATTGGAATAAAATAAATTAAAATTAATTTCATGTTTCATCAAAGGGAAAAGTACAGTTCAGAGTCAACGTGGAAAAAGATCTAGATCAGCCCTGCATTTTCCCCAAGCCTTTCATAAGCTTCGTATTATCAGCCGATTTGTTTTTTTTTCACAAGAGGAAGGCAAACTACCAAGTCCCTTAAGAACTTATTATAAATTTCCAAATTTCAACTATTCCTATTTTATAACTCATCACTTCACATATCTGTAACTGAAATGTTGTCTTTAGGAAATGAAAGAAAAAAACCACCACGCTGTTTTTCCCAGGCTGCAATCTGGTTTTTCTGGTTAAAAAAAAAAAAAAAAAAGTGGTTAACAGCTACAACATGTCAATCTTTGAAAGTAATTCCCACACACAATTTCATCCTTTCGCAGACATTAAATATGGCAAAATCTCTTCATACTCCTCACATCTAGACTGATGAAGGAAGGACGCAAGCTACCAACAGACTCTTTCTCATACTGGGGAGCCCATGGCAGACCCAGTTGGGTCTCACGCGGGCTGGCGAGAGGGGCAGGACCCCTCTGAATCCATTTCATAGCTGCAGAAGACACGTCTAACATTTACTTCACGCCCACGTACAACTTCCAAAGACAGAGCACCCCCAGAAGGAGCACCCTGAGACCGTGTCAGAAGAGGTCTCCTAACAGAGCTCTAAACCCATACATAAAGCCAAATTCCAAAATAAATCCCCACATTCACAATGCTACAATCCTCAGGAGAGCACTGGTCCTGCAAAGGGACATCCACTGGAGCCAGGCTTGGCGTCAGCCTCACGTCCCTCTTGGCAACTGGAGAAGCTTGTGAGCCCCCACTGCCAGGACAGACTCAAAACAGGCTAAAAGGCAATATTCTACTGGCAGGGAAGAAAAGAAGGGAAAAAGGTTCAAAGGCTGCTCTCAGTTATTGACATCTGGCCTCTGAAAGTCTCCCCACCCTGTAATACCTACACAGACGTCTGTGCCTCCAGCACCCGGGCCGGACGAAGGAGGGCATGCCAACCTCAAACAGACTGGCTGAAACAGTGAATTTTGTCACATCTGCACCAGGAAACATTTTGGTCCGAGGTGATTATTTTTTTTCTGCGGCCTTCAGAGAGCTGTCAAATCCTCATCTGAAAGCTATTCGGCACGGGAAACTGCTTTGTCATGTCTGAGAAACCATGGTCCCTGGCAGGTCCTGGAGCCAAGCGAAGAACGGTTAGTCATACCTGCTCAAAGAAACTCAAAATTCAGCAACATTTCTCAAGCAGCATGGATGCATTTTCCCTTTGAGCCATACAGTATCTGCTCGCTCTAGGTTGCGTTACAACTGTCAAAAAAGGGAGCAACCCTCTGAGAAGAGGGCAGGAGATGCTCTTCTTGTGGAGAGCAGCTAAGCATGCTGAGGCGGCAGAGGTTCAGATGACTGCAGGTGGGACAGGCAGCAAGTCACCGGCAGGAGATGGCAGCCTGCACCTCACATAAGGGTTCAGAAGCTGCAGGATATCCTGGGCAGAAGTCACAGCACAGCACTGAAGCCTGCTCAGAGGGAATGAGAAAACACTGAGAAACACAGGGATGGCCTCGACGGTCTTCAGGGAGGAGAGGAAGAGCTCACGGCTCAGAGGAGCCTGTGCGGAGCTTGCTGCAACTCGGGAAGTCATTGTGCAACCCCGATGCAGTGAGAAGGCTTGGTGTCCATACCTCACCTCCTGTACCACCTGCTGCCCGGCTGTGAACACGGAGGAGAGGGGCATGGTGGACGAGGGTAGGACCATCACATCTTCTCCAAAGGCTCAGCTTCGAGTCCTGACCCATGTGCCAAGGGCTGCCCCCACTGCATCCCGGCCACGCAACCCGCCCCACCATCTGGCTGCAGAACCAGAAATGGGTGAACATGCCAGTCACCATCGCTCCCCGCTGTGAAACTGGCTGGCCAGGATAGCCCAAGCCCAAGTCTTCCCACACACCTGGGCTTGAAGGTGTCATTATGCCTCAGGGAAACATGGAAGTTAAGCCACAGCTGCATGTCTCAAACACATGGACTACCACAGGCAAACCAAAGCTGCATTTTGGCTTTGCAAAGTAGAGTATCTCATTTAAGATCTTAGTTGTTACCTTGTTAGCGGGACTATACGATGGGGTGTCTAATGGGGTCTACCAGTGGGTAATGGCCCAGAGGTCTCCTCCAGTCCTGTGCTCCTACCTTTGCCCACCGGTACCTTACACACCCTGTTACAGTCACTTGGCTCTTGGAGAACTGAGCCCATCATCACCAAGCACTAACGGTTTCCGAGTGGAGATGTTCACCTCGTTGCTCTGGGGTAAAGGCGTAAAGGCTCTTCCTAACGTCAGGAAGCGAGAGGAGGACGAGGGCAGGCTGCTGAGGCGACCTGTAAGCAACGGGGTTTCAAGAAGAACTGCTGCTGCAGGAGACACTAAGGACGGGGACAGGAGAAAGGTCTGGGGACAGACTGGGCAGGAGAGGGGGTTTTATTCTTGTAGCTCTTCTTAGAAGATGCCTAATACACTTTACCGCATTAAAAATACATGCATTTTTCTTCTATAGACAATGACCTAGAAACACAGCTAAATCATTTTTGACAAAAGAGAATGCACCAAACTATTTAATCACATCTTCACGGGGAATAAAGCCAGTATGAACAGCTAATCTGCTGTACATCACAGAAACTATAGTTCTGGGCTGGGGGAGACTGCATATTTTAGGAGGTGAAGCTTTTATTTAAGCTTTGCGTGACCATATATCCCATCGCACCCTCTGGTAAACTGCTGCTACACTTATTTATGCTCACTGTTTATATACCTTCCGTTGCCATTTGGCTAGGTTGGACCTCTAAACTCCAGATTTGGGTTTGCCTTTGTCAGCCATCGTGACTACCTTTACCACCCAGTGCCAGAAGCTGGGCTGGATGTCATACCATCACTTCTCATCTCAAGCCAAACCACGACACTTTTAAAAAAAAAAAAAAAAAAGAGAAAACAAAACAAAATAAAAATTGCATTCAGACGCGGCGTTTCTTGACTTGGTGGATGATGTTCCTCTGCCTCAGAGGAGCTCAGCATGGGCAGGGAGCTGTTGTCTCCTGCCCCATCGACCCACTGTCCCCAGCCTGTTAATGGGGCCAGGGCCTATCTTTGATATCAAGCACGCATTAGTAAGATATAAAAAGGCCAAGAGTCAGCTAGATATCATCACCAGTATGCTTAAGTCATCTTTGACATTAAATACGAGCAGAGTACGGGTGAGGAGCCCCCTAGGAACATGCCTTCCAGCCTCCCTGTAAAGCACAGGCCAGCGTTAGTAGGATGCAATGATACTGCTGCCTCTTGTAGGCTCCTAAACAGCTCATCTGAGGTGCTGGGTGTTCTCAGCGAGGAGCCAGCTCACCGTATTTATAAAAACTTTTCAGCGTCAGTGACATGAAAAGCAGTCCGGCATGCCCAGCGATGACTGACAGGCTGCACAGCAGCACTTCGTGGTCATGCCAGAGCTCAGCCCCTCCAGGCACTACAAAAGACCAAAAAAAACCTCTTCATAAGAACAGTCGTGCCCATGGATTGATGCAAAAATAACAAATCTGTCATTCAAACAGACGTTTGAAAACACAGCCATGGCTCGACAGCGACGATCTCGATCTCAAGAAAATACGTGCGACGCTCATAACAGTTTACGATGCGTGGGACCGGGATGACCATCAGCACTTGCTGTCACTCACCAGCCGAAAAAAAACCCGAGCAGCATCCAGGAACAGCAGCGCTCATCAGCGAAGACGACGTGATAATCTTATTTCCACATTTAGTGAAAAACCAGAACGCCATTGACCTGGAGCCTGTTTCACCCTACCGAGCTACCTGGTTTCAGGAAATGCTGTTTGCGCCCTGCCTGCCTGTCACATCCTCCCAGAGGTGCATCTCATACGCTAGGGAATGAGTCTGATATCGCAACAGGACTACCAGAAAAACACCCTCGGCTGATGGGGTGCCACTGCGCCAGTCACACCGGGGAACGAGCGAAGAGGGCTGCAGAGAGAGGCAGGGCTCGCGGCAGGCAGGCTGCGTTCTTCCAGCAAGGGGGTGTCCAGACGCACAACGGGTATTCCCCAAACCCATATAAACTGCAGGAATATGCCACGGCACCGAATACCTGTTTGCGCTGAATCGGAAACACGACGGGAAGCATCGAATACGTGCTCGGTTCACGCAGCAGAGAAAAGAAACAGCTTTATTCAGTGGCGTTGGAGAAGCAGAAGCCAGCCCATCGTGCTGTTCGGCACGACCCACGGTGTGGAGGGACCCACCGGTCCCAATGGATGCGGTCGCTCGAGCTGCGGTACCGCTCCCGAACACCGGCACAAGAGGCTGAGCACCAGCGCTCGGGATTTCGGCACGCAGAAAGCGGCCCTGCCAAAGAGCCAAAGAGTCCTCCGGCTTTTCAACCAGCACGAGCCAACAGAGCGAAGGGAATCAACCCTTCCGAGTTCTTCCACATCTTTCTTCCTCAGCAGACGCGGACAGCGTAGGTACAGCCAGGAGCCCCTCGCCCAGCCAAAGCAAAGGGCGAACAGGCACGCCTTCAGCCCAACATTCAGGCTGGTTTCAGCAGTGAGAAACCCCAACCCGTGAAGCGGATTGCAAATCTGTGTATTTGTTTTGGAAATAAAGGCATTAATATTTGATGCCAAACATTTTGAATATTGATGAGCACGTTCACAGAAGAGGTTTTGGAGTTACTTAAGCACCCGGAATTGTGCCATCTAAATTCGGTGGCCTAATGGCTGCTGTCAGAGCTATCAAAAGTACGTAAAACACCGCTCGCTAAAGGGAAGGTGCGTTGCAGCTGACACCGCCTGCCCATCACGGGAGAGCAAAATGAATTGAAGCCCAGTGGGATATTTAACACAGCAAATATTTTGACTTGATCCGTCAAGTAAGCCATTTTGTACTCCTCCTTTTACCTTTTATTTTGCTTACACAAGGTTTATGAGCTTGAAACGTTGCATATCTGTTCTTCTCCTCCTCGCTTAAACCCAGCCTCAGCTCCCTCCTGACCCTCCAACTCTCTTATACCAAATAGACTAAGACTTACTAAGCGCAGGTGCGTGGCAGGCTTTTCCAGAGTGCCAGTCCGCAGCTCAGCAAAAGGCCAGGAAAAAGCCATTTTAGCATTTGAGGAAAAGGTTTTCCAGCGATGCCTCCGACGGCAACGTCTCTGCACGGTCCTGCTCAGGGCTCACTCTCTTTGGGGACAGCAGCGCGTGGAAACAAATACGGAGCTGGCTCTCCAGAGAAGTGTGAGCCCTGTCCGTCGCCTGGTTTGCCATCACACGGTCTTGTTTTATTTCTAGCACGGTCATATGAAAATGGACATCGACTGCTCATTTCTGCAAGCTTGCGAAAAGTGCTCATTTAAAAAGAAATGGGCACACTTGATTTTTTTTTTTTAATTACTTTTATGTATATGTTTATTACCTATTATTGCTGTGGTACTTACGGCAAGAAAACAAGCCAATACCCAGCAAATGCAAGTGAGCTACCAACAGGGCAGAACGGAGCATTTGAATGCACAAATGTTTTTTCCAAACTCGAGCTATTTTCTCTAATTTGGAGGAGTGCTTCCGTCAGTCCTCTTTCTACTATACTCTTTCCTATCACCTGATTTTTTACTTCAAGCTCCACTGCCTGCCAAACAAGTCGATGCTGATTGTATAGCAGGGTAAACAGGACCAACGCTCGACTTGCCGTTTCAAGCCACGCAAAGGCTTCGGGGGAGCGCTCACAGCACACACCGGAGCTGCTGCCACGCAGTACTGGAAACTTCCCTTCCTGACCGCTTCAAGACCTTCAACTCGCAGCAAGCCTACCTGGAGACTTGAGAAATTCTGGGGTATTCAGTAAAGCGGCTTCTTCATCACAGAAAGCAAAGGTCCTGGCGGTCTCTGCCGTGGGAGAAAGCTTCCTCCCAACCTTGAAGCCCAGCAGCCAGCCCGGCTGTTTGCAACACACATCTCCCAGGCTCCGGAGGAGCAGCGATGCTAAAAGCACCGCTGCTCCCACCGACAGCCCGGGTATTTGTGGCCGGTCCTCAATGCTTCCCAGGAGACCAACCCTCTTCCCCTCTCCCATCCTTCAGCCTTAGCTCATGCATCCAGGCGTCAAAAAAAGTCTTTTACAAGCTCCAGGGCTGAGCAGCAGACAGAGCGAAAACCTGAATGAACTGGGCATAAATCAGGCACAGACAAATACGGTCAGAAGCAGCAATGAAGTCTCTCTTCAGGATACCAGGAAAACCAGCCACCTAAAGCGCTGTGCCCCAAGCTACGTTTCTGAACTTGGGATCATCCCTGCTCTGCCATCCAACCCCTCTTCATCAATCCCTCAAGCTGCACCGTAAAATGAGCTTGTCCCTTGTGCTTAGGGGCTCTCTTTGGAGGAGCAGACCAGGACTCCGCTGCCAGGCAGCTGGAAAGTTTTCACTCCGAATGCACCTGCGACCAATTTGTGTTCCTGTTGATCCCACGGATTAATAACGCTCCACCTTTTCATCTCCTCTCAGGCAACAGAGGCTCCGTTTGTCCAGGCAGACTACCAGCAGCCCTTCCCCCCCTCCTCTGATTCAGCATCACCCTGCCCGAGTACCAGAGCTGGGCACAACCCCCCTCGGTGAGATTTTAGCAGCGCCGTGCACGAGGGTAAGGTCTTCCCATCCGCGCTGAAAATACCTCGCCTGATGCAATCCTGCACCGCGTTTGCCTTTTTCAGAGCTGCACCCCGCTGGCAGAGCCTAACCGTCTCACGGCCAAGCACCGCACGCGTCCTCCCTTCATCCTCCAGCACCTCCGCTCCCCGGCCCTGCCGCGCCTCACCCAAAGCACGCAAGCAGAAAACCAAGGTTTCTAAATATCGGTAGATGTTGCAACCCGGTGAGGAGACGTTACTTCTACAGGATGTTTTCTACGCTCTGAAGTCTCTCCATAGTGCACGCGCAGTTTCTTGAAAACAATTATTATGAATTTAAACGCAAGACCCCGAAATCCAGCATACCACATAGAAGGTAGTCAGACTATTTCCTTGTATAACACAAAGCAAGTTGTGAAAAATTACACAGAAAAGCAACATTACTACAGTCTTCATTGGCTTGCATACAGATTTAGGTTACTTAATTCAGAGAAAAAAAAAAATAATTGCCCAGATATTGAGAGAAATTCACTTTCCCTTGTCACTTGGGATTTCTGGAGTGGCACTTTTTGCACCGCACACCCGCTGCTCGGTCAGCACCAGCCGTGCTTTGCTGAACCTCTTACAACACCTGGTCTATCTTATGTGCCCACTCCTGCGTCTCACAAAGATGACTTTCTTCTTGACGCCTGTTTTTTCCTTCGTTTCCACCTTGCTACCTTGAATTAAAATCCCTCAGCATTATCTCGGCTCCCCACACCCTTCCCACACTCAGTTTTTAAACACTGGTACAGATCAGCATCTTCCCCATCCCACCGCCGCTCCGCAGCAGCCTTCACCGCCAGCCCGCAGAGCCCTGCACAGCCCACCTCTTTAATTGCATTAATTAATTGCAAGGGAGGGCAGCTCCCCGGCAGCAGCTCCCCAGGAGAGGCAGGAGCGTCAGCTCAGCGTGCGAGGGCTTGGGCACGGCTGGCAAAACCAACCTGGTGTTTCTGGCAGGAGAGGAGCGAGGATGGCCAGCGCTGCAGGACTGTGCTCCTCCATCCCGCCAGCTCCCTGTGCTCCGGGACTCCCGAAGCCCCCGGGACCCCCAGCCCCGCTACCCAACAGCAAACGCAGACCCCGGGCAGCAACAGGGGAGCCCCGCGGCAGCACCAAAAACGGACAGAGACGGCAGATCTGCACGGCTCCCTCGGCTGATCTTGTTACGCCGGCCTAAACAGCCATGTGGGTATTTAATTTTAAATTGTTACGAGCAGCCTAGGAACAAGTTCTCTCTGGCAGAGTCTGAAGCAGAGGGGTCGGTGACTCTTTAGCAAGTGGAACTGGAAAAACAGAAAGGAAAACGGGCACGATTTCGCTCAGGGGTGTGTTTTCACACTCCCTGTGTAAGAGCTAGCAGAGATTTTACAAAGAAAAGCCTGCCCGCAGCTTGGCCACCCTGTACGATCCCTGAATCCCGTCTGGATGTTAAGGTGCAGCCTGCAAGCAGCAATTGCAGCCCACCGGCTGGGAGCGAGAGGAAAGCGCTGCCAGGCGAGACCACAGCCTCCCGTTCGGGCTCCCGCTTGCATTTTCCCCATTTGAAATAACACGACCGGCAACGCCAGCAGAGCTCATCGCTGCACGGGCGAGGTGGAGAGCCCGAAACGCCGCTGCCTCGGCCACGCACCGTAGGCAAACTGCCCACCGAGGCAAACTGTCCCCCACATCCCTCTGTGCAACTTTCTGCTCCTCACGTTTATTTTTCCAGATAGGATGATAGTTTAGGATCGGCTTTTTTTTAAAGGAATATCTCCAATCCCACGCCCGCTTCCGAAGCATCTCCCTCCCGGCCGGCGCTGCCTGGCAGAGGGAGGGCAGCTCGGCGCGGTTCCCCGCGAGGTTTTGCACCGGTGACTCCTGGCAGGGCTGCACGTCCCTCCTGTTACATAACGACCTTTCCCATTTGGTGCCGGCTCCAGTTGGGGTGGCCGTGTTCGGGGTGCTCGCACGCCCCGGTGCTGTCAGCCGCGTGCCGCCGGGCACCGTCCCCCCACCCTCACCGGAACCCCCAGCCCCGGCTCCCCAACCCTGAACCACAACCCTCCCTCCTCCTAACCCCGCTCCCCTTGCGGCCGCCCCGGCCTTCGCTGCCCGACCTCTGCCCACCGGGCAGCACCCACCTTTCTCCTTCCCCCCAAAACACTGCACTCCTCACCGAGGGCGCGCCGTCCCTCTCCCGCGCCCAGCCCCAAACCACACCCTTGCCTTCCCCCAGCACCCACGGGTGTCCCCGAGCCGCCAGCTCCCCTGGGGCTGCACCCTCCAGCAGCGACCCGCCTTGGGCGCCTCCGTCTTCTCCCTAAGCCCCGTCCGCCCCCCTGGCCTGCCCGCACCCCCGCCTTCCCCCTGCCTGCCCGCCCGCACCCCACACGGCCGCACCCCGGTCTCCCATCGCTTTGCACCCCTCGCGCACCCCTCTCTTACCCCGCCCGCCTGCAGCTGCCCGCAGGCACCCACGGCCCCGCACCCAAGCGGCGGCTCCTGCCCGCGCCCCCGCCACCCCCTGCACCCCGACCCGCAACCAGCACGCCTGCGCCTGCCACACCCAAAACACGCGTGCCCCAAGCCCCCACGCCCAGCGCCCCGGCACCCAGCTCTGCCCCCCGCGCCCCAGCCCTGCGCCCACCCACGCCCCGCAGCCCACCTGCTCCCGCACCCCACGCGCCCCCGCCCCGCCCGCTCCTGCGCCCACGCCCCCCGCTCCCGCCCGCCGCCCGCCTGCCCCACCTGCTCCCGCGCCCCCACGCCCCCCACGCCCCGCACCGGCCCGCGCCCGCCCCCGCCCCCGCTCCCGCTCCCGCTCCCGCTCCCGCTCCCGCTCCCCGCCCCGCGCTCTGACCTGGGCCCGGCCGCGGGCGCGCTGCCCGGGAGCTGTCCGCCGCCGCCCGGTGCTGAAGGCGGCTTGGCGGCGGCGGGCGGCGGCGGCGGGGCCCCGCCGGCGGCGGCGGAGGCGGCGGCGGCGGCGGCGGCGGCGGGCGGCAGCTGCCCGTCGTCGCCGCCGCCCTCCAGGCTGGCCTCGTTGCCCATGGCGGGCCGGGCGGGACCGCTCCCTCAGCGCAGCGCCGCCTCCGCCGCCATCAGCCCCGCGCCGCCATCGCCGCCTGCCCCGCCGCCCCGCGCATGCGCCGCCCCGCGCCCGCCCGCCCGCTCGCGCCGCGGGCACGCGCGCCGCCCGGCCAATCGCCGCCCGCCGCCCCGCCCTCCCCCCGCCCCCTCCCCCGCCGGCACGTGCCCCCCTCCCCCTCGGGCGTGCGCCGGGGCAGCCAATGGCGGCGCGAGGCGACGGCGGGCGCGCGGGAGCGCCCCGCCCCGCCAGGCCCAGCGGCCAATGGGTGCTCTGCAGCGCCCGCACCGCCAGGCGGCGCCCCGCGAGCTCACGCCCCGACGGCCAATGAGCATCCGGTCTCCCGTGAGGTCACACCCTGGTGGCCAATCCGCGCTCGCTCCCCCATGAGGTTACACCCTGACAGCCAATGAGCACCCACTCGCCCATGAGGTCACAGACTGCTGCAGGATGTCACACGCTACCAACCAATGAGCATCCCCCGCCCCTATGAAGTCACGTGCTGCTCCAGGATGTCGCACCCTGCCTGGCCGTAGGCTCTCCACCCCCTTGGGAGGTCACGGTCTGCCAGCCAATGAGCACCCTTCTCCCCCATGAGGTCACGGGCTGCCCCAGGATGTCATACCCTGCCAGCCAGTGAGTGTCCCCCACCCTTGTGAGGGCGTGGTCTGCCTTGGGATGTCACACCCTACCAGCCAATGAGTGTCCTGCTCCCTGTAAGGTCACAGGCCGCCCTGGGATGTCACACACTACTGGCCAATGAGCACCCTGCTGCCTCATGAGCTCATGGGTTGTCCTAGGAGGTCACTCACAGCCAGGCAATGAGCATGCGGCTCCCTGTGAGGTCGCAGGCTCCCCAGTGAGGTCACACACTGCCTAGTGGGTAGGCGCACTAGCAGCTCGGATGTGACGTCACGGGCTCTCTGATGAGGTGACAGAGCCCTCAGCCAGCAAGCACCCAGTCCCCCGCAAGGTCACACGGTGCTCAGCCAGTGATCATCGCTGCTGTTCCATGACGTCACAGGGACCAACCACTGAGCTCACACGCTCGCCCTAACGCCGGGGCTCAGCCAGCCAGCACTCAGCTTCCCCATTAGGTCACGGGGAGCCCAGCCAACCAGCACCCTCCTTCCCCATTAGGTCACGCAGCGCTCAGCCAACTGGCTTGCCCTCTCTGCATGAGGTCACAGGCTGCCTGATGAGGTCACAGAGCACGGGTGCCTCGGGGAGGGCGCCCAGCCCAGCCGGGGGCTCCCGCCGTGCACCGGGACGGCGCAATTACACCTCACCCAGATCTCGCCGTAGTTAATGAGAGCAGCGATAATTAACGCTGCCGGGAACAGCGGAGCCCGGCTCCCGCGGGAGGCAGGCGGGGCCGGGGCACCCCCGGGGCTCCTCCCGCCGCCCCCCGTGCCGGGGGCTGCAGCCCAGAGGCCAGTCCGAGGGGCTCAGCACCCCTGCCCGCCCCGGGGCCGCCGGGCTGGCCCCGCTGCCTGTCCCCGCTGCCTGTCCCCTCCTGCCTGTCCCTGGCTGCCTGCCCCCACTGCCTGTCCGCTGCTGCCTGTCCCCGCTGCCTGTCCCTGGCTGCCTGTCCCTGGCTGCCTGCCCCTACTGCCTGTCCCTGGCTGCCTGCCCCTACTGCCTGTCCCCGCTGCCTGTCCCCGCTGCCTGTCCCCTGCTGCCACCCCGCGGCCTCCCGCTCCCTCTCCTGCTGCAGCCCCCGCCCCGCTGCCCGGCTGCGGCCCCGCGGGGGGCAGAGGAAGAACCCCCCAAGGGACCCCCCAGGGGACCCCGGCTCCCCGGGGACAGCGAGCGGCCCCCCCGCTCCCGACCGACAGCCCCGCAGGGGACGAGCCCCCGCTCCCAACGCTGAGCGCGGCTCAAGCCCCGCCAGCAGCCGCTTCTGACGGGCCGCGAGTCAGCACGCCCGCCGCGCTCCATCCCACAATGAACGCGAAACCGGGTCCGGTCCCACCTCCGGTTCCACCGGAACAGAAACCGGCTCCGACGTGCCCCTGGAGACGGCACCTCTGCCCCTGCCCGCCGGCTCGCCCGCCCCTGCCTCCCGCCAGCCCGGGAGCGGCCGTGCCCGCGGCTGGGGCTCGCTGCCGGCCTGCTCGGGGCCGGCTGGAGGGTGTGAAGCGTGTAACAGGAGGAGAAAGGCAGCTTTTGAGGAGCTGAAATCATCACCCAGCAAGAGCAAACAGGCTCCAGCTCTGGGCTGGGGCAACGTGCAAGTGCAATAAAACAACAAAAACACATCGGAAGCAACTTCTAAAAGCAGCAAGGACAGGGGAAGCTGGAGAGCGCAGGAACGGATGAAAGGGGAGCAGGACTGACAAGAAAAAAACTGGTTTGTTTTGGGTTTTTTTTTGTTGGTGGTAGTTTTTGTTAGTTTGTTTTTTTCTCCCAAACAGAGAAGACTCAAAACATCCGCTTTAAACTCGGCAGAGGTTTGTGCAGCCGCCAGCAGCAGCCCCAGCTCAGGCGGTGCCCGGCGGCTGAGCGCCCTGGCTTAAACTTGCCTTGGTGCCAAAGCCCAGGAAAGGCGTTCGGGCGACGCCAGCCTAGGAGATCGCGGCAGATGGAGGAAAACGCTGCCCAGGCACGCAGCAGGCAGAGCCGACACCAAGCGATACCGAAACGAAGGTCCTTTGCTCACTGCAGTCTGAGCAGGAGAACTTTTTGGCTCAGGATGAGTTTATTTTTCAAATAGAAATTAAAGTAATAGGGGGCAACAGACCCAGCTGGAGTCGAACACGAAGATGCCAGCTCACGCAGGCACTGCTGTCCCTGCTGGAGGGGACGCTGGGGACGCAGCCCCTGGGGCTGAGCTTAGCGGGCAGGGCAGCCCCGGGGCCGTAGGTGAGCAGGGCACAGGGCTGGTTCGATCAGATGCAAGTACTTTCCCCTGGCTCTGACAGGTCCCCAAGCCAGGGCTAGAGCAGGACAGCCCCAAAAGCCCTTCCCAGTCCCTCCACTGCAGGCTGGGACCAGCTCTACCTTCATGGGCAGGCACAGCACCAGCTCTCCAGCACCCCACCACAGAAACCCACAGCCCTCAGGAGCCATGCACCCAGATCTTCACTGCTGCCTTCTTAAGTAAAAGAAGGCAGCAGTAAAAGGCTCCCTGCAGACCCTCTCCCAGGCTTCTCCTCTCCAGAATTAACTCCACTTGATTAAGCCCCCCCTCGCTTCCCCCCAAGCTTGTTTTCCAGCCCTCTGAACCCTCTTCTCACGCTCCTCCAGACTCTCTACCCCTTCACAGAATCGTATAGGTTGGAAAAGACCTTTAAGATCATCGAGTCCAACCGTAAACCTAACACTACCAGGACCACCACTACACCATGTCCCTAAGCACCTCATCCAAACGTCCTTTAAATACCTCCAGGGATGGCGACTCAACCACTTCCCTGACGTGGCATTCCATGCCCTTCAGCAGACAGCCCCAAGTGATGCAGGCAAGACACAGCTCGTGCTCTGCCGGCATTTGCCTTGTTCAGTGCCCTGGAGATGGGCATCGCTTTCATCACAGCTTCGCCCCACCACAGCCCTTGCCTGCAGAAGGGGCCTGTCTCCTCAGAGCTGGCACCAAAGGTTTCAGAAGGGTCAGGCACATCCATCACCCCACGGCCAGCGCCCGAGCTCAGCCCTCCACCCTGAGCTGCAATAAGGAGACCGCCACTCAGAAGCCAGTTGTGTTAACAAGTGTGCACAGTGGTATATTTTATTCCTTAAAGACATGTTTTTAGCCAGTCCAGGCACTGAGACTTCCAGCCTTGAAGCAGCTGGAAATAGGAAACATCACAGGTTTGTACAGGACAGAGTGCTGTAGTGAGGCACCTCACCAAGTCTGCTCCTTGCAGCTTGAACAGCCCTGCTCCAGCTGTGGGGCAAGAGGGGAGCTCCTGTCCATGTCTCCAAGCTGAAGAACCCCAGACAGGTTGAGCCCCATCAGTCTCCCCCTGCCCTGAAGGGAGCCGTTCTTCAGCACTTCTTCAGGCCATTCCAAACCCTTAAATCACTATGCAGGCCAGTTACAAAAAACCCAAAACCGCTACAATCTCATTAAAAAATAGAAATTCATAACCGAGTTTCACACCAACACGTGCCAAGAACAGAGGTCACACCAGCACACCGGTGTCCCCGTTTCCAAGCAGGGCAGGGGGTCACCCCCAACACCCTCCTCCCCAGGTCAGCAATGTCAGTGCCAAGTCTGCAAAAGCGCAGTGGACTTCATGGCCCAAAGCAGGGCAAGGCAGAACACCCCCAGGCTTGCCTGTGGGTCTCCCCAGCCCACACAGGCCTGCAGCAGAGGGAAGGTATTTAATTTGATGATGAATATACAGCCACCCTGCAGCAACACAGGCCAGCACTGCTCTGCCCTCTGCACACTTCTTCCTCCAGAAAACTTCCTTGGAACTATTTACGCCAGGCATAGAGCTGGTCCAGGTCCCTTCTCGCTGCTCTCGCTCCAGGCTGACACCCCAGATACCCTTCCCGCATCTCTAGCTTGCAGCTGCATCCAAGAAGTGCAGTTCCACCTGATGGCAGAGCGCCCAACAGCAGCAGCAACCGTAGAGCTCCGAGCAGGCCAGAAGGTAAGAAAACCCTGTTTATTCTGCATGAAAATAGGAGGAAGGAGGGGTAAAACGGGGGGGGGGGGGCAGTAAATCAGTCCAAGCGTTAGCCAGAGGCTTGGTCTCCTGTCAGCTTGCTGCAAGGCCAGGATTCTCCCCAGGGCAGCTCGTCTCACCACACCACAGCATTGGTGCTTTGCAAACAGTAGCCCCCCCACACAGAGCAGTGGTTGCGCGTTGCTTGGTGCCAGGCTCTGGGCAAGAGCGCTCAGCCCTGCGGCCGCCCTGCCCAACCGCTGCCCAGGAAGGCAGGGGCTCTCACTGCAGGAAACTGTCCAGTCTGGCTTGGCTGCTGCTGGGGGAAGATGCGGAGGGAGCTGCAGATGCTGGCCTGGAGACATTCTTCTTCTTGCTCCTCACTGCTAACGGACGGATTTCTGCCAGGTTTGTCTGGAGGTAAAACTGTCAAGGAAAGTAGAGACCAAGGCCCTGGGGACACAAGTGATCCAATACCTGCTGCAGACTAGCCTGAACCGCAGACCTGGGACCTAGCCATACATTTGCACCCAAAGAAAAACTCCCTGCACGACAGGCTGGGCTTTGCCCCCTACTCACAGCAGCAGAGCTCAGGCATGCTCCTGTCCCATGAGTCAAGGAATGCTTCCCACTTCTATGCTACCCCCTTGCACACAGAAGAGCGTTTAAGCATAGCTATCGGAGCTTCAAGACCTACCCTGCATGTCAGAGCCAGGACACTGTGCTGGGAAAGGCACAGCAGCCAGAGCCTGCAGCCTCCCAAGGCAGAGCAACCCCAAGGGAAGAGCCCTTGGAGCAATAAGTCCTCTCTAACTCACACGGCATCATACAAATCGTCAGAGACACAGAAGTGGCAGAAACTAAACATCACTGAACTGTAAACAGTCTTGAGCAGCCGCTCGCTGCAGCACTGAAAGGCAGGTGCAGGCCGTGCTAGCAGAACCGCGGGGTTACACAAACAGCACTCGGGCTCAGGGAAATGAGCTGCTCCTCCATCGGCCGCGTGCGAGGGGCAGCGCTGGGGCGGCTGCCCACCTTCTCCATTCACCTCAGGCTGGCAGCACGGGCACATCTGGCCCCAGAGATCTGGCTCAAGCATCTCCCTGCCACTGGGTGCCTCCACCCCTCCACAGTGAGGCCACAGGAGCAGCAGCCCAACGTTTCCCAGCAGGTCACGACTTCCAGCTCATCGCTTCTCTGCTTCGCCCTCCTGGTTTTCTACAAAGAGCACAAACCCCCTCAAAAGTAGCACCAGGAGCTAGAGCAGTGTCAGAGCCATAGTGCACCACACAGCCCTCTGGCAGCACTGCCCGGGAGAGGCAGGTGAGGGGCAGCCTCCGCAGGGGACGGTACACTGCTCCTGCATGAGGAGCGGGAGCCAGAGGAGCTCCCTGCTCCCGGGTGAGCTCAGCCCAGCCGCTCCTCACCTGCTGCAGGGCTGCCCACCAGGACAGGCACGGCCAAGCAGCAGCGTCCCGCAGGAGCAAAGGCTCGGGCTGCACGGGCTGGCGGGCGTGCGGCCAGAAGAGGCTGCACTACACTGCTGCTCAGAGATCCCAAGGGCAGAGGCAGCCCCTGCAAGTTGCACTGATTTCTAGTTGATACGCTTCTCTGAATGAGCCGCCTCCCATAATGCCCTCAGCAAGTTCAGGTCCTTGATGCCTTTGCTGAGCTCAGACTTGTTTGAAGTCAGATAGAGAGAAATCTGATGGTTCCTTGAGGGTCCGAGCCCATTTCTGTTGGCTGGGGGGCAGGACTCCCCAAGATGGCTGAAACAGAGATGGGGTTCCCACAGCACCACTACTGCCACGCGAGCTGCAGGAAAGGATACAGGCTGTATGAACTTCGTTCTGCCTCCCAAGCCATCGTATCCCATCCTCACCTAGGAGAGAGAAAGAAATGAGCCTGGAGCAACAGCACAGAGCCTTGGCTACCTCTCCTCATGTTGGTCATGGGGAAGGGGGAGCCTTGCAGGCCACAGGTTCTGGGGAGGGGTTACAAGCACCTGGAAACACTTGGTACTTGTGTTAAGCCCTCATCTTTGGAAAAAGACAGACCCAAGGGCGTTAGTAAAGTTTGGGTAGCTTGGGCACTTTCTGACGAAAGCTGAGCCTTCCAAGCAGCAGGAAGGCTTAGGATTTTGTCACTGGGACTGAGGAATACGAGAAAAATACCCCAAGCTCCAAGGAGGTGGAGGAATGGGAGATGGAGGGCCATTTAGTCTGCTGCCGGGAAGGGAATGAGCATCTGTCATCCCTGGAGCTCTGCAAGATTGGGAAGTAGCCAGGTCATGCTCCAAGATTTATTTTCCACACACTGTATGTGGGAAGGTAAAAGCCTCATTTGCTTCCTCCTGTAGGGTCACTTCAGGACAGAGGCGTCCAGTGCCAGCCCTCGACAAGCTCACCAACTGGACAGTCATACTTACACTGCCCGTGTTCTTGCGGGGACCCAGCAAGCTACCCGAAGATGGCTTCTTGGAGAGAACAGAGTTCCTGATGAATGCTGGCAAGAGTCCTTGAAGAGCATCATCCTCCAGATCATCTGCCCAGTTCTGTCCCACAAAATAATGAGAAAAGCCCTTTAACCAGCATGATCTGCTGAATTTAGTCCACGTACAGGGAGCACTAATAACAGACAGCTATTTAAGGTAGTAGGTACTGCTGTACCACGTGTCAGGCCAAGGAACAGCAGCTTCAAACCTCCCACTGGGGCTCATGTGGAGCAGCACTGGGGAGGCAGGACATTGCACCCAGCAAGCCTGGGAGAACAGCCCCCTTAGCCGACCCCACGGCCCTCGTGGTCAGCCCCACGCTGTGTGTGCCAAGCACCTCTGAGGCAGAATAATCAGCAAGAAGCACGTGGGTCCCCATCCTCCCTCTCCTGCCCAATTCCAGGAGGCCTGAGGCAGCAATACAGTGTTTCTAGGAGACTGTCAAGCAAAGCACTTTGAAGCGTGTGCTGTGGTTCTATAGATGGGCCAGTCTACAGTCACAGCATCTCCTACATGGAGAAAATGGGTCCTTTGTCCCAAGCTTATTAAGAGCAGAATCAAAGAGGTGATACAGAAAAATCAAGATCAGCCCTTTT
The DNA here is from genome assembly GCF_035582795.1 of Mycteria americana. Taxonomy (NCBI): domain Eukaryota; kingdom Metazoa; phylum Chordata; class Aves; order Ciconiiformes; family Ciconiidae; genus Mycteria; species Mycteria americana. Next base: position 6,063,567 of record NC_134375.1, read on the forward strand.
ACCTCCACTGTTTCCTTCAGAACTTTCTTCGCCAGATTTACCACAGGAGGCCTGTAAGAAGCCCAAGGAGCAAATCAGCAGAGATATTGTTCAAGTGGAGCTGGCAAGGACAGACAAGGCCAAGCAAATGATGACGAAACTTGCAGCACGACATCAGGCAGCTGGAGAGCTATCTGATCTCACACAGCAACTTCCAAAGAAGCAAGACTTTGATCTCCTTTAGAAGCAGAAAGAGGAGGGAGAACTCACAGCTTTTTATCCAGCTTCTGCCTTTTTGCAGGGCTGAAGAGAGATCTGCAGGGCTGATGTTCAGGGGTGTCCACATCAAAAGTAGCATCTAGATTGATCTCATCGCTGTGGGCCGGGCGGTGGAGCTTCGGGTGCCGCAGTTCCACAGGAGCGGGGCTGCAAGGCCATGCAAAGTGTCAGCCGTCAGGAGACCACTGCCTGCCACCCAGCAGACGAGAGGACGACAGAGCTGCACACTACACAACCGAGTTGCAAGACAGCAGTGGGGGCCAGGATCAGAGTCCCATTCTGCTTACAAGCCACAGAAAGGACAAGCTGAATCCCAGAGTTTATAGTCAAAATCCCAAACTGCTGTTCACCCTCAAATGGCCTGCGCTATAAACAGCAGCACCCTGAGCCCAGGGAAACACACTGGCACACTGCTGCTCTGTGGACACAACCCAGCTTGCTGTACTGGGGTAATAGCACAGGCTTCTCAAAAGGGCTTGATAAAAACATAAAAAATGCCATTTTTCAGCCTAGGTTCCTCTGCCTGGCAAAGATCTCTGGTGTCCATATGCCAGGGCACACTCACTAGAAGGCCAACTCTGAGGCAACCAGAAGAGCAGCTTTAGGGGTATTTACCAGGCAGGACATATTGGCAGAGTTTGTCAAAACATAGCCCGTTCTTCCATCCCTTCCTGACCCAAACCCTCCAAAACACACCCTCTTTCCAGGTAAACCAAACACCATCTTGTCAGCAAGAAGAAAAAAAACCAAAATAGGATACAAGGAGCAAGACGACCGCGCTACTGCAGTGCCTGCCAGACTAGCACATCTTTGCCTCCCCAGCTAGTTAAACTGTCAGCTCTTATTTTAGACCTGCCGCCTCTATCCTTGGCCTGTATCTGAGGATGTACTTCACTAACCTTTCAAAGACTAGTCGGCTGAGTGTCTCTCTGGTTACAGATGGGACTTTCAGAGTATCCTGCAGGATGTCTATCTTCTTCTTCAGACTCTGGAGGGAAAAGGGAAAGCAGACAGCAAGATAAGGAAAGATTTAGTAGCAGATACTTTGCCCCTTTTCCATAAATCAGCATCAGGTGGAGCTCAGAGGTGGGGCAGATAAAAGAGGTATGGTGGGCTGGGTAACCTAGTCACTGAGCAAGAGCCAGCATAACTTCTGGCTTTGCAGCTGCAAGCCATGGCCAGCTGCCAGTTACTGCAGACCAAGGAATGATATTCTCACCAAGATCTCCTTGTCCGCATTCTTCAGATCCTTCTGGGTGCTTTTTAACTCCTCCTTTGTCTTCTCCAACTCCGAAACTGTTTTCTGCAGCTGCAGAACAAACAGCCCCAAACAGAGTGCTGGTTACAACACGTAGGTAAGGGAGACTGCAGACCCCCATGAGAGCGGAATGCTCTGCAGCACATGCTACTTTCCAGTTGCAGGGCTCGGTTTTCCTGTGGCAGCCTGACCAATCTCTCCTGTATCAGAGCAATCCAATGCCTGCCTATTTCCTCAAGCTGCCTGCAGAGGGATCTCCAGGGCTGCTTGCCCAACACAAGCCTTCCTATAGCATTTCCATTTATGCCTGATGGTGACAGCTTTTCCCTGCTCTGACACTTGGTGGCTGCATTCTGAATTCCTGCAGGACTTTGAACACACCAGAGCACAGGAATTGCAAACCGCAGGCTGGAGGATGGCTGTGCATCAGCAGTAGTGGCACATGGACGAGCCTGATTCAACAGGGAAGCATGCCAGGAGCAGCAGTCAAGAAGTGGACTGCTACCACATCAGAGGCATTTGTGGGTTCAGGAGTCTGGGCCAGCCCACAAAGTGTCGGTACGGTCAGCTCTCCGTCAGCCAAGCCCAGAGCCCTGAGTGCACTGACTCGCATCCTCCTGACCCAAGCCGGTGATTGCAGCTTGGCACCGACTCGGCCAGAAGCAGCCCGATTCCAGCAGCAGCACCTCATGGAGGGGGTTAACTCCCTTGGGGAACAGCACAGCAATCTGAGAACCTCCTTCTCCATTTGAGGGGACCACAACAGCTACGGCCAGGTAACAAAAATAGGCCAAATCCACCTCCAGTCTCCCAGTTTGTGAGCTTGGACGCAGGCATGCCCCAGGGAACACCCATGCCTTGGAGGTGACATGCACACACTTTTCATGGGGACTTGCTACCAGAACTGACAGAAAGCGATTCCCGACCTGAGCTGACAGAGCCCAGCCAGGCCTGGAGCAGGAGCACAGCAAGAGAGAGACATGGCAGCAGCTCCATGCTCTGCGCCAGGTCAGGACCAGCCCGGGCAGGCTCTGTGCAGAGCCACCTGCATGTCCTCACCACACCCCGGGGACCTCTCCTGCCTGGGCCCAGCATCATGCAGGAGCCCTGGCCCAGTTCAGTCGGCTGAAGGCACAAGGCTGAGTGTGACTGTGGTTGTGCCAAGCCAGGGCTAAGCCCTGCTCAACTGGTGCTGGCTCCAAACCCCGTCTCACCTTTCCTGGGGGCCCGATTCTGCAGCAGGAGTGGCTGGCAGCTGAGCTAGCTCATGCTCGGCAGTTTGGCAGGATGAAGGCAGTGCTGCTTCCAGAGCCCAGTGGAAGCAGCGGAGCACCTGCATGCTGCTGCCTTCCAGTCCAGGCTCCCTGCCAAACTCTGGCTGGCTCTGCACATGCTGCCCCACCAGTGTCCCCAGAGACTGCACTCCTGACAACAGCCGATGAGCCATTCACTCACCGCAGCATCACACCCTGACCCAGAAACCCCAGCCTGACACTTCCACACCACCCGTACGTACCACTCAAGTAGTGCTCAGTGTGGGAGGGGGTCACTGCAGAGGGCTTGGGCCATGGTTATTGACAGGGATCTACAGACCAGACGTCACCTTGGCGACTCACACTCTCCCTTTACCTTGTTATTGACAGAAAACAGCTCCTTCTTCAGCTTCTCTGTCATCTCACTAGAGATCTTCCGAGCCTCCTTCAAGTTTTCATATTCCCTGCAAAGAGACCAGAAGAGTCATGCCGTTTATGATAGGATTGAGCTAGAACTTTTCAGAGGCAACCCAAGACCCTTAATTTGAAGCTCTGCAACTGCAGAGCCACCAGAGAAAACCCAGGAGACACAAAGCCCTTTAGGGAACAGAGCTGAGTGTACTAACACTGACCAACAGTGTGTCAAACATACCGCTACACCACGCGGGAGAAAAAAAGCTGCGCAGGATACCATGCCTGAGAACAGGGCATGAACGGAATCCACCAGTAAAATGGAAACTCGATCCAGACATTTCAGTTGCCAGTGGAAAAGACAGACAGACAATAGAGCAGCCTCCATGCTGGCAGCAAATAAGGGACTTTGCTTTAAGTGACTTTTCAGAGACTTCACACTATTGGCCATGCACATTCATTCCCAATTACACCACAGGGACACTTGCCTCATTACAGCTTTGTATCAAAGCTGCAATTATTCAGCTGCCATCAGAACAGACCCAAAGAAGCTGTAGTTTTGCCCAGCAGGACCAGACGGATTTCCAGGTAGGGAGGGCAGCACTGCAGATTTGCCTTGCCAGAGAGCACTCGAGGCCACAGCTGCACAGTGCAATGCAGCAGAGGGTACGACCTGGAGCCCCTCATCCACTCATTTCCCCCCGGGCGTGAGAGGAGAGCAGAGGGAATAATAATCATCACCTCATAGGTGCACTGACAACTCTGGAGACAGTTCCCATGGTGACATGCATGTCACTACAGTGACAACAGGAACAGTTCAGTGTGACAGGCTCCAATCTAGGTCCCCAGGATCTGCCAGTCAAAACCCAGTGGAGGCCCAAACAGGCGGTGAGAGCCCTGCAGAGCCTGTCTGCCTGCCGGTACTCGGCAGAGGGTTCTCCCTGGGGACACCCAAAACACCACGAGCCGGCTGTGCCAAGTCCGCAGCACCTACTTTTTCAGTGAGACACAGTAGATCGCAAGCTGTTCCACCGCTGCCTGCCCGACCCCCATCTCTCTGATCATCTCCTCCACTTCGGGGCGCTGGCTCTGAAGCAACAGCTCAATCCTGCACAAAAAAAAAAGTACCCTCAGCTCATGAGTCACAAACAGAGCTGGGAAAAGAGGCTGGAGCCCTGCTTCCCCCGAAGGAGCTGGTGCAGCCTAAGCTCCTGCTGCAGGTGCTCTGGATGTCTCTCCCTTCCCTGCCACAACAACTGCCCCACCAGAAGCAGGGCTTTTTGCTAGGGAAGAGTAGTGCTACATGGGCAGACTAGACAAGGGGCAGCTGTGCACACATACCGCACGTGGGGCCAATGGCCCTGCTCTCGGGCCTCATAGCCCTGTGGCTGACTGCTCCTGGGCTGGGATTCTGCCCCAGCATCCTCTCACAACAGGAATGGCACGTAGCCACACTCAAAACACTAGCGATGAGGCCAGTCTGTACGCAGTACCGTGCCTTGCTGCTGTTTAGGGAGAGCAGCCGTCTGGAAACATAGCAGGGGCAAGAGCACAGACAGGCAAGGGCAGGCCTGCTAATGCAGCAGTTTCCAACCTTACGGGGCAAGACGATCCGGCATGTGGAGGTGGATGCTGCAGCAGGCACAGCAGGACCCCTCCCTCCCTCTCCGAGAAGGAGAGGGGCATGAAGCCCAGCCTGCAAGGCCCAGGGAGAGCCCGGGATCTCACCGCTCCATGGTTCTCAGCTTGTTTCGCAGGCGGCGGGCCTCCTCCTTTGAACTTCTGTTATCCTCCTGCTGCTGCTCCAAGAATTTCATCTGCTTCTGCAGAGAAGCAAGCGCACACAGACCGTGAGGAAGGCTCCAGGGATTGTTAGAGAAACATCCTGGCTTATGCGCACTGCGGGCAGCTGGGAGCATACATTGGCTCTTAATGCTATCACCACCTCAGCAGCCCAGGATTACGGAGAGTTTAGCTCCCTCCCCGCTGCACCCCTAGCTCTGCTCCTTGCAAGCGCAGCAGGGTCTCAGTGCTAATCGCAAGACGAGTCCGGCGCTGAAACTGCGTCTTAGCCTCCTTTCTACTGGGAGCGTTTGTGGGGTTGGGCAGTACCCTGTCCACAGCGACAATTTGTTTTTCAAAAGCAAGGGAGTCCACGGCAAGCAAACCTCGCTATTGCTTTTTCCTCCGTGCACAGCTGATCCCTGTGCTTTAGCCTCCCGATTCTCCTTGCCATTAGCTGCTTAAAACATCAATAGGAATGCTGAGTGGGTCTTTTCTGGGAGACCTCAGCCAAACCAGACACCCACCCGGGCACTTCTCTCACCTGCCTGGAGAGGCTGCAAGCCTATTGCAGCCATCACCTTTCCAGGCTCTCCAGCAGTAGGCAGCAGTAACAGAGAACCTCAGCTGAGCTGAAAAGGCACAGATCTGCAGTGTGGCAGAGGACGGGGAAAGCTGGCCTGAATTAGCACCGTTCCGATGCGTCAGAGTTGTCTAGGTTTGTGTGTGCCTGGGCACCTCGCACAGCAGCTTCAGAAGGCTCTGGGCCTGGTTTCAGCACAGAGCTGACTCCAGGGAGAGGCCTGGGCAAAGACCATCGCCTCGTAAAGCTTCCTTCCACGCAGAAGTGAAAGGATTTTATCCACTTCCTGCCACAGAAACCAAACAGCTGTGAGACTGCTGGGACTTTGCAGAGGCACAGTGTTGCAGGCTCACATGTTACTCTTGCTTAAGCAGAGCCCATCTTTAACTCTTCCTAACCGGAGCTCTCTGCACTTCAGATCCCCAAAGCAGTGTTTTGAGCCAGGCTGGAGCAGAGTTCCTAGCCTCAGCCAGCCTGAAACAGCAGCAAACTCTCACACAAAAGTTCAGAGGCAGTTGACAGCGCTAGCAGAAGACAGGAACAGCTCGCAGCCTGTGGGCTTGACCTGCGTCACAGCTAGTTAAGCCTGTATTTTCACTGCAGAAGTTTAGTGCTTTAATCTTTAATGATGCAGTATAAGACAGCGCTTGGCATTCAGCTGGGAAACCCCGTACACCACAGAAGAGATACCTCCAGGTCCCTAATCCTTCTGCCCTGCCCAGCTTTCATTAAAAGGACTTAAGCATACACAGAGGGTTTTGCAACAGGCAAGATAACCAGAGAACCTCCTCCTGAGGTGCCAGGAGGAAAACCAAGCACAGGGATGTTGAGTTGAGCAGCAAGCACCAGCTTCCACTGTCAGAATTGTTTCTGCAGGAGTAGGGAGCATCAGAAGCATCCTGCCACTGCTACAGCTGGGATTCCAGGAGCATCTCTGGCATGGCACAGACTCAGGCTACCTTTACACCCAAGCAGGTTGGATATAATCCCCTGGTCAGGCAAAAAAAATCGTGCTGGCTCACAGCAAGGCCTGTCTGGCATTAGTTCCTTACTATCTCTCTCCTTCCACCCTGTGACAGCACCACATTGCTAGTGTCAGGCAGACCTTCTGGACTGGTTCCTACCAGGAAGAGCGCAGCTGCAGGTGGCATACAGCAAGACGACCCCACAACCCATGTACAAGCTCTCCCCAGGCCACTTGGCCTTGCAGGTCAAGGAACATGATGCAGTTTAGGCTACTGGGTCAGACCCATAGTCCAAGGGGCAGAGATCTTGGGAAGTGCAGTTGACCCCCTACCCTGCCTTCTGGCCTGCAGCTCACAACCTCACCTGCCTGAACCCCATCTTCTTGTGACAGGCACATCATCTTCACACAGTGGAGACTGCCCATCCCAGCCCACCGCCAAGGCAAAGTCGCTCTCCTCACTACAAGACATCTCAACAAAGCGTCTCCTGCTCTTACCCTCTTTCACTTGCTGTTTACGCACAGTACATGACTACACACTGAGTCACTGCACGCTGAAACACAACAGGAATATTTGATCCCTGGACTTCACACATTACTAACCTAACCAAAAGAAAGCCCTGGCAACAGAACAGAGACAGGAGAGTTAGCTGGATCAAATCCCACTCAGCTGAAGCTTGCAACTCCCCCTCCATATATTTCAGTTTGATTTCTCCTCCAATCAAACTAAGAAACTAATTTTCCTTGAATCCCGCCTGGCCTAAACCCATTTCAGAAGAACATTCTACCGCAGGGAGCCAGTGTTTTGGTAATGGGGCGCCGGGGCCAGTTCCCACTCTCGGTTCATGCTGCTACCTTTATGATCAGCACTGCCACTTCATTAGCGAGGCTCAGCCAGCATCCCCAGGCTGGGCTGGCGTCTCTCCCCCACTCCGGCCACCTCTGCCTTGAGATGCAGCCACTTGTACGCAAGCCACAGGCCTGGCTTTTACGCCTCTGAATCACCCCCGAGTGGAGCGCACTCAGGACCTTGAGACCAGCGACACCACCACTCGCTTTGGATTAATAAACCCAACATGAAAACCCAGCTACACTGCCCTTCTGTCATTCAGAGATCAAGGAGATGGGAGTCTCGAGGCACGAGATCCAAAATCCCACCAGCACAATTTCTTTATTAGCAGGGCCTGTGGAGATCTTCAACAAAACTAACACCGACTGTGCAATGGTTAGTGCTGCCGGGGACGGGAAAGGTACCTTGAGAGAGGAGCACAGCATCTCTGTCTCTCCCAGCACCTTCTGGAGCGACTCTATTGTGGCATTGCGCACATCCAGAGTGTCCCTCAGCCCATCTACAACAGCCTGGCATTCCCGCTTTTCTTTCTCTGGAAAAGAAAAAGGAAAAAGGTCATGGCCCAGTAACCCAGACTTCAGCTGCCCCACAGCAGCAGAGCACCACACACAGACACTGCTTGCAGTCTCAGGCTGCAGGCTGCTCGGAGCTGGCCGTTCCTGTAGAGAGCCATTTCCCTAAAAGCTGTCTGCACCAGGGTCTGTAATGAGCAATTGCTTCTCCCAGTGCCAGCAGGCTTCAAGATTTTCTTTACTAAAGATAACAAGTTCCTTTTAATAGCTTTCCAGTGCCAGCCCTGCTAGCATTAAGCTGATGCATCTTAACTCTTGCATGCTCTCACAGCCAGGCTCGCACAGGGAAAACTGTTCTCCTGTTACACCGAGCCGTCACAGAGCTGGAGAGCCGAGCCCCCAGCCTGTCCTCTCCCCACAGAGCCTTATGTGCGAGGAAGCCCTTCGGGGGCTGTCGGGTGGCTGCGTACAGCGATCCACCACACTGCTGCGTCACCACGCTGCTGCAACTACCCTCACCACGGCACCTATGTCGAAGGGCAAGAGGCAGTAAAGCAGAGCTCTGCTGGGCACCGGGGACTTTGCAGGACGTGCGACAGCTGAAGCAGATTCCCCAGAGCACCCACTTTTTGCAGGTCACAAAGCCTTTGAGTCCTGCTATCCCTCCCCATGCAGGCAATCCAGGAACAAAGCACATGCCTCTGACCGCCAGAGAGAAGGTAGTGGGAGACACCACCAGATTTCAGTTTTGTCGAGACAAGGGAAGAACAGCTCACAAAGCAAGAACCATCATCAGGAGCTGACAGACCTAAGCAGGGAACAGCCAGCATCACTGGAAAGCTCGAAGCAGCTGGGCAATGAGGGAAAGCAGCAACCCCTCCATCTAATCCTGCTGAGAGCAGGGTAAAGTCTTCAGCTCAGCATCTTCTGTCTTTGCTAAAATAGTCCGTGGCTCCAGCCTGACAACGGTGGAGAGCAAATCAGTGCCTTTCCAAAAAGCTGTTTCTCCTTGCAAGCAATCCATTTTCAAACACGTTCCATGGAAGCATGACCTGCAGTGCAGCTTCACTACTCGATCATACAGTAAAAGAGCCACGTGGGACTGGGGAAGAAGAGAGGAACATATCCCAGCAGAAGCACACGGGTGGCTAGGGAAACACAGATTTCTTCCTTAGCAAAGCATTTTCTCTATTGATCTGAATAACCCTTCCTCACCAGAGGCAGCACAGCCTGGAGATGCTCCCCTGCATCTGCAGGGACTCCACATCCACCAGAAGAGTTAGGGCTTCCCCCTCCTCCGTTCCCAGCTGCCCAGAGGCAGATGGCAGGAGTCAAACCTCCCTGTGCTGCAGGAATGAGTTTTCAGCTCTTTCAGAGTGCCTCCCCCAGCGCCTGCTGGGTCTGCGCAGAGCTCCGCACCTCTAGAGCCATTTGCAAGCTGATCAGAGACTGGCAATTACACAGCTCCTCTACAGCACACAGCACATCTTTAAGTGAAGAATTTATACGCAAGAACCACCAGAGAGCAGAGTGCCCACAGCAAAGGAGGCAGGAGGTGGGAAGGAGCTTCTCATTTCCAATATGAAGAGAGAATGGGACAGGGAATGTCAAATCCAACCTCTACTCACCAGAAGTCGAGAAGATAAGCAGGCCTTCGAGCAGTTTTTCTTGGATAACATCCTAGCAAGAATCCCAGCCACCTTCCCCAGAAGATCTGGCTCTCTACCAAGTCACTAAACTCAACCAAGCTGGCAAGAAAACAGGCCTCAGAATAGAGACATGCAGACCATCCAATTCTGCTCTCAGGCTAAGGACTGAATCCTGAATCTACTGGCTATTCATGTCTGTCTCGTGCGCGCAGGGACGGCAGAGGAAAGACGACTCTCAGGGCGTGGGTGAGCCCCCAGCATTCTTTAAAGATTTTTTTTCTCCTTCTGCTAGTGTGTCTTTGGATTTCTGTCACTCAGACTGACATTTTCCTTTCGCTGCTCATGACTCATGTTCTGATGACAGGCTGCCTACAGACGATGCTTAAAACCCATCGACAAGTCTCCAGGGCTTTTGCTTTTCCTGCCTCCCTCAAACATCCTCTAAAATTAAAGATGGGAAAATGGAAGCACACACACTGAACTCCGTCTGCTCTTCGCGCGACACATGTGGCACTGCAACAGCCAAACAAATCCAAAGCCTTCCCACTGCTGCTTGGGCACCACTTTTACCCCCTCATTTGTTAGAAGGAACAAGCCTTTGCCATGTGCAGCTGTGAGTTTCCCAGTGAGCAAACCAAGGGCTTTGCTTTCAGCAAGCCTGCTCCAGATATAGCCGTGCTGCACTTTTGTAGCTTGTGATTAGGAAGAGGGGCAAAAAAATTGCATATATGTCTCTCACCTTTCAGAGGGCTCGCTAGTTATGGCAGAGCTGGGCCAGGGCGTGAACTCTGGCTCTGTCCTACAGCTTTAGGTGCTCTCGCCTCAGAAAAAGCTCTGAAGAAGCTGCTCCAGCAAAACAGTTTGCAGCCTGCACCATGCCCTCGGCTTCAGAGAGGGGTGGGCTCTGCAGAGGGGTTCCTCAGGCCTGGGCAAGCCACCTAGCACAGGCAGAGCCCAGGACCTGCCGATCATGGGCTGCCTATCCCCCGCCAGCAGCTGGAACTCACCTTTCATGGAAAGCTGAGCCTTCACCTTGTCCAGTTCATTCTGAAACGACACACAGAAAACCCAATTAGGAAACGCCCTGCAGAGGAGCTTGTGCCAGATCTTAAAAGGACCAGAGAGGTTTCTCGGCAGGGCATTTGCACCGGCCAGGTGCTAAGAAGAGAACGCAGTAACAGCAAGCACCAAGTTACAAGCAAGTACTATCGCAGGGAACGCAAAGAGCACCTCCAAATGGCATTCTTCAGGGGGAGAAGAGAATATCCCAGTTTTGTCTTAGCCTTGTCAACCTTGTGTTTCTCACACTGTCAGTCATCTTGTTTTAGCTGAATAATTTTGGAAGGCTCTCAGGGAAACACAGGAAATCAGACAGGAACAATTTTTATAACATTTTACCTAAACAAGGCAATAAGGCAGGGATGTTGCCAGACTAACTGGATTGAGAGTTGCTTTGAACTGAAGTGAACTTTAATCAGGTGCAGGTGGGAGACAGGAGGGCATGTCCAAATGTCTGAAAAGGTAACCACGCATACAATCAAAAGGCACTAGCTAGCATTCTGACGGACGGTGAAGTCACTGCAGTTCAGGATGCTGATATGAGCTAGCAGCTCAGTCAAATGGCCATAAACAGATCACCGGTAAACCAATCCATACCAAACTGAGGGCACATAACATCTCCTGGACGCCACAAGGGTCTGGGGAAGGTCAAATGTTTCTAGCACCTTCATTAAGGATCAGAAAGAGGCAGCAAATGCTCGATAGTTTAAATTATAGATAGTGAAGTCGTATGACTTAAGAACACTGGCAAACAGCCAAAGGAAGTATAGAGAGGTTACAAAGTAGGGCAATATATAAATATATATATATGTGCACGTATATATATAAAGACAGAAATATATACAGGAAAGAGTCAACAGAAGATGACTTAAGAAGCTGTGTTAGAGAACTGCAGAGGAAAGCACATAACAAGTCAGGCAGGAACTGCAGTGGAATAAAACCACAATAAAATGCCTACACAATACTGAAGCAGAGCACACAAATCTGTGCAACCCGGAACGCTACATGCAAATCTGAGCTGAGAATAGCAGCACCAGTGACCACGGATCTGACGGGACCAGAGCGAAGCTCTGCTAGTGACAATAAAGGCAGGAAAGAGAATATGGGATGTAAAGCTCAGTAAGCAGAGGGGACTGAATGCAAAGCCTAGCAGAGCTGACTTGGATTTGCCCCCGGGGGCACAACAGCTGGCGGGCTGACATGGAATTAACTCTGCTGCAGGAACTATTTTGGAGTAGCTTCCTCTGAGTCCTATTCAGGAACGATTAGTGAGCTCACAAGATGTGCTAATTAGCATGATAGCAAAGAAATCCCGGGCTACTGCGGGCAGCTATGTAACATTACCTCATTCATCAACTTAATCTGAAATCCCTCATCCTCCACCACAGCTCCTAAAGGCTGCTTCCAGTTTTAACTCCTCTGACTGAAGCTCTCCTCTCTCTGCCAGCCCGAGTTACAAGACCACATTTTCCCAAGATCAAATAAGTTTATCCTGACCACACACAGACAGCTGTCCTCCCAGGTTTCTACTCTCCCCAGCAGGTTTACAGGCAGGAATCCTCCTCCTCCTGCCTCCTTTTCACCAAGCTGAACAAGCCAAAGTCTCCTTTCCTTTGGAAGAAGGGCTCTCGGCTCCCCAGATCACAAGCGACTCGAAGTGTCAGGTTCCAGACAAGCTTCACCGAGGTGTTACACCCCAAAACTCACGCTTTTCTTGCTCTGGGAACAGCCACATGGAGATTGTTCTGATCGCTGAGGACCATCTTTAAGAGCAATACAGGATAAACCCAGGCTCAGCACTCAGAAACGCTTGGACATGTCGCAGCGTGCAGTCTGTGGTCTGCAGCTACTCCAAGGAACCAAGTTCCCTCCAGTGTTTCAGTTGAAACTGATGCCCAGTGGTGGGAAGCAAAGCAGCCCTGGCACTCCTTTGACCATAAACATTTCAGAGCAGAAGGAAGAGTGAGGAATAGCACGAAAGACAATTATTATCCAAAAGATCATTTGGATAATTCTGCAACGACAAGAAGAGGTTTCAGATTATGAAGGAGCTCTTCTGACCACTTATAACTGGGTGCAGAGGACTGGTTCTCAGAAGAGCATCCCAAGCTTGTCTCCCCAAGACAACAAGCAGACCACAGCTACGCACTCTGCTTTCTAGCACATTGAAGCACACTCCCTTGCCCCAGTCCAACCTTTTCATGGCAGGAGGCCAAATGCTCATTTCAGGACATCTGTGGGCTGCACAGATACAGCTCCAGTTGATTGCAGAGCCAAGTACCACTCTACGCCCAGGCTCTTGGAGGCACAGGCAGTGGTTGGCAAACAAACCCTGGATTTGGGGACTTTTTCCAGGTGAAATCACTTCTGACTGAGGAAGTCACCACTTCTTTTTGCAGACAGAACTCCAGTCTAAATGGACATTAAATCCCACCCACGATGGTCGCCCACGTTCTTAAGGTGCTCCATATCCTCCAGAAACAAGGCAGCACACAACATGGAACTGGTGACAAACCAGCATCAGCCCAGCAGCAACCTGAGTCCGTGCACAGGGCAGTAAATGCCCACACAAACTAACTACGCTAATCTACACCAGAAAATATTTGGTTCTTTCCCATTAGATAGTGACCTCAGCGCTCTCGTTAGGGAAGCTGCACGCTCAGGGCGAGATGTGGCTCTGATGGCCACACAACAAACTTTGTAGGAGCATGATGAGTTACCATCAAGCTTGGTGTGCAGGAGCAGCTCCACAGTCCCGCCCTTGAGCAAGGGAGCAGTTCTTCAGCACAGCCTGCCTGGAGGGGAAGGCTGGGGGAACACATCTTAGATCCTGGGGTGGGGGTGAGAGGGAACAGAAAGCTTTTCTAGGGCAATTTTCTCCAGTCAACCCATTTCTGAATCACGCATCTATTTACACTTGCGAGAACAGATCTGAATACGTACTAACGGCAATGTTTATCCGCTCCGAGCCATTGCTTTGCCTCTAGGGCACACAGCTTCAGGTGCCCAGGGATGCTTTTTCATTTCCTCAGCACACACACTTTGGCCTTCAGTTTCTTTATTAGCAGTCTTCGAGAATGACAGTGCTACTGACACTATAGTCTGGCTGGCTTTATTTTAAAAACATACGATATACATATAGCATTGTCATGGCAACTGCTAATTATGGTAATTGCTGCACATGCTGATTCTAAACACAAGAGGGTACAAGCGTCCCATTATACCAAGGTCAACTGATTACATTTTTTTTGGAACAGACAACTCCAAGACATAAGGAGCCATGCTTCATCCACACTAAACAAGGAGGAGAACACAGAACAGCCACTCTGCCTTCATCCCTTCTCGCGCCCAGCTCTCCGCACCCAAGGGTGGTACTTGGAGAACACCACCCAGCATCCCAGCTCCAGCCAGGATCCCCACCATGGACACTGTCCACTCCCCTGCTGGTGCAGCTTCAGGCAGTCCTTCTCCTAATTTCTCTTGGGAAAGCACGATTTATCACCATCCTGCCCTGCTTCCTTACAGTCCGTGCAAACAAACCCACCTCCAGAGAAGTGAGGAGGTGGCACTTCCTCTAACAGCCCCTTCTTTCCAGAGGGGTTAGCAGGACTCGTGCACAAACAAGCCACAGACACCAGCAGCAGTTCATTGCATTTGGGATTTTCCTTCTCCTGCCTTTTGGAAAAGCTCTGTAGCCTCACCCCCAAGGCTTTGAGACCCAAGGGAGAAGCAGCAGTTGGATGTTTATTCGATGCTGCTTCAGGAGGTTTCCAGGTCAGGTGAGAACCAGAAGGAAGAGCAGTAAAGTACAGGAGGCTTCTTGATTTGGTCAGGGGGAGCTCTAAACCACCACGTGGAGACTTCCTTACAACAGAGCCGAGACTGAGCGAGCACCGAGAGGGAGAACAGGGACAGGCAGGAGACACTGATGTGCTTCAGGTCTGAAACGCGAGCACAGCGAGCACCAGCTCAGGAAGCAGCTGTTGGCAGAGGACCAGCAGCCCTGGCTGCACTTCCAAGAGGCACCACACAACAGAACAACCACCCAGTCAAATTACCTGCAAGGTCTCTGCATCCGGTGCTGCCTGCTCCTCCAGGGCAACATCAAAAAACAGCTTATTGATGATGTGTCTTTTGCTGACCTAAACACAGGAGACAGAAGAGGCTGGTGGGCGCAGGTATGGAAACACAACGGATATGGAAGACAGATGGAGGGGGAGAAGGTACCATCTTGTCACTTGCCACGAAAGGCAAGTCAGATCATGTGCTTGACATCATTAGCAATGATACTCTGCTTTGGCTCATCAGCACAGCAGCAGACACACCACCCCCCCCGCCCCCCCCCTCAGTTTTGGGAGCACGACTCCAGCCAAGCTCCTGAGCCGCAGCAGAAAGATTCAGGCATTTCTGAATCAAGCGCAGTCTGTTCTCTGGCAGCTAAGGCCCAAGCAGCTGACACTGAGCTAACACGATGCCAAATCCTAAGACAGAAGTATGTGCTGCTTTCTGCAGGCAGAAGGTGCTGTAATTGAATTTGATAGCTCTCCACACCTCCCCCATGCAGTTACAGCTTTGTGTTTTAAGTATTATATACAGTCATGACACCAGCTAATTGCATAGTTACTGCTACATAAGATGTTATTTCGCGATAACTCCATGGTAACCCAGAGATGTAAGAGGCAGTGAAGAACAGAGGGAATCAACAAGTCAGGGAAGGAACAAGGGCCAAGACCTTGAGAGGAAGAAAGAAGCACGAACACAGAACAAGCCCAAGCTGCAGCTGGCTAAAAGCCTACATCTGAATGTGAGGCAACATCTCCTGCAGCCGCTACACGCCAAGACCCACTGGCGGCATCAAGGCTGGTGACACAAGGGACTTCAAAGAAGATCAGGTCCTGATTAAGCCACTGGATCCCCAAGCCTTGGCTTCCATCTCAGAAGCAGAGCGCATCCTTCCCTCCCCAGCCTTTGCTTTTCTCAGCGAAGGGCCGAGTGCTGCAAAGCAAGGACTCAATTATAAGGACCACGTGCAGCAGAATGGGCTGCTTACCTGAGAGCAAGCAGCAGGGTACTCTAGAAAAACAAGCCAGATGTCCTGATTAACCCCTTCCAGCCCTTTCTATCATTATGCCAATACTTACTCAGCATAAATAAAAGCCATGAAAACCCAGAGACCCTTTCTAGAGACGCTACAACACAGACAGCAGCTGGGCACCCTCAGACCACCCCTTCTAATCAGAAGGGTTGCTAAGGGGCGTTCACCCTCTAAGCCTTTGGGGAGAGCCTCAAGGGACAGAAAACTCTCTCTGCTTCATACCATGAGCCTTTTCCTCGTACCACCACAGGCCTAGGCCACAGCTCATCGGTGCCGTTTGCAGAGCATGGTGCCGTAGAAATACAGAGGTGTACCTAGGTGATGGTTTTACCTGGATTCTGCACTGCGGGCAAGTCCGGCTCGGTGCTGTGTCAAACCACTGGATGAGACTGAGAAAGGAAAAGAAAACATACGGTGAATCCTCAAAATCCAGGAGTGCTGCTCCCGGGGGCCACCCCCCAACTCACCAGGAGACAGCAGGATGCGACTCCTTTTACAAACTAAAAACGGAAACACAAACATTTAGCCCAGAGGTGCAGCTAACAGGAACGCCATGTTCCAGCACGCACACTCTACCTTCACCTCCGAGACAATTCCCAGCTGAATTTAGCATGCCAGCTTATCTTTACCAGAGCAGAGTTTTTACAGAGCTCAGATCTCCCTGGGAGAGTCTTTGAACAACTGTAGCATCGCAGGAGCGAACGGATCCGCACACGGAGCGGCACAAGAGCTGCTATATCAGGATACGACAGCCGAGAGATCCCTGGTTTGGCCAGCTCCGAAGGGTGCCATTGACTCCAAACACGCATCTGCAGAGCGAGGGAGACTGGGCCGGTCTCTGCTCCGAGATGATGAATGCAGACCTGTCGGGCTCCTCAGGAGAGCTACTAATGCATTTTGCAACCAAGCCATCACGTCACACTCGGAAGGGTTTATTTTCGGAGCAGGGTAACAATCTGGAGCTGGCAGGTTACCTTTGGAAGCTCTTCCTCCTCCGCTGGTTGTTAGAGGAGGACGAGCCCGAGCTGCGCCGCCGATTAAGAAGTGACCGTCGCACCGGCGAGCGACGGTCCCTCTCCGAGTTCGTTAGCCAGAAAAGCAAATGCCCGCACCCTCCCCACACGCAAAATTTATTTCCCCAGAAGAGCCATTTCTTTCCAACACAAACACTTGCAAAACAGTTCCGGCAAAAGCATGAGATTGCCTGGGAGGCTTCACTCATAATCTAACACCGCTCCTTCCAGATAAACACCCTGTGTAGGAGCAATCTGCTGGCACCAGCCCTCCAGGAGAAGGGATACCACAGCCAGCGGAGTGGCAACACAGCCGAGGCTCCTGCGGCAGCTTCGTGAGCTCCTCCGGACCCCTGCAAAGCGGAATCGCTGCCCCGACGGCCCCCAAAGCGGCCGGGGCCTCCACCGCTCAGAGGGAGGAGGCAGCGCCCTCGGCTCCCCAGCCCGGGCGGCGGCGAACGGGGTCACAGCGGGCACCAGGGGCGCAGCGAACGCCCAGAGCCCCCTCAGAGGGGAGCGGCCCGAGCAGGGGCTCCGGGGGCAGGGGCTGCCGGGCGGGACGGCGGCGGGCGCCGGCCACGGGCTCGCCCCGGCTGGGGGAACCCGCAGCCCTGCGGGGCCGATACCCCGCGCCGGCGAGCGGCTGCCGGCCCCGGCGGGAGCGCCCGCCCGCCCGCCCCGCTGCCCCGCAGACGGCCCCGGCCCGGCGGGGCGGGGCGCTCACCAGGCGCGGTGGAAGGTGTGCCCGCAGGGCACGGCCGCCACGTCCCGCTCGTTGTCGAAGAAGTCGGAGCAGATGGTGCAGTGGGCCCGGATGGGCATGGCGGCGGCGCGGCAGGACGCGGCCCCGGTACCGGAGCGGCGGCGCGGAGCCGTGCGATTCAAATCCGGCCGCGCGCCCGCCGCTTCCGGCCCGGCCCGGAAGTGACCTCACGGGGCGAGCGCGGGCCCCGCGCCCCCACTCCGGGGCCACGGGCGGGGGCGGAGCCCGAGGGGGCGGGGCCTGCGGGCGGGGGCGGGGCCGCCCCCCCCGGGTCTCCCCGCCCGCCGCGCCCGTGTACCCTGAAGCCTAACGATGGCAGCGAAGCTCCCTCGCGGGCGCTGGCCGGGACGAGCTGCCCTGGCCGCCTGGGCAGCAACGCCGCTCCCGGCCTGCCCGGGCCGCCCCGCCTCACTCCGCTCTGGCGGCGGCCGCGCCGTCCGCCGCCGGCCCGCGCGGCAGGCACCGGCACCCCGGGCCCCACAGAGAGACGGGGCGGGCGGCGCCGGTGCTGTCTCAGTTTGTCCTCAGCGGGGTCTTTATTTGCCAGAGATACAGCGCGGGGGCGCGGGCACGCGGGGGGCGCGGGCACGCGGGGCGCCGGCGGCAGCCGCAGGCAGAGCCGGCCCTGCAGGCATGCAGCTGCGGGGGAGGGAAGCGGGGACCGTGGAAGGGGGGGCGCGGGGGGGGGGGGGGCACTCCGGATCCTCCAGACACGACGCGTGGGGGGCCGTGTGGCCGCCCCCCGGCGGGGGGGGGGGGGGACGGGACCCGCGCTCCCTCGCCCCCTGCGACGCGCTCCCCCCCCCCCGGGGCCCCGGGGCGGAGAGGGGGTGCCGGTGCTCTGCCCGCTGGGGCCCCCCTCTCCGTCCCGCGCGGCCCCACCCGCGGTCCCGCACATGCACGCGTGTCCCGGGGGGGCCCGCGCGACGCCCCCCGGCCCTGCGGAGCGTGTGGCCGGGGGGGCTGCCCCGTATCTCTGGGCGTCCCCGGGGCGGACAGCGGCGGGGGACAGACTGAGAGAGCGGGGTGGGGGGGGACGGGGGGACGGGACGGACACAGACCGACCGGCAAAGCCACCGAGGGGGCCGGGAGGGGCCGGGGCGGGCGGGGAGGACGGGCTCCATGCAGGGCTCTGCCCCGCGGCCGGCTCTCCGTCGGGGCACGTAGAAAAGGGGGCGCAGGCGGGGGCGCGGGGGGCCATGCCGGGGCTATGTACAGAGGGGGGCGCGGGGGCCGCCGCCGCTCAGCCGGTCTGCTCGCTGGGGGACTCGGCGGCGGCGGCGGCGGTGGCAGCCCCGTCCCCGTTACACGTGGTGGCGGGCGGCGTGCCGGGGGCCGGGGGCTGCGCGGCGGCAGGCGGCGTGCTGGGGGCCGCGGGGGCCACAGTGTCCGTGGCGGCGGTGGCGGTGGCGGCCGTGGCGGTGGCGGCCGTGGCGGTGGCGGCGGTGGCCGGGGCCGGGGCCGGGGCCGGGGCCGGGGCCGTCTCCGTCTGCTCGGGCGCCCGCAGGCGTTTCATGAGCGTGGTCACTCGCACGGCTTTCTGCGGGGGGAGAGGCGGGGGGCCGTGGGGCGCGGGCGCTCCCCTGCCCCTGGGCCCCTCACCGGGGCGTCGGGTCCCCCACCGGGGATGCCTGCTGGGGGCTGGCGTGGCCGCGGGGGCTGGCGGCCCCCACTCCCCCCCCCCCCGAGGCTGACAGCCCCGTGATGGGGGAATGGGCTCGGCTGAGAGGGGAAACTGAGGCACGGGGCGCCCCCACCCACCTTCCACTTGGCCCGGGCGAAGTTCTTCTCAATCTGGGCGCAGACGCCGTCCTTGATGTTCTTGTCGGAGGCGGCGTTGCCGGAGATCCTGGGGAGGCGGGGAGGGGTGAGCGGCCCCTGCCAGCCCCCCCGGCCCCCTGCCCGCCCCCACCGCCCCTCACCACTCGTGGGAGATGGCCTCCTCCGCCGTGATCCGCTGGTCCTGCTCCACCTCCATCAGGCGCGTCACCAGCTCCTTGGCTGGGGGCATGGGGGGGGAAGTCAGCACCAGGGGGGGACAACGTGGGACCCCGTGTTTCCTCCCCTGGCGTGGGGCTCACCCGCCTGCGAGATGTCGTCCCAGTATGGCGGGTCGAACTCGTAGTCCCCAGCCAGGATTTTGCGGAAGAGGTTCTTGTCGTGGTTCTCGTAGTCTTCCTCGTCCGCCTCCTCGTAGAAGGGGGGGTTCCCCGAGAGGCTGGGGGACGGGGCGGGGGGCTCAGCCCGGCCCCTGGCCCCCGGCCCCCCGCGGCCACCCCGGCCCTCACCCCGCACTCACAGGATGTACATGATGACGCCGATGGCCCAGCAGTCCACCGGCCGCCCGTACCGCTGCCGCCCCACCACCTCCGGAGCTGCAGGGGACAGGAGAGCAGCCCTGCCCCGGGGTCCCCAATGCCCCGGGCCCCTCGCCCCCGGGCTGATGGGGAGCGGGAGGGACCCACCGGGAGCACCCAGGATCAGCCCCCAGGGTGATGGGGAGCAGGAGGGACCCACCGGGAGCACCCAGGATCAGCCCCCAGGGTGATGGGGAGCAGGAGGGACCTGCCAGGAGCACCCGTGACCATCAGGAGGGACCCAATGGGAGCCCCCAGGACCGGTCCCCAGGGTGGCGGGGAGCATCAGGGACCTGCTGGGACCCCAGCAGCACCACCCACCCCTGCGTGCCCGCCCGGCTGGCTCTCACCCACCCAGGTACTCGGGGGTGCCGCAGGGCTCCTTGATGAGCCCGTTCTCCAGCTTGGCCAGGTGGAAGTCGCTGATGACGATCTTGGAGTTCTTCAGGCGGTTATAGTACACCAGGTTCTCCAGCTGCTGGCACAGGAGCCGTGAGTGCCGGGGCGGGGGGCACGCCAGCACCCACGGGTGCTCCCACCCCCCCCTCCCGCACCTTGAGGTTTCTGTGGACGATCTTGAGCGAGTGCAGGTAGGCGACGGCCTCCAGCACCTGCCGGATGACGTTGCTGGTGTCCCTCTCCGAGTAGTAACCCTGGTCCAGGATCCAGTCGAAGACCTCCCGGCCAGTGGCCCTGCCGACAGCACCTCTGCCGAGATCCCCCCCGGCGGGGGCACCCCCAGCCAGACCCCCCCGTGCCCCTCAAACTTACAGCTCCAGGAAGATGAAATACTCCTTGCGGGTGATGTAGACGTCCACCAGCTGCAGGATGTTGGGGTGCTTCACCCTGCGGAGAGATGAGGGGGTGAGCGGGGGGTCCCCACTTTGCCTGGCGGCACGGGAGCCCCCCCGGCCCCGGCCCTCACATTTTGAGGATGATGATCTCGTTTTTGGCCGCCTTCCGCACTTTCCGCCCGTCCCGCTTCAGGAACTTCTTGCAGGTGTACAGCTTCCCTGTGGTCTTCTCCTTGGCCCGGAAGATTTCACAGAACTCCTCCCTAGAAGGGCGCCCGCAGCCGTCACCCCCCTGGGGACCACCGAGCTCGGGGCACTTGGGTGGTCCCCAGGCCCACCAGCATCCCCCCCATCCCAGCAGCGAGGGGAGATGCTGGGGGGGTGGAAGGAAGCTGCGGCTAAAAACCTCTCCAGAGCAGAGGGGAAAAAAAAGGGCAGTGAGAAGGAATCGACAAGGAATAAGCAAATTGATAGGGAAGGGGGAAAATTTGCCAATTAAAAAGCCCCCTCCCCGTGGCAGCCGGGGTGGGACCCACTGCGAAGCCGCCCGTGCCGAGGCAGAACAGCAGCATGCCCCGACATTAATGCAAGCGCCGCGGTCGGGAAGAAACAAGGGGAGACGCGCCGGTTGCCCCGGGGTGCTGCAATATTTCTGTTCTATTATTAATGGTGCTCGAGACCATCGGCCGGGCAGGAGCCGCAGGGGAGCCCACGGGGGGCACTCGGCACCACTCCGTCAAAGCCTTTGGCTTTCCAACCCCCTGGCCGCACCGAAATCCTCGTGGCCACTGCCCCGGGTGCAGGGGAACTGGGACCCATGGGCTTCAGGACAGGCTGCCCAGAGGATGGAGCAAACCTCTGAGAGCCCCCAAAAAGGTCCCCGCCGCCACCCAGCGTCCCCCTGCCAGGCATGACCCACAGCCAAGTGTCCTGGTGTTTTGGAGGCCGACGGAAAAATTTCTGGCACGTGTTTTGGGGTCAAACTGCTCTCAATGGGTCTGAGGGCTTCATTTTGCGGAGGAGAGGAAGCTTCATTGCTTCCTAATGGGTTCCCCAGCACGGCAATAAAAGTTGCGGGGAAGCAGCAGCGCTCCGCTCCCCCCCAAATGACATCTGCCCTCTCCTTTGCTGGAGCAGAGCCCTCCTGCTTCCCGGAGCGCTCGGGGAAGCCGGGATCGTGCAGAATTGCTGCAATCCCCGCAGATCTTGGGAGGAGGAGGGAGGGATACGGGGAGCTGCCCGGCTCCAGCCGGCAGCAGCAGCGAAACCTCGTTGCCCTCTTCGGAGCCGGCAGCGAACACCCCCACGCGCCCGCCAGCGAGAGGGATTCATTAGGGGACAGGCACCCCGAAACGCACCCTGCCCGTCCCAGCTGGGGACCGGCACCGCGAAAGCCCCCGCGGGCAGCATCGTGCTGCTCCTCAGCCCGGGGCACCCCCGGAGCCGGGGAGGGACCAACTCACGTTTTGATGACCTGGCCCAGGTCATATCTGTCGGTCACCTCGGACGGCTGGTTATAATCTTTCTTGTCTCCCAGCGTCACGCAGCCAAACGGCATCGCAGGGCCCGGTGCTGGCAGGGCAGGGAGAGGCGGTGAGCACCCTGGCACCGCCAGCCCCCCCGGAGCCGCCCCAGGCCCCCCCGAGCCGCGCCGATTAATGTAAAACCTGCCGAAGCGCGGCAGCTGCTCGTGCTCCCCGGCTGCGCGAGCCGCCAAGCGCCCAGCCCCACCGACGTGCGTCCATCCCTGCGGCGCCCGGCCACTCTGCCTGGGCTTGGGCTGCCGGCGCGGCCGCAAGCCGGCTCCTCCGGCTCTCGTTTGCAGATCGTTAATGATTTATTAAGTAGCCAGGGCTAGCACAGAGCCCGGAGCACCCGCTTGCCGGGGAGGCAAGCGGAGACGAACGGACCCTCTCCCGTTTCTCAGCCCGGTTTTGCCCCGCGGTGACATTTCTGTAGCTGGGGCTTCCCCAGGCGGAGCATTGTCGCACACAGTCACATATGCAGCGAGTTACACCAGCCTCAGCTCCCCGACTCTTACCAGCCCCGATGGCCCCGCTGCAGCAACGGGCAGGTGGGCACCGCGGTTTGGTGGTGCCAGCCCTCCTGCCGCCAGCAGCGGCCAGGACACCGGCCCCGGCACGTGCCGGCTCCTCCAGCCCTTTAGGAACGATGTTTTGCTCCTTGCTTTCCTGCCAGGAACCCTTCAAAACCAGACCCTGCTTGGACGGGTTTCCAGCTTCCCAGCAAAAAATTGGTCCCATAAAGTGATTTTTTTCCCTTTCCCATCCCATTACTGGGAGGAAGTTTCAACTGACGTTATTTTCTGACGGCTCAGAAGGAGAAAGGGCTCCCAGGCCCCCCCAGTCCTCTGGGACGAGCCCGAGCGGGACCCACGATGGGATGCCGGCACGACGCTGGAGACACCCATCGCCCAGTGCTAAAGCTCCCAAAACACCGTGCTGCAACATGCTGGCCCCGCCGTGCCGTGCCGGCAGTGCCCGGGGCCCAGCGGTGAGGGCCGCGGGCAGGATGGCAGTGTGGGATGCGGGAGCCGGCATCGCGGGTACCCAAGCGCCGAGCCTGTTGCTATGGCAATGGGAACTGGAGATGCAGAAAGCGGCACATCCTTTGGAGGGGGCAGGGACGGGCAGCACCCGGCAGCACCCGACCCACATGCGGGTGCACGGCCCCGTCCCTGCCGCGCGGGCCCCGGGAGGAAGGTGGTCCTGCCCGCTGCACCCAGGGCATGCACCTAAGCGCTCCCTGGGGTGATTGACCCCAAATCTGGGTGGGACGCGAGTGCAGTGAGCCGGGGAACGGGGCGATGCTCCTTCCTGCCTCCATCCCTCGGGGCTGACCTGCCTCCGTGCCTGCCCAAGCGATGCCCGCAGTATGGGTGCTCCCACCTCACACGACAGCCAGGCATCCTCCTGCCAGGAAAGCCCATTCCAGGCAAGAGCACCTGTCCCCGTCCCACTCAGGGTGCACCCACTCCCGAAAGAGAAGCAGAGCACCCATGGGACACCCTTCCCCGTGGCACAGACCGGGTGAGGCTTTCCGGCCCACACTGAGCTCATCCCAACAGCCTCCCCAGCAAACGTGCCCTGCCTGGCACCTCCGTGTCCCCGTGCCACACGACGCCAGCTCTGCCGTGCCACCGTGCCCAGCCGAGGGGGACGAGGGCTGTCCTGGCAGCCGCTGGCGTGGCAGTGGGCTCGGTGCGTGGGCCAGCAGAGGCAGGGCTGGCCTGCGGGCAGGCAGGAAGGCTGCCAGCGCTGGCAGCGTGATGCCAGGATTAGCCGGGAAGGGACCCGGGTGGGATGATATATCGGGATTTTATTGCTGTCTCTGCAAGCGCCCAGCTAATCTGCGCTCACAAAATTAGTTCCCGTTCTTTAGCGGGGACCCATCCTGCCGGGGCTGAGCACTGGCACCCTCCCCTGCCCCAGGCTGGCTCGGGGGGGCTCAGCGCACCCGGGGTACCCCACAAGGGAGTCCGGCACCCAGCCCCACATGGGGGCCAGCACCTGCGCCCCACAGGTGAGAGCAGCCCCGCCGTGGCAGGGGCACCCGGGCAAGCGGAGGGCGAAGGGGTGAGTGCTCCCTCCCCGGGGTGCTGGGGGGGGAGGCTGGGTGCCGTGCTGGCACCCGCGCGCAGCTAGCCCCCCCCAAAGCGTCTAATTTGGGAGCAGAAGCAACAGCGGGTGTAAGACAATAGCGGGGAAGTGGGTGGCCGGGTGCGGACGGCACGGAGGGATGACGCAGCCGCGCAGCTCTTGCCAGCGGGCCCCCCCGGCCCCCCGAGCCCCGGCCCTGCCCCACGCCGTGGGGTGCCACCGGCCGGCGCTCCGTCTCCGGCCCCGCTTCTAACCTGCAGCCGCCCTGGACGTGTCCGTGGGGGGGTCCCCGCTGCCCTCCCGCCCCCCCCAGCCCGGGGGAAGGATGTGCCGGGCAGAGGCATAAACGCGGCCGGGCCGAGGTGGACCGAAATATTGCTAGTGCAGGCAGCAGGCAGGCAGCGGGGAGGCGGAGGGGCTGCGCCAGCCCCGCGCTGCCCGCAGGAGCCGCCCGGGCCGGGGCCGGGGCCGGGGCCGGGGCCGGGGCGGGCTGGGGGAGCCCCAGCGCCCGCGGGGCCGGCCCGGAGCCCACCGGCCCCAGCCCCGGGGAGGTGCGGAGGTGCAGCCCGGGCCGCGCACCGCAGGGGAGGTCTCGGCCGTGGCCGGCTCGGAGCGATGCGGCAGCGGGAAGGGAGCGGGCTGCGGGAGAGAAGGGCAGGGGGCCGGCCCGGGAGGGGATGCTCGGCGGCGGGGGCGCAGGTCCCCGGCAGCACCCCCCCCGCCGCGGGGCCGGCCCGGCTCTCCGGGCTCCGCGCTGGACGCGGGGGCGGCACCGGCGCGGGAGCGGCCCCGGGAGGGCGAGCAGGGAGGCGCGGGGGGAGCCGGGCTCCGGCATCTCCCCGTGCCCGCGGCGCCCGTCGGGGCTCGGGGTCCGCGGGACGCGGGGTGCCGGCGGGGGCGGTGCGGCAGCGGGCAGCCGTCGGGGCGCACACGCACCCGGGCACGGACCGGCACGGCCCCGCCGGGGTGCCCCGGGCCACCGGGGTGGGGGGGAGAGTGGGGGGCAGCCCCGGGCCAACAAGTGCCAAACCCCGGCAGCGCCCCCGCCCCGGGCCCGGCCCCCCTCGCCCACGGCACGGACCGGCTCGGCTCGGCTCGGCTCGGCTCGGCGCGGGGCTGTCCCGGCGCGGCGCCGCGCTCACCTGCACGCCTCTGGACCGCAAAGGGGGCCGCGGCCCGGGGCCGCCGCTCGGGGGGCGCGCCCCTCCCTCCCTGCCGCGCGGGGCCGGTGCGGAGCCGAGCCGAGCCGAGCCGAGCCGGGCGGAGCCGAGCCGAGCCGAGCCGAGCCGAGCCGAGCCGAGCCGAGCCGAGCCGAGCCGAGCCGTCGGTCCGTCGCGGCGCGGCCCCGCGCGCCCGGCGCGGCAAGTTGGGGGGGCGGGACCGCGGGGCCCCGCCCCCCGGGGCGCCCCGCCCCGCCCCGCCCCTGACGTCACCGCCAAACTTCGCGCCCCGCCCGTCGGGCGCGGGAGAGGCACCCGCGGGGGCGGGTCACGCGTGGCGCTGGGACGCGCCCCGGCACCGCGGCGGGACGGGGCGGCCGTGCCCCCCGGGGCGGGCGGCGGCGACAGAGCCGCCAAAACCGGGCTGGGGCACGGCCACGCCGCGGGGGCCGGGGACCCACGCGGCGGCGGCTCGTGGGGCGTGTAAAGACCCGCGAGGCCCCGCGGCTTGCTGCCTCCCGGCTGCTGGCCAGCCGGGAGAGCCGGGGCTGCCTGCGGGTGTCCCCAGAGCCACCGCCTGTCCCCGCTGTCCCTGTGCGAGCTCCTCACCCCGGGCGGTGGCCGCCCAAGGGGCGGCTGTGCCCCACGGGCCGCATCCTGCCGAGCCCCAGAGCCGGAGCGGCCCTGGCGTCACAGCAGGCTTCAGCGAGATGGTGGGGACCGGTGCGAGGTGCAGAGCACCGGGGTGAGCCGGGGTCCCCTGGGCCGTGCCGTGGCCACCAGCCCTGGATGGGACGGGACAGGAGGGGATGGGGGGGGTGGATGGGACGGATGGGACGGGGTGGGAGCAGGTTAGCAGCGGTGCTGAGGGTGGGCTCAGTGTCACAGGCACCTGTCCCCCAGGGCACTAAGAGGTGCCACGAAAAGGCGGGCGGACACACGGTCCTGCCTCTGCGCCGCGATCCTGTGGGAACCAGGCGACTTCCCTCGTCCTCCTTCCCCAGCTGTGGGGCCAAAGGCCCCGCTCGCTCCCCCGTGGACAGGGATAGTTTGCACCCCATGGCCGGGGCCAAGGGGCAAGAGAGAGGCAATGTCTGCTCAGTGGCCTGGGGCCACCCCAATACCCTTAACTCTGCTCACAGCCCGGGCTTGGCGCCCAGCCTGGGGCGGGTGGCACGGCCCCAGGGGCGCAGCGGGGCCCCCAGCCCCTTCCCCCAGCCCACCTCGCTCCTCACGCAACGCAGCCGCGTGCGCCGAGCCTCCCAAACGGCTGCGTGCTGCGCGCTGGCATTTGCGGCCCATATGGTGCTGCTTCCGAGCTGCACCCCCCCTCCTGTCCCATCCCGCCCCTGCACCCGCCAAAACCCAGCTTCCCAAAACCACCTGGCCCGCACCGTCCTGACCCGCTGTGCGGATGTGGTCGTCCTCTCCCAGGACCCACAGCCCCCCGAGGCCGGGTCAGGCGGGCCCACGGATGGGGGACGCCAGGGTCCCATCCCCAAAGCCAGCATCTCCCCTCTGCGCGCAGGGAGACCTGTGCCAGCACCCCAAGGTGGAGGCAGCCCGGGGCACCCCCTGAACCCATCCCCTGCGTGGCACCGAGCCCCACAGGTCCTGGGCCCACCGCCACCCGAACCGGGTAATTAACGGCGCATGAGAGCGGGGGAATTAGCAGGCCACTGTAGTTTGAGCTTCTAATCAAGAGTTCAATCATACCGGCTGGCAGCGGCGCGGTGCGGTTATTAATCTTTGCACCTCGCGGGAACCTGGAGCGTAACTCACAATTACCCGGCGGGTGCCCGGCACGGCTCAGGGCTGCCCGGCGGTGGCTTGCGGCACGAGGGATGGGCCAGCACTCCTCCAGCACCCCTCGGCCCAGCTCGTGCCTGTCGCCTCCCGGCACCAGCTCCTGCCTGTGGCAGAACAGCCCCGGGCTCCCGTCACGGCTCGCCCGATCCCCTCCTGGCCCCGGCTCTGCCTGGGCTCTCGGGCCACCCCGTGCCCCACTTCAGGGTGATCGGCTCTGCTGAGCCCAACCGTGTTTGTTCCTGCTGTGCTCTGCCCCGTGCACCCACCACCCTGTGCACTCACTGACCTGTGCACCCACCAGCCTATGCACCCACTGCCATGTGCACCCACCACCCTGTGCACCCACCGCCCTGTGCACCCACCGCCCTGTGCACCCACTGCCATGTGCACTCACCACCCCGTGCACCCACCACCCTGTGCACCCACCGCCCTGTGCACCCACTGCCCCCTGCACTCACTGCCCTGTGCACCCACCGCCCTGTGCACCCACTTCCCCCTGCACCCACCGCCCTGTGCACCCACTGCCCCCTGCACCCACTGCCCCCTGCACCCACCACCCCGTGCACCCACTGCCCCCTGCACCCACTGCCCTGTGCACCCACCACCCCGTGCACCCCCTGCCCCCCGCACCCACCACCCCGTGCACCCCCTGCCCCCGCACCCACTGCCCCGCAGTGAGCCCAGAGGCGGGTGCGGGGTGACATGGCCGGTTGGGGTGACGTTTCCCGCAGGACCCCTGCAGTGAGTGAGCCCGGGCTGCCCAGGGTGGGGGTGCCAGGGCTGGGGGCACCCTGCTGTACCCCTTTGCCTTGGGTGGGGGGACAGGGGGTGGGGGACACGCGCCCGTGCCCCTCCGCCCCAGGCGGGGTGGAGGGGTGCGGGGCCGGCCCAGCCTGGCGGCCCGGTGCCGGGGGGTGCGCAGTGGGGTGCAGTGGGGTGCAGCGGGGGGGTGCAGCGTGTCCGTGACTCAAGCGCCACGTGGCACCACATCCCTGCGTGCTTGCCATCGCCATGGCAACCGCCAGGCAATCAGCGATAATTGCGTGCGTCGGCCCGGCAACAGGGCCAAATAAACCCCGTCCCTCCTTTTGGGGGGCTGGCAGGGCGAGGGGAGAAAAGAAGGGGGCACAGCCGCCGATCGCCGCCCCCGGCCCTTTGCCGGGGTCAGCAGCAGCGGGGGTGCACGGCGGCGGGGCCGCCCTCCCCGTAGGCATCCCGCAGCACCCATGCGCCCGGGAAGGCGTCGAGGGAGGCGGCCAGCGAGCCGCCCAGCCAGGCGGCCGCACGGTGGCAGGGGGTGGCCTCAGAGGGGACCCCCAGCCCGGCGTCCAGGCGCCAGGGGAAGCCGCGCACCCCACCAGCAGCAAGGCGGGGCGGGGGGCGGCCGGGGGGCCCCGCAGCAGCTCGGCCACCTTCTCCTGGTTGGTGGCAGGGGAGAGAGGGGCGTCTGCGGCCAGCACCGCCACCTCCTTGGGGCAGACGCCCAGCTCCCGGTAGAGGACGCGGTGCCACAGCTCCTCCAGCCCGTCCCGGTCGGTGACCGTGCTGTGGGTGAGGACGGGGCCGCCCCCGCCTGGCTGGGCACCGCAGACCGCGGCTGCTGGTCCCCGGCCAGCCAGCTCCCGGTGTGGCCCGTCCCCGTGTCGATGACGACGGCGCACAAAGCCTCGTACCTCTCCACCGGCTTGGCCCCCATCGCATCCAGGGCTGGCTCTGGTACCCGGAGCCCTGCCTGGGGGGGGCTCAGTCGCCATAGCAACCACCTGCATCACGGTGATGACATCACCCATGGCATCGGGATTTGGTTCCCCTTCCCACTGGAAGACCTTTGGGGGTCCCCTGAGGCTCCCCAGGGTGGTACCTGCCCCCAAGAGGCTCTTGCGGCCGTAGGCACCAGGGGAAGCTGGTCAGGGCGAGGATTTTCACCTGCAAAGCGAGTGGAGCTCCTGGCCAGGAGAGAACCAGCCCGGGGGAGGACGAGGACCGGGACCGGGACGTGGCTGGCGCTGGTCCTGAGCGGCTGCTGAGACGGGGCGAGCCTCCCTGACCGAGGGCAGATGCTGTCTCAGGGGCAGAAAAAGGAGAAAAAGATGTTCCTTACAGGCTGGAAGGCTTTGGGCTAAAGAGAAGCTCCCTGCGGGCCAGCAAAGCTGCTTGGGGGCCAGCAGAGTTCCCCAAGGGCCACTGAAGCTCCCCAGGAGCCAGCAGAGCTCCCCAGGGACCACCAAAACTCCCCAGGGGCCGGCAGAGCTGCCTGGGGGCCCAGCAGAAATCCCTGGAGCCACCAAAGCTCCCCAGGGGCCAGCAGAGCTCCCCAGGGGCCACCAAAGCTCCCCAGGGGCCAGCAGAGCCCCAGCTGGGTGCAGGGGTGCCCCGGGCAGCGCGGGTGCCCCCAGGTACGGGTGCCAGCACCAGGCGAGGAGGACGGGGGTGCCCAGGCCGGCTCCCGGGGCCGGGCACGCAACCTGCCCGGATGCGGGCAGGGGGGCCGGGGTGCAGGCAGCCCCCCCCGCCGCTTGCAGGCATCATTAGCAAAACTTGCCGGTTTCTAAAAATGGCAGTGCGGCGGCCGCTCCTCACGCCTGCTCCCCAGCGCTCCGGCAGCCGCTGAAACCGGCTCGGCATTGCCTGCTGCCTCCTGCCACCTCTCGCCGGGCCGGCTGACGCCGGAGACCACCGCTCCGCTCACACGCTGGTTTGGCACAATTTTGCCCAGCTCCAAGCCGGCCCCCCCCCGCTGCCCGGCGGGCCGTGGCGGAGGTAGAAGGGGGACAGGCTGCCCACCTGGGTGGCACCCGCTTTGCCACCGGCCTTTGCGCCCGCTTTGCCGTGAGGAGCCCAAAACCGCCGCTGGCACGCGGTGCCGTTGCGGTGGCACTGGCAAATGCTGTCGCAGCACGTCCCCGGGCGCTGCTGGCAGCGGGACCGTGCCCGGCTCTGCCTGTCTGCCCGCAGCCCCGCGCGCGGCCACTCATATTTTATAGATGGCTCTGATTTTAATAATTAATCTCTGCTAACGACAGCACTTTCCCCAAATAAAACATTTAAAGTGCTGTGTGCGCAAGGCGCGCTGCCGGGGCGGGACGCCGGCTGCTCTGCTGCAGCCGTGGCGGGTGGGCACGGCACGACACGGCGTGGCACGGCGCGGCGCGGCCACACATGCCCCACAGCTCAAGCAGGTGCTCCACCAGCCGTGCCCGGCCGTGCAGCACCTCGGCGTGCCGCTTACCTGGTGCCCGACCTTAGGTGCCCGCCCGTGCCCAGGCAGCCCCTCTGAGACACCCCGCAGCTGGGGCAGGGGTGCCGGGTGCCGTGCGAGGTGCCACCCTGCGAGGTCCCCCTGCCCGACCTCCGTTCCGTGGCAGCGCCCATCCCGGCCGGCAGCGGCAGGCAGGGGTGGGCACTCGCCAGCCCGTGGCGTTAAAGGCCGGGCGCTCGCTCCTCGCCTCCCGAAGCGTAATTAGAGCAGGATAAATGCATATTAGCATGAAATCTGTCAAGCACATTTGCAAGGAGGGGGGGGGTGCAGCCTAAGGCAGGGGCCCTCCTCATGCACGTCACCGTAACCACACGAGCCTCGTCAGCTAACGAGCGGTTCCCTGCACCACCCCACCGTGGGGCACTGACAGCCCCACCTCACGTGGGGTGCCCCCAGGGCTGTCCCCCGTGTCGTGGTGCAGTGGGCCTGGCACCCATCTGCCACCCGACCGCAGCCCTGGGCACTCACCCTGCCCCATGAGGAGGCCAACACCCAGGGTGCCTGTCCGTCCATCTGTCCGTCCATCCATCCGTCCATCCATCCGTCCATCCCTCCCTGCATCCCAGCGGCTGGCGGTGCCCACGACGGCCGCCCCGGCTGCACCCCTGCCGCCGCCCTGGCGCCCAGCATCCCCCAGCACCGGCGCCCAGCATCCCCCAGCACCTCCCGTTTCTGATCCAGCCCGTAATAACTGCGCGGCGCCGGGCTCTTCCCGTTGCCACAGCAACTCGACAGCCTAGCCGAAATGGCGCGGCTCGGCCTCGCACGGGCAGGACCAGCACCCACACCGGGGGCACGGCCGCCCCGAAACCCAGGCCAGGGGCCCGGCATGGCCCCAACACAGGGAAACTGAGGCACGGTCCCGGCGGACCCCCCGACCGCGGGATGCTGGGACCCAGCCGTGCTAAAAATACCCTCCTGTGAGCGGTGGCGGGGCCGTGCAGGTGTGAGGCGCCGGCGGAGACGGACGGCTTGGCTGATGGGAGCTGACGCGACCCTGGGCTCCGGCGCCGCTTAATGAGCAGCCGAGGAGGTTTTATTTAACGCCAGCACTGGCCGCAGGACCTGCGTGGCTGGCCACGGACCGGGGAACGGAGCTGCCCGTGGCTGTGGTGCCAGGGCATGTTTCAACATCCCCTGCCCGTCCTAGACTTGCCCTGAGCATCCCCTGCCCCTCCACCCATCCCCAAACCCTGCCCTCGCCCCCCGCCCCGAGCTCCGGGCGTGCACCTAGGGGGGTGATGCCCATCACCGGCCCCCTCCTGTTTCCCAGTGTCTTGTTCTAGGGGATTTTTGCCCCAAAATTGGGGTGGAGGGGACCTCCTCGTCGGGACGAGCTCCTCGCAGATGTGACATCTGCCACCACCGCCAGCAAAAGGAGCAGAGGAAGCGGGCTTGGGCGGTGGTGAGCATCGGTGGGGGGCTCAGCCGCTCTCCCCGGCTCCTGGGCAGCCTCCAGGCATGCCCCGGGGCACGAGCCGCACCATCCCCTGCACCTGCAGTGGCTGAAGCAATTAGGGTGTAATTAAGGGAGGCCGGTAATGGCGCTTGGTCACCAGATGCCAGCCCCAAGCCCGGTGTGGTGTCCCTCACCAGTGTCCCATGCAGGTGGGCAGCGGTGTCCAAAAGCAGGCGGCGCCGGGGGGTACTGCAGGCTGGGCACCGCTGACTCCGCCACCGTGATCCCACGGCCTGGGCACCGTGACGCCAGGGGCACCGTGACACCTGGAGCGCCACGATCCCATGCCCAGGGCACCGTGATCCCAGGGGCACCTCGCTGCCAGGGACGCTGTAATCCCACGCCCTGGGCTCCGTGACGCCAGCAGCACTGTGATCCCATGCCCAGGCACCCCTGATCCCACGGGCACCCAGATCCCAAGCCCCGGCACCCACCACCCCAGGGGCGCCGCGATCCCAGGGGCGCCGCGATCCCACGCCCAGGCACCCATCATCCCACGATCCCAGGGGCACCATGACCCCCTCCCGGGCGGCCGGATCCCATCACCCCCCGCCCAAGAGCACGGTGCTCCCCGCGCCATCTTGCGCCCCATCGGCCATCGTAGCCACGCAGCCAGGCGGGCGCTTCGAGCCCACCCAGCTGGCCGAGCCGCCGGCGGAGCTGCCGGGGCTGTATTTAG
Organism: Mycteria americana; assembly: GCF_035582795.1. Classification (NCBI taxonomy): domain Eukaryota; kingdom Metazoa; phylum Chordata; class Aves; order Ciconiiformes; family Ciconiidae; genus Mycteria; species Mycteria americana. Next base: position 6,096,154 of record NC_134375.1, read on the forward strand.
CCACAGCTGAAGAGGGTGGGAGGGGGATTTTTAGGAAAATCCTTTTTCTTGATGCCGGCATCACCTCCTGGATGCCCGGGTGCCCCTCAAGCGCAGGGGGCCGTGGCGGGACCCAGGGCGCATGGGGTGGTCCCGGCGTGGCGGGCACCGGGGGACGGTGCCCGGGGTGGCCACGCCAGCACCGGTGTGCAGGTGCCCTCCCGTGGCTGGCACGGGAACGGTGGGTGCACCCTCACCTGTGCCCCCTGCGAGGTGGGTGCCCCCGGGGGGGTGGGGAACCGGGGCGGGAGCCCTCTCCATGCTGGGGGACAGAGGTGCTGCCAACGCGGGCACGGCCCCCCCCAAAGACACAGCCCCGCCCAGGAAAAAATATAATTAGGTTTTAATGAGTGATTCGAGCAGCCAAGGGGTTGGAAACCCCTCGGGACCCCGGGGTGGGTCAGGCCACCCCATGGCACCCGCCGGGGCTGAGCCGGGGCCCCACAGCACAGCCTCACTGCTGTGGGGCTGAGCCCCGGGCCCCATGGCACAGCCCCACCCGTGTGGGGCTGAGCTCCCCCAGCACCCAGCCAGTGCAGGACTGAGCCCCACGGCACCCTGCTGGTGTGGGACCAAGCCCGGGGAGCACCCAGCAGGTCTGGGTGTGAGCTGTGGGACAGCACCCCACAGCACCCAGCTGCCTCCCAGCACCCATCCCATAGGGAGGGTGCTCCATAGCACCCAGCTGCGCCCTGCATCCCTCCTAGGGGGAACACGCCCGCAGTGTACGGGGGTCCCGGAGCCCCCACGGTGCAGGGCACCCCATCAGCACACGGCTGTGCCCTCCTCCTCTTCTTCCTCCTCCTCCTCTTCCTCCTCCTCATCCTCCTTGTTGTCCTCGTCCTCATACTCGCCATCGGGCAGCTGCCCCGGGGGGGCGGGGGGGAAGGGGGGGCCACGCTCCAGGTTGACATAGGTTACGGCCAGGTTGACGTAGTGCTCGCCCTCCAGCATGGCCAGGACACGCTCCAGCTCGCCCACCAGCCCCGTGAAGGACGGCCTCTCCTCGGGCACCGGCGCCCAGCAGCTCAGCATCACCCCGTACCTGCCCCAACACCCCCGTCAGCACCGGCGGCCCCCAGGGACACCCCCCCCCACCCTGCCCACCCCCCAGCCCCACTCACAGGGTGTCGGGGCAGTGGCAGGGCTGCGGCAGGCGTCTCCCCCGCAGCAGGTAGCGGGCCATGTCGTAGGGGTCCACCCCGGGGTACGGCGATGCCCCCCGCGTCAGCAGCTCCCACATGAGCACCCCGAAGGACCACTGCCGAGCAGAGAGCTGCCGTGGGGTGGTGGGCGGGATGGGGACAGGGGTCGGGGGACTGGGACGGGGGTTGTGCCTACCACGTCCGACTTGGTGGTGAACTTCTGGGTCTGGAGGCTCTCCAGCGCCATCCACTTGACGGGCAGCCTGGCGTGGCGGTGCTGCCGGACACTGTAGTATTCCTTGCCAAACACGTCCCGTGCCAGCCCGAAGTCGGCCACCTTCACCGTCAGCGTCTCGTCCAGCCTGCGGGACACCGGTTGGGGGGGGGCCACCGGGCAGCACCCCCCATGCCCACCCCCGGGCCCACGGGGTGACCTCATGGCAGGGGTCGGGCGGGCACGGCCACACTCACATGCAGTTCCTGGCCGCCAGGTCCCGATGCACAAACTTCTTCTGGGCCAGGTACTCCATGCCCAGGGCCACCTGCAGCCCGAAGCCGATGAGGTCCTTCACCGTGGGGCTCTGCAGGGCGGCAGTGGTGAGCGGGATGAGCCCAGCCCCCCCCCATCCCCCTCCCCAGGGCGCCCCCGTACCCGCTCCTGGGCGCGGATGAAGTGGCGCAGGTCCCCGTGGCGCATGTAGGGCAGGACAACGAGGGGCAGCCCGTGGCGGGGCAGGCACACCCCCAGCAGCGAGAGCACCTGGGGGTGGTGGAAGCTCTTCATCAGGATGCCCTCGCGCAGGAACTCCTCCACCTCCTCCACGTCCGTGATGCCTGCCGAGAGCCGAGCCGTGGGGCGCCCGCTGCCATGCCATGCCGTGCCACGCCACGCCACGCCACGCCACGGGACTGTGCCACGGGAGCGAGTGCTACTCACGGTGCAGGGACTTGACGGCGCAGTGGAGGTCCCCCAGCAGCGGGTCCATGTAGGTGCCGTGGTAGACGCTGCCGAAGTGCCCTGTGGGGAGAGGCGGCGTGAAGCCGGTACGACACACGGCGAGCGGGCGATGCCGCAGCCAAACAGGGATGCGGCGTCACCTTTGCCGATGACCTGGTGGCGGTGGGTGATGAGCCGCTCCTCGGGGATGAGGATGTCCTTCACCTCCTCCAGCAGCTCCGGCCGCAGGTCCTCCAGGCAGCAGGACGTGGTCCTGAGCAGGGGCACGGGGGAGCCGCCGCCCGCCACACCGGCACCGGTACCGGCGAAGCGTGCTCGGGGCCGCACCAGGCCGGGACTGCCTGCCGCGGGCAGCACTGCCGGGACAGGCAGAGGCAGGGTGAGGGCTGGGCAGGCACCCGGCACCCCGACACCGCCGGCGGCACCCACTTACCCAGCACCTCCCTGTAGTCGACGCCGGGGCGCTGGGTGGTGGCGGGGGGCTCGCTGCGGCCGGGCTGCACCAGCAGCTCCAGGTTCTCCGTCCCTGCGGGCGGCAGCGGGGTGGGCGGGGGGCGGCGGGCCGGGGGGACGTGGGGCGGGGGCCGGGGCAGAGGGCCGCAGGCCGAGGGGCAGGGGGGCGGTGGGCCAGGGGGCGGCAGGGCGGCGGGCCGGGGCAGGGGGCGGCGGGCCGGGGGGCAGCAGGGCAGCGGGGGCCGGGGCAGGGGGCGGGGGCCGGGGCAGGGGGCGGCGGGCAGGGGGCGGCGGGCCGGGGGGCAGCAGGGCGGCGGGGGCCGGGGCAGGGGGCGGCGGGCGAGCGCGGCACTCACCCCCGCGCTTCCTCCATCGCCAGCGGAGCAGGGCCGCGGCCGGGACGCAGCAGAGCAGGCAGGCGAGGCCGGCGCCCAGGGCCAGGCTGGCGGCCAGGCCCAGCGAGGCGGCGGGCGGCAGCACCCGGCCCAGCGCCTGGCAGGCGCCGTTCACGCAGATCTGGGGGAGCAGACGGCGGACGGCGGGGGGGGCTCAGCGGGGACGGGGCGGGCGACACCGGGGAGGGCCGCCCACCCCCGGGTGCCTACCTCCACGGGGGCCCCGGCCGGGGGCAGGCGCGGCTCCCGGGGCAGGCGGCACGTCACCTCGTTCTTCAGCACGGTGGGGCGGCAGTCCCGGCCCCCCACCGTCATGGTGATGTTCATGCAGGCGGCCACGGCGTCCAGCCCCAGTTGCTGCCCAGACACGGCGCCCTGAGCCCGGCGGTCCCGGCGGCGGGACCCCCCCCCGCCCCGGGCTCAGCCCCCCGCCCCACGTACGTGCACCTCGATCTTGTCGTCGCCGGGCTTGAGGCGGAGTTGTCCGCCCTCCTGCTCCCAGGGGAAGACCTCGGGCCGCGGGTAGTAGCGGAGGCGGAAGAGCCAGCGGCCGGCGGCACCATCCAGCAGCACGCTCAGGTTCCCCGACGCGGCCTCCGCCTTGCTCTCGAAGGGGAAGGCCGGGCTGCGGCACAGCAGCCGCTCCGGTGCCCGCGGGCCCTCGCACTCCTGCGGGCGGTGGGATGCTGGGCACCGGCGTGGCACGGCGGGCAGGGCGGGGCCGGGGGGCGACGGCCTCCCGTCCCGGCGCTTACCGTGGCTTCGGTCCTCACGCCGCTGGCTTCAAAGCAGATCTTGGTGCGGTACACGGAGTCCAGGTGGGTGCCGATGATGGTGAGCATTGAGCCCCTGTGGTGGGCAGGGGTCAGGGCCCCGGGGGACACGTGGGCCCCGGGGGACACGTGGTCCCCGGGGTGCGTGCCGTCCCCAAGGTGCATGCGGCACCCAGGGTTAGCATGGTCCCTGGGGCGCGCGTGGTCCCTGGGGTGCATGCCGTCCCCGGGGTGCATGCGGCCCCAGGATTAACATGGTCCCTGGGGTGCAAGGTGGCCCCTGGGGTGCACACGGTCCCCAGCACCTCAGCCAGCCCGGCCAGGGCGGTGGGGAGGCCGGGGCTGCCCCCCAGGGGAAGGGAGCCCATGCACTCACTCATAGCTGCAGCCGGGGACGATGGCCGAAACGAAGGGGTCGGGGCGGTACTCGAAGCGCAGGGGGGCCCGGAACTCCTCCCCATCGATCCACAGGGCCACCAAGGCTTTGCCCAGTGCACTGGCAGTGGGAGCCGTGCACCGGATCGCCTCGTCGCCCTGCCTGGGGACACGGCAGCCGTGGCTGGAGGGGACAGTGGGACTGCGGGGGGGTCCCTGTGCCCGTCCTCGTGCCAGGGACCCCGCTGTGCCTGGCGGGGGCAGGACAGGGGGGTACCTGGGCTGCCCGGCCAGGGGGCACTCGGAGCCATTGACCATCACCCGCCAGCTGCTCCCTGCTGAGAGGTGGCTGCCACGCAGGGAGAGGTGGGTGCCACCCCCCCGGGGGCCAAACAGGGGGTGCAGGGTGTTGATGTGGGGTTCCTGGGCAGACACAGGGTCGGTGGGGTGGGTGGGTGAGCCAAACCGCCCCCCAAACCCTGCCAGGGGTCACCGCCAGTGCGAGGCCGTACCACAAAGACAAAGCCACCGAGGGTGGCCGAGCCGTGGACGCGGAAGCTGGAGGGTCCGGCGGGTTCCTCCACGGTGAGCACCACGTCGGCTGGGCCCCCTACTGCTGCTGGGCCCCCCGGCTCCAGCTCGCACACCAGCACATCCACAAAGTCCTTGCGGCGGGAGGTGGGCAGGGGTCTGCAGGGTGGCGATGGGGGGTCAGCCCCGGGCCAGGGGGGCAGCCCCCGACCCCCCCTCTGCTGCCGTCACCACCCCCGGCACTGCCGCGCACCTGTGGCTCCTGCTCTCCTCGGGCAGCACGGTGCAGCCTCGCTGTCCCACCGCCACCCGGTAGGCGCCAGGGGGGCTGCGGCGGGGGTCGGGGTCCAGGTGGGAGCGGAAGGTCATGCCGCAGAGCGTCACCCGCGTCCGACCCCGCAGAGGGGCACTGCGGGGGTGGAACTGTGGGAGAGACACCCCTGTCGCCCTGAGCCCCGAAAGCCCGGTGACCGCCGCGGGTCTGGAAAGCCCCTTCCCTAGGGGAGCGCAACACCCATCCCAGGGAGGGGGTCTCCACACGGAGCAAGGGTCCCACCATGTGCCACCCCACGTGCAACCTCCCTCCCCATCCAAGCGCCCGGGACCTGTGGGGTGCAGGGGGGATGGCGGCGCAGACCTACGTCGGTGAGGACGGGCGGGCAGCCGTCCTGGACCCAGGGGCCGGTGCACTCGTGGCGACGCGTGCACCCGTCCCTGCACCAGCCGCAGCCCATGAAGCGCTCAGCCCGCAGACAGCGCTGGCAGGTGGAGAAGTGGCGGCAGCCGGGGCCGGTGACGTTCAGGCGCCACACCTGTGGATGGAGAGTGGAGGCGAGCGGCTGCGTGGGGCTCGGCGCCCACCCCGCACCCCCCTGCGCCCCCCACTCACCTTGGTGCCGGCGGTGAAGAACAGCGAGTGGCTCTGCAGCCCCATGGCACCCCGCACCGGCCCCGGCTCCCCCAGGGAGAAGTTGGCCAAGGTGAGGAGGTAGGAGCTGGACCGCTGGAGCACCATCTGCGGCGGGGCAGAGCAGGGGGCTGAGCACGACCCCACGCCCCGCCGGGCACCTCCCACCCCTCCCGGTCCCTCACCCCACCTGGAAGACGCGTCCCTCCGCCGTGCCCAGGTGGGCCACAGTGACGTCCCCCAGGGCGGTGACGAAGATGGAGGTGAGGAGGACACCGGCCAGGTGCCCGTTGAACAGGTCCACCTTATGGGAGGCGGTGGGGACAAGGGTGGGCTGGTCCCAGCAGCTGGTGTTGGTCACTGGCGCCGAGAGGTTCACCTGCAGCCGAGCGCGGGATGGGTGCCCTGAAGCCAGCCCTGGCACCCTGACCCCCCCGCGCCCTCGCAGGGGGGCACAAGCTCCAGCCACGAGATATTTTGGGGAGCGCCCGATGGCCCAAATTCCCCTCTGGGCTACGAAAATTTTTGGGGAAAAAACACATCTGTGGCCCCTCCTGCAGCCCCCGGGGCCCCCGTGCAGCGTCAGTCCTGCCCTCCCCTCCCGCCCCATCTGGATGCGGTTATCGGTGCCAGCACCGCGGGGCGGGCACCCCAAAGCCAGCCCTCCCCAGCCCCCGGGGCTCGGCAGGGGGCTGGGGATGAAGGGGGACACCAGGAGCCGGGGGGATCCCCACCGGCCCCCCACTGATGCTTGGGGCCGTGGGTCCCCTCCTGGCTGGCCCTGCCAGGGGCGTGAGTCAGCGGCAGTGAGCTGTCTGCTCCCTGTGCGGGAAGAGGAGGGGATTTGGCTGCGCCTCACCCCGCGCCTGGCTGAGAATGCCAGAACTCGTGTCACAGGTGCTTGCCGGGACCCTGCCTGCAGAGGGGGCCCTGCCGGGGCCCTCACCTGTCCCTGTTCCGGCCGTGCCGGAGCTTGTCCCTGGGACACAGCGTTCCTGCCCCACGGCTGTGGCAGACGAGAAATGCCGGTGACTAATTGCGCTTCCGCCTGCGGTTTATTTGCCCAGAGAAGGCGGCGGCCCTGGGGCCGGGGGGGCAAGGCAGGAGTGGCCGGGCACCCTGCACACCCCAGCCCGGGGAGCACCGAGGCCCCGCGGCTTCCCCGTCCCCCACAGACCTAAACAAGCTGGAGAGGGTGGCCATTAACAACCTGGTGCTGGGGGCAGTCACCCCGGGGGCTGGAGCCGGTGCTCCCTGGGGCAGCCACACCGAGGAGACGGACTTTTGGCACGGTGCGTGCCAAGCGGCGGTGCGCCCACGTGCCCAGGACACGTGTCTGCAGCGCACAGCTCGGGCGAGCACGGGGTGCCCGGGGTGGGGAGCACGGCCGGATCCCCGCTGGCACCCTACCTACTCGGCACGGCAGGGGCTGGCAAAACATGGCGGCCCCTGCGATAGGCGGCGGGCGGCTGGCCAGGCTGACTCACACCTGGGCGACGCCGCTCTCCCCCTGCCCAACCCGCCCCCGCTCCACCCCGCTTTACCAGCATCCCAGATCTACCTCCCCGCGGCCCAGCCGACCCCCAGGATGGACGCGGCACGGGGCGGAGGACTCACGTTCTGCGGGCAGTACTCCACCGGCTGGAAGAAGCTGAGCCCCCGCAGCAGCGGCCGGTGCCCGGTGCCGCAGCACTTCTCCATGCCCTCCTCCACGGCCTGGTTGAGGAGGCGGAGGGGGAAGGCGCAGACGGCCGAGTTCTCCCGTGGCACCCGGCTCTCTGGCCGGCTCTCGGCAAAGGCGCCGAAGAGCACCGTGTCGGTGTCGTTGATGCCGAGGTCGCGGGCCAGGCGGGCACCGGGGCGGGCAGCGTGGGCGGCCTGCAGCACGTTGTAGGCGATGTCCCGCTCGGCATCCTCCTCACCTCTGCGCCGCCGGCGCCGCTTGGACTCGAAGCGGCAGTCAAGGACAAGCTCGCGGTAGTGGCGGAGGTCGCGCTCGTGGGTGCTGAGCCGCGCCAGGCGAGTGTGGTACGCCGCCGAGCCTGGCCGCTCCGGCTGCACCGTCAGGAAGTAGACGTGGTCCCCGTCGGTGAAGGAGTGCACGTAGTGGATGGTGTAGTTGTCCCGGTATTGTGGCAGCACCGTCAGCCACTGGAAGTCATCTGAAAAGCCATCCAAGGTGCCCTTCAGCCTGCGGACGGACACCGACTGCGGGCTGTACCGCGCTGCCACGCTGCTGTTGACGGTGGAGCCGAGGTAGAAGAAAGAGGCGTAGGAGGTGGCCACCACGGTGGCACTGGTCCCCAGGGGGCTGGCCACGCAGTCGGGGCAGGATGCGGGTCTGTTGCCCGTGGCCGAGTACAGGCAGTGCGTGGCCGTGATGGCCACCTTGCCGTCCTGCACCTCCAGCTGGTGCTGGTAGCACAGCCCGTGCTGCGCCGTGCTGCAGCTGTACAGCCACGGCTCCAGGGGGTCCAGCAGCAGCAGGACGTTGTCCGTGTCCTCGGGGCCGTCTGCGGCAGCTGGGCACAGGCGGCAGATCTCGCATTCGGCGCTGCCCGCCGGGCCGGTGACGAGGACCGAGAGGAGGTGCAGCTCGGGGCTGGCCAGCAGGATGCGGTTGCGGACGGCCACAAAGACGGCGGCCGGGCCGGTGGAGTCGGCAAAGACAGCGACGTTCTGTACGGGGCTGCCGGCATCGAGGCTGGGCAGCGTGTAGGGGACGGAGAAGTTCCTGGTGGAGCTGTAAGGGATGCGGGGGCACTGCCAGGCGCTGGCGCCCAGCGGGGCCAGGGCGAGCGCCAGCAAGAGGCACGCACGGCACGACAGCCTCATGCTGCGCGGTGCTGCCGGCGCGGGGTTACCAAAGGTGCTCGGCATCCAGCAGGGTCGGGACGCATGGAGCACGGGTCACCATCGCATCTGCCAAAATAAAGGAGAAAGGGGTTTACCTGCCGCGGTTAGGCGAGGACCCTGGGGCATTGCCGCAGCCGTGTGTGGGGCAGGGGGTGCCGGGGTCCCCCAGGGCCAGACGACGACGGGTGCTGCCGGGGGAGGATGGGCCGCACCAGACCTCTTCCCAAACGCCGCAAGCGGGAGGTGAAGCCAAGCTGCCCGCGGCAGGGGGACAAATCCTGCCTGCTGCCACCTCCCAGACACCCTCGCCCGGCCCCCGGGGGCATCCCGGCCCCGCCGAGCCCCCTCCTGCGGACGGGAACGGGGACCCTGCCAGCCCCCCGGGGACAAGGAACCCGAGGGCCCCCCGGGGCCGGGCCGGGGATGGGGACCCCTGCCAGCCCCCCGGGACGGCGATGGGGACAGGGGATGCCCGCGGGACCGGGACAAGTCCCCCGCCAGCCCCCCGGGACAGGGACCCCGACGTACCCCCGGGCCGGCCCCCCGCCCAGCTCACCGGGGCCGGGCCCGGTCCCCAGCCGGGGTCCCCGTCGGGTCCGGCTGCCGCCCGCCCCGCCCCGCCCCGTCCCGCTCTGTCCCGTCCCGTCCGGTGCCGGGCCGGGCCGGGCCGTGCCGGGCGGCGGGGCGCTCACCCGGGCGCTGCGCGGCGGCGGGCGCTGCCGGGCCGGGCCGTGCCGTGCCGGGGCGGAGCGGGGCCGGGCCGTGCCGGAGCAGGAGAGGCAGGACGGGGCGGGCCGGGGCGGGGCGGGCGGGCCCTGCCTCCGGCAGCGCGGGGCTCCCCGAGGGCCGGCACCGGCGGACGCAGCCCGGAGGAACGGGGGTGCTCGGGGGGGACAAGGAGTCCGGGGGGCACAGGGGGAGCCGGGGGGGACACGGTCCCGGGGTTCCCGGAGGGACGCTGGGCACCCCGGGGGGACAAGCTCGGGTGGGCACGGTGCCCCGGAGGGCCGCGGGCGAGAGCCTCGGCCCCCGAGCAGGACACGGGGTGCGAGGCCGGCACCGTGCCCCGGGTGCCCGCCGCAGCCCAGCGCCGAAGGGGTGGCCGTCGGAGGGTCCCCGTGGCTGGGAGGCGGCTGCCGGCATCCCGGGGCGCGGGCGGGGTCTGGGCCCACTGGCACCCGTTGGGCCCTCTGCCGCAGCCCCCGGCCCCGCAGCCCCCGGCGGCAGCGGCTGTCGACACCCCGACAACGAAATCGCCGCTTCCCCGAAGCTGCCCGCGCCGGCACCGCGCTTGCGACTCGCTTCCAGGGCAGCGGGGCCGCCTTCCACGGGGGTGCAGCAGGCTCAGCACCGGGTTTTCCAGCCGGGGGGCAAGAGTGGGGCCAGGGCAGCCGCAGCTTTGCGAGGGGAGCCGCGGGGGTTATTTTGGTTGTGCCCCTTCTTTGCCTCAAGTCCCTTCATCCCCCCCATCAAGGGCTGCCTGTGGTGGCAGGGGGTGCCAGCGCTGCCGGGACTTGCCGCTGTTCCCACGGATGAAGGAAGATGCTTTTCGTGCTGCTGTATCGCACGGATTTGCCCTCCAAGTGCCCCGTTGCCCTTGGGCTGTGGGTCCCAGCTGCGCACACGGACTTCTCCTCCAGCTGAGCAGGGTGCTGCCTCACACCGCCGGGGGAACTTTGGTCCCAGAAGGAGCTGAACCCGCCGAAAACGGGCTCCCCTGCCCTCCTCACCTGGCCGGCCTCGGCCCTCCCACGCTCCCGCCCCGCATTGTGCAAGGCCCGGCGGTTACGCTGGCCCCGCGCCTTACCCAACAGCTCCTTCCTCCGTCTCCCACTCGGTTTCGACATGAGCTGGCCCCGGCCAGCTCATCCCAGGGTTTTCGCTGCTCCCACCCTCCAGCCGGCACTGCCTCCTGCCAGCGCAGCCGCCGCTGCCTTGCACCGCTCTCCGGCAGCTTTCCCAGCCCCGAGCAGGTCCCCAGAGCTGGATTGCACCATACCCAAACTTGGACCAAACTTCCCCCCCAGCTTGGCCACTTGGCCCCCCCCGAGCGCACACCCATGAACGTGAAGAGACTTGACTTGGGGTCCAGATACTGTTTATGAGCAAAGACAAGCGATTACACTCTGGCAGGAGCATAAATACGGGAGCAGAGTCCCTGTGCTAGCCCTGCCAGGTCCCTCCCAGCTCCCTCGGTGTCTTGGTGCCACCTCGGTGGCTCTGCCCCTTCCTCAACACCCGTCCCAGCGCTCGGCCGACAGCCCCAAAAGGCGGGGTTGGGCTGTGCCCAGTGTGCTGCAGCGTTCACGGGCGCTCAGCCCCACACCAGTGCCTGGGGATGGCTGGGGAGGAGGTGGCCCTTGTACAGCAAGCTCAGCATAGCTGGCTCGAGGGGCTGGGTTTGGGGGGCAGGTGCCCCCGCACCAAGGGGAAGACCCTTTTTGGGTTGGGGGACCTCCAGGGGGCTGCGCTTCAGCCGCCCCTTTAGGGTCTGCTGCCCAGGAGCCAGCACCACGAGCCCACAAGCACCCCGATGGGCACCCCGGTACCCCGAGTCTCTCTGGGCTGCTCTGTGTCCCCGTGGGGAGGTAGGCAGGACCCCGCTGGCCTGGCCGGGGCAGGCTGCCCCGCCACCCTGCCTGCCAGCATCCCCAGAGACATCCTTCTCACAGCCACGGTGGGAAGGGTCCAGGCACACACAGAGGCCAAGGGGGCAAACCTGCCCGGGCAGGGCTCCGGGACTGCCAGGGGCTGCCTGGCACTTGGGGGGGCCCAGCTCCCCCAGGGCAGGGAGAGGAGCAGTGCATGCCCCAGGCCAGCCCTGTCCCCCACCCGGGCGGTGTCACTTGCCCTCTGCGGGCACAGCAGCACAGAGGTCCCCCGAGTCCTGCCACGTCTCTCCTGGGGACCCCCACCCTTGGCACAGCCACAGGATGGCAGAGAGAGGAGGGTGCCAGGCACAGGCAGCAGGACCCAGGGGCTCAGCTCCCCTCCAGCAACCCTGGGTACCAGCAGCCCCGCTCCAGGACCCCCACAACAAGGGATGGAGCCGGGGGCCACAGAGGAAGGGCAGCCCCCCAGCTGGGGGGCATTGCCTGCAGATGTGAGAAAGTCCTGCTCACCCCTCCCCCAGGCAGCTGTGCACCCTGTCTCTAACACCCAGGTTGGACAGTCCCACTGGTGGGCTTCCCCGTGCTCCAGGGTCCCACCGTGCCCTCTCCCCTGGCCTCACGGCCCGGGCTTCCCCAGGGGAGGGGCTCCCCGGCACAGCGGGGGCTCCCCCGACTGGCACCATGCCCTGGGCGATGCCCATCAGTACGTCTGGGGCGTGAGGATGAAGAGTCGGTCTTCCTCCTTGCGGATCCACTTCATGAGCTTGTTGACAGCACTGATGGCGCCGGCCTTGGTCCCCAGGGGACTGTAGCATATGTAGAGCTCAAAGGCGCTTGTTACCTGGGTGAAAAAACAGGGTACACGCTGGGCACACGCCTGTGCCCCCCTTGGGGCGCACGCTGCATCCTCCCCCCGTGGGCACTGGGAACAGGCACAGGGGCTCCAGTGCAGGGACAGGGGTGGCAACGGGGTACCCTAAACGCGTGGCACTTGGCTTGCTCAGAAGTGTGGGCACCGAACCCCAGGGTTTGCCCCCAGAGTGGGTTTTCTCCACGGCACCGGGGAGCTCACGACAGCGCATGGCACAGACAGCCCTTGGTGCCGGCACTCGCCAGCCCCCACTGCTATCCCTGCTCGTCCCTCCCTGGCGCAGGGGTGCACGGGGGGCAGGCTGGCCCCCAAAAGGACCGTGCATGAGCAGGGGGCCACCCTGGGGACCACGGAGCTGGTGCTGTGTCGTGCCACCCACCCCCTGCTCTGCCGCGCAGGACCAGAGAAGACAGGCTCACCCAAACCCTGCAGACGGCCCTTACCCAAGCCAGGAGGTTCTCACGGGGGCCCGTGAAGTAGATATTCTTCAGGGGGCGCGAAGAGTTGTGAGCTCGGCTGTGGAGGTACTGGTAGAGCCCCAAGAGCCTCTCCTTCTCCTCCTCCCGCACATAGGGTGCCTCAATCTCGGGGCTGCAGGAACACAGCACCCCGTTAGCCCCCTGGAGAAGGGGATTCATGGAAAAGGCTTGCCCCGTGCCCCACGCCACGGCCTTGGCCCGATGGTTCCCCAGGGACCTCACCTGGTAAAGAGCCCAGAGCTTTTCGACTTATAGATGAAGTGCCGGAGGTCAGGGATGCCCACCTGGGCGACGCTGTAGAAGGGGGTGCGCAGGGCCTCCTGCAGAGCGTGGTGCACGCCCCGCCGCCGCAGGCGCTCCTGGAAGCGCCGCTTACAGTCGGAGACAGTGAAGAAGTCCTCGCGGTCGGTGGAGACCAGCAGGAGGCACAGGTCCATCTCCTGCTCCAGGTAGGAGATGTGGGCGTGGAAGAAGCCACTGGAGTTGAACTTGGGGAGGCAAATGGGAGTCCAGGCTTCGCCCTCCCGGAAGGAGGAAGAAGAGCTGATGAGGTTGAAGAGCAGATGGAGGTCAATGGGGTGGAGGAACTGATCCTTCTTCCTCACGAGAGACACTAGCTGGTTCCCTGACAGGAGGATGGAGAAGACCAGGCTCTTGGCCTTGGCCTGCTGGAGGCTGGTGCTGACAGCATCCCGGACGCTGGCGGCCAGGGGCAGGCAGCGCACGGCGCCCATGAGGAAGCTGGGGTCGTGGGCCATGAGGTCCAGCAGGTTGTCGGTGATGCGCTCGGAGCCAGCCAAGAGCCTGCGCAGGTCATAGTTCTGCTTCTGCTGGAAGATGTGGTTGAGCTGGGTCCAAGTGAGCAGGCTCAGGATCTGGTAGTAGATGTAGAGCAGCTCATGGGCGATCTCCTGCTCCGACTGCCGGGTCCGCGCCACTGCCACCAGCACCAGCGGACTCCTCCGCACGAAGACCACCTTGTAGCCATCTGCTTGGGAGGGAGTTCCCCGGGAGGGCCGGGGACAGACCTGTAAGCCTGGCTCCCCAGGGCTGCAAGGGGGAGCCAGGCTGCAGCCTCTCCCCCCAGCAACCAATCTGCCCCTGGGGACAGCTAATGTGGCCCATGGCAGGAGCACAGCCAGGCAGGCCATGAGACCCCACATCCCATTCCCCCCCAGAGCAGTACCTGCGTGGATGGACCGGATGGCATTTTTCTCGGCCTCCAGGAAGGACACCAGGGCCATCATGACGCCCATGGTGCTGGAGAGGGCCTCCTCAGAGCCGTAGCGGGAGTACACGGGCTTGCCTGCCTCGCTCAGCACGAAGACGTGCTTCCGGTGCATGCGCCAGGCGTCCATGGTCACGTCCTCCTCCTCCTTGCCAGACAGCACTGAGTCGCGGTGGGTGGTCTGCGGGGACGGCTCCAGCTTCCCCTCCTTGCTCTGCCTCATCTCCTCCTCCAGGTCGAGGGCCATGCCCGTGAGCTGCGTGCTCAGCTCGCTGAAGTCCTTGCTGATCTGCTCCATGCTGGTCGGCTCGGCCGGCTCCCCCCGCCTCTCCTCCGGGCTCCGTGCTGCGGCTGCCCCGTCCTCGGGACTCGTCAAGTCCTCATAGGAGCGGGTGTGCACGAACATGGCTCCCTCCTGGCCCGCCCCTGGGAACAACGGGCCGTGCAGTGTCTGACCGCCTGTCCCCCACGCTGACGCAGCGGGCGGACGGAGGGTGCAAAAGGGACAGGGGGTTGCAGGGAGGGACCTGCCCTCCTCTCCCCATCCCACGGCACCTGGGGTGCGGGTCCTGCCGGTGGGGACTCAGCAATGGGCCCGTCTCCCCCTGCCCGCAGGGCTGTGGAGGGCCCAGCCCACATAACGAGGAGCTGCTTTTTCCCCTCGCTTACTCCCGTAGTGAGTTCTGCCCCATACCTGGCTCCGTCCCCTGCGCCAGCCCCGGCGTGGGGCTCTCAGACCGCTCCGCGTGCTGCCCATCTCCTGGTGCCAGGGACCCGTTGGGCACTTCCCAGCCTTTCTTCTTGTGGACATCCGCAGCCATTCCTCAGGGCAGGACCTGCGGGCAACCCACAGCGTCACCCCTCTGCTCCCTCACCCGCAAAACGGGTCCCGAGAGGCTCTGCTCTCAAGAGGGGCCATGCCAGCATCCTCAGCCCAATCCTGCTGGCTCAGCAGGCAGCGCCGAGCCCTGGTGAGACGACAGGAAAGCCGCTCTAATCCAGCAGGATTTCCTCCCTCTCACAGCCCCAGCTCCTTCCAGCCCCCAGGCCCAGGCACCTTTCATCCGGGCTTGGCCCTGATTTCCCCCGAGCGCTGGGAAAGCCGCCCAGCTTCCCTCTGCCCTGTCCCGGCAGCGAGGGGGAAGGGAGCCGGCCCCGGATGGGGCTGGTCCCACATACCTATGAACCCAGAGGCCTTGTGTTTGCAAAGGGCGGGTTTCATGGCCCTCCTCGGCCTGGATTAGGTGGCTGAGATGAGACCAGGCTGGTGACGCTGCTCCTGAGGCCAGGGCCGCTCAGACGGCGTCACCCCCTGCGAGCAGGGTGCCCTCTCGAGCCCCGGCCCCGTGGGTCAGCTCTCCTGGGCAGAGCCTGGCCGTGCTTCCAGCCCCGCTTTCCTCCCTGCCCCATGGGGAAACCGGCCCCAAAGCGAACACAAGCCCACAAGCGAAAGCAACAGCAGGAAGGCGGGCTGGCCGGGGACCCTGCGCCTCCGAAACCAGCTGGGGGGAGGCTCGTGGAGCCCCGGCTTCGCCCCGTGTTTCGTGACAGCTCCTGTCCCCCGGCACCCAGCCCCGACACCAGCAGGTAACGCCACACCGGGGGAGCCGGACCCCCACCCCAAAAGCCTGTGACACCCCAACAGCCCTGGACGTGGCCGGGCTGCGGATTAGGGCCCGTCCTCGCCTGGCCCTTCCCCACCTGGCGGCACGGCTGCCAGCCTGCTGCCCTTCCCCGGAGCTCCCCGCGGGTGGGGGGCCTCCCCAGGACCCCCGCGGCCCAGTGCGGGGCCCGTCCCGGTCCCTCCCCCGCCCGGGGGGTCACCGCTCCCGGAACACCGACGTGCCCCGGGGAAGCGCCAGGCCCGGGACCCCCCGCAGCCCCGAAGGACGGCGCGCAGCGACCGACCTCCGCGGCTCCTCCCGTCGGTGCCGGAGGCCCGGGCGAGCAGCGCGGCGGGCGCAGCTGCGGCGGGGGCCGCCCGGCAGCCCCCAGCACGGCCTAGGCGGGGCGGGGGGGACGACGCCGGCGGCGGGCAGCCGCCTCCCGCCCCGGCCCCGACCCCAGCCCCGGCCCCGGCCGCCGCGGCGACCCCGGCATCGCGGCGCCCCGCCCCGGCGGCCCGGCGGGAACCGCCCCCCGCGGCCTGGCCGGGCCCGGGTCTCGCCGCCCCAAGGTCGGGCGCCGGCCCCGCGGAATCATGGGAGTCGTAGGCAGTCCCCGCTCGCCGCCGCCGCCGCCCCGCCCCGCCGCGACTACAACTCCCGGCAGCCCCTGCCCTCCGCGCGGAGCACGCTGGGAAGTGGAGTCCGTCCGCAGCCCCGCCGGCGCGGGGCATGGCGGGAGCGGTAGTGCGGCGGCCGGCGGGGCAGGACTCCGCTTCCCAGAGTGCCGCGCGGCGGCGTCGGGGAGCGGAAGTTCCGGTTTCTCGCCGTGGTTGCGCTAGGCCTGGCGCGGCGGGAGCGGCGGCGGCGGAGGTGAGGTGCGGCCCCACCCCACCCCGCCGGCCTGGCCGCGACCCCGCCGGGGGAGCGGTGGCGGCGGCGGCGGCGGCGGGAGGCTGCCCGGCGCGGGGGTGCCGCCCGGCGCGGCGGAACCGGGCGGGGCTCGCGGGCTTTGCCTGGGGAGGGGCGCGCGGGTGCGGGGTCTGGCGTGGGGCCGCCGGGGTGGCGGAGCGGGGGCGGCTCCCGCGGGTCTCCCGGGGCACGGGAACGGAGCGGGGACGTCTCCCGGGTACAGGGGCGGGGCAGAGTCTCCCGTACGGGCGCCGAGATAGGAGAGCGGGGAGGGGGCGTTTCTGGGGTGTCCCCTGGGATGAGGGGGGTCTCCCTTAGTGTCGTGAGAGGGGAGCGGGGCGGGGGGCTCCTGAGGGCCTCCCGGGATGGGGAGGTGTCTTCCCGCGGGGCTGTCCGGGATATAGAGGGGTTTGTGGGGGGTCCTTCCTAGGGGCCGCCTGGGAGAGAGGGGGGGTTCCTCCTGTGGAGTCCGTCAGGCTAGAGGGGGGTGTGTGTCTCTTTTGGGGTCACCCGTGGCCGGGGTAGCCCCGGGCTGGGGGCTGCCTCGGTTGCGAGCTGTGAGGAAGCAGGTCCCGGCTCCGTGCCCCGGCGTGGCCCCGCAGCTGGCCGCGGGCTCCGTCTCCTCGTCGGAGCCCCACACCCCAGTGGGACGGGGGCCGCGGGCTTGGGCAGCTCGGTCCCTGGTACAGGAGTACCACGGGGTGCCCGCACGGCTGTGCCGAGTGTTGGGGCCTGCTGTCTGTGTCGTTGTCGGTGGTTGTGTTTCTGGGTATCTCTGTGTTATTCTGAGGCCCTGATCAAAAGTAGGGCTTCTTTCACACCGTGTCGTATGTATTTCCATGAAAAGCAGCTCAGAACACTCGTGTTTTTAAAGGAGATGGACAAAAAGTGGGCTGGGTTCGTGCTGGGATGTAGAGAAGGGTGATCAGGGCTGGTATGCGGGGCTGGGGGTCTGTTATCTGATAGTAAGGCTCAGCGATGGGCTGAACAGGATTTTGGATGGTAAACAGAGGCTAAAGTGCAGACAGAATGTGGCCTGGCTCGCGCTGGAGGCTGGTGAAGGCCAGGTAATGCGGTGGTAGTGAACTACTGGGAGTAATAACAGTGGCTTTCATGTTTTGTTTTTTAAAACAATTGGCACCACAAGAGTTTGATGTTGTTGCTGGTCCGTGGTATTAGTTTTGGAAATTCTGCTGGAGCTGGAATCCACTTTTCTATCCCAGCAGGGTGTTGGTGGTGTGAAAGCCTCTCCCAACACTCCCTAGTTGGGAATGGACTTGCAAAGTCTTTGGGGACAAGTAAGGTCAGGATAGCAATGGGGAGGGTTTAGGAGTTCACCCCATAGTTTCTAATACGTGTTTTTAAAAGCATCATACAACTGAAAAGCGCACGCATCCCTTTTTTTAAGTGAAAACCTCCAGCCTGACACTCGGAAGAGCTGAAATGGTTTTCTCTCCCTTCTCTTTCAAACTTCAGTGACATGGTTTTGATATTTCTGCGCTTCTGGATTAGACATCTGCAACTTTAATGTTGGAAATAACGGGCTTTCTTGGCTACTTGCAGTTTCCATAGCTTGGGGAAACGTTTTCTTTTGTACCTCCTGTAGTACTTGAATGTCATAGAAGCCTTTTCCTTTCTTCAGCCTTACAAAAACTTTACTGGGCGCAGAAAGTTGTTCTGCAGCAAATGACTTCCTCTGTTCTTTGAGTGTAGTCTTGTGTGTAGTTGTGTGTTCGATTTCCTCATGGTCTATAAATACCAAGTCTGGCAGCCTTGGCAAAATCTGTTTGGAGAGAAGTCGTGAGTATTGGAGTATTTTTCTGAAAATAGCATCTCTTTGAAGCTTCATCTTGCCTAATCCGTCACCAATTTCTCCTCTCTCGTCCAGATTTGGAAAACAAGGTGCAAAGTCGGGTGTAAGTCAGTGAGGAGATGCTCGAGGACTGTGCTGGCATTCCTCACTATGGCCCTTGCCAGAAATCTTTAATTATTCCTTAAGAAGGCTGGCTTCTTAGTCTGGCTCAGTTGAGTGCTTCTGATGTACAATGCCATTATTTTATCATAGTACGATGTAAATTGAAAGAAGAGATCCAAAAGAGTCTGCCACCAGGCTTGATAGGTGCATTTGGAAAGCAGAATCGGGAACGTCCCCTGAGCAGCAGTGCCGGGCGCTTGGCTGTCTGGGGGTGCACTGGGGAGGGCAGGGGCACGGTCCTTAGGAAGTCCTTGGGTGTAATTGCCAGGGAGCATCGGGAGCTCCATCAGTCTCTCCTATCCGCTGGGAGGGCTGCGGGACCACCGATCGTTGGGGGAGCTAAGACCGCAGAAGAGCTTCCCCTCTTTGGAGGCTCACCTTCTGTGTCTTCACTGGAGCCGAGGCTTTGCCACCAGGAAACAGAGCCAGCTGGGAGAGGAGGAGGGAGGTAAAACGCATACTTTCAGGATGCATATCGGCCCTCCTGAATAGTCAGTATAATTGTAACAGCTAATTATTGTCTTAAAATAACTCTAAACCCGGGCTTTGTGGGTAACTGGACCATGTTGTGCGTTCTGCAGCTGCGTTACTGTATCGCTCTGAAATGTTCTTTGTTGCCGTCTCCTTCAGATGCGTGGTTGTGACTGAGGTATGGCAAAACTAATTGATGCATAATTCCTAGCACTTGAGGGTGGATTTTTGCCGTGCTTTGCTGTTGGCCTGGCCCCAGCCCCAGGCTCTGTTGGAGTGTTTTTGGCAAACAGCTTTGCTCACGCTGACCTGCCCAGCATCTGCCTGTGAGCAGGGAGGTGGGAGCTGAGCTGGCTGTTACCTGAAGGTAAATCCTGATGGTGTCTCATCACAGCACGCATCTCTTGGAGCAGTTGTAGCAGGGTGTACCTTCAGGAGATCTTGGTGTTGGTGGAAGCCAGTCTGAGAAGTTTCTGTCCTTGTCCTGCAGTTTGCTGTCACCTTGTTTTGGGGGGCTGTGTAATAAACCGTATCGCTGAAATGACCTGGGTTAAACATAACTCTTTTCAGAGGGTCATCCGTGGTGCAGACCCAGAAAAGCACAAGCTGGCACAACTAACACGTTGCGCATTGCCGAAGGCAGAGCAGAGGGAGCAAATTGTATCAGGCTGAACAGGGGACTGTCGAAGCCAGCGTTGCTGCCTGTGTTATTGAACCATGACCTCATACTCGTGGATGTTGCTGCATGGCTCGGCTGGTCTATGCCAGGCCTGATATCAGTCCAATGGTGGTTTTTTCCCTGCCTGATAATTTGAATATTATGTCCAAACAGTTCCCAGCTTGCAAGGGATTTTTTTTTTTTTTTTAAGCATTGGTAAGCTTGTTGACTTAATGAGAACTGGAGTCGGGGAGGAAATCCAGAAGGGAAGAACAAGAAACACCAGGTCTGTAGGCTGCAAAAGATCATAGATAAAAGGACTGGCTGATGACAGCCAACTCTAATGATGACTGCCATAACCATCTCCATTCGCCTGTCCTCTCCGTGGAGGGTGCAGTGTCAGTTCTCTTAGATTCAGCTCTGAGAAAGAAAAAACGATAAGAGTTTGTGGAGAAAATCCTTGGGACCAGGGAGGTGCTTGTTGCATCAAGAGCCATGTAAAACGTGAGCAGACCGGTGCTCTCGGGCTTGAGTGGCCAACTGAATGAACCCGTTTCTTTAGAAGTGGCGTTACGGTGGATGGATCTGCGGTGGTGTACAGGTTGCCTTCATCAGCCTCCACACCCTTGCATACTGAGGCCTGCCAGGCCCTGCCCTCCCCGGCTCCCGTGTGAGCGTTTGCTGGTGGACCCTGGCAGGAGCGGGTACTCCCTCTTGGCAGGGCAGCTCCCTTCAGCTCCTTTGCACAGGCGGCTGCCGGCAGTGGCATCTGGAATCGATCCCTGGTGTAACGTCTGTCATAACCTGCTCTTTCGACCTGCCACCCATATGGCAGCGCTGGCCTTCGGACGTGAGAAGAAACAGGAACTTGTGTGCTTTTCTTTGACATTAGCTGCTCTATTCAGGCCTGTTGGTGACTGTCCGTACTATCTGCAGTTCCACCTAACCACTGCAGTTAGCTTAATCCTGCTTCTGAGCTGCTATGTAGAAGCACGTGAGCCCCAGGTCTCCTAACCTTGGTCTGGTGGCACGGCAGCCCTCCTGAACCACTGCAACCGGATTATCCAGAGCAGGTTTGAGACCATCAGGTTGCTAGCTGCTTCATTTTGCTCTATGCTCTGCTGCAACCTTTTTTTGGGAAAGACGGAAGTACTTCCCATTTCAAGTCCTGGCTTTGGCAATTGCCAGGAAATCCTCATCTTCTCCACTGGTGGGAGGAAGTGGATGAAATTTTAGATCACTGTTGAGGCAAGTGTTATTTGCAGTACTCAGCTTGATGAGGGCAGTGTTGGAGAGCAGTGCCGGTAATGATTTACTGGCAAAGCCTACTCTGTTATCTACATACTTTTGAGGGCAGAGTAAGCGTAGTAGACCAATAGTAGCGATCGTTTCCTTGAACAACGAAGAGCTTTTGGCAAAAATAGTTTGGATTAAACATTAATTGCATAGTTGTTCGGCAGTGGTCCTTGTTGTTTATAGATTGTGGTGTTCTCACATTTCTAGCTGCACTCTGAATAGTGTCAGACAGCACAGTATGTTGGAAAGCTTTATGTTAATCAAAGCAGATATCAAATTGTTTGCCCACCCATATTGACAGTTTGATTTTGGAAGTCATTTGACGCTTGCAAATTTGAACATGGAGAAATGCAACAATTAAATTCATTCATGCCTCAGTGTAGTCTTGTATATTTGTGGATTCTGATCAGATGTTCCACGCACCCCTTCTCCTAACCGGCAGTCTTTTTCTTACATGATGTGTATTCTTTGCCTTGTGGCTTATTGTCACATTATTTATTCAACAGGTTGCGCTGTCTTGGTGTTCTTAGAGTGAATTAACCATTTCTGGAAACCTACCAGACAAGATCAAAATGTGGGGAGACCATCGACAAGGCAACAGAATGGGGTCTTTTCGGTAAGCATTTGAACGTACAGTTTGTTTCAGCAATGTTCTTAAGTACAATAAGCCATAGGAACTTTCTGTTTGTCAATATTTTTGTACATCCTCCTATAAGCAGACTATTTTGGTAAAAGTTCTGAGGTCTGTGTGGAGCTAGGTGTGATTGCCAAAGAATAGGCAAGTTAAGTTACAGTGTAACTTTTTGCATTTCTGTGAAGCTTTTTAATTTCCTTTTTTTTTTTAACAGCAGCTGCATTTAGTATTTCTATTCCTTCTCCACACGACCTTTTCTAGCGATACTTAGTTTAGCTGTTGTAAGCTAAGGTGATGATATGCCATATGGATTTTGGTGCTGTGCACTGTTAAGACCTAGAAGAGAAGCACCTAATAGTGTGATGTTGATTCTCTTTGACCATGGTGCTTGCCTTAACTTCAGAAATACTGGCACTTTTCATTGCACACAGGACTTTATGAAAACTTTGAGAGTTTAGCTCTCTCCATGAGGTTAAGTAGACCATATATCCCCATGTTCTTGGCCATGCTCCTTCGTGAGACATTTTTGAATGTGACTGGAACTGTTTTAAAGATCCGTATGCAACTGGATCTGCACAGCATGATATTTTTCTTAGTTTATGTTCCTCTGGTTGTTACTACGCCCTGTGTTTGCAAGAGGGCTCTGGGTATAAAAAAAAATAAAAATGGAGGCACCAAGAGCTAGGGTTTTCCTCTGCTGTGTGTAATTCTTTCATCCTTTGCTCACGTGTCCACCTCAGTTACTTGAATATCAGTGTGATAAAGATACTTCTTTATGGCATACCTTAGGTTTCTGCAATAAGAATACTTCAAATAATTGTCCAACTGCAGTGTGTTGAGAAAGCTGATGACATTTGAGCTACAAAACCCAGTATCCTCCAGAACATGTCTTAATGGTATTGATAGGAGCATGATTGTGTTTTGTGATGGTATCAGTAGTGCTGTTCTGCTGATTTTAAAGTGGATTTTATTGGCATCATTCCTTACTGTATTGGGTGGGGAATTCTAACCTCAAACCAAGTTTTAATTACTGTTCTATATGGTGGTGAAACAGGGGCATGTAGCTTAGGAAATGGTTTGATTAACTGTGCAAATGTCACCTTGCATTCTGAGTGTAGTGAAACTCGAAGAACATGACTTGCCACAGTTGCTAAGGAAATGTCCACTGATTGGGGTAGCATTTGGTGTTATTTTAAAATGTGTTGATATTTTATTATTCTATTTTTTAAAAAATGTATTGGAGCCTCACTTAGATGAAAAATCAGGTAGCTCCATCTCAAAAAAACCCTCACTGGGTTTTGAAAAACTGTCTTAAGAGGAAACCTCTTTCTGAGTGGTTTTATGCAGATACCGGGAGAGCTCATAGCTACAGTGTTGTAAACTCGGTGTAAGACAGCCCGTCTGGAGGCACCAGCATAGGATCATCTTCAGCGTTGATTGTTGGCATATTCCTGTGAGGCATCCTCAATGTCTGAACTGACAGCTCTCAGCATTTTGCCAGTTTAGACTCCAGCACAAGGAAGCATAAATGAGTCTCTGTAGTATGTTAATAGAGCATGTTTGGTAACCTCTGCTTTTATGTGCCTCAGGATGACGTGTGAAGTTAGCTGTTTGTAATACTGCCTGGAGAGCTTAAGCTCAAGTGGTTCCTCACAGGCGTGTGCTGGTGATGCTAATGAACAAACACACCAGCTGGTGGAACCTTGAACAGCTGCAGAGCTGTGTGCAGTGCAGGACTATGTGGATTGCTACCATCATTAACCCATTAATATTGCAGGTATTCCCTGTTGAGTGCTTCTGGAAATTGTGCTGAAATGGGAGCACCCAAGTTTACTTTCTCACATCTGTCGTATGCTGCCTCATCTTAAACTGCCAAACATCAATATCTTCTGCGGATCTTAGACTGTTACACAACTCTATAAAAGTTTAGAGAAGATTGTGCTGCTGTGTAGATTTCAGACTCTAAGCACGTTATGAATAATACTGTCTTTATTTCTACAGTGGGAGCCAAGAAGAAAGGTTTGCTCCCGGGTGGAACAGGGAATATCCTCCTTCCCTTGATAGTCTTGCTCAAGAAAGACACTCTGGCAACTTCTCTGGCAGAGAATCACTTCCTTTTGATATCCAGGCACTCACAGGCCTCCTCAATCCTCAGTTTGCCAACAGAGAGGAACCTTCTTTCAGCTTTGGAGCTAGAGATGGACCACGTAGTGACTTCAGAGGTGGGGAGGGGCACCATGATTTCAGGGGCAGAGATTTCCCATCATCTGACTTCCAGGGCAGAGATGAGTCTCAGATGGATTTCAGAGGTAGGGAACCACCCTCTTCTGAGTATAGGGGCAGGGATATGTACTCTGGAGACTTCCGGGAGCGAGAAGGACCACCTATGGACTTCAGGGGTGGGGACATTCCTTCAGTGGACTACAGGAACAGGGAGACGTTCCGTATGAACTACAGGGATAGAGAAGCACATAATATGGATTACAGGGGCAGAGATGAACCTCCATCAGACTTCAGGGGAAGGGGGTCTTTTGATCTAGATTTCAGAGGTCGAGATGGATCTCATTCGGACTTTAGGGCAAGAGATGTGTCTGAGTTAGACTACAGGGGCAGAGAGCATTCCTATTCAGACTTCAGAAATAGGGATGTACCTGATTTGGACTTCAGAGGTGTGGGCACCTCTGATTTGGACTTCAGAAACAGAAATGCACCATCGTCAGACTTCAGAAATAGGCACAGGTCCCGGTCTGATCAGGATTTTAGGAGCAGAGATGTGGCTCCTCCTATGGACTTTTCAGACAGGGAAATGCCTCCTGTGGATCAAAGCCTTGTAGATTTTAGGCGCAACCAATCTACTGTACCTTTAGCAGAAAGAGAGGGCTCTGGTTTAAGCACCAGCAAGAGAGAGGAGCCTGCACTTGGTCTAGATAGAACTCCCTTTGGTAGCCAAAAAGGAGAATTTCAACATTCGGAAGCACCAGTCGGAGAAGAGGAATCCCACGGATTGCATCTTGAAGACGACACTTCACACAATTTCCAAAATAGCCGTGGACCTCTTCCTACTCTTCAGGACCAAGAGGAGCAACCCCAGACCTTTGCTAACAAGCAGCAACAGCAGCAGCTTTCTGGGGGGGAGCAGCAAAGATCCGATTCTGATCTTGGGTTAAAGGGTGAAGGTGGCCTGGATTTCCTTGGAAGGCAAGATACTGACTACCGAAACATTGAGTATCGTGATGTGGATCACCGGCTGCCAGGGCATCAGATGTTTGATTATGAACATGGCAAGTCCTTTTCAGAAGGAAAACCCAGCAAAGACTCTAGGCCCTATAAGAGCCTTCAGGTAGGTGGTTTTGTCAGTTGATGTTTCTGTTAAACGCGTGTTGGCCAAAGAATGGAAGGAGCTGGGAAGGAGTCTTCCATTCGTATCCCATCACTTCAGTTCTATCCTAATTCACCGTCCTTCTCTGAGATCATCCTCATGCTCCAGGTTGTTTTAATGGGCACCCTTTCTATCGCAGAAATACTTTCTTCTCAAGAGATATGCAATTTAGCAGTTGAGAATTGCTAAATACATAAAACCAGATTTGGTTCAGAAAGTCCCTAAGCTGAAAATGACCAGATAAAGGGAGGGTGTTATGGGGCAAGTAGTGTATAGAAGAACTTATTTTCTTATTTTCTCCTGGACATCGCTTATGAGCGCTACCAGAGAGAAGCTACTGCCTTAGATAGACCTGTGTAGAACAGTACAGTTGTTCTCATGCATGCTTTGTTTTCCTTCAGAGTTAGCTTTGAAATCTGAAGGTGATGGTAACTACTGAGTTAATAACTACTATTAAATTTGAATCTCCCACTGCTGGAGAGCAGAGGGAGGTGATTTGCCTGTTTTATTTTCCTGGACCTAGATCTCATTGTACAGCTCAATGAGCATATGAAGCTAGTAATGCTAGTCCTCCAGGGCTTTCTGAATCTTAAACAGTGCTGTGGTTAAAGATTTGAGCCAGTCTGCTTATGGGCCTTTGCCTTTGAATTATACCCTGCTTTTTTTGTGTTACTGTTTGTGTATCTTGCGAGCTAGCATCTCTCATTTGTAAAAACCATCTTGATTGTGTGAACTCAAGGACCAGGATTACCGGACCTGTCCCAAATATGTGAAGCCGAGCAAGCTCATTCGGCTAGGAGGAGTGCCTGAAACTGCCACGAAGGATGATGTAAGTGGGATGTTTTTCATCCAAAAACTTCTGTCGGGGGTTTCTGAATGTACCATTTTTAAGCCTGGTTAATGTAGTCCAGATGGTCTGTCATTGTCCCCAGGGAAAATCCAGATTTAGAAGTGATTGCAATGTTATTTTTTTAATCTGATTATTCTGGCTTTTGGGGGTTGGAAGTGATGAGTTCTTCTGCAGTCGTATGTGGGGTGTTGGTGGCTAAAAGCCCTGACTCCAGACTTTTTAACATGCCTTACTTCCAGCATTGCTTTATATATACACCACATATTGTTACTACTTTGTTATTATACTTTGCGCTCAGAAGACATGTAGGGTCTAAGTGAACTTATTCGTTCTTAGTTACTTGAAATTGCTTAAATGACATCTTATAAAGATGGAAAAGATGTCTGCTGCTACTGCTGATTTTAGTAAAAAAACCCAAAAAATAATCTAGGCTAAAGGTGAAAGAAGTTCCCTTTCCAAAAGCTTCCACTTTGAATTAGGATGGTTTTTTTGGTGGCAGTTCCAGACATGAGAACCCCTACATGCAACAGTTTTTGCTAGGGTTAGCTGTGATGATCAGAGCTTCTGAGGCTTGATACTGGAGAACTCATGACAGAAACTTTGTCCATCAGCAGATGATAAGACTCAGAACAGTCACCCCTTGTCCCTTGATTTTCTTGAAGGCAGTAAGACATCTCTGACCTTAAATAAGGATCAGAGGTGAACTGTCTGGCTGAAACCAACATGATAAGCCTTTGCACAGTTGAATTGTGGTGTAAATGGTGTTCTCTTATTTAAACAAAAACCAAAAATACTTCCCAAAACTCAACAAACAGTACTGCTGGAAATGTGTCAGTTTGTAACAGAGTTAACCTAGAAAGAAAAGAAGTCTTGGGGAGAGAGAAATGTGTGTTAGCAAGTGCTTCACTTTCTGAGGCTTGATTTTGGAGACTGAAGTGGATCTTGGTTTTTCTGTAGATTCTCAATGCTTTCCGAGGGCCTGATGGGACACCTGTGAAGGGCTTGCGACTGAAAGATTACAGTTCAGGTGAGAATGCTTTTCCAGTGCTTCTGGTTTCAAGTTTACAAAAGGGTATTTTTCACACTGATACTCACATAGGCAGTTTGGTTAAAGTCTTTGGTGCCATAATTGCAGGTATTTTCGAATGAAAATGCCCGCTGAGTTTTATAGTTTGTCCTCTTGTCTTCAAAACTGATGGCTGTGCTCACTGCTACTTCAGAGGTAAAGCATGTGTCCTAGTGCCTCTAGATAGATGTAGGAGCAGCAGGTAAAACAGTAAGGCTGTTCTAATAGCCATTAAGAGTAAAGCCAATACTGACGTGGGACAGCAGGTTCATTCCCCAATACATTTTTTAAATTATTATTAAATCCTTTTGGATTGTTCTACATCTTGTTTCTGAGATGGTCTTACTGTGGAACATGTCCTGCACAAATAGTGTCCTCAGGAAACCTGATATATCTTAACATTTCTCCTCCAGTAACATGAAACTGTTACCCTTCTTAGGTATGAAGACAGGTTAAAAAAAAGAAAAAGTAAGTTTTGCAAACAAATATCCAAATACTGGGTCTGGACGCTCTTCCTCATTCAAAGAATGAAATTTTGCTGTACTTCTGATCAGTATGTATAGGATTCTGAAGAAAGAAATATTTTACAAGGCTGCTTTGTGAGAGAGTTGTACTGGAACAAAGATGTGCGATGGTAGGAAATGCAGGGTGAGTCCTGGGGATTGGTTTGGATTATACTAGTAGGGAATACCTGGAAACCAGAGGGGACCATCTGAAGTTACCTCTCCTGCTCTGATGATGCTGAACACCTGCTGCTCCAGAGTGAATTTCTGTCCTTTTCCAAAGAAAGGGAAAATGGCAAGGCTGTTTTCTGTGCCTTTTTTTTTTTTTTTTTTTTTAAATCAAGGAAAGCAGAGGCTTCTACTTTCATCGGTGCTTTTTCTTATTACCAGTATGGGTTGCATGTGAAGTAGCTGGAATTCTTCATGTCAATACATTATATAAAGGCTTCCTATGTGTTTAGTAGCTGGGGAGAGAAACTGGGGCAGTTGGGTATTTCTCAAGTATATTTTTGTTTCTGGAAGCTGTCAAAGGAGATTTCACAACCTTCTCGTGAACCTTTGAACTGAAGAACACCCGTGTCACGTAATCTGGTCTGGCCCAACAAGCAGGGCTTAAGGGGCACAGTCGATCTTTCTTGCTTCCTTTCCTCTTCTAAGCATAGTACAGCATGGCTGTCGTCAGCCACAACGCTGACTGCAACCCAGTAATTGCAACATACTCATTTGTTTGCCCACGCTGATGTGACTTGTCAGTTGTTTTTTTCTGAAATACATCACTTTTCAGTAATATATCAACTTGACCTGGCAATCTCTTCATAAGTCTCTTCTTGTGTACGTTATTAGGACTTACTGCTGTCATTAGAGAACTGTTGTCTCCTCCTTCCCATTCCCCATTTCAAAGGCTACTCGGGAAGAGACACAGTGTCTGAAGTTATGTGCAGAAGCGCTGGTGTCTGATGATGGTTACATGTAATATGAGGGTTGCAGGTTTTTTCTCTCTAAAAGCTTCTGTTTCAGTCTGTCTCCTCAGCTGTGAAGTTTTGGGGGTTTTTTTAAAGTTTTTCTGGTAATTGTGGGGAGGGAAAGAATGAAGTTAAAATTAGCTCATATTTTATGAGCTAATTAAAGCTGTTGTTTAACCCTGTCCAGTCAACATCAGTAATTTAAGCAGTGTAGCATTATTCTAGGTTATGTGGATACTCCAAAGACTTTGTTTTGCATTATGTCTTGAGGCTGCGAATGCAGCTGCTAATTTAAACAGCTTTCTGATCCTTCTTACGCAAGATGGCTACGTCTAGGACAATAAAAGCTTCCTGAATTGTGAAAATAACTTCTTGAAATTGGGTAACTAGAAGCTGTAGGAAATTTAATCCAGCTTTTCACATTAGGTCATCCTATAGAGAAATGTGTGAAACCAAATTCATATTAACTTCTGAAAAGCTAAGCCTGTTTGAAACTAGAGGCCAGTCATGGGCTAAACAATGCTTTTATGGTGGGGTGTGTATGTGAATAAATATTCATAAGAATTAAAAGCCAACTTGCTGGATTACTAATGTCTGTCGGATACGCCTGGGCGCACTGGCTGCATTGCCGTATCAGTTCAATGGCACGACGGCAGCCTGGCTCAGAAGAGTGCGTGCGAAGCCTGAGTGGGTTGTATATTTTTGAGTGCTGTCCAGAAGTGTTAAAAATAACATTAATCATGAGTATGCATGTTGAGTGTGGTTGAGAGAAGAATGCCTGCAGCTGTTGGAGAACAATAACAACCATAACAAATAACATGCAATTAACTCGAAATAAGTGAGGTTCGGATCACTTTCACAAAAAGATAACGCTTATCATAAAGCTTATCTCAGCAGCTTCAATGTGATGATTCCACTGTATGATCTTTCACAAGACTCTTTCTGTTTTGGGGGAAAATATATGGTTGTTTTTTCTTGGAAAAAGCAGCTCAACTTCTTTTTATAAAGCCCTTTCTTTTTACACGCTGTGTATGTGCTAAGGGAAGCGTATTTTCACTGAAGGTTATGCTGAGCATGAAACACTGTTCTTAATATACCTGGTGTGATTTTGGTATGCATTCAAGCTGTTTATTCTTTAGAGTATTTTGTCTTTGAAGCCCACAGGCTGAAACAGTGTCTAGATTTTCAACAAGGTGGTGAAAGGAGAGAGCTTAAGAAGTGGCACAGTAATTCTATTTAAATCAAAAAGGCAGATATTTACAGACAATGATAAAATATCAAAGACAGACTTTATAGTATTACCTTACGCAACATTAACTTGTAATTTCCATCAGTTAGATTTTTTTAATTGATGCCTGTATGTTCAGACTGAAAGTATCAATTCCATTTGTGGGTGGAAGAGGGCTTCTTCCAGCGTAATGTGTAAGCCTTGGCAGAAATAACTGTATTAGATTGTTGGCTTATCTTTCAGCTTGCCTTTTCAAGTGTGTTTGGTCATGTCTGTTCAATTAATCATTACAAAGAATAAACCCTGAGGTGATAGTGGAATCTTCTCAAAGACCATTGACTGCTTTAGTCTGCAGTATCTCCCGGTGCCTCTTGCTGCCTCATGCGGAGGCAGAGACGTGGATGTACTGCTGCTTCGGTAGATACTAGCGGTGATGACTTGTCGGCAGCTCTCCGAGAAGGGGTTGTTGGTAACAGCTTGTGAGCTCCCCCTGTCCCATCTGAAGGTACTTGTCTCTGCTCACTGGGGTTAAGGCTTTCATGCGGCTTTACAGTGTGGGCCTCCCTCTGCGGAGCTGTTAGTGCAGTGTGTAACAGCACCAGGCTACTTGCGGCACCGTGTCTGTCATTCTCCTGTTACTGTCTGCGCGCTTGTGTTGGTGCTGACTGCCAGGAACTTGAAACCGGTATCTTTTGACCTTTGAGGAATCTAACATGAACACACCTTGTCCTGGTTTTGATTTTGATCATATTTTAAACTTATCTCCTGCCTGATTCTCATCAAGCTTTATTTCTACTTTCCTGACTAATGTCAAACATGAGCAAAGTCTGAAGTACCATCTCGAGTGTCTGATGCGCACAGAACTCTTTGGCTGAACACACACGTATGCCCTGGAGAAGAGAGCACATGGAGCTGTCTTTATCTTAAAGGGCTGCTTATGATGAGTTGTTCACCCTTAAAAGATGCTGCAATGATGTCCAAGTAATACATGAAAACATGAAGTGTCCTCTGAGCCTTCTGTTCAAATTGTTCTCCTGGACGCAGTCTATGGTGGGACAAGCTTGGAATGTGTGTTTTCCAGCCAGGATTCATGTTAGGGTTAGCACCAGCAGTTGGGAAAAGCTGTTCAGCGAAAGCGAGCCTGAGAAATTGCTGGAAGCCCATGAAGCTTTTCTAGCTTACTCTACAAGCCCTTCTGGGGAACCCAGAGGAGTTTTTGCTGAGCTGGGAGAGCCTGGTGGAGAATGGACACACTGACTGAGATGGAGAGCAGCATGTGCGGAGAGGAGCTCTGTGAAGCGGACCTGGAGGGACCAGGTGAGCTGGATTGCAATCAGAAGGAGCAGTGAGGTCTACCCCAGCCCTTATGTACCCTCTAAATTAGCGCAGCACTTCAGAAATTGGGAGATTTGGGTTTGTTAACCCTCTTCTGACCCTTCTGAATACTCACTTTTGAACCCTGGGTGGGGATGTGGGAACACAATGCTGCACCCCTGGGGAGAAAAGCACCTGTGGAAATGGGATGACTGGAGCAGGGAGGAGCTCTCTGAACAGCAGTAATGCTTGGGGCCAGAGGGATGTCCACATGGATACAGGTGGCTGATGCTAAAGGACAGGCATCCTCCTGTGGTGGAGGTACATGCAGGAAATGTAGTGTAACCTGAAAATGTGACTAACCTAGCAGCTACTTAATGGCAGCTGCCTGCTCTCTTTTGAAAAGCTTTTGTTTTAGCAAGTAATATTGGCACTAAATGTACTTTATTGCTTGCTTAGGCACCTTCTTGCACTAGCATTTATTTTTTTGTTTCATTTCTCCAGACCTGGCCCTTACGTGGTGCTTGGAACTGCCCCCCTTATCCCTCCCTTTGTTAAACTTAAACTGCCTTGGCCAAGTCCTAGAAGAAACTGGATTATCTTGCTTGTTCTCACTAAGCTCTGCCATGTTGGTTCCCTGGTAAATATTAATAAGTGCCTTAGATAAACCTTTAAAAGGTGCTCCCCCCCCCCCCCCCCCCCCCCCCAAATGCAGTCTGTCTTGTATATCAGAACAGTGAATCATTGGTTTCAGGAATATTCCAGGAAGCCTCTGAAACTTAAAATTGTATTCTTTAGTGTTGCATTTTGCTAAAACTCATAATCTGAGGTCCAGAAGTTTACACTTCATGATGGAAGAATGGGTACAGATTTTTGAGTGGTGCACCTCTCCATACTAGGGATACGTTCTCCATTTTCCATGGCTTGGAGTGCATCCCAAGGCAGTGAGGTCTCCTCTCCCTTACAGCAGAGCTCCTGCTGTGGTAGCAGGCATGGCTATGCATTTGTCTGGCCCACATATAACCGAGTCTTAGCTCCCTCGCTGTAGCTGTGGGTGGGGTTTGAGCTAGTAATGCTCTTGGAGGTCAGAAGCAGTGGTGAAATACTGCGCTTGGCCCCTGGCTCTGCATGCCACAGGTCCTGTCGTGCTGCAGCTTCCAGCCTTAGGTAGGGCTGGAGAGCTGAGCTGCTGCTCTGCATGGGGAGGGGGTGTTTCTGGAGGTGTGCAGCAGAACTGTGCTAAACCGAGACCTTCTGTTTCCTTTCAGGAGTGATGCAGTGCCCTTGGGGAAGCCCCTCTGAAGTGTGGATTTGTGGCCAGCTATTGGCTTCCTCACGAAGAGGGCTTGGCACCAACCCTATGGAGTTTGATTAGGAGTAGATCACACAAGGATCTACATTCTTTGGTTCGGTACAAAGAACGTGCTGTGGGTTGATGTGAGATGTCTCTATGGCATGTGGCGCAGAGGTGCATCTTGCCCGTTGTGTTAATTATACAGAAGACAACTTGGCTCACCATGAAGGCTGGTGCTAATACACCACAGGAAGAATAATCTCCTGGTGCTGTGTTTAGTGCTTTGCACAGTGAAGATTGTGTGGCCCACTCTACTGTGTCAGCCGCAAATAAGGGCACGCAGATCTCGGGCACTTGCTGAGAGCTGAAGCGGTCATCCACGAGCTCACAAGGTGCTGTAGCACACGTGGAGTTTCCTCTTGAGGCACGACCAGATCACCTGCGCATCGGCAGAGTTCCTGAGTCTGGAGAGGCTCGCCTTTTAGAAGCTGGGGAAATATCTTCAGCGCTGATCTGTGTGAATTGATTCTTGTTTATAGCCAGAATAGCCTGGCGAGGACTAAAAAAGCACTTAGTTGGAATTAGTCCATGGTCATCGATACCAGTCCTTGCCAGTTTTCCCAGCTGTGTGGGCAGTAGGCTTTTGGCTATTCTTACTGGATTTCAGGGCAATAGTGCATTGTCTCTTGGAAACAAAAAGTGTTCTTGCCCATCTTTCCTCATCTGTGATGTGGTGGCTTAGGAGGAAATAGGAAGTACAAATCTGTTTTAGGTCAGTGTTTGTGACAGCGATCAGCCTTGGTTCAGGGTTATAAGGCCTGTTCAACAGAAAAGGCAACAGACACATTCATCCATAAAACATGCTCACAGCCTTTTTGGCATGCAGAATCCTTCTCTCTGTAACCATTTTTACAAACGTGCTCGCCCTTTTTGCATCTCCAGCACAAAACTTCAAGGCTTTTCACAGTGTGCTGGCGTTATTGCATTGATTGCTTTTCTGAGTCATTTGTGCTAAATGACAGATCATATATCCTGGAGACCACGTTCACATTAGTGGCATTTTAAAACGAAGTTCCTGGCTGCAACACCTTCCCATGTATGCAGCTTCCAGTCCTCTCATGGAGTTTTGTGATGGCCCCAGCCTTCCTTGGATTCCAGGCTTCTGTACAAATATAATGTAATACTTTGTCTTTAATAAAGCTACAGTGTGTACGATCTTAGTGTTGTGGCTTTTTTCCCCTCTTCCCCACTGTGCTGGTGTACAAACTACCCTCTGTCTGGGCCAACAAGGGTTGACAGCCACTTGGGGTTCTGACTGTTGTAGTTCCTGTAGTTTATGGGGCTGCCTGTGTCTGCCTTTGAGGGCATCTCAGGCAGGTCCTTTCTGGGTCTTGTCCTCCTGGATGGAGGGAGGAGGATGGAC
This sequence comes from Mycteria americana, assembly GCF_035582795.1. Classification (NCBI taxonomy): domain Eukaryota; kingdom Metazoa; phylum Chordata; class Aves; order Ciconiiformes; family Ciconiidae; genus Mycteria; species Mycteria americana. The sequence goes on from NC_134375.1 coordinate 6,129,345, forward strand.
TGTACAGCTCTACCTTTCAGGATATAGCTGTTTTTCACATCCTTTGGTTTCAGTGCCTTTCTCTTGTGCAGTGCTGTTCTGAATGAGTGCATAAGAATGTACTTTTTTATACAGAGGGACAGTATGAAGTGGCAGGCCTTTTCCCAGCAGCCAGGTGTGGCTTGTAAATGCTCAGCCTTTGAAAGGAATTGGGGATATGGCTTGTTGCAGATTGTCCTGTTTAGTATTCAACAGCAAGCTTTTCTGGTACAGCTCTTCAGCTTTAGTAGCTCTGAACACCAATTTATCTGTGCAATAAAGAGATCTGACATTTATGGACGCTCAGAATCCACCAGCTGGTATTGAGAGAGCTCTCGGTTTTGGCTTCTGAGCTTGTGTTAGCATAGATAGATTGCCGCCGTTCCCTGCTGTGCTGCGGGGGTGCCCTCCAAGTTTTCAGACTGTGCGGACAGCTTTATTTTCTGTGCTCGCCATGGAAGGCACTACACTGTTGCCTGTCCTCACTGCAATGGCAAGACTCGCTGCGTAAGCGCAGATATGGCCACTGCTGTGCATGTTCAGGAGCTCCTGGCTACTTGGAAGCATTGAGTGTATTATGCTTGTTAATAATAGTACACTGTAATAGCATAAAGAGAAAGCCCTGTGTTTTCCAGTATTTTCTCGTGGTGAAGTATTCCCTCTTCGGTATGGATGACTTACATCTACATCATTCCTTGGAGGAGACAGAAAAACTTGTGCACGGGGTTATGGGCGTATTGCCAAAATCTCCCACAGATGAGGTAGCTCTTCCTATCGACCAAGGAATAGCAGATTCTCCGAGAACAGCGTGCAAAATCCTGTCTCCAATACCCAAGCTGTGCAAAGGACAGCCTGTGAGATTGCAGATTCCTTCAAGGGATGTGGAAGTCCTTCGTATTCACTCCATACTTTATGCTGTAGTTGCCTTTGGAGCAATAGAACTTTCTTCTCTAACATGGGGAAACTCTGTAGAGGATTTCCCCAGCTGCACTCTGCTCTGCAATGCTGTCCCAGGAGAGAGCAAGCAGCAAGAATATAATTGCTTCAGCAGGCTGGCCATGGCTCTGCTTCAATCTGCTATCTCTCCGAGTCCTAGAAGTGCCCAAAACTGCAAATGCTTTTCTTCTGTGGTAGTTCTGCCTCATCCTACAGGAAAAAACACAAGTGAAGTGCTGTTGGGATGGTTGAGAAGCTCTCTGCCTACAGAGTCTCCATCATTATCATCTTCTGCCCTCGGGCTGCTTGGCCCCGTAGATGTGGCACTTAGGGACATGGTTTAGTGGGGGACTTAGCAGTGTTAGGTTTACGGTTGGACTCGATCATCTTAAAGGTCTTTTCTAACCTAAATGATTCTGTAAGGTTACCTAATGCCTTAAGCTTGTCGGGGGGGGCAGTAACGTGACTTACTGTGTGCTCGTTCCTAGAATCAAGGAGCTGGATCACCTCTCAGATTGGATGCCTTTGTCATGTTGCCATCATGCCTTCTTTCCAAAAGTATCTTTGGTTTGGCACAGACAGGGCTGCTGTCGTTATGTGATCTTTTCATTTGGCCTCCTAAAACTCCAGAGATGTTTTTTTGATGTCTTCACACTGCTTACAGCCCCTATCAGAACAACATTATGGTTTTCCTTTATTTAGATCTTTGACATAACAAACTATCATGAAGTAACACATTACTATGTGTCAGTTGTTGAGTAGAAACTGTGTGTGTGTATAGAAACAAGTCTTATTTTAAAGCCCAAGTCTTTGATCTTTTTTTTGAAGCCAAAGAACAGTAATTTTAAGTCAGGCTTTCAGGACTTTTAGCCAAACCATGGCATGCTAACAGGGACCTGCTATTTGTTGTCAAAATTCACTTCACTAAAACACATCTGTTTCAGAGGCAAAATATTCCTTATTCAAATGTTTGCACAGCAGCTTCCTGGAGCTCTAAATGTGTCCTTACTCCTAAGTATTAAGCGATCATGCCCATTTTCAGTGCAGAAAACAACTGAGTGTGCTTTGGGAACATCTGTAAAGGATTGTGTATATATAGAAGCACTTAAGGGAAAGCAGAAGTTCTCTGGATTTTATGTGCACACTCTCCTTGTGTTCTCGTTTCACCCGTCGTATACAGCCTGTGATACTGTAGACTTGCGCAGCTGAGAGGAAGTAGTTAAATAAGATACAAAAGTCCTTTTACACAGTTGTCCTAAAACATGGGGGGAGATGAGGACATGTGTGTTTTACGGCTAGGATAGGGCCAAAATCTGTATGAGTTCAAGTGTTGGAGGACTGTTCCCGTTGGAAAGTTCATTTGGACAGTGTAACTGTGCTGCAGCATGCTCAGAGGTTGCGTGGGGGGAAATACTGATTTCTTTCCTTTTTGACAGTCTGTGGTAATCACGTATGCTTCTGCCAAAACATAAAGCACTTCTTTTCTTGTGCATCTTGCGAATTCTACTTTTTTGTGGATCCTGAAACTGTAGTATTGTGCTAATCAGTAAGTGAAGGATCAAATTAAGAAGAGACCAGGATTTATTTATATCTTCATGTGAAACCTTGCATATGAATTTAGGCCACCTTGAGTCAAAAAGACCATGCTGTAGTCTTCAGCAGTGATTTTGCTTTGCTGGTTTGATCACTTTGGTTTTATTATTATGACCTGAAGAATACCAGTGAGCATCCAAGAGCTCTCATTCACAGGGGATGTTAGCTTACCTTGGGATGCCTATTGAACCAATTCCTGCCATTAGGTGCCTGGCCCCATGTCTCTGTCAAAATCCCGTGCCCTTCTTCTAGTAACAGCAGCTGAATTGCTGCGTTCTGACAGGGAAACTGTGCGAAGGCTTCAGAAATAAAAATATGCAAGCTCAGCAGCTGACACAAAGAGCTGAACCAGCCCTACAGAGGAGGCAGGGAAGAGACACAACAGTTGGTGGCGGGAGCCTCTGTAGCTGCTCTCCCTTAAGAACCAGCCTCAAGTCACTTGGTTTTGTTTCAAGCGTTGTGCTCTGGGTAATGTGATTATTGCAGATTGTGGAAAAATCAGCAAACGTTGCATTTTGAAGGTGCTCTTGTAGCAATGCCGTTGTGCCACAGGCCTCCATTTTAGTGGCCTTTCCATTATGGTCTAAAACGGAAGGATGCTCTCGTGTAGCTGGGGGCAGGGGAACAGAGCAGAGGTGCTGTACCGTCCAAGGATGATGTTACTCTGTTGCTCTCACATACTGAGTGTGCTTGTCAGATCTACGCAAAGGGCTGGATCTGGGGGCAGGGGAAAGTGTCAAGTCCCCGCAGATCTTCATCAGCAGTTCGGAGCAGAGCAGTGGCTCCAGGCTGCTCTCTTCTTGCATCACTGCTTTGGTGCTGTCTGTGCAAGGACAGCTCATAGTGAATTGCGGAACACTGCGTCCCTCTGCAACCTGACCACAAGAGCTGAGCATCTGGCCTGAAGCTGCTTTTTGGCAGGATATGGGGCCACAGTTTCTGGTTTTGTTTCTCGTTGTACATTTACTGCAGCTATGCTTATTAGGGGCGTGGAGTTTGGTGGGGGAGGGCAGAGGTAAGAACGTGCACAAGGAGAAATGTGCTGGCCTTCCCCTTAACTGTCTCCACGTGTTGGTTGGGATGATCCTGTAGTGTATGTTCCTCCTAGCATCTCAGCTTTTTTATCTACGTATAACATTCAGCGTTGCACTCTCAGTTGTGTCATGCTGGATTAAATCCACGTCTAGGCCACTCATTCACTTCACGAGGACTGGGATGTAAACTTCCTCTCATTGTAGAGCAAATAGAGTGAAAACTTCTGCAGTCTTGCTTTCTGTCTGTCAGGAGACCCCTACTTCACATGCACATGGAAAGAAGACAGCTCTCTGATCCTAGCTTGCTGCATAAGGCAGCTTTCAAAAATCCTCTCCATGAAGAGGAATTGGGAGCCTTACAGGCTGACAAATACCATTCATGCAGCCCTTTTCTGATCAGGAGGGAGAGAAGTGACTCTAGAGTTCTGGATTTGAATAAGACTTTAAAATGTACCGTGTGAGCCTGCATGCTGCGCTGTGAAGTAGCAGAGGTGTCTGCCCAGAATGCAAAACAGGCTCCCAGCAAGGGGCAGCACTGCTCCTGGAGAGCAGCTCTCTTCTGCAGAGAGGAGGACTGCTTCATTTTCAAAATGTGATTTAGTGTGGCTGGAACTGCAGAGCAGAATGGATGCTATGGGAACAGCTGGGTGAATTTGATTCTGTCGATTCTGCCAGCTGAAACCGTACCTCTAGTTCCAGGTGCCCACTTCATGTAAGAATATCGAGTGGCTTTAGCTGCATTCCACCACAGATGGCGTGCTGCTGGCCTGCGTCTTTCACTGAGCTGAAAAGCACCCAGATTGATAAATTTCCCTCTAGTGTCATTATATAGACTAAAATAATGTGGGGAAGGGGAATAAATTCCTATGCGAGGCAGAGGAGGAGCTACATTCAAATTGGAGTCTCATTATAAAGGCAAATGTGCAAAGTCAGGATTGTGTCGTTAGAACAGTGTGCAAAGAGCTCCAGAATTAAAAAAAAAAAAAAAAATCAGTAGGGTTTGATGATGAAACAGTTTTGTACGGCCTTGTCTCTGATGTGGTTAAGTACAAAGATGGTAAAGAAACAGAGAAGGAAAAATTGGAGAGTGCAGGATATGTTCTTTGGTGTAGGCTTGGGGGAGATGGGGGTTGTTTTCCACCAGACTGGAATGCCTTGCCTGAAAGAAGTGTGTGTGGAGTTACCTTCCCGTGGAAGGTGAGGGGCTGAAGCAATAGGAACCAGATACATACTTGGTTCGAAGGTACTGGTGTTAAGATGTGCATCTTTAGGAGAGGAGACACGCCCTTCACCGGCACAGCTAGGTGCCTAAAATGGTACAATCCACATGCAGACTGGCTTTCCTCTCGCTCCTAACCAGCCAAAAGAGCAGCAGGAAGAGGGAACCAAGCTTTCCTCTCACTGTTTGTCCGTGTAGAAGCATCTCAGCCCATGATCATCTGGAAAGCACTGTTTTGGAGTGAGGTGGCCTTGGCATGTGAAGGGTGAGGTTGTGACTTTAGGTTGTTCCTCAGCGCTTCAGTTCTCGGAGAGGGTTTCAACATTAAGGATGGCTCTTAGGGTGGTCTTAGCTTCTGTAGTGTTCACCCTGCACTTTACTGTGGGACATAACATTTCAGCGTAGGTAACGGGAGTACACAGTTGAGTCAGTGGGTCCCTTCTGCCACTGACTGAGATGACAGCTTTCCAAGGAGTGAGAAGAGTAAAGGCACTCTAGTTTCTTGCATCTAAACTTAAGCTCCCACGCCCTCTTGTTACATGTGCAATAACATCTATACCACAATGAGAAAGTTGGAGTTCTCATTCCTGCTCTGCTGTACTTTTTCATAATACAAGGGATTGGACTTCAAAAGTAAGCAGGCGTTGAAGGAAGAATAGCAAAGGCAAAGGAATCATGTTAGTTCTTTCTGAAATATCGCCCAATTAAAATGCTGGCTATTCATGTAAATTTACAGCAAAGTACTTTGAAATGACTTATCAACAGTTGCTTTGGAGAGCACTGCCTCCGAGGTAGCACAAAATGTGAAACTAGCAATGGAAAATCACTATGCCTTTAAAAAAAAAAAACAAAGCAATTATTTCTTGCCCTAAGGAAGGGTGTGCCTGTCACTGGATTGTGTAAGGGGAAGTGGGAACACTGTACTATTAACATTCATGATAAACTGCACAGTTAATCATCATCCAGCTAGTCCCTGATTTCTCTCCTTTTCATTCTGGAGTAGAGGGGTGGTGGTTAGAGGGTTTGTCATTGGAGGGAAAGGGAAACTGAATATTTAATGTGGCTTTCTTTATGACAAGGCACTAACATGACTCCCGTCTGTATTTAAATGCTGTCCCCAGGTTACGACTATGGCTATGTCTGCGTGGAGTTTTCACTCTTGGAAGAGGCCATCGGATGCATGGAAGCCAACCAGGTTGCTTTAAACTTCGGTCAATGCTGCTAGAAGATTTTTAAAATTTTTTTTGGTGGGGTGGTGGAAAGCGAATGACTTTTTTTTGAACCATTCAAAGGAAGATCTGTTCTTGTATAATACACAACACTGCGGTTTAAATATTGTTTCCAGAAACTTGTAAAAGGCTTAGAAATGCCAGTGTGAAAGAGCTGCTGGACACCAAATGGTCTGCCCTCCTCCCTAGCGTATGTCGGCACACTGGCTAGAGTCAGAGGATGGTGGCTGACAGACTCCTAATGCAGGTTATGGCCCTGATGCTTTTGTACTCACGCTGAAATCCAGTCGGAAAGATCTCTGCTAGCGTTAAATGCCTCCCCCGGCTGTGCGTGCACACACACATACACATGTGACTGTAGGTGAGGCCTCTGGTATGCAGCTCTGAGTCAACTATGACTTGCACGCTCCACTTTTCCATATGCCTTGTGTGTGGGAGAGATTCTTAATTGTGCGTCTCCTCCATATCTATCCTGTCCTTTGGCAAGCTGGAGCTGCAAACATGAGGACTACCCTACATGCAGTTGCGCCTGGTAAATCTGAACATTTCCAGCCCTTAAAAGTGCAAAATGGCTTAAATCCCCATTGAATAAGTACCCAAGGGGAGCCTTTACTCTGACCGGGTATTTGAGGCTAGAGCTGTTGTCCACCATACAAGAGTAAGATGCATAAAATTTGTTAGGTAAGACAAATTCCCATCTTGCACCACCCTCCCTGTGCCTTGGAACTGCAGGTGATGGATCACTCAAGAAAAACCGCTAAGAGATTGATTCCCCTTCCTTCACTACATCCCTTAATTCTCCTCTCTGCTGCCTTCTTCCTCCTAATTTGCCTGACTAAGAATCCATATCAATTATCTAAAGCCTTTTTACCTGAATCCCAAGTCTTGCTGTCATGGGAGGAGAGTCATGAGTCAGATTCAGAGCTGTGCATCTGCAAAAATGTACTTACAGTTAATGAGTCTTCACAGCTGGGGTTTCAGAGGTCCCACTAAGCGCTCGCAGTTGCCTCTATTTTCAGTTACAGAGGTACTGCAACTTACAAAATGTTTTACAGAAATAATTCTGTTGCTGGGAAAGAGCCTGGTGCATTCCCACTGGGGTGGTGGTGGGGAGCACAAAGAGAGAAGGCTCCAGAATTAATTATTACTTTTGCCATCAGTGACAACTTTTATTTCCCCTTCAGTGTTGCTACAATTCCCGATTTATTTTGTTGTCACTGGGGAATTTGTGATTATGCATGACACTCCTTTTAACCAGAGGCCTCTCCGTATTCTCTCCCCAGTTCTGCTCACATGAAATAATGTCTCCCTATGTGAGAGCAATTCCCAAACACCTGGAAATTTGGGAATTCCTCTTTTTCCTGTTGTTGATGCCTGCTCTGCCCCTTCTCCCATTTGGAGCATCCCTACATACTTGGACAGGTGTTTGACTTGATCAGATTCAGTCCATTGCTACAGCAAAGAGCCTATAAGCACCAGTCCTTAAATTGAACTGAGTGCCTAGAGGTGCCCAGTGAATCATTGTACACACATGCACATGAGGAGGTTCTAGCTGGCATTCAGCTGCTGCTTACATTGACCCTCCCCAGCAGCAGTTATAGCAGGCCTTCAGGCTGGATAATTTTTTACCCTGTCTCCCTTCCAACATTCAGGAAGGGTGCTGCCAGAACCTCGCTAGCAGTGGGGGTGATGGTCCCAGCCGTGCACGCTACTGGGGACACGTTAAAAACAGGTAGGGTATGAAGTCTTCCAGTTTTCCTTCCTGCTATACATGGCTGTGTGTGTGCAGAGAGGAAACCTGGAAGATGGAGTGGCTGGAGGGGATCATCTCCAAAGCCTGCATGTTCCAGTCTTCACTGTGTTTTAGTAGAGCGACAGTAGTTTGTAACTAGTGAAGCAAGAAATGTGCTTTTTGGCTTGGGGTGACCCAAACTGTATGAATTTGGTCAGGAGAGTTGTAACCTCTAGATTGCCCCACATACGTTGACTTCTCTATGTTGCTCTTGATTGAACATGAAAAAAAAAGGCCTTCTAATTATTTAATTTTTTTTTAAAAAAAGAGATAAGTAGTAAGATTTGTATCTGACCTGCTGCAAGGGAGGGAGCTGACTTTTTAAGTTCTCAGTAAAAGCCAAATAGAGATATTCAGAAAGGGAGTTAGGCAATTCAGTTGTCCTTAGACAATAAATATCCCATTTTAATATCTTCCAGGGTAGATTTCTAAGATCTGTGTAGACTGAGAATTAATCTGCATTTTTACAAGCTGCAAAAAACAAAACCTGTGTTAGCAAGGACTTAGATTCCTTGGTAGTTCAGTTATTTTCAGAAGGTTATCAGCCATCCCTGTCAAATTCAGTCACTTGTGAGAGCATAAATAGCAAAACAGTGTCAGCCCACAGTGACATCCTAGCCTCTCACTAGTCAACCTGCCTCTTTCTCAGTCATCTGTAGGCTAGGAATAAATAGCTTTTGCAGAGACAGTGTTTTTGACGCTGTTTAATTCCTGTTTAGCTGCCCCTGCCTCAAGAACAATTTGCTGTATGCCTGTATCGTATAATTCCTATATTGTGAAATCCTTTTATTTTACTCATCACAGACCAGCACTCAATTAAGATAATTCCCAAATTTGCTAACTACAGATTTACCAGGTCCAACTCTCCCAATTCAGTAAGTCTAGCATGTGTATGTGACCGCTGAGATTTGAGGGGGCTTTCTATTAAGTACATTGTGATAAGGAAACGTCCATCTTCTATGTTGCCCTAATTTTGTAGGGGATTTTCATTCCACTTGTATTAATTGCTGCAGCTAACGTAACGAAAATACCCCCCTTATTAATTGCTTTGTCTTGTTGATTGTTGCGTTAGCAATTTATTACAGCTAAAGGGTCCCATCTAACGTATGTGAAACGGATGGATTGCCGTTGTTGCTAGTGCGGACGTGTTGGGCGGCAGGTTTGGCTGAGCGAAGCGCTGGCTGCCAGCTCTCCTGCTGTCTTTGGGAGGCTCTTTGCCCCGGTAGGGCAGGTGGGCTGTTGAGTTGTTTCGCAGAACCTGAGTGCAGCCCTTGTTGTAGCCTGATGGTTGTGATGCTCCTGTTGTCTTTTGTTACAAGTCGGCTGTCGTTTGACATTTATGAGAGGAGACCTCTTTTCTGTCTGTGATGAGCTGCTTTTCCTTTGGGGAGGCACAGGTATTCTGAATGGAAAATGGGGTTTCCATCTGCTCAGTCACTGGTTTTTCCTAAATAATCTTTCCCTCCTTTATTCTCATTTTGAAAGGTTGTAGTGTGGCGTGGCATTTATCTTACTGCATTTTCTTTGCATTAAGGGTTGGTGTAGCCCATGGTGTAGTAGTGTTCCTGTCTTGGGGCACCATTTTGGCTTCTTGAGAGACAACTTCAGGAATACATCCCACGGCTCTTGTTCTTCACATGCGTTGGGATCCCATTGAGTACCTGAGTTCTCTCTTGCGCTTCTCCTTCACCTGTAGAAGAAACACACGCAATAAGCTTGTTATTGGGTGCAAGAAGATCAGGTGGGAAATGAAGTTCCCTTCATGTACTGTCACGTATCGTAAAGGCAGGTGAAGGAGGAGAGATGGAGAGATCCTTTCTCTGCTGCCTGGATAGTTTACTGTTTTAGCTGAGGTGTGCAGCTGGTTGTTATACATATGGAAGCAGAAAAAAACTTTTTTTAAGCTTAGGAGCAAATTATTAGTCTTGCCTGACTGTGGTATTGTCTCCAAATCTTCTCAGGCCTCAAACTTAGCAACACTGGCAGCGTGAATATTTCCTCACTTTTGTTGCTAGTAACTAACATCTTTGTAATCCTTTCCTCCTGTTTCTTAAGTAAAAGGGCAAAAATGGGAGAGCTATAGCATAAACTTTTAAAAATACATACTTTGTAAATTATTGTGGAGGTCTCCAGGCGTGTGCTAGAGCAGTCGTTCCAAGACTTGCTCTTGTGCCTTCCTGCACTGAGACCGGCACGTTTTGGAGAGCGGTTTCCCCTGCAGTGCTGTGTGGTCCTGGTTCAGCTTGCTGAGCACAGCGATACCTCCATTCCATGCTTGTTTCTTGCTGGAGAGGGTAAGAGGGATTCTTACTGGATTTTGTGGGTGCTCACTTTACTTGAGCACATCCCACCACCATGCAACTGGAAGCATCAGCTTTCTCAGTGTGTTTCTCCTGCTCTGAGCCCGTCCCCTTTTATCCATTCACTGTAGTGCTTTTCTGCATTTAGTGTGAACATAGCTTCTGGTACAGATCAGATTTCACAGGCTTTTCACTGTAGCTGTTGGTGTTAAAATCCACAAGATGCTGTGACAAGCAGGCAAAGCCTAGGACTTTCTGTCCTGAAAACATTTGCAGTAACCAGTCACAACTCTGTGTGGCTTCCCAGTTAAGATAACCACAGAAGGAGCTTGTGGTTACCCTGAGAATGTATCTGCTCTGGTCACCTGTAGCCTTGGAGTATTTACTGAAGCCTGTGGTGCAATTTGTAAAAGAAAACCTGTGTCCAAACATCAAAAATAATTGTTTTCCTTCTGGTATGATATGCTGAGCTGTGGAGTCTGGCTTTTTTTTCTAGAACCTGCAAAATGCCCCCTGTAATGGAAGATGACACCCTCCTCAAGGGTATCGTCACAGGCTGTCTGGTATCCATCATTGACTCACTTAACAACATCAGTCCGTCTCTTTGGCCGTAACCTGCAGTTGAGGGTGGTGGTGACAATTGAGCATGTCCACAAGTACACTGAAATCCACTGCATGTTAGGCTAAGAGTGCTGGAGATGGCCTTGCTTTTGATACGTCCTCTTTGGGTTATCAGCTGGCATTATCTTCTGCTTTTCTTGTTGTATATTAGGTGTGTGGATTTTGCTCAGGTTGTATCATTAGCACACATCTCTGTTTTGTTTTGTTTTGTTTTCCCTCTCCTGCTTTTGACTGCGTGGATTTCTAGAATTACCTTTTGGAGTCTTCTACTTTGAGTGTGTGTATAGAGAGGGGAAAGGCTTGTATACCTAGGCAGTGTTTCTTCTATAAACATCCTAATGATTTGGGAAACATGCACATTATGGAGTAATTTTTATGATCAGGTGACCTATGGAAAGTTCCCTCCGTAGGCTGCCTTGTAATCAGATGAGTGGGTTTCCAGGCAGCAGAGCTGATTTGTTTATTTTTTTCGTGTCTGATTCAGTGTGTGACCTCGTCACGAGCTCACCCTGGTCTTGCATCACTGAGGCTTGACGTGTTGAGTCAATCGTTTGTTCATTCCCACTTGGGTCTCGCTAATCGCTGCATCCTACCGTCATTCAATGGGAGCTGTAAGCCTCTGAGATCAGTACGGAAGTCTGCAGTGGGAGGCTCCTAGTGCTGGGCAGAGGCTTGCCTGTGAATAAGCAGTCGGATCTGCCTGCGATGACCTGTGGCAGGGCTGGGTGCGTGGGTGTACATGTGTATATCCTGCAGTGACGTTGTGGTAAATGCACTGTTTGCTTTTCTGTTCGGAAGGACTGACTTAATCTCTGCGTGCTACAGAGACCTTCCTTGTGCAGAGAAGGGTGTCTTTTGTTGTAAAATGTGACTGCCAAAAGATTCTGGTACTGAAAATACTTCTCTGGACCTTCTTCTCTTCTGTCGTCTCAACATCTTCTGTCATCTCAACATCTTCTGTCATCTCAACATCTTCTGTCATCTCAACTGTTCAAGCTGTGTGAATCCTCTTAGTCTCTCTTCCTTTGGCACAGGAGGTCGTAAGAGATCTTCTGCCAAAGACTTCACACACTCTTCCTTCAGCCAGTGGTAGTTGCCCATCAATGTGTTTTTTCTAGCCCTACCCAGATAAAAAAACCTACAACATTCTTCTTGGCAGCTCTGTCCTGCCTTGCCTCAGGAAGCAAACCATGCTAACCAATGTATTTTAAAATAAGTGCACTTTTAGCTGGAAGAGTTGTGAAGCTGCATCTTCTTGCTCTATTTGTGTGATCCCAGCTTGCCATGTCCCTCTACCTCCCTGCTCTTATTCCAAAATCCTGTCCTCCTTTGTTCCTTCCTCCTTTTTTTCCTTCAGCCTTACCTTACCCGTGTGATGAGGATCGTATGCATTTGATGCTGCTGAACTGCTGCTCTGTAATGGGATTGTCCCAGAGGACAGCTTCTGGGTGAGCTGCTTGGAGCATGCAGCAGATGCTTACGCAGGAACTCCTTAGTATCTCTGATTGCTGCTGGGGACCTATGGCCCAGCAGGGTTATCTCAGGACTCAAATATTGCTGTATATTGCAGAATTATCTATGCTGTGTGAACTTCACTTGGGCTGCTATATAAATAGGTTGTTCCACGTAAAGCATCCTTCCCTCCCCTTCTCTAAAATGAAACTGCTCTCCCTCTGGCCCCTGGACATTTATGTTCTGGTTATGGGTTTGTTGGGTTTTTTTGCTGGTTGACATTAACAAATCTGTTTGATGATGTATCTCTGAAATATCCATTCTTTCTCTGTAGATCTTACATGCCTTGTTAATCAAGTTTTTCTCTGTTGGGATAGATGTTCTATTTACAGTGCCGGGAGCTTGAGCTGGCAAACGTTAAAGCATAATTGTGATTTCCTGAAATTTCTTTCAATAACTTGATCCATGAGTGATTGCCAAGATAAGTGTCCAGGCCTCTCTGGCTGGTTGATCGTATGATGTGATATACCAGTACTTGCAGTGCTTCACTCACTCCTGGTGGGTACCGCATGCCGCTGTGCAGCGTCCAAAGGTGCATGGGGGTGGGTGCTCCCTAACCGGTGGCTCAAAGTGAGGAACCACTGTTGGGCAGCTGGACCTTTGGTCATGCTCAGCATGGCTTTTGTAAAAATGGGGGTACTTGAAAACTTTTGCTTGTGAATATGAAGTGCAATGTGTACCACAGATAAGTCTGCTCTCTGCCCCTTCCATAGGGCTAAAGTTGTATTGTAGAGCACTCATTGGCAGAGCAACACCTAAGACATAGCTTTGTTTTGGTCATTGTCAACCTGCGAAGCGTTTTCCTCAGTGATATGGCATCTGGCACACTCATCCTTTGAATTCGTTTGTAGGTGAGATTTTGCCTTGAGCTAGAAAGGATTTGAAGTAGTCCTTGGATGCATGTGCAGGATACAGACGCTACCCTGTCTGTGTAGCTATCAGGTCCTCTCCTCCTAACGTGTTAATGGAACAGTTGTGTGACAGTGAGGAGATCTTAATCACAGATGCTACATATAGGTGCAGTTTCACCTTAAAACGAAGAGCAATGTTCACAGATCGTATATTTTTTATTGTGTTTACATTCATGATTGTTTGATTTTCTATGAAGATCTGTAGAAACCCTAAATATATTCTTGTGTAACCATTTGGAAGGTGTTTATCATTGCAGTGTCAAAATGCTTCAAAGGGGTATGGTAAATCAGCTGTAGGACAGATAGCGCGTTGCCACAATTGATAGATTGTGTACGTGGTCAGAAGGTGATTTTGGATTAAGATGTAAAATCCCTTGATCAAGCTCCTATATGAAAGTTAGTAGGACTCATGCCACTAATTTGCTTTGATGCTTTTGAAGTAATCCTTTAAGTAAGCTGGTGACTATCAGAATTGCAGATGCACTGTCAGAAATTCCCTCTGTACTCTTGGAGGTGGATGGTGCTGATGATACGACTGAAGTTACTTAAAGGAGACACACAGGCAGTGAGAGGGAAATGTCTGTATGGGTTCAGTTTACATGAATAAAAGCATCTCGGCGAGCACACCCTAACTTTAATTTCCAGAGCAAGACCATTTTCTATCATGGTTTTGCCATAACGATTTGCACAAGACCTGTCATTGTGAAAGAGACAGCAGTCCTTCTCAGCCCAATCCCAGCAACGTCGAGGGGAACGCCAGATATGTTTTACAAGCATATGAGCCAGATTATAGCGATAAGACTCCATCTGGACTGTTTTGATAAGTGGGAGCACACCAAAATGTTGTTGCAATTTTCACTTGATGAGTTGTTTTTGTTAGCGTCAGCATCAGAACTGTTCGTTCATACTTTTATGCTATCTTGGCGATGATTGCTTTTTCCATTCCTTGGTGCACTGTTGATGTTGGATTGCTGGAACAGGAAGGTAAAAGGTTGAGTTCAGAGGCTGAAGAAAAATGCCAAACTGCACACTCCCTGGGGTTAAGGCAGGCAGAAGCACTGTTTCCTTCTCTTAGAAGAGCAATGGTCTGCCTGCTTTTCTGCAGAATCTATGGGGTTTTTTTGCATAACTAGGGTTATGATAGTGAGCGCGAGCTGGAATTCCCTTCATATGTGGATTTTAGTCTGTTTTCTTCCCAGTTGAGTTTGTGTTGGACCTTTTCAATGTAAGTCATGGAAGTTTGGCTACCTTGAATTGGGGTACATTCAAAAAGAGTACCTTGAATTTTGCCATTTTCTGCTTGGGTTATGAGACTCACACAAGTAAAGGATTAAATGCCGATGTTTCAAGTTTGAAGATGCAAGATCAAAGCTATGGCAGTCAGCAACTTTTAGTTGTGAATTTCTGTTTCCATTTGACTGTAACTGGACTGTTAATGTTCTTGACTAGAAATGAAACATGATTACAGTGGAAAATGGGGGCTGGCACGCCTGAGCGGACTATTTTATCATTATCCATCAATTACAGGCAACAAGGAAACAGGTATTTAACACAGAAGGACACACAGTTATTATCCGCCCCATTCCCCTGCAAGCTACGGGGCACCTTCAAGACTTCTATTAAAGCTTTAATACCTACAGAGATCACAAGAAACACTGTATGCTACAGGATCAGAGATCAGGAGCATTGCTGTCATTCTGCATCTGTGCAGGACAAGAAAACACGTTAGGGGGAAGAGCACCGAGGGTGCTGGCAGACAACAGCCCTCTGCACTTCTGAGGAAAGGCACGAACTTCCCCAGATCCTCTCTCGTTTCAGAGGGGGAGAATTTCTTCTTGCATCATATCTGGCAACCTGTGTAACCCAACATGTGTGAATGGGACAGCAACTGAGAGGTTGTCAGTACCACTGTGTGACCAGCTTACTGAGTCTTAGGCTACGATTGCTCCCAGAAGGCGGCAGTGGGGGAAAATCCTGAAGCCATTTTGTGCAAGGAGACACAGGAGGGAGGTGGAAAGTTCTTCCTGGCTTCTGCAGCAACACAAGCTGTACAACGTGCGTTTGACTTGTTACAGTGAAGTGTCTGATGTAAAGTAGCATTCTGCCTTAAGGTTTGTTTTGCTGTGCTGTTGCAGTGTGTGTATGCGTTGACAACTACCAGATGTTGCATCCGAGTGTCCTCCTACATCTCCATCACTTCAGGCCACCTATAAGTTCAGTTAGTTATGTCTTCCACGGGATGAACAAACAGCTTCCAGAAGTAGATTTCCCAAAGGACAGGGGTCTAAAAGCAAGTGTGTCATGTAATTAATTAAATTTTTAATGAGGGACAAAGCTATAAAGCTGTAAACATGAGATTTAAATATTTAAATCTCTGAAACTGTCTTATTTAGAACAAGACGATGAAAGTAATTCTCTCCTGTTTTCATAGACAGCAGGGGAAATCTTAGTTGTGTGATGTACAGTCCATGTCTTAGCAGGAAATTAGCAATATTCAGATGGGCTTCGTGTACCAGATTTGAGCCAGGATGGCAGTAAAAGCCCAAGCCAACATTTGATCTACTTTTCCATCAAGGATCTCAGGAGCAGAGTTAACAGAGAAAGTAATTTTAAGTCCTCAGAATCCCAAGATGTATTTTCATACACGTAAAATCAGGTTGAGAAGTCTCACTAAGAAGCTGTCTCACGGTGCAAAGCTGTACATTAATGATGTGATGACTAAGGTATTTTACTGTTTATAGTCCTAGGTTTTTGAAAGCCTGATTGATTCTTCCCAACTTCTGATATCACTGGAGAAGAGAGCTGAGGTAGTTTGGCTTTTTTTTTCCCCTTACGAGGCGTTCTTCTGTGTCTGGTCCACGTGAGATCGCTGTTTGTCCTCTACTATGGCCTGCTTCTCTGCCCGTTGCACTAACTTAGCTTGTCTGTTTTTCTTCCTTCTGGTGTGTACTGGGCCCATCATTAAATGTAAGAAATGAGTTCCAAAATGTTTAATAGACACCTCTTAGTGACAGGCAAATGATTGATCCATCTGATTCTAAGAGGAGCAGCTGAAAGCATCCCCTCTCTGGTGCTCCAGTGCTTGCTGCTGAGAGATGGGCAGCTGCACACAAGGAGCTGCAGGCAGCACCTCTGTGTCTGTCTGCCCCTGGTCTGCACGGGCCAGTCTCCCTACTGAGCTGTGTGCCGCTGCCTGGCTTGATACATCCCCGGGTATTAGAGTCCCATAAGAGGTTCAAGTGGCAGTACCTGAGCTACCTGCTACTGTTCTGCTTATCTGACAGTTTAAGATGTCTGTGCATGCTGTTTCCCCTTCCCAGTCCCTTAGGAATTCAGCCAAGCTGGGGCACTTCCGACATAACAGGGAGTCGTGTTCTTTTCCTTCCTCGGTGCCAGGGTTATCATAGGAACTGCTCTCCTGCACACTCACCTCTCTGGCTAGACTCTCCTGAAGAGCTGAGGTCAGCTACCGCCGCCTCAGAGCCTGGATATTCACAGAGGAGAGTCGCTTCTTCTGCCTCTTGCACCCTGACAAGGCACCAAGCTCCTTTCTTCAGCAGTTCTAGGAACTGGCCAGGAAGGAGGGATCTGGATGTACCTCTGGGTGTTGTGCAATGCAGTTGCCTGGATGAACCTCTTAAACCCCAGTGCCCCTGTGAAGGAGGAGCTGCTGGGTCCTCTGAGGGAGCTGTGATACCCACTAGTGTTACATTGCACCCAAGCCAGGCTGGCAGGATAAACTCATTTCCTTCCAAAGGGCTCAGATTCTCTTCTCACACTGTGCCAGGTTTCTTGGGCAAATACTGACCAAAGAGGTTAAAGCAGCTGTTTCCCAAATCACCTCCTAAGAAGAGCTCTCTTAAGAGGCAGCACCTGCTCAGATGTAGAAATCGGTACAGGCACCAGCGTGAAGATGTGCCAGCTGCCTTGTGGTTCTGTCCAGGTGTGACTTAAGGATCTGGATCTAGCTTTTGGACAGGCCACCTCAAGGTGATAGTGACGTGCTGGGAATCATCATTGAGACGGCACAGGTAAGTGTTGCACTGCTGGTGCATTTCCCCTGGCAGCTGCCTGGGTTCTTTCTCTTACCCTTTTGGAGTCGGTGTCAGGCACCCACTTTTGCCATTAACTGGGAATTTGGGTATATTGAGAAATGAAGTCTCCAAGGACAAAACCCTCTTTTCATCCAGAGCTGCTCCCTCTTCCCAGGGTTTTTGGGTCTTTTCCTTGCGGCAGAGAGGCTGTCCTGCAGGGAGCTTGCTTGAGCACTGGCTGCGGAGAAAGCGTTGCCAGTGAAGGCTCTGAGTGCTTAATTCAGTGGGTGCAGAAGTGAGTTTGGAGGCACGTCTGTGAGAGCCTTTGAACTGCTCTCTTCCCCATTCACAGTTGGCGTGTTCTTAGTGAACACTTGCTGCTGTGCAGAACATCCTGCGCTCTGCTCACCGCACAGGTCAAGCTGTGTTGGAATCGGTGTGTAATCCATGGTTATGTGCTCCAGTAAAAGGACACACTTTTGTTTTTGTGTGGGAGCTTTTAATGCCTAATCAAATATGCTGAATTGTCTAGGAATAAATTTACTCCTTTAAGGCAGAGCTTTCCAGCCTGACTTTTTTCCAGCATGATTTTGCATTGGAATTTCTCTTTAGTGTTTTGATATTGTGCTTCAAATCTATGAGTAAGGAGCTGGCCTCATTGTTCTCCCAGCTTCCTTATGGCCATTGCTAATTGTAAGGTACCCCTGGGGGAAATGCACAGGAAGGTCCTGGGGTGGATTAGTGCATTGTGCTAATGTGCTTAATCTGTATATTGTTTAACAGCCTTATGGGATGAGATGACCTTTGAGGAAGAAAGTGGCCATGTAATAAAGTATTGAGAAATATGTCCAGGCACTAGAACAGCATTTTGGAGAGAGAAGGGAAATCCCTGTGTTGGGAGCAAAGGGAGTCTTTGAAGCAGCTGTTGTTCAAACACAGGGTCCAGGCAGTAGACCATGGTGAATCAGAAAAGGAATATAGATGAGGCAGAGCCATGTGGACCCTTCCCTCGGGCTATCTATGAATAATGATACTCAGTATGCTAAATATTTAAATACTCTTAAGTTTGATAGTTTAAGTATACTTTTCCAATAGAGGATTCAACCTGATTCATATTTTTTGGGGCATGGGAACAAGTGTTTGATGTAGAATCATAGAATCATTTAGGTTGGAAAAGACCTTCAAGATCATCGAGTCCAACCATTAAAGAAGGCCATATGCATGACCTTCTTAGCTTACCCTGTCATAAGTCCTTAACTATCCATGCTTCTCTTTACCTGTGGAATGGGAGCGCAGCCAGTAACACCAGAGCGCAGAACTTGTTCCCCTTTGAGCTGTTATCTCCTGATGTCCCCAGACCCTCGCTGTCTGAACTCTAGAAATCCTCTTCTGACCCCTTCGTACTGCATAGAAAAGGCTTTCATTTTAAAATTTCCACATTTTTCTAGTGATCCTATAATGCTGATCTGCAAAGATGCCCTCTTCAGAGAGGTGAGGGAAGCTGGAGGTTAGAATTAGCTGGGCAGGGAGATGTTAGGACTTCCAGTGGCAGGTAGAAGGTCCACTGCGCTTCACTGGATCAAAGAAAACTTTCAGATGCATTGAAATCTCCTTAAAGGGTGAAATGCAGGAGCCATTCATATCACCTGCCACCCAAAGCTGGCCCTAGAGCATGTGAAGTCCTAGGCACATGGCTGTGACACATCGCTGTTATCCTTCCTGGAGCTGTAATTGGGAGCTTGCCTGTACCGACTGTTTTGGTGGTGTTCTCGGAGCAGGACTGCGTGTGCTGACAAGTGAAGCAAATGCTGTGTTTGAAAGATAAGCACTTTGAGAGTCCTAAATTGGAAGTGAATTGGAGTTCAGAATTCAGGCAATAAAATGTAGAGAGCTGGCATAGTCTGAAAGGCAATTTCTGTGTATATTTGTGAAAAGGATGTCAGTGGGGGGAGATGAGTTGTAGAAAGATACTGGGACTTGCTTAAAAAGAGTATGGCTGGTATCCAGGGAGTTTAGAAATCGTAGGAAGAAGACTGGAGGTGTCTCAGCAGGCTAGATTGGGTGTCTGTGGAAATAAGGTACTTAAAGGATGCAGACTGGCACCTTCTGCTCAAGGACAAATGACCCGGATAACCAGGCAGAAAGGGAGGCCTGAGGAGGGCTGTCTGGGAGCAAGTAGAAATGCAAACTTGTGTGTTACGGTGGATGGTCCCAGCGCAAGTAGGTAATGGGGTTTGTATGAAAGGAGTTTGAAAAAGAGGCACTGAGTGCTGTCTGCGATAAAATAATCCTTGTATAGCATCTTAATCTGTTATATTTAGCTACTACATCTTTAGGACTCTCTAAGTTATCCTCCTAATGCCTCAGTTCTGTGTTAGTGCCAATTTGGTTTAACATGCCCGTCAGTGATGTGCCTGAAATTATGGTCTGTTAAGTCAGGATTGATGATAACATCTTTGGGCTCTCAGTCTCAGGCCTCCTCTGATCTTGAAGACCATGAGCCCTGAGCATGCCATGCTGGTTGGCATCAGATCACTGTTGAAACAAATGCCTTACTGCTAAATGGTTCAAAGTGATGCCACATGCTCTTGAGCTCCAAGCATCGCTGACGCTCAGGAGCCAAACATTCTCCTTTCCAGATGACCACTAACACAACTATTGTGCAGGATTCATCTCAGCGTTAGCCTTGATAGAGACCTGTAATAATAATACACAGCAAGGTTGTTTGGATCCACTTGGTGATACGACCATTCCCCCGGGATCCACCGCTTGTCAGACCATCCTTTTCCCCTGTATATCTTGAATCTTCTGCCTTGGCTGTGAGCTACGCAGCAGTAGACTACTGGACAGTGATAGATCAGGCCAATAAAAAGAATTCCCTGAGCTGCAAATGGTTAGGGAGCTGGAGAAGGGGGCTGAGAGCCTTGGGGAAAGTCCCACCACACTAGGAATTGGCTTGTAGTTACTGTTCCTGTAGGAAATGCCAGATTGCTGCAATACCCTGCAGCAGGCTGGATTGCTCTCGTTTCTTCATCTCTCCATGTTACTCTCTGTTTTCTAAATGTTTAATTACAGATGGATTGTGTTTTGTGGGTTCACAGCTTTTCTCATCTGCTTTTTGTCAAAGGTAAGCAGATGTACTGCCTGTTGCTCTGTAGAGTTGAGTCCCTTGTACAGCAGCTGCCAAGGAGCTCGGAGGTAAAAACTTCAGCATATGGAAAAAACGGGATGAGAAGCCAGTTTCTGTGGCTGAGATGATCTTGTTTTGAAATATATCCAGCTGGTCTCTTATCCTCCCAGGTGTCTTGGTGTTGGCCCTCTGCTCCGTCCCGGGAAGCTGTTGTTTCCTGAATTCCACAAGCAGCTGGGGATGTGTGGGTTAGAGGGACCTTTCCTGTTTGACGCTGTCTGCCTGCTTTATCTAAAGATGAATGCCTTAAGGGAGCGAGCCTTGTGCTCTCCCTGCCTGCTTCCCTCCAGCCTCTGTACAGAGATGAGAACCATGCCAGCGTAATAGCATGCGACACCGTAATTTACATTGTGTTGCGGTTGGGGTTGTTAAATTTGCATTTATAATCCATACTCAAATAGGAGAAAGACCTGAAAGCAGTCTGATTTGCGGTTACGATTAGATAACCTGACTTCTGCTGTCAGCCGCTTGTCTCCCCGTGCTGTGCCGTCCAGTGCATTTGGAGGCCAGGACTGGAAAACGCCCCGAGGATGGTGAGAGCTCGCTGTTCTGGGAAGTGCTGCTGGGACCGTGGGCTCCCTCTGCATTCCCAGGCTGCCTCATGGGGTGCTGTCTGAGGCTCCCCACAGCAATAAACACTAGTCATTAATCAGTTTAAATCATTTTTAAATAACGGATGTATAATGATTTTTGAATAACCATCCTAATTATAGTAAATATGCATAAGAGGGCTGAATTAACATCACATAAACGAGGTTAATTCTGGTATTTTAATGTGACTGCTTTGCTGTGCTGCCCGTAAGCATTCTTTTGTCATAATCTTTGTATGCAATTTTATATCTGTTTGCAAATGATATTTTCAGTTCTTTTTTAACATGTGGAACCATGTCAGTCTTCTGACTTGGTTATTATTCAGCAAGAAGGATACCAGAACCTTTCAGTTCATGGCATGGATATTTTCCATTTAATCAAACGATGAACAATATAAGGAAACAATTAGCTGAAGTGGTGTTTGGTTTTGTGCACGAGCCAGCCGCTGGAGGAGATCTGAATATGGTTTGCTTGTGGTGCAGGCACCTCCTTTGAGGAGCATGGGGACAGTGCTTCCCGCACTCCCTTGGTTGCTGCTCTGTGGTTGTAGCCAAGGAGAAAACTTTGGCTTATTAATCCTTGTGGATTTGGGGGCTCCGGAGCTGAGCCTTGGTTCTGCTCCAGAAATGTTCTGTACCGCTCCAGGTGTGTGATCTGTAAAGCTGAGACTGACAATTGCTATTCCACTGAGTCAGGTACCCGTGGCCTTTCTTGTCACAAGGGACGGTGGCATGCGGTTACCATCCCACGGGAAGAGCCGGACCACACTTCCTCCACAGCAATCCACAGCTGCGCTGGTTGCTACATCCATGTCTCCGTGCGGTTTGGCAGCCCCTGTGGTAGCTGCTGAAGCATGACTCGAGGGGTGGAATACTTGGAGAGCTGTCAGCTTATTGTTAAGAGGCTCCAAAGTGAGATTTTAGTGAAGGTTTTAATGTTTGGCCAAATTCAGTTAAAGCAGAAGCCTGGTTTGATTTAAGGGAGTGTACCATGCTCCAAAAGCTCTCCCCGTTTCAAATTTTCTAGGTCACTCTTGGATGCTCTAAATTTTTTTCAGAGAAACAGTTAGCAAAAACTTTGACATTGATGATTTGTATTCTTCTGTCATCTCGGTCTTGGAGAGCATAGAGATACTTTTTTGGCAAGTTCTCCCCCTCCTCAGCCCCCAGTCATCATCATTAGGAGGCTGTCAACAAGCATGAGAAATACCAGCATGCCAACTGTAAATGTTAATTGAGAGATAAGCAGCTGAAGTGGGTAACTCGTGCCATGCCTGACCTGCGGCAGGCTGTCTCCTGGCCCTGTCAGTAGCTGCGTTGCTTCCCTAGGAAGCGGGATCAAAGCGATCCGTGCTCACGTACCTGCACTGCTCGGTAGCACGCACAACTTCTCCTGCCCATGTGAGTTAGCTGTGCTCTGTTCGGAGCAGGAGGTGAGTTCTTTTCTTGCTAAAGTAGTATGATTGCAAAGAGGTTAAACTAGAGATGAGTTAAAACCAGCTTCATGAGTGGGCATTATGTGTGCTAGGAGTGTGGTCTGGTTTTTTTCTTACAGTTAGGGTTACCTTTACCCCTTGGATCATACTGATACTCTTTTAATGCTTCTGGTTTCACTGCCTTTGGTGACAAAGAGCCTGGAAGCTGCTCTAGTAAAACTGGAGTTTCATTGCTGAAGCCTTGTGCCCAGCTGACACGCAGTCTCCAAAGTGCTTTTGGAAGGATTTCATCGCCTGTGGATATCATGGTTAAGGGATTTTCCCTTTTTCTTTCCTTCTCTTAAAGTAACTTGTTCTTGTGGGTTTGGTCTCTGCTCAGTGAAGGGCTTTGAGACATGGCTGCTTGCTGTGTGTGCTTTCTGCAAACAGGCCTTACAGTTTCGTGGCATCGCTCTCTAGAACCACCTCACGATGGGATTGCTCAGTTGATCACTCTACTGACAGTAATACTTACATACTGGGCCATTGACTATTATTCCAGATGATAAAGATTTTTTAGTTGCTTTAGCTGAACTGGCTTGTACTGGAATTATATCACTTAGACCAGAATCCAGTATTGCATCTCCAACAGACCTCTAAGCAGAAAACCCGTGTATAACTGTGTTTGAAAGATATCAAACAGTACCATATAACATTGCTCCCAGCAGTGAAGTCCTGATGCTCTGTTTTGATGAATTTGGCAATTCAGAAAAAACAGTAGAACCTGCTTGTGCCCTTAGAAATCTAGGCATTTCCATGGCTGAGAGCTCAGTGTTCCAGTACTGCAGAGCTGTGCTGCCTTTTAAACCCTTCACTGGTGAGTCAACTGTGTGTTTACTGCTAGTTTTGAGGGGGAGGTTCCTGACTGGGAGGACCAGAGAGACATTTCTGTAGCATACTGATTTAGAAAGAAAAGGCCAAGCTGCTCAGAAGTACAGGATGTTGAAAATGCACAAGGAGAATTAACAGGCGTAGTGCAGGTGAGTTGGTGAGAGAGGTCCAGGATAAAATGCGTGAATATGGAAGAGATTGTTACAGTCTGGGTACCAGACGGCACACGTGGCGTACCTTGGGCTTACCTTTTTTTCCCCCCTAACACCGTTCCCTGAAATTCTCAGGAAATCTTCATGATTTCACAAAGATCTGCTCAGTTGAAAGTGGTGAACTGAAAATTAGAGTATTATCCAAAACTTTTTGCAGAGAAAAGGAAGAAGATATAGATGAAAAATAATAACCAGTGACAGGGACTAGAGGAAATAAAGGTTCTGAAAATATTTGGGATGGAATCTAGTAACAAAACAAGGGAATGAGGAATTTAGTCACTGAATCCTGACAATGTGTGTCCTAAATGGAGGACTCATTTTGGTGTGTTAAATGATGATTGCAACCTTGACAATGACTTTATCAAGAAGAAATCAGTAAGAGAGAGGTTGTTGAAAAAGTGAGCAGGCAATCAGCAGGGTGTTAAGGAAATTAAGGAGTAATTATGCAAGTGACACTTTCTGCAGTCTCTGAGAACTGAATTTGCAGTAGAGACCAGCACCACATGCACTTAAAAACCATTTTCCATAAAACCAAAAATAATCTTAAGGCTTTCTGACAAGCTTTATTCTCAGTGGCTGGTAGAAGGCGGCTGCTGGCAGAAGGATGAACCTGTATGATGGATTGCCTTACCAGAGGAAGTGTCCTCCAATCTAGTTGTCCTTGTTTCCCGAGCTCATAGGCAGGGCTGCAACTGCCTGCTGAGGAGCTGCTGTTTCCGAGGGCTTTCCTGGGCTCACGGAGTGGCCGCAGCCCTGCTCGTGAGGATGTGCACCCTGCCTTCTCTCCCTGCCTGTGCTCAGTGGGTCCTCAGGCAGACACGGGCGTTTCTAGCCTGCTCTCCTGGCACTGCCTGTCTCTTGAGTGTGTGATGTGATGTGATGTGATGTGATGGGTGCCCTGCCTGGGAGAGGGAGCACGTTCGTCTCAGAGGGACCGACAGTCCTAGTGGAACAGCCTTGATTTCCACTTCCCTTTCTTTCCCACTTGTGTTTCCTCACATGCCTTAAAGAAGGTGCAAACCTTCTTCTAGACGTGTAAAGTAGGCAACACTCCCTGCTCGAATAGACCTGGGGAAGATTCCTTGCGTCTGAGGTGGCAGCACTGTACTCTGGGTACACACACCAGCCCTCAGCAAGGTCTAGGAACGGCTGTTTTCTGTCAGGCAATGGCAAGTCCATTCTGGAAAGCAGTGCTTGAACATCTGGGTGGCAGAAAGGAAACCCCTGAAGTGTTCAACACATATAGGCCTGGTAGGAAAGGACGGCCTTGGTCCATAAAAGGCAGGCTGCCGAGAGGGCAGGTGGTGGAACCCGACCATACAGGGCAGTGTCTTTGGTCTCCATCTTTCTCTGCTGCGTTTGTTCGTAGGGGTTAAAGGATTGTTGTTGTACCATCGCTGAGTGATTCCCTCCCATGAATTCTTCCCTCCTACTTTACATATTCCCTAGCATCTCCCTCACATTCTGCACAGCAATTTATGCATGGGTGTATCGTGACTTCTGAATAATAACTTTGGGAACTTGTTTTCTCATGTTCATGGTTTGCTCCGGCGGCTCTTGCATGACTAGGCTAGTGGGTCAGAGTACCTGGCAAGCTTCCGACTCACCAGAGGCCCCCAAAATAGCTTGGGGCCATTCACAGCTCCCTGACATCTCTCTGTACCATACAGCAATGGGCCAGAAGAGCGACTGCTCTCCTGGGACTTGGGAGACCTGGGTCTGAGTCTCATTATTGTCACCGAGTCTTATATTGTGGTATTGGGAAATACAGACTGCCTGGTCTGGCAGTGCCTCCAGTGACATGAGATGTCTCATGGCTCTGTGCATTTGCGGCTCGGCCTGCACCCTGCATGCCCAGGCATTGTCTGTTGTCCAGGCAGATGCGAGCCACCAGGAATCCTTGCTGCTCACTGCTTTGATGGGCTGCTCTGGGCAGGAGCTGGGGGACTTGCACTTACGACTTCATTTCACTCTTAAATCATCTGCATTTCAGCAAAGCTTATGGATTTGTTCGGCTCCTGACATCTCTCCAAAGCGTGATGTGTGGGGCTGAAAGCAGTGTGTCTTCGTAGGCGGTGCTGCTGCTGCACAGGTGCTCGAGGCCAGCCCCACCAAGGACTGGCTGCAGAGCCAGTGGCCTTGCCACGTGCTGGCATATTTCCCTGAAGGAAAGCCAGGGTTTCATGAGTGACGTGAAGACTAACCCGAGTATGAAAATCCTCTCACCTTGTATTCCTCCTCAAGTAGCTGCCTTGTGGCCAGCCTGGTGGTGGCTGGTGTGAAGGAGGCTGTCCAGCTGCCCCTTTCCAGCATGTGGACAAAGCAAGTTAAAGCAGTTTCCCTCTAGTGCTCTGGTTACTCTGTCTCTGCTCTTCCTGGGAGGTGGCACGCCTCTTCTGCCTAGTTCCTCTGGAGCTAACGCGCAGCTTTGTAGCCCCGTGCTAGAGCAAGGCACAGGCAGTTTCCCTTCCACTTCCACGGCAAAGCTCCAGCTAACTGAACCGGGAGACTTTCTCCCCCTTTCACCCTGTTTCACTTGTGAAACCTTTAGGAACCAGAGCTGTAACCCCTTTCTTTGCCTCTGAGTAATCTGTGTGTGCGGGCACATTCGTCATTTACCCCCTTGTCTCAACAGGGAACTCTTTCGATTGGTGGCAAAGAAGTGACCCTTGAGTACACTCCGTGCCCAGAGTTTTGGCGCTGCAAACGTGTAAGTATGCGATCAGAGAGCTGTGTTGTGCTTCCCCTGCTGGCTCTCGTGGCAGTGGCAGCAGAGAGGAGCGTGATATTTGCTCAGTGGCTGAAGATCCTTAAGAGTAATACCTGTCCTGAAGCTCTTGCCTCTTCTAAACTTCTGTGGTTTTCCCTACCTTGTTTTTTGTACCACCTATGAGTGCATGTTGCTTTGGTGCAGGTAGCCAGTGTTTTATGCACAGAGCAGTTTCATCTGTATGGGGTGGTTCCCTTTTAACATGGGGAAAATAGCATGTGGATCCTTTCTCCTTAAAAGCCAAAATGAGACAGTGATTCTGCCAAGCGGAATGGACCAGGCTTTCACTCTGGTTCACGTGTGTAACTGCAAGTGTCTTCACTGCCCAGGTAACCAGAGCTTTCACCAGTGTAACAGTGCACACCACCCCTCCATCTCACGCAAGAACCTGTGATCCAGATTTGAGTGCAGTAAGTGCAGCAGGGAAGGAAGCATGGAAATGAGTCCAAGTCCGGGCAGCAGTTAGTACAGACTGGAACTGGCCCATTTCTGGGAAGGCATGGTTGCCCGAGGGTCAGTTTTGTTCCCACGCCCTTCCCACGGTTCGCCCAGAACAGGCGCTTTCGGCTGCAGTAGGCTGGGGAGGAGTGCTAGAGCAAAGGGCAGGGCTGTCGCCTTCATTCCCGCTGCCTGCAGACCAAGAGGTTGCAGCAGGGCGGGAAGGGATTGGTTCTGGTTGGAATCCCGCCTTGACCACTGGATCACACTGGGCTACAAAGACCCTCATCCAGGCTAATTGGATGCACACCAGTTAGCAGAGCCATTGCTCGGTGCCTCGTCTATGCTTGCAATCAAGTAGAGACAGCAGTTTCAGGCAGTGGTTTCACAACGGCTCTCAGTGCAATGAGAAGTAGCTGAGCACATGTCCCTACTGTTGCTGTGCACAAGCATGGCCTGAAAGAGCTTTCTCGTGCCCCAGAGCATTTGCAGGGCTTTAGTTAGAAGAAAAAAAAAAAGTATGAAAGAGAAGCAATGCATTTACAGAGAGCTTGAAGAGGAAGTTGGGAATGCTGTGTTCGGAGAGAGCTGTGAAGACGGGGCACTTGGCTCTTTCCACAGTGGCTCTGGGTGGGATAACCATCTGAGCCCGTACAGCTCTACCTCTTGGCTAGCAGACACCTCTTCATTGACTCTCCCTGTGCAGCAAATTACATCAGTATCTACAGTTTAGCTCAGATAAGGACTTTGTCACTGCTTTAGGAGCGAGTTGAGATTAGAGAATACAAAGGTAACTTTGGATCCGTTGAAACCACAGGGTGGCAAGCAGTATAGTGCCTGGCATGGAGCTTTTTGGTCCAGCATCACTTGAGAGGGGAAAGGGTCCTATCTCAAGGACTAGTGAAGTACGTCCATGGTGTGAACAAATCTGTGCTCAGAAGCTGTGTGAAAATCCTGTTCCCAAGGCAATCCCGGCTGTGAGCTGTGTGAGCATTTCCCTTCCATTCCAGCCAAGGCTCCTGCTGCCATTACCCATCCTGTCTCTCAAGCTCTCACTGTAACTTTCCTGTGGCTGTTAATTACTTTCTAAAAGCACTGCAGAGTTTGGCCTTCTGGAGTAGGTTGTACCCACTACCTTCAAAACATGACCTCCTCATGCTGTCCATCTTCCATTGCAGTGTAAGGTGTGTACTGTGGGCTACAGATCTTCCTGCTCCTATTGCAAGCTCCCAAGAGATGGTGAGTATATCTGGTCCCCCTGTGTTTGGTCGGTTAAAAGTTTTCATCTGCCCTGACAAGTAAGTTTCTCTTCTGGCTTCCCTGTGGCATCCCTCTTGGTGGACTAACTGAGCACTGTGTAGGAGAATTATTAATTGTACTTCATTTAGACCCTTTTCCCTGTCGCCACTGAAGATGTTGCATGCAGATGTGTTGCTGCCAGGTTCTCTGTTCTTGTGAGGCTTGGTGGAGGGGTGACTTACTGCACAAGGCCTTCCCTTCCTGTTGCTTGGCATTGTCCTTCATCCACGGAATTACAGGTTGTGTGTCCTCTAGGACTGTGAGCTAGTACTGCTAGCCGTAGGTGAGATGGCTTCCCCTCAACCCACCTTCCTTGGGAGATGCAGCTGCACGTTTTTAGCGTTACTCTTTTGAGGCTCTCAGATTAGAGGTGAATCCAGGACTTGAATTGCTGAACTTGCCTTGCTGACTGTAAGAAGTGCATGGAGAGGAGTTCTGCTTCTCCAGGAGCTTCTCATCACCCCACCAACACCTTTGCTTTTTTGGGTGGGACGGTGTGAGAGCCAAAACATGCTCCCTTGAGGAACTGATTTCTTTGGGACGAGCAGGTATTCCAGGCACTCTGTAAGCTTTGACTCTGTATCTTTGAGCAGACTTCTGATGTTTTGCACTTCTTACCTGCATACCCCATCCAGAAGGGCATTAAAATAACTGCTGATGCAGAACTCTTTATTTACTGAAGCACTGTTCCCATGGTTGTGCTTTCCTTGCACTGTGGCTCCTCCATCAGCATTATGAAGGCAAAATTCGCATAGCTGACCCAACACAACTGTGGAATGTAATAAAACTGCCGAGGAGCAAATTAAACAGAGCCTTTAAGATGCTGTGAAGACAGATTGTGGTGCATGCTTCTTACTGACCTGGTTTTGTTGATGGTGAGAACGTGTGTAATAAGGTAACCTTTCTATGACTGTCCCTTAATTGCCGGGTGAAACAAAACAACTCTCTAGGCGTATACAGGTGTTACTGCAGCTTTGCATGAGTTCTTGCGTGCTTTGTGACTGATGGTCTTGAAATGGATTTTAATATGCCTCTCTTACAGGGAGCAGAGCAGGCCCAGAGTCCAGAGGTGGTTCTGAGGGAGAGGATGCATCAGCTGAGCAAGAATTCAGTAAGAGAATTGCTCTCCCCATCTCCGGGGTTGTGCTCGTGTCTGTGTGATTTGCATGGGCAGTTTTCACAGCTGCACGTGCAGACTGGTTTCATATGCAAATTTTACATGAGGTGCTGCTGCAATTTTTACATGAAGTGTAGCCAAAACTCTGCATGCTGCAGACTGCAGACAAATTAGTACAGGCTGGTCCAACATGAGCTGTGCTGACAACCAAGCAAGTCAAGTGTGCAGCTTTCCCAACATTTACGTGCAAAACAATCGTGTGTTCTGCCGTGCTGCCCGCTGCCCAAACAGAACGAGAGTGGGGAGGTGCTCTGGGGGACATTAAAGAGTGAAGCTTCGCTGTGCCAAGTCTCTCTTGGCACAGATGTGCCAAGTTTCTCTTTGTGGGAAGAGGCTTCAGCAGCAGGTACAGGGCTGGTGATGTCTGACTTTGCAGCCCCACAGCTTTGGCTTCCCTTTCCAACAGCTTTAGAAGCTCAGGTAGGGGATCTCTTTTGAAGTGAAGCCAGGTGCTTCAGAGGCCTTCAAGCACAGAAACTTGATGGGATTTATCTTCTCTGTATTGCATAGCTCAGCTGGGGGGCAGGGTGTTTCCACATAATATGTGCCTCATCTGTGGTTAAGTAGGCACCTGATAAAATCAGTGATTGTATTATGATGCATTTCACTTAGTGATCATAGGGGTCTGTACCCAGTTTTCCTCTAGCATAGAGATAGGCTGGCAGTTACGAGTTGATATTGCTCAGCTATGGGTGTTTGTCATGGTTTAACCCCAGTCGGCAACTAAGCACAACACAGGACAGTGTTCAAGAATATGTCAGGCATAGTAGGGACATCGCTGCCATGTAGATTGTCTGGGACGTGGGTGGAACATATCCAAAACCATCCCTGATTAACGTTTGCCCAGGCAAGAGGCAACCCTAAAAGGAGGCCAGAAGGGCTTTTGTCTCTGACAGAATAGGTCAGGCAAAGCAGCCCAACATGAAACAAGGCAATGGAAGGATGAGCAGTATCTAGCTTGTCCTTTACACAGCTTGTGTCTGCAGAGTGTTAAGACACGGAATATGCAAAGGGCAGAACAGGTTAGCCTTTTATAAGGGGTGCTGCTGCCGTGGCCAGAAAACAGTGGAAGGAAAATATGTGCTGAAATATGTATGTGGAACCAGTCAATTTCTCCTCTCTAATAGCAGAGACAAAGCTTGAAAAACCTGAGCAAGAGTTATCAGAACAACCAGGATCTCCAAAGCAGCCTCTCCAGCCCTCGGTTCCTGCTCCGCAGCAGGAGTGCCAGCCTCAGGAACAGGAGCCAAGGAAGAGAGATGAAGGGAGAGAGCGGCGGCCCTCACAGGAGAGGAGACGGGACATGGACCGGCACCAGGAGCTGCCTTCTCAGAGAGAAGCGGAGGAAGCCACACCACAGGATGGTGGAGGAAGCAGAAGTGAGTGGCACAGGGCCCAATTTTGGATTCCTCTTGCTTGCGCTCCATGAGGCTATCTGCAGAAAGGGCAGCATTTCACTAAAACCTCTTGAGGCTGTTACCATGTTGTGCAAATCATGGCATCAAGTAATGGTGGGCTGTCCAGCTCCAAAGGTGCTGGCAAATTGCCTTTAGGAAAATTAATTCAGGGCAAGCTGGCTTCAGGATGTTAAAGTTAGCACAGCAGCAAAAGTCTCTTTGGCCAGAAGTTACCGTGGGCTGAGCTCCTCTGAGGAGGGGCCTACCTTCTGCTCTGTTTTCTGGGAAGGAAAGGTTAGCAATTGGAGGCGGTACTCTGAGCATCTTGCAAAGTGGAGAGGGGAAAAAAGCGACGGCTTCCAGACTCAACTGCAGGGAGCCATGCTGTTGCTTTGAGTGGGTTTAGTTTTACCTGTGCTGTCACAATAAATTTAGATCTGAATTATCTTTTTTACTACTTTTTCTTTCCTGGGCACCTCCCTCATTGTGCTTCACAGCAATTATGCTGAAGCGTATTACTCGATTCACCCCACCAGAAGTGATTGTGGGGCTCCTGGCCCCATATGTGCGTCTCTCCACATCCAGCGTGCGCATCATGAAGAACAAGGCTGGCCGGATGGGGCAGACCTATGGCTTCATTGAACTGGATTCACATGCTGTAAGTAGTTTTCTGCTTTCACATGCTCCCCCTGTTGGCATCTATAGTCTGTAGAAGTAGACAAACCACTGGAATATAAGAAATAGGTGTACTTGTGAGGCAGCTGTTCTGGAGTGAGTCCTCTCTTCTGCTTGTCTGGCTAGGTACAGGGAATGTCTAATACAGCTGTTGCTCTCTGGCTTTAGGAGCCAAAGATTGCCTGTTGTCACAAGCTATGATGCTGAGTGAGTTTCTTGCCTCAATATGTTTCTTTGTAGACCCTCCTAAACTTGAACACCTCTTGCACAGATATTTTGTTTGCAGGGAAGTTGAATTCAATGGTTTCTGTCTGCAGAAGGCAAGAATCTTAATTAACAGACAGTCCCACGTTGGAGGGTTCACATTTTCTGGTTCTGGGTGACTCCCAGACTCCATAGGTGTGCTTTGGCATTGGTCCAGAGGGTGTTCACCAAAACCGTTTGGGGCAACAGCAGCCATGGTGCTGCATTGTCTAGGAGAATATAGTCCCTAGCTGGCTGCTGAAAACGGTCACAGAGAACCTAACTATGCATTTATCCTTTTTGTTGCATCCTAAATACCTTTCACTAATACTTGGACAAAAGTGTTGTGTTTCCTGTCCTACTATAGTCATCATGTAAGCACAAAACCTTCCTTTCAGGCAGACTGGATCTGAGAAATGGGCTTATGTTTCCTTCTCATGGATGTGAAATTCTCCTTTCCTTTTACAGGAGGCGCTGAGGTTGCTAAAGATACTGCAGAATCTGGATCCCCCTATCTGCATTGATGGACGTACAGTGGAAGTGAATCTTGCTACAGGGAGGAGAAGGTATAGAGAGATGAGGCAGTAGCGTTGCCCTTTGTGTGATGTGCTGCGAAGCTAGAGCTGTGTTGTCAGACCAGGTGCTTAAAGGTTGGCACGTGAATTAGCACAGATGCTCCTACAACCTAAAAACATGTTGGAGAGCTGAAGGCATCGGAGCTAGAAGAAGCTTCAGTGATTGAGCAGTATGGGATTAATCGTCATATTGCATGGCCTCTTGTTGCTGTCCAGCCATCAAATCCCATTGTGAGGGAATTAATGGGTTCAGCTTTTTAAAAAGCAGTTGGAGAGATTCATCGTTGCGGACACAGCAGAGAGTGTGATCGTAACTCTTGTGGAGACAGTGATCTGCAAAGTCTCTCTGTCTCCTGGGATGGGCACAATCCAACATGTGGCCAGCGAAGATGGTCTTTCTGCCTTTATTGGTCCTGGTGATCATTTTGAGTATACCGAGGTTAATGTGAAGCCAGATTGCTATTAACCTGTAATCTTTATCTCAACAGGAATGACTATGGAGAGCATGGTGACAATTCCTACTATGGCCCGGTAGGTCTGCACAGCTTCCCCGCAGGTAGCCGGAAAGGGGGGGGGCACCGGGGGCGATAGTCCTGACTTTGACTTTTTCCTTTTGGGCTGCTGAAAGTTCAACATGTTTGAAGATGGGATGATAAAGCTCAAGTGTGCTTTTCACTGCTATATTGTGCCCCTAACACTGTTTATAATGTGCATAGATGTGCAAGTCAGAGTGCAGATGCTGCTTGAGGGAGTTCTGGGCTGGATTACTCTATACCACGCTTTTACAGAGTGACTTAATTGATGACTGATCTCAGTTTCTGGAGTGAATGTCTCTTCTCTAGTGCTTGTTACTAGACTACTGGGATCTTCCCGTATTGAATGGGCTGGAGGCTTCGATACGGATTGCCGTGAGCACCTCATTTAAAGATTCATGGAAGCTACAGAGGTCTTGTGCTTTGCAACACTGTCCATTGCTCTGTAGATGAAAAGCTATGTCTGCTTGTGGCCTGTTTAGGGTAGCTAAATGAGCTGTTGTCCTGAACTTTGGGCCTGTGAGAGGGAGGAGAAGCAATATGATGTTTGTCAAAGAGTCTCTGATCTGTTTGTGTTGTTCACTTACTCCAGGGCAGAAGGGGCATGAGAGACAGGAGGGGCGGCGAATCACAGAGACGCACCAGAGCACAGTGTAAGTTAAGCTCTGCCTCACTCCTACTGTGAAGACTTTTCTTCCTTAAAAGGGCACTGACATGTAGAAATCAGCCCAAAAATATTTTTGAAGGCTAAGAGTAGGTTTGTTTGCTACACCCACTTCTGAGTTCCTTTGCCAACTTTGTTTAGTCACATTTTCCTATCTGATGATGTGTTTCTGTCTACTCTTACTGTGCAAAACTACATGCAGATAAAGGAAACTTACCGCGTGCTTTTCCTTGTTGTGGTAAACTGATGGCATAAAATCAGCCTGGCAATTACTAGATGAGATGGAAGAAAATACACTTTATGCAGCAGTGCCAGTAGCTGGAAGAACACTCTGATTGTTTTACTAACTTATATGTAGTATCGCTGAGCTCTGTATAATAACGCTTTGGAAATGAGAAGCATTCCTCACATTATGGGCCTACCCGTAAGGCCTTTGGCTTTTCCTGTAGAAACAGTTTGCTCCCCTTTCTTGTCGGGAGCTTTCGTGCACCCAGGGGCGGAAGGGATTCGAGGAGCTTTAAACAGGAAACTGTTTGAAAGAGCACAGATCTTCCTTGTTCACAGGGGTTCGTGGACACAGAGCCTGGTACTCATTAGCCCGTTCTTAGGGAAATTACTGAATTCCGTATCTTTGTCCAGTCAAGTCTTGTGGTCTGGTGATCTCAGCACAGCGCCTGTAAGCGTGTGTTGATGTGGAAGTTTTGCCAGAGTCCTAAACCAGAAGAATTGTGAAAACCTATCTCCCTTCTTACTCCTTAAAGAAATGAAGATGTAGGTCGAGTGATGTGAGGATACCTCTCTTGCCAGGAGAGAAAAATTCTTCTTTCCCACTCTTGATCCTTTCACCAATGTAATATTTGCTCATGCTTTTGTCTTTGTAAAAGGCAAGAACTTGCCTTTGGAAGATTGTGATGTTAACTCCTGTCTCTCTGTTCAGCTCCATCAGATGTGTCCACATACATTTATGATCCTGAAACTGGGAATTACTTCGATCCCATAGCTGGGACATACTATGACCCCAGGACTCAGGTGAGTGCACGGGAAGGAAGCTTTACACATAGTATGTTCTTACAAACTGCCCTTCTCTGGAGAGGTTTTGCAGCTAGGTCCTGAAGACGGGCTAGCATTATACAGCATAGAGGTGGCTTTGTTTCTCTTACTCCGTCCTCTGACCTGTATAAAAGGGATGCGCGTTCCAAAATATCAACTTAATGAGAGGCTAGGAACCCATTAGCTGTGTGTTGAACCGGTTACTGTAGCTGCCTCTTTGGCCTCTGAAGCCCTGCCTTTGGAGGGTTTTTGGTCTCCTCTTCATTGAGTAGACTTATGGGCAGAGCATTCTTTCTAAATTTTCCTGAAGACATGTGATATGTGACTCTCTGTGTTAAAAGATGGACAGCAGAGCTCTGTTTTCATCTGTGGTCTCTTTGCTCCCTGACCCCAGCCAGAAATAGTTACAAGGATGCCAAAAAAGAGCCATCAGCAGAGGTTCTCTGGGACTGTCACCTTGTTTGCATGGTACTGGAGATGTCCGTGTTCTGGGTGAGCAGGGTGGTGCTCTGATGACCGGGCTGTGGTAGACTGTCTTCTGCCCCAGCAAAGTTCTGAAGCCTTTGCCCTCAGCTGTGTGAGGCTCTGCAGTCCCTTCTTACTGTACTGGTCTCCCCAGCCCAATAAGGACAATAAGCCCAATAAGAAGATTGCAGGGGTTTGGCTAAGTCTGTTCCCAACGCCTCTTTCAGAGAGAAGTCACAATAGACCGAGAAGCCTGCTCATCACCTACAGAGAGCAGAAGGCGGCGGCATGGAAGCCAAGAACGGACAAATGAAAGGAAGGAGCCACACAGCAGGGACAATAGGGACAAAAAGGAGAAAGGGAAGAATACTTCTGCTAAGGTAAATCCCTCCAGGTGTCAGAACAATCAGAGGTCTGAGGCCAGGAGGCTGAGGTAAGAGAGGTTAGAAAATAGAGTGTAATTTATAGAGGATTCAAAAAGGGAGGGACAATGAGAGAAAATGATGAAATACATGGGGTCACCAGCAGGCCAGGAGCGTGGTTGCTGTCTGGCCCGGTGGGAGTAAGTTCCTGAAATTTTTCTCTTGTGACATTAACTCAGGGCTTTTCATCCCTTCTTTATGGTAAAGGATTCAGAAACATCCAGGTAACTGAGACGGACATTTCACTCATGCCGCTGAAAGCACCCAGCTATTGTAACAGAGCCAACAGAAAAATAGCAGAGATGTTTAAACATACCAAGTCAGATAATAACGGAGATTCAGCTCTCCCCTAACTGCAGTTCCTGCCCCCTCCAAACATCACAGACAGGCAGGAAGATGAGGCAGGCGGTGCAAAGGGACTGCAAAGGTGAACTGAGATGAAGTGCAGGCAGGAGTCTGTGACGGACATCCTGTACAGTCCCTCCCAGAGTCCAGCCCCAGTCCTGGGGCAGCGCCCTTCAGTGCTGCTCCCAGTGAGCAAACGCTGTCTCCCCGATGTGGGGAGCTGCTGATTGGGAGTAGCTGCCCAAAGCGATGTTTGAGCATGGGTGCTTGGAGCAGGGTCTTCCACAACAGTGCTGTGATACTGACTGGGCCCCAGGAATGCCAGGAGAGTTGGTAGAAGTGATTGAGCCACAAATGCAGAAACTTTGTTTTCCTCCTTGCCTGTTGGTCTGGATATGCTCTGTGGCATGACCAGTCCTGGGCAGTTGGGACCTGAGGGGTGTAATTGTCCCTGATGTTGATACCAAGCCAGCCAAGGAGTCTCATCTGGTATGGAGGATGCCTGCTTTCAAGGGCACTGACCTGGGAGAAACGTGGTGGTGTCTGAATGGAGGGTGAAAGCATCTCCAGTAGAAATCCTCCTGTCATTTTTCCTGGCTGCCTGGTTTCTATGGATGCTCAGAAGTAGCTTCCTGGCTGCTGTGTGCACTCTTGGACCCCTGTGCTGCTGATGGCCTAATGCCCAATCTTGGGTTTTTCAGAATGAGCCTGGAGAGGAGAGGTTCTTTGCAGAAGATGTCTTCAAAAAGCCATTGCCTCCGTCTGTGAAAAAGGATGAGAGTGCAGGCCTGGTAAGATGTTGCGTAGCACTTGTCTTTCCCCAGTCAAGCATGAGCAGCTAATGAACCGCTAAACTAGAGCATGTCGAGGGCTTCAGACCAGTTCTCTGTAAAGCATGTAGACGTGAAGCTTCTCCCCAGCCTACTCTTTGTGCTGCTGAGCATACAAGTGAGCATCACAGACTCATCCTGTTGCAGTGGTGGGTCACTGTGATCTCTGATGTTCTCTGTCCAGTATAAAGAAGATCCTGGAAAAACCACCGAGCTGGTTGAGCCTGGTCATGTTGTTGTCCTTTCCCCTCCCCCTCTATAGTACTTGTGCTTTGTCTCATCTCTTCCAGGCAAGCAGGACTGTAACTCTTCCTGGAGCGGTGGGTTTCTCTGCTCCCATGCTGGCTGGCTATGGGGCTGGCTTTGCACCTGGTCTCCACGTCCTCTGTGCACACACAGAGGTGTCTGAATGTGACCTGGCCCTCTCCCAGCTCTGTCACTGGTCTGAGACGTGGCTGGGGCCGCTGTCAGCATCACAGTCCAGCAGAGAGTGAGAGTGGAGCAGGTTGGGACAGCATGGTGAGCTGCTGCAGCTGTCCCTGAAACCAAGGGCGTAGCTCCAGGAGAGCTATGAATTCCCCAGAATGGGAATGTTTTCTCCCACCAAAAACACCACCTCATTTCTGCCAACTGCCTGGTTTCCTTGGAGGCCTGTTTAAACAGGAGCTTAGCTGTTGTGCACCGAGTCCATGCTGTGGCAGTCGTAACACCTGATCTTGACTGTTTCAGAATGAGACTGGGGAGGAGAAGTTCTCTGCAGAAGATGTCTTCAAAAAACCATTACCTCCCTCTGTGAAAAAGGATGAGAGTGCAGCCCCGGTAAGTGTCTCCACACGATTGGTTTTTGCGTTGTTTGAACTGGGGTAGAGGACTAGGGAGGCTCACCGAAGCCTGGCTGTGACCTTGGATAGCAGACGTGCCAGCTTCTCATGCCAGAGGAGGGAACATTGGAGATGGAATGGTGAAGGCAGTTTGTTTTTGTTTAATAACTCTGAGCTTGTTTGTGGGCTTCTAGCATGGGGAAATTTAATACCTGCATTTAAGCAGGGTCTCCTTACTCAAACAGTCCTCAGGCAGAAAACTCTCCCAGCTGCCTCCAGACTGAGGAAGGCCAAAGCTCACTGATCCCCACTGCTAGAGGAAGCGACTGACAGCAACTCCCTGCCAAATAGCCGCTGCTTCGGTCAGCTTCTTGTGCTTAGGTGTGTGGCAGATTGGGAAAGCCTGGCAGCAAAGCACGGCCTTGTCTAGAGAACAGAAGGGCTTTTACCCTGTGGTGTTTGAACGCTGGCCAGCCAGCTTCTTTCCGTTCCCTGCCCGTGCTGCTGGGATGCTGCTCTCTGGCTCTTGGGCTGGAACGGAGACAGAACTCATGGGGAGATTGGTTGGGGAAGCAGAGCCCTGCATGGCAGGGTAGGCTTGATGTCACACTTTTCTGCCTCTTCCCTCAGCCCAAGGTGGTGAACCCTCTGATAGGACTTCTGGGAGAGTATGGTGGAGACAGCGACAATGAAGAGGAGGAGGAAGAGGAGGAGCAGTCACAGGCGCAGTGGCTGCCGCCTCACCACCCACCGGCACAACGCGAGGAGCAGCCAAGGAAGGCCAAGGCCAGCGACGACAAGCTGACCGACTGGAACAAGCTGGCCTGCTTGCTGTGCAGGCGGCAGTTTCCCAACAAGGAAGTGCTCATCAAGCACCAGCAGCTTTCCAACCTGCACAAGGTACGGGGGAGCTGGGGGCTGGGGGCTGCCTGTGTGCTCCAAGCTGCCTTTGGCTCAACAGCTTTGCGATCTGCGGGGAAAAACGCGACGGTTGGGTGGGAAGAGCTGTGCTGAGTTTGACACGGTAGCAGGCAAAGTTCCCGTCAAAGCTCTGTTCAAAGCATTGTGTGAGCTGCTTGCTCCT
This sequence comes from Mycteria americana, assembly GCF_035582795.1. Taxonomy (NCBI): domain Eukaryota; kingdom Metazoa; phylum Chordata; class Aves; order Ciconiiformes; family Ciconiidae; genus Mycteria; species Mycteria americana. The sequence continues at coordinate 6,167,630 of NC_134375.1, forward strand.
GCCGCAGGAGTGCTGTAACATCAAGGTGTGACTTTTTAAGCCGCAGTGAGATAGCTCAGGCTTGGGGAGAGTGGGGTGCTGGCACACACGAGTGTGATAGCAGTAAGAACTTAGCACATGCCTCCCCATGTTCTGCGCTGCCTTTGAGCTCTTGCTTCTAGGAGGGCCAAACTGCACACAGGTTAAAATAGGACTGGTTGCCTTCCTTACTGTGGAGAGGAGGGGCTCCTGGCCTCTCTGGGGGAGCAGGTAGTCTGGGCTGCAAGAGAAGCTGTTGCCTCTGGTGTAGTGCAGGTGCAAGAGCATGCTGCTTTACCTGTACTCCTTACGGGTGGAGCAAATGACCCTGACAGCTGGTATCCTCTGCTGACACTGCCTTCTGTTTTCCTCCTTCCAGCAAAACCTGGAGATACATATGAAGATCAAACGATCTGAGCAGGAACTGGCATATTTGGAGAAGAGAGAGCGTGAGGTGGGTCTGGGGTGGTGGGCAGACTTCTGTTTGTGGTCCTGCACTAAGGGGCTGTTGGTCCCAGGCAGACCCTCCTCTTACACACCTGTATCTGCAGCCTGGGCATCAAATGCCTCCCAAAGAGTCTTAGACTGAACTGTGGGCACACTCTGCATTTGGAGCTGTAGATAGTGCTGTGACTTCTAAGAGCAGGTCTCCCTCCTCCCAGAAGGGTCTGAGTATGGTTCTGTTGCCGTGCAAGCCAGTGTTGGGCTTTGGGCTAAGTGGGACCCAGATTTCCATCTAAAATTGATGGTGTATGGGCTGCTGCCGCCTGGCCAGGAATGGGAGAGCTGTAACTGTCCGTCGTTCGGAAGGTAGCAGAGCTGCTCCCGGTGCCATAGCTGGAAGGCTGCAACCAGAGGTTTGGGTCAGCCCAACGGATGCCATCAGGACAGAATAAGTGGATTGTGGGTCCTAGAAACATCCAGGGTTTGTGGGTCCCCAGGACAGATTTCCAGCCAGCCGAGGATGAGATGAGACCTGGCTGCAGAGCAGTCTCCTGTGGAGTGTTGAATACTTCGTAGCTCCCATACTTACTTTGTTCTTTCTGTTATGAAGGGGAGATACAAAGACAAAGGAAGTGACCGGAGAGAGAAATTCCAGCAGATGGATTCACCAGAGAGGAAACGACTCAGATACGACCGGGACTCAGAGAGGTAATGGCTACTCTTGGTTAGACCTCTTTGGGGTGCTGATGCCAGGAGAGCATGTGTGCTGCTGGCACACCGAGGCCAGGAACTGGCCAGTGGGGTAGACCTGCAGGAGGAACAGCCAGACGGGCTGTGGTTCTTGTGGGCAGAGTTCCCCAAAGTGCGAGCCTGTTGTGCTGCAGGACTTCTCAGAGAGGGCAGGAGAGGGCCAGGGGTGTGTAGCGCAGGGGTGGAAACGCGGGTTTAGGGGAAAGCAGAGACAAAGTGGATGGGTGAGATGGGGGGTTTCAGTGTGCCTGGCCAGGCACAGGGAGCAGAATGCAGCCTGTTCGCATCCACCTCATCCGTAAGGCACTTGCTGTCCTCCTGTCCTGGCATCTAGCCATTGAAAGAAAGAGCAAAGCTGTGTTTCATCTGTTCCACTGACTCAGAGGAACGCTAGGAGCTGTTTCCATCTCATTCAGAGTAGGTGGAGGAAGAAAGTGCGTGCTGTGCGGAGCTCTTGAAAGGCCTGCCTGCTGCAAGCTCGCGTGTTCCAGTGGGCTGAGGAACTGCTAGGCATGTGTTGAAGACAAAACTGGTTATGTGCCTGTTCCCTTCTGGTACAGCACCTCAGAAGGAGACCTTTCCTCCATGTCTTGCAGTTTAAAAATCCGCATCTTCTCTTTCCTCTGTTTTCCTGGAATAGCTGTGGATAAACTGAAGCAGTTTGTGTGCAGTGTCATCAGCAGCCAGAAAGTAGAACTTGCCTGAAGGAAGCTATTTTTGTGCTGAGCGGTTTTCAGAACTATGGGTTTTGGTTAATGGTCTTGGACAAGTAATGACCAGGTGGGAGAAAGGGTGTCTGAATCAACACTGCATCTATTGAGCTCAGTGGCCACAGCGCTGGAAGAAAAGAAAGATCTAACAGAGCAGCAGGGATTAGACTTCACTTTCTAGCTATTGCTAAAATTCAGATTAAGAAATGCAAGCACAGAACGCTTCTGGCTTGCTTGTACCATAAAGATTTTGGAGCCATTTCCTGTGCCCTGGTGTATTTTCCCCTGAGGTGGGACAAGGAGTTACGCGGTCAAAGGTGTCTGAGCCCCGCACACAGAATCCACCGTGTTGGTTTCCTTGGGCAGTGTGCTTCTTGCAAGCAACTTGGGTATCCCTCAGGGGAAGCTGGAATGCCAATGAAAGTGCTATTAGCAGAGCTAAAAATCCCTGCCATGTGTTCGAAGCATTGCAAAACCGGACAATTGATTCTGCCTCTTTTGCAGTGACTATGACCCAAGGATTGATAGTAACAACAAAGGGAACCGAATGTTGCAGTCCCCGGGGTGGAAGAAAGGCTTTGGCCACAGCCAGCAGGGCACAACATCACCAATGGAGGTGAGTCTTCCCTTCCTTTCCAAACACATCACTGTCCTGCAGCCGGTAATGTCTCCCAGGACAGCTGGAGGGAGTTCCCAGCTGGAACAGGAGTCAGGCTGCAAGTCTCGGCGCCCGCTTGATGGAATAATATGTGTGTGCTATTAGCTTTGCAGGCTGGGAGGGGCTGCAAGTATGCTGGCAGTAGAAAAAGGTTAGAATTTATATGGATCTGGAGGGGTTGAGAATAGAGTAACAGTGCGTAGGGAGGGTGTGATCATCTGATTAATACCTGCCCAAAGCCAGGCTGGCCTTTGAGCAGGTCACCAGCTCAGTGCTCTGCAGCCACATGAGCTGGGGGAAAACATGAATCTCCTCTGGGGAGGCACGAACACAGCCACAGGGCACGTGATGCTACTTGTTTACTCTGCTTGTGAGGCTCTCGCTGCTGTTTGGACTCTGGACTTCCGAAGGGAATGCCAGGGTGTGTCCTCTGATGAGGAGCAGAGTCCCCATCAGCAGAGGGCTTCAGGGCTAGGCAGGGCTGGGTAGGTCCTGCCTTCTGGGACAGGCTGGACTCTCAGTGGACCTGAAGTTTCTGGAGAGGGTTTGTCTGGCAAGCGGCCTGGGGCAGGGCCTGCTCTCCCTTGCTCAGGGGCACGTGAGCCGCGCCATGCCCTCGCAGCTGCGGTCGCTCATCGTGGCGGGTTTGTTGCCTGGCTGCCTCGCTGCCGTGGTGTCAGTGCTTCGTCGAGGAGCTGGCAACTTGCGGCGCAGCTCACGTTGCGACATTCAGCTTGCAGTCGAGCGTATCATTAATGGAAAATATTCGAGGCTTCGTGACGTGTGTTTGCTCGAGCCCATGCACACAAGGCAAGATTCCCTCTTCAGTGCAGACAGCAGGAGCCGGCCCCAGCTGTTGCTCAGTCCTCACGGAGAGTTTCCTGTGGCCATAAAATGGGCTTTGTTGAAGAGCCAGCTCCAGCGATGCACTCTGGGAGGTCTGACCTCCGATCAGGGCTCGCTGGACCGGATGGGGGAGCTGATTGCAAAGCACAGCCCTCGTACAATTCCTATAAAGGCCTCCCAAAAGAGCCCTAGAGATGTGCTTTCTTCCCACTTCCAAGTCATGCTGGGAAAAGCCATGTGCCCGCTTCAGCCCCACAGGACTTTGCTCTCTTGGCCTAATTGATCACATAGCTGATGTTCAGATAAGTCAGACTTAGAAGCAAAGAGAAACTTTCAGCCTTGGGCCTGCTCTCCTGGGCTAACTCTAGGCAGGTATTACTGAATAATTCAGACACTGGCTGCAAAAGCCAGTCTTTAAAAACTGGTTGAAATTCAAAGTGAGCTACCAGAGCCCATGAGAACTCTATTAGAGGAGAGAACAGCTGAGGTTGTGCAAATGCGGGCTAACTGCAAACAGCTCCCCGGGAGCCCAGCTCTCTTCCTGGCACTTTCCTTTGCTCTGTTTCGATCCTTGCTCGCACACGGCTGCCTCTCGTCTGCGGCGCTGCCTGTTTTGGCTGCCCGCTCCCACCCTGCCGTATGCTGGTGTTGGTCTCCGCAGCCGATCCCTGTGTTTTGATTCTCTCCGGGCATTTGCTGGCTGTGTTTTTGTTGCCAGCAAAGGGCCAATAGTTTCTCCGGAACGGATTTTGGAGGAACACAGTGCACTTGCTGTTCCTCCTCTCCTGGATGCACTCGGGAGCAGTCAGCTGTCCTGAAGCAGCCTGGGGGAAGCTGCTTCTTTATGGGCAGCCGTCGAAGAGGAGAAATCACTAACACAGGCTGTGTCTGTTTTCAGGCAGAAAATCGGAAGAAGGGCTCTGGCCTGGGGGCCCAAGGGAAGCCCAGCAAGAGGCAGTCCAACGAGACCTACCGCGACGCCGTCAGGAGAGTCATGTTTGCCCGCTATAAGGAACTTGAGTGAATGGTGGAGAGAACCCCAAGTCTGTCTCTCTCCATCTCTGTCTCTTTCTCTCTGTGTCATGTTCTCCTGGGGGCTTGGTCTTTTTTTTTTTTTTTTTTTTTTTTGAATTGTTAACAGGTTTTGCTGCTAGAATTTTTTTTAATAAAACTGAAAATTTGTCAGTGCTTGTCTCTTGCCTAAAATGGCATGTTTTAAAAGTGTGTGATGCTTTGGAAGATTCCCATCGTGTTTTGCTCTCTGCCGATGAGGTCCCTGGGGCTTGTGGCCATGTCAGTGGGGCTGGGACAGGTTTCGTCACTGTCCTGCGGTGCGTTCCCTGCCAGCTCAGGGACCGATGCTCCTGGTGCCATGTATTTGTGGGTCAGGATGTGACAGGGGACACAGCCAGGGGACAGCCCCAAAGCCTGGGAGGAATTCAAGAGCAACCTACTGTGCAGGATTCATCCTGGCTGTTAGCAGGGACAACTGGGTTCAATTAGTAGCAACAGCTTAATAGCTAAAGGTGGTCTAACTAATGCCGGGTGTCATCTGGGCTTCCCAACCAGGGCAGAGCCCTCCCCTTCCTCCCCGCAGAGCAAAGAGAGCACGGGGAGGGCTGGATCTGGTGGCAGTGGTGTTGGGGACCCCCGTGGGGACACAGCCGTGCTGGTCCAGGGCGGCAGGGGCTGTGTACTGGCCTGCAAGGGACCGTGTTTGTCAGAGGAGAAGCCGCTTTGAGCAAGCGCTGCCCGCGCAGCCCCGGGAGGCGCAGAGGCAGCTCCCGGGCAGGGACGCGTAACGGGGGCGGTTCGGCCGAAGCACAGTGAAAGCCTGTGTGCGTGTGAGCGTGGCCGGGACCACGGGTGACAAGGCTGAGCGTCGCCTGTACGGATAAGGACGATGGTGGTGGCCAGCGGCAGCAGATGACATGCCAGATGGGCAGGAGGGTGGTGCCCGAGCTGCGGTGGCTGGCACCCACCGCTGCTTTCCTGCTCGCCTGGCAGAGAGCAGGCCCCAACATTGCTTTCAAATATCCCAAAGGAGGTAAACCGGGGACATGAGGAAACTGAAGACAGCAAGATGTGGAGGTGGAAGGGTCACCTGCAACAGCTGACAGCTTCTACAGGGAGCAAAAGGCCTGTCCAAGCTGCCTCGCCTTGTCTCCGACACAGGCAACCCCAGAGAGGTATGGGGGACTTGCTCGCTGGCACCCCGGTCCTTGGTGCTGCACCCAGCGATGGTGGAGGTGGGGACGGCCGTCGCAGTGCTGGTGAGTACCTGGGCGTGAGGGGAGGGAACGTGTGTGCCCGGGGCAAGTAGGATCGTTTAGAAAGGGTTTGTGACAGCCCCCTCCTGCCGGAGAGCCCCTCTGTGCCAGGTCTGGGGGCTCTGCAAACCGGGGGTGAGGAACCGCTCAGGAAACTTGCTTTAGAGAACCGTGTGGAAGTTTAGATGGAGGAAGGGCCACTCTAATGCTTGTGCGTTAAAACAAAGACATTCGGGGACCACGTGGCACAGCCAGCAGCCAGGAGTAGCTTGTCTGGGTCTATAGATGGGCAGCGTCTGGGTAATGGTGATAAATGGTGCTTTTAATGGGCGTGTGGGCGATGACCCTGAACCACAGGACCCTGATAGCTCTGTTAGAGTGGAAATAGCGAGGAATTATCACAAACCAGAGCCCGAGTAATGCAAAATCTCAAAGCGTAGCAACCCTTCATGCTCCTCCTAGTGGTCTCCGAACGAGGGCAAAGAATTTGACAAAACGTGCAGAAGGAGGCCCTGACTGTTTCGGAGGTCTGCAGCCTGGCCGGCAAGCCGGGGCTTCGCTCCTCCTGGGATTCCCAGGCACGCGGGGGAAGGACGGGGAAGGCGACGGGCTCCTGGGGGTGAGCTCCCTGGAAGGGAGCAGGCGTGGTGGCGCGAGGTCGGGAGGAGCGAGCTGGTGCTCTCCAGTCCGGGGATTATTCACGCACCAGGGGGGAAGAAGGACGACGGCGATGGGACGTCATTTTCAGAGGCGCCGGAGGGAAGCGGGGAATGTGGGAGCAGATCAGTAGCTGCTGCACAGGCTGCCCTGCGCGCCTACGTGTGCCAAAAATGAGCACCCACAGAGCATCATTCCCAAATGGAACAGGAGGGAGCCTTTACAGCCGCCAACTGCAGGAACCCTTTATCTGATTTTCTTAATTTGCTAAGTGGGTACATCCATCTTAGTGAAAACCTGTTAATGACTGATGATACGTAATTAATCGGGAGATAATAAAACAGATAAATGTAAGAGCAGCTTCCTTGGGACAGATGGACCTCGCTAAATAATGTATGTTCCTTGGCTTGGCTGCGTTCGCTTGCTTGCTCGCTTGTAGTCAGCGTGATGTGCGTATGTGAAAGTAGAAGCAACACAGCACTCTCCTTGTAGGCCAATTGCCAGGGCTCAAGTCAGGAACAAGAGAGGAGCAGGAACAGACTGCAGTGAAAAGAGGGGGAAAAAAAGTAATAAAGAAAAAAAAATATTTGCAGGGTGCATCTGTCTCCAATCAAGAGAAATCCTTTTTCTCTCCGTGGAGGTAGGTCTGCCTCCCGCTAGTTATATTAATCATAGAAATACTAGATTAGTTGGCTTCCGTTATTTTGAGGCTCATAGTAAATAATGATGGGAAACCAGGAATATTGCTTGTGGCTTAAGATGTTGGAGCAATACCGTGTTACTCACAGAAGTGTGGGATTCCAAGGGGCTGTGCTGTGTTTGCCTTGAAAATGCCCCTTGCCCAGACTGAGGAGAGCATCCCAGTACCAGCCCATGGAAAATCAAGGTAATCCCTGCATTTGATATTGGCTTAATCCCTCTTCCCCGAGGTAACCCAGCGAGTGCCTCTGTGTATCCCCCTGAAGTTGTGCGTGTGTATATAAGGTACGTACGTATGTACGTCGGCGTGATGTCCGCCCACGTTGTGCGTGAGCCGGGGGATATCCAGGGTTAGGGGATGCGGAGGAGCCCTCCGCTGGGGTTGGGACGGCGTGACTGAACGAGGTTATCAACAAACTGGAACAGATAAATAGAGAAAGAAGCTAAAAGCATTAAAAAGAAGCACCAAGCCAGAAGATGTCATATTCTCTTAAGAAAACAGCAGCATAGGTGGTGATGTAGAAACCCTGACTATTTATCATTGGTATAGTGGTTTTGATGTCTTTAATATTTTTTAAAGGGTGGTCACCTAAAGCCACAGGTGTATTGCAACTACCTTTATATCTTATAATTACTTTCTTTGTATTTCAAAGATTATTCACAGCTATGCTAGCGCTGTTGCCATGTACAGCCTGTTGCCTTGCGTGCCATCCTGTGGTGACGGGTATGACTGAAGATTACAATTTATTTTTATTTTTTGGAAGGCCCAGGTGAGCGTGTTGGAACAGATCACAAGGTAAGTCCTGCGTTGGAGGAGTTGATTGGCATGGAGACGTTATTCACGGGAGGAGAACTGTGGCGATGCGTAACCGGTACTACGGTGGGTATGAATAGAAGTGTGTGTGCAAGGAAGCAGGGGAAGAAAAGGCAGACGGAGGGCTTTAAGAGGATGGCCGCTGTGGGTACGGAAGGACACTGCTCCTGGGACGCGGCTGCTGGCAGCACTGGGGCCAGGCCGTGCTCGGCACAGGGACGTTTTTAGGAACGTGCAACGGGAGCCATGAACTTCATGTTGGCCGCTTTGGGGGGACCAAAGGGGAGGTTGAGTCCACCGTTTAGAGGGTGGGAGGCATAGGCAGGGCGCTTCTGCTGGGACCTCTGCCCAGGGTGGGGGCCCATCTTTGAGCTCCGTCAGCCGCAAAGGTGGGCATGCAGGAGGCTGATTCGGACATCTGAGTCTCTGGAGCAAGAGCTGCTTTTTCCCCCCTTCCCCGGTGAAAAGCACGTAGATAGGTTTTTGATTTCCAATATTTATTCATATTAATATTGACACCACAGTGATTCAGGACCTTGTAAGCAGACCACAGTGATGTAAAGAGCTGGAGCTGTGCTTTCTAAAAGGAAGAAAACGGCAAGACGGGACGAGGGAAGCATTTGTAAGGGGGAAGCAGAGGAAGAAGCCAGTGACGTGCCTCCCTCCGCAGCAGGACCCTGCTTCAAGGGGAGAGGAGGTGCAGCTGGACGGAGGATGGGGCTGGGGCCGCCCCTCTCAGCTCCAGCACAGCCGGGAAAGCCAGGAGCGGGGCGACGGAGGCAAGTTGGCCTTCTGCAAGGTGGGAGCGGGACTCTTCTGCTGTGGATTGGATAAAACGAGTGCTGCTTTATCTCGGTTATGGCTCTCTCCGGAGTCCGTTCCAAAGAGCAGAAGTGACACAGCCGTTTGCTAACGTGTGGTTCCCGCTCAGCTCCCCCGGGGACCTCCACAGCGAGGGGGGCAGGGGCTGCAGGCAGCAGAGCAAGTCGGCAGCAACCAACGCTCTGCAGCAAATACACCCCATGGGGCTGCTCCCCTCTGCAGCGTGGCACCGAGGGGGTCCACGAGCGCAGGAGCTCATGACTGCTCCTTCTGCAAAGCAAGCACGCTTACTCTTCGCAGGTCTGGCTGGAGTGTGCAAAGATGGCCCGAAAAGCCAGTCAAGGGGTGGGCGCAGGGTGAGGTGTGCCTGTCCTCCTGCGGCACGGAGCTGGGAGAGCAAAATGCGTGTTACCGGGGTAGTGCAAAGACTGAGACCAGAGTTGGCCACGACGGGTCCGTTTGGGGACCCTCTCTGAAATGCTTCACACAGCTTGGCATAGAAAAACACCACATCTCTACAGCCCAGGCACACGCACCCCATCAACGGCGGCATTAAACCCCGTTTTTCTCAAACAGAGGCAAAACCTGATGCTCCACAGATTGGGTTTGTACCACTCAGCTGCAAGTGAACTAAAAAAAACCCAGCCCCCGGGGATTTTCTGTGTAATATACCAAGGGCAGCTACTGCTGGACGTCAGGGGCATCGCACACTTGCACAGCGACGGCTGGACTTGGCACTCAGGCAAGTCCACCCCTGGCAAAGCTCTGCCGGGACACCCCCAAAAGCACAGGGACACCAGCAAGCAGAAGACGAGCGGGCTACAGTTCTTCTACCGGGAAAATGTTTAGGAGTGAATACATTGCAATTAGCCATTTTTTATGTATCTTTCAAACAAACCCATAGGCCTTCTCTTTATCTGAAATGAAAGAGAAGAGTAATAAAAAACTGTACGTGCCTCTAGTTCAATATGGGAAGATACCCGATGAGTATCATGAACAATTTTATTCATTTAATGTTTTAAGACAAGAAGTACAGGAGTTTAGTGTCCAGAGGAGGTTGTTGCTCAAACCATGCCCCCATTTTAATGTAGGTCATGTATTTCTGTATTTATCCATATACACACAAGAAAGACCATTCCATTCTTTGTTCCTTGCACCGGGGACATTATGCTTTCAAATGTCAACAAGTATAATCTTCATGAAACTGCACTTTCGTGGACTTCCATCCAGTAACACAGAGGTTCAAAGGAAGATGAATGACATTATAAAAGTCACACAGTGACTGGAATAGCTGAGATAAGCACAGACACAAGCCCTTGTCCAAATTCTAAATTGATTTTTTTTTGCCAGCACATTTTGAAGGGGATGTGGTTTGGCCAAGTTGCTGCTGGGGCGTGCGTGGGGAAGGGGTTGAACCGGACCAGATGGCACCAGGCTGACCCACAGCAGCACCCTCACCGTCGGTAAAACAGTGCTGGCCCAGGGAACTAACACCACGAAAAAAAGCTTCCCTACGGCAACGGGGGGGGGGGACAGGACACGCATCTTCCACGCTGACCTCCCAGTGCTTGAACTCTGCCACGTGTGCTCAGGGTCCTGCCGCTGCAGCTCATCCCTCGCCGCGTGCTCCAGAGCACCCTGGGCCTGATGTTGTCCACCAACTCGCGCTGCTCCGCTGGCCGAGTCTGCTGCAGTGGCTCCCTGCCCGGCACCTGCTTCCCTCCTCCCTCGGCAAGGTGCACGTGCTGCCGGAAGGAGAATAAGTTGTGCCGGTTACTCCCAGCGGAGGAAAAAGGCAGAAGCAGTTGATAGGACAAGGGGTAATGGTTTTAAACTAAAAGAGGGTAGATTCAGACTAGATATAAGGAAGAAATTGTTTACGATGAGGGTGGTGAGGCACTGGCCCAGGTTGCCCAGATTGGTGGTAGATGCCCCATCCCTGGAAACATCCAAGGTCAGGTTGGATGGGGCTCTGAGCAACCCGATCTGGTTGAAGATGTCCCTGCTCATGGCAGGGGGGTTGGACCAGATGTGACCTTTAAAGGTCCCTTCCAACCCAAACCGTTCTATGATTCTATAGCATTTCCAGTCATGGAGGGGAGACTTGCGGCTTGCTGCGATTGCGCTGGCACGCATCCAGCATCTGCTTCTTGCACTGGGGCACACAGGGCTGGCCACGTCCCCAGGAAGCAGAAGTGGATCAGCAGCACGAAGACCATCCCAGCTGTGCACAGCGCTGCCGCAAGCACTTCTGGGCACCTCCAGGAGCATGGCTCTGCTCCATGCATGTGCTGCTCAGCCCGTTTGTGGCCTGGAGGAGGCCGGTCCCGTCCAGCTGTCACAGTGCACCTCGCCTCCCTGCGGAGCGCTTGGATGTGCTGCGAGGAAGCTGGGGAATGAGAGCACTACGCCCCACAGAGCCCCCATCCCACACGACGGAAGGAGGGACTCATCCAGAAACGGCAGAGAGCTGGATAACAGCTCGAAGCTCACCCTCTGCAGCCACCTCCAGTCGTCACCTTAACGAACACCGCTGTTGCAGACATCCCCGGTGAGCACTGCCCGTGCTGCAGGATGCCCGTCTGCCTACATACCGCGTGGCTTCACAGTGCATCATGCTGGGCACGGCCCAGAGGGAAGGAGAGGATGGGTCTGAGGAGCTGGAGTGCCTGTGTTGGGGTGCTTTGGATTCCCGTCAAGTGAGAGCAGCGAGAGCAGGGTCACCCCGGCACCGGCGGTGCCCTCACCCACCGCGGCGCAGTCTGATGGGACCCGTGGCGGTAGTGACAGGTCCCACCTACAAGCTGGTGACAAAGCTGCCTGTAACGTTGGTCCGAGGTCCATCCGGGAGACGGGGCTGCCTACATCAGGCTGAAGTCCACCCAGGAGAACAGCCTGCACCCAGCGCAGACCTACCTGCAGTACCACTTGGGAGGGGGCTCACGGCCCAGGCCTGGGCTTAAAGGGAGCCCCAGCCCAGCGGGCAGTGGGTGGGTGCGTGGGGGCCCAGGTGAGGCCGGTTGGCGTCCCCAGGGCCCCCACACCCTCCCTGGCCCCACTGGGATCTCGGGCAGCTCCCTGGGGCCCTTCCTATTGCTGGGGCTTAGGAGAGGGGCCAAGCAGCTCCCCGGGCGCGGGGCGGTTAGGCAGCAAAGTCCCTTTTCTCCAAAGCCCTGCTGGGGTGTGTCCGCTCCGGCGCATTGACTGGGCTCCGGGGCGCAGTTCTGAAACCGATCTCCCGCCTTTCCCCGCTTTACTGCGCTGTGGATTGTGTCCTGGAGCAGTTCTGGAGAGCTCAGGCTTGGGAGAGCGTCAGCTGGATTCCTTTCAGATGAAACCAAATCAAATGTGCTCCAGGAATGCACGGCGTGCTCCCCGGCCACCGACGGGCGTTCGGACCAGACCAGGGCTTGTCCGGGGTGCAACCCGCCGCGTGAATGTATAGTACCTACGCCGGGTCCCCGGCCGTACGGGCCCCCTCCCGCTGCCCCGCGCCGGTGCGCAGCCACCGGAGCCCAAATCCTCGCAGAGTTCCCCTTCCGTAACGCTTCGTGCCTTGAGCGGCCCGTGGGCCACAGCCGCCCTTTGGAAATCCCCCCCGCCGGGCAGCAGCGGGACGGCCCCCGGCCCCCCGGCCCCCCGGCCCCCGGTCCCCTTCCACGCGGCTGCATCCCGGTTCCCCACTCAGCAGACAGAGAGGAGCCGTGCCCCCGTGGGCTGCCGCCGTGCCCCCGTGGGCTGCCGCCCCGCCGCCATGGGCCCCGGGCTGCCGGAGGAGGCGGCGGGCCCCACGCAGGCCTGGCAGCCGCCGGCCGAGGGCTCCCGCTGCCGCTAGATGGCAATGGCGGGCCGCGGGCCAGCAGCCCGGCGGCGGGGGTAGCCCGGCGGAGCGGGGGGCCGGGGCAGCCGGGGCAGCAGCGAGCGGGGCTGCCGCCCGCCCCGGCCCCTCCCTCCCGCCTCCAGGTGCCTTGGGCTCGCCGGGGGCCATGCGGCGGAGGCTGCCGGGCCGGCAGCAGGGAGGGCTCGTCCCCGCCGGGGTCCCGGGGCCGGTGAGTAGCCGAGAGCCGGGTTTTCTTGGTAATCAGGTGGGCAGCCCCGGGCGGGAGCGGGCTGCCCCGTTCCGCTCCCCGGGAGACCCGACTGGGGTGGCGGTCCCCGGGGGAGCTGCTCAGCCCCCGGCTGAACCAGGGCTGGCCCGCTGGAAACTCGTCTGCCTTTACGTCTGCTCCGCTGCGGTTTATGTCGATGTGCGGGGCGGCTTAGGAGCGACTTGCCTTTGCCCAGCTCCTCCAGAGAGAACAGAGCTTATTCTGCTGCTCCGTTCGCCGGAGGACGCGATGGAAAGTTTGTGGTAGTAATCTTCTGTGGTGCTCTCTATGAATGCCTTAACCTGGGTTCCGGGAGGTTTTATTGCTATGGTAAAGCGCTCTGTCTCCAGAGCTGGTTTTCCCGGGACCCCTTGGCTCCGATGCTCTGCTTTGCTGCTAAGGTTTAGCAGCCCGAGATCCCGTATTGGACAGATTGTCGCTAAATACCTCGTCTGTGCCGGGGACTTTTCCACTGCTCAAAGACAGCTTTGTCGGATTTCCCCCACCCCCCAAATGAAAATCGATCATTTGCCTCCGAGCAGTTGTGACAGCCTTGGTCCGGGGAGAAAAAAAAAAAAAAAAAAAAAATAGCCTCCCTGGTCCGTGGGGGGAATTGTCCCCTGCTCGGGCTTCATGAAATCTGTCGGGACAGGGAAATTGTCCTTCTTCAACCTCCCTCTCTGCAATGCCTCGGCTCTCAGAAACCTCGGGACATACAATATCGCAGGCAGAAAAGAAACAGAGCCTGAGAAATGCCGGGTGCTCTGCGAAGGAGCCCTTCTTTAACTAATGATGCTTCTGCTTGGAAGCGTTGCAGAGCCTGGGGACAGAGGGCCGGGACAGGAGCCTTACACTGCTCGAGCCCCTTGAAGGTGCTGGGTGGGTGTTTCAGCGTGATGGGGTTGTGATAGCCAGGGTGAGGGTGGGAGGGAGAGGACCAAATGTTTATTTATCTCTAGAAACAAACGACAAAGCACTTGACGAACTTCATTTAAGACAAAGAGGGTTATTTCTTCCTGTCCTTGAAATAAGACCACCTCTGGCGTGAATGATGGCTCCTGAAAGTGTGCGGCAGCCCTACGCAGCAGCCGGGCAGCCTGGCCGCGGGATGCACTGTCCGCTGGAAATCATCAGGAGGCACCTAACAGGCAGGGTGTAGCTGGGCTTCGGTAAGCCCCGAGCCTCAGCTTGCTGCCGTGGCTGCGTTTAGTCAAGCAGTCTATTGCCCATAAGGAATCACGGCATTAATCTGCCTGCGGAGCACAGGCCTGACATTTCTGCTAAGCTGGAAACCGGCGTTTTTTGATGCAGCCTCGTGCCCAGGGGAAGGGGGCAAGTGCTCTGGGAGAGCTGGTCACAGAATTGCGGCTATCCCGCACACATGCTGGCCACGCGACCCGCGCGCAAGTCCTGGGGAGCTTTCTCTTTGCCAAGTGGAGCGTGTCCCAGCTTTCCGCCAGCCGGTCCTCACGCAGCCTTCAAAGGGAAGGGGGTTTGGCAGCCCTGATGGGTCACTGGCTTGACACGATGGGTTGCTGTAACGTATAGATTTCTCCTGCTGAGTTAACGGTATTGAAAACGAGAGAGACACAAACACCCTTGTGATTTATGAGCCGGGGATGGGGAAGTCAATTGGAAAGCCAGGGCAGAGATATCGGCTCTATAAGAAATATGGGAAGAATTCATCCCTAATCTAATCTCACCGAATTCCACGAGGATGCAAGACAGGGATCGTTTGCTCCGGTTCCTTAGGTTGAGATTTGAACAGGAAACCCCCAAGGACGTTAAGTTGTTCTCCCAAATACAATGCGCTTGTCCGTGGAGGCCGGAGGGGGGATGCCACAGCGTGGGCCATCTCGCCTTGCTAGATGAGAGGCGATGCCAGGCTGCGGGGCTGCCAAGCGGCGCTAAGCTCAAGCAGAGGGAGCGGGAGCCAAGCCTGGGGTCCTCGGCAGGACTTGCTGCTAACGACGCTCTTTGCCAAACCAAGCCCTTGAGCCAGCAGGGCTGGCGGATGTTCTCGCCGACGAGGGTTTCTGGCTGCCTCACTCTGCTGTGCTCCTGTGACACCCTCTCAGGGGCTGTTTACAGTAAGGATGAAGATTTATTGTAAACCTTGGCTCCCAGGCTCTCGGAGCTGCCTCTTCCTCCAAGTTTGGTCTATCCCCACTCCAGCTGGGATTACAGCGAGAGGCGTCTTCGAGAGCACAGGGTAATTAGGTCTTTACAGGCACTCGCTCGTGCAGTTACGAACCTGGTGTTGAAAGCAAAGATACAGAGATCAGTCAGCTGAGTAACCCCCCGGCCCCGGCGGCAGCTGGGAACGGCTTTCGGCCAGGGAATGGGGGGACGCACCCGGCCTCACCTGCCCTCTTTGAGGAGCCCTCCCTGGGAGGAGGTCTGCGCAGGGGGACCCCACCGCACCCTGCTTGGGGTGGCAGGGAGCTCCTGCAGAGGACAGGCTGCAACGGGAAAGAGGGCGAAAACGGCGTTACCTGTTCTGGGCTGGGCATCCAGCTTTGGTCCTCTCTGGTCCCCGCAAGCCACCCCTTGCCTCCCCACCTGCTTCTCGCTTCTGCCCTGCTCACGGGAGCTGGCTGTACCTTCTCCGACTCCTTTTGCCTGGGGAAAATGAAGCACAGAGTGGCAAAATGACCGGTGTGAGGTGGCAGAGCTGGGCTCACAGCGCAGGGGACCGAGTCACTCTGCCTCTTTACCGACTAGATTATCCCAAATCACAGCCATAAAAATCCAGCATCTGCTTGTAGCTAGATGCCAAGGAATGACAGTGATTTCGTGGTACCCAGGAGGCAGCACTCCATATTCCCGGCAGAGATGAGCCTTTATTATCCCTGGATGTGGGGGGCACTGTAGGACGTTTGGGCTCTGCCATCCCCATGCTCAGTGACCCCACGTACCCCCGATCCACCCCCGGCTCCGCCGTACCTGCAGGCACGCCACGCCTGCACCCGGGCCAGCACAGCCCAGCTCCGGCAGCGGGATGGCACGGCACGGAGCGCAATTGTTGCAAACGTCACCCCCAGTTGACTTGGGAGCCTGCCCAGGATATGGTTTCGCTAAAACAATGCCGTTCACAAGCCATGCGGGGTTATTGTTCTTGTCTCGCGTGCTGGCGAGCTGCCATTTATTGTGCGCAGGAACTACTCTGCTTCTCCCGCTGTCGAGTTCAGGTTTATTTCCCCGTTTTCCAGGAGGAGATCACTGATGTCAGCTAATTTGGCCGGAGCGCTTCGTAGCGTGAAAGGAAAAAAAAGAGGCTTTCGGTTTCAATCTGCCCCTTGTCCACTGAGAGAAGAGCTGGTCTTCCCACGGTGCGTGCTCCCGCGCGGGCAGGTGGTGACAGCGCTGCCACCGCGTGCTGGAGCCACAGGCTCGCTCGCGCACGGGCAGCGGTAGAGCCAGGCTTCGTGCTGAGCTGCTCTGTGGCGTAGGAGGATGAACTGCTGTTTGGAGGAAGATGGGATGCTTGGGGTCAATCCCTGCCCTGCTGCGGTTCCCCTTTGGCCGTGGGCAGGTCCCTTAGTCCCTCTGTGCCTCAGCTCCACACTGGAATATCAACAGCCACGGTGCCCTGCCGCAGCGGGACGCTGTGCAGATGAGGGCACGGAGGACTGAGAGCCCTTCACGTGAGCTAGGGGTTGGAGAGGAAGGATGCGTCCTGGGAGCCGCGCCCTGGGCGTGCTACGTGGGGGTGGTTGCTTCTGGGCTGCGCCGGCCGTCTGGGGGCCCTGGCAGAGGGAGCCGTGCTGTGAGGAGGTACCTCCGCTTGCGACCACCCGCTGGGCTGGGTTGGCTGACCATCTCTGTTTTGGCTAGCCAGCTAAACGACTGCAACAAGGGGAGCTGTCTGCCTCGGAGCGTGCTGCTGCCAGCGGTCGCCCCGGGTCCCCTCGCACAAAAGCTACGGCAGCCGACCAGCAACTGCCCTGCCCCAGCCCCTGCCAGATGCGCCTTCACCTTCAGCTCAGCCTGGAGCTGACCTGGGGTCTCCTGGGGAAGCACGGATGAGCGGCCAGCTGGGGTGAATGGCCTGGCATCCGTCTGCGGCGTCTTCGCTGGTCGCTGATCCTAGGAAATACCCTGCCCGGAGGCCGCAGCCCGGCTCCAGACAACTCCCTTTGCCACGGCAGAGCCGCTGGGGTGGGGACCGCGAGGTCGCTCGGGAGCTCCCCGCCAGGCGCAGATGCGTCCCCGGCTCCCCGAGCAGCACGCCCGAGCAGCGGGCAGCCCCTTGGGGAGGCTGCCGGAGCGTGGTGCTCTGCAGGGCTCCAAGGCGTGCACGCCAGAGAGCTTACCCGGCAATCCAGGCTGTAATTACCGAGGAGCTGCAGCCAAGAGGCTCTGAGAAGAAGCAGATAACAGTGCAGGCAGCCTCCATCCTCATTAAAATACTTTCTCCGGCAAAGCCCCCCACGCCTGCCCAGCCTGTTCCAATTAGCGCAGCGGGCCGGGAGAGCAGAGAGCAGGGCTCCCGTTGATGAAAAGAAAACATTGCAAGGGCTTTCAAGCGTCGGGGGAGGCGGGCGGCCCTGGCTGGGACAGCGAGAGGCCCTGGGAGCGCGACCGGCAGCCGTGTCGCAGGCTGGCGACGGAGAAGCGGATGAGCCGGGTCACCGAGCAGCAAAGCAGGTGCTTCACAGCCAGCTCCCGCCTGGGACGGCCCTGGGATTCCAGCTGGGGAAATGCCGCGAAGCCAACAGCTCTCGGAGAGGTGCTGAGCGTCCCTGCCCAATGGGTCTGCAGGTGGGAAGCGGTAATCCCACCGCGAATGAAGAAAACGCGTGTCACAGATTGTGCAGGTTTGCTGCAAAATGCCTCGGCCGCTTGAGGTAGCAATGGGCTCTGGCGTGGGAGCGCTGGAAAAGCTGCAGCCTGCCTGGCCGGGGAGCAGGGGTGCTTCTGCGCTCCCCAGGGCTGGTTCCTTCGTGAGGCACCCCTGGGGATGGAGCTGTCTCCAGCCCCTGCCTCACTGCTGGGGTGCTTCAGGGAGGCCCCTAGGATCTTGGTATGTGCCCACCGGGACCCTGACCGAGCCCACCGCTTCTTTTCCAGGGGCCACCAAGGGACCAGCAGCCCGTGACACCAGGTTGTGGCTGAGCCTGCCCAGGTTCAAGCTGGTGACCCAGAGCTGGCAAGCTCTGTATGAAAACCCTGGGTGTCACCCAGCCCCTCTCCCCAGCAGAGGCTTTTCAGCCAGCCTGGGGCAAGAAGCATTGGCAAAGCTGTCCCTGGCTAGAGTCCACGCCGACTCCTGGCCTTGGAGCCCCTGCCAGGTTGTAGCACGTGCGTGATTCACCCAGACCCAGCCTGGAAAGTCTGAAGCCCAGAAAACGGCTCCTGAGCGGGGCAGAGCTCCCCAAGGCTCCCGAGGGCTGTAGGGAATGTCAGGCCACGCGGCGGGCAGGTGACAAGGGCGGGTTTCAGCTGGCGGCAGCATCGTGGTATAAACGGCTCTGAGGAACGCGGCGCTGCCTCCGGGGATGCCGGAGGCTTCGGGGAGCTGGCCTGGCCGCAGAGCGGGCAGCACAGGGCCTCTTCACGACCCTGTCTGGGTACTTTACACAACACCAGAGGGTGGCAAGACCCTTCCCAAACGTGACAGAATTTTAAGCTTCCCAATTGCATCGGGAGGTAGGTTGGGAGTTTAATACGCCAAGTAAATCTGGAGTTTAATACGCCAGGTCAGTCCTGGCTGGGCTGAGATGAGCCGTACGGCTGCTGCCCAGCGTGAGACACGATTGCTCCGTGCTTGTCCCACCTCCCTGACCCTCTCCGTTGTCTGGAGAAAGACTGTCTGCCCAGTCTTCTTCCTACGAATTTGCCTCTGCCACTGCCAGCTGGCGTGCTGGCACGGTTTGCCCCCTCGGAGCCCTGTGCTCTGGCAGCATTTTGGGTGAGAGGAGACTTGCAAGGTGCAATTGCGCTGCATCTCCGTCCGGCTTTCTCTGCACGTTGGTCCTGCTGCCCCCCTGGTGCTGGATGCCCTCGGGCTGAATTAGAGGCAGGAAGGGTGGAGGTTACTCGGCTGGCGCTACCTGGCTCAAGCAGCAAGTTCAGGAACACCAAAAAGCCTTGCAGGACCTGCTGCCTGAAAACATGGGCCAATCCAGCCCATCACCGTGCCCATCACCGTGCCCATCACCGTGCAGTGAGACAAGCCGGGCTGCCGGGCCACCTTCCCAGCCCAACGTCCGAGACCCAAGCCAGAGCAGGCGTCACCTCTCTCTCTCAGTAGCAAGGGAAAGGCAGGGGCTGAGCCAGCGGCCTCATGAGAAAGGGATTAGCAGGGTGTTAAGCGAAGCCAGCTCCTTATCCCTTCATAAACAGTTATTAATATCCTGGCCAGCCTTGGGCTTGGTAATTTCCCATTTGCTTTCAAAGGATGCGGTCCCAACTGGAGCATGCCTGAAGGTACTGAAACTTCGGGCAGACACACATCCTTAGAGGAGATGCTGTGTTTGCCCTTCCAAACGTAAGGGTGTGCCCCCCGCTAAGGACAAGGAGCTGAGCCTGGCTCCCACCTACCAAGGCCCCAAACAGAGAGGGAGCTCTCGTCCGCGCAGGAGGGCAGGGACAGCTGGGCTCTGCCGGGGCCCGGGGCGCTGAGGGCAGGTTCACAGCCGGGGACGGACACGGCTTCGTCCGTGCGGCAGGGGAGGCGGCGAACCGGGGGAGGAGGCTACGGCCCGTGTTTGCGCGGCGGCGCAGCTGGAACGCGCTTAATGCGGCGCGCCGGGGCTCAGGGACCAGGAACGTTGGCACGTCAGCACACGTAAGAAATAAAAAAGGGAAAAGCGCTCGCGCTCTGACGCGCCACCACAGGCAGTGAAGTCCCCCTGATACCACCCAGACCACAGGGTGTCCCCGCCCCATTGCCGTTGTCACCAGGTCCCCCTCGGCGAGGAGCCCTCCTGCCCGGCAGCGGTGACGTGCTGAAGGGCCGCAGCGCGCCAGCAGCAGCTGGAACTCATTCCGCCCCGCTCGCAGTGCTTGGCACGCTTCGTTCGGCAGCAGTGGTTGGCGAGGAAGGGTGCTCTGGGGCTAATTGTGATCGTGGGCTTTAATCTCAGGAGGCGAGAGTGTAGGAGGCTGTCGGGAGATGTCCCGGCTGGAAGGGAGCCCGCTGGCCAGCCTTGCCGTGCGGTGGCAGAGAAACGCGGGCGAAGCGTGAGCAACCTCAGCCTTGCTCTGCTATTGAACGACTCCTCCTTTCAAACCCTCCGAAATCTGCTCCCCCTCGATCTTTGGGGCTCTGCGTGGGCGCGTGTGACTGCGTTACTGGAGGGGTTCACGGAAACCCCGCGATTTCGCAGGGCACGCCGTGACACCCCGGTGCCACTCGAGCTCTGGCGCCGGCTTTTGTGGTCCCAACTCGTGTCACGCCGCAGAGGCATCCTGTGCCTCCGTCCCCATCCCACAAGCAGCTCGGCACCGCAGGCTTTCCCGGCGTCGGTCCTGCGCCGGCCAGGCAGCTCTGGGGGAAGGCAGGGAGGGAGCTGAGGGCCCACCCCGGTGGCTTTGTCCTCCCGGTTGGAGAAGGACGACAGCTGCCTCTCCCTGCAGCTGCTGGGGCATCCATCATCCTGCGCGGGACGGAGGGGAACCGCCAAAGCCCTGGGCTGAGCGGGGCGGGTTTCCGTGCCTGCGTGGGCAGGAAGGGGGGCAGGCAGCTCTTCAGGAAGAGGGACAGCCGTGGGCAGAGGTGCACGCCGAGGCGCGCCACCGACGGCTCCAGCTGCGCGCGCGGCGGGCACGCGACCGTGTGCGGATGTGCGCGCAGGGACGGGCGCACGGGCTGAGCCGTGGGAAGGCGCCGGAGAGGGGGAGGCTCTCTGATGGCAGGGCACGGCTGTCCTGTCTGCTTCGAGGCCTTGCCGGTTGCCTGGCTTTGCTCCTCAGTTTCTTTGCAGGGGCAAGACTCCTTTCTCCCGGCTCCCGAAAGCGGCAGAGCGGTACCTGCCCTCCCCGGCAGCGAGGAGAGCACCCACACCCGGGGCTTCCGTGGGGGCAGGCGGGACAGTCTCAGGAGCCTGAGGCTCGGGTCTGGGAGCCGGGGCTGGGCTGCTCGGGAGCCTCGGGCAGTGCCAGCCCGTGGAGGGGGGTCTCAGCTCCCCGCGGCTCTCCCCTCTCGCAGTGAGCTTCAGCGCAGCGTTTCCGTCCCCCGCAGGGAGGGTGACTGCGGCCGAACGCCGACGCGGGGCGCAGGTCCTCTCCTCCCCCACGCTCCTCTCCCCGGAGGTCCCCCAGCTGCCGGGGGCCAGCGTTTCACCTCCTGCCCAGGGCCCAGCCAGCCCCGCGGTGTAACCGAAGAAGGCACTAGGCTGCAAATGGCGTGCGGGGATTAGCCGGGACACAATTGGGGCCTGTGAAAGCGGCGGAGCACGTGCCGGGCTGCGCTGGCCAGGGGGGCTGCTGCTAGAGCCGCAGGATCGCTGAAGAGCTCGAGCTCAGCATGCTCGTCCCTCTCGGGAGATAATCCGTAGCCTGATAAATCCACTGCCAGGGCCCTTCCCCTCTGAAGTCGGGGCTGTTTTACACTATTTGTGGCATCGCAGCAAATAGGCGTTGTCAGGAGGAAACTGGCGCTGTCACGGATAAACAATTCCCTCCCATACCCCCACGTCTCAAACAGGAGGGATTTGTCTTTTCCTTGTGCTGCTCAGTCTCTGGCAAGACCTTCCAGGGGACTTTGCCTGCAAAGGAAAAATTGAGCCCCACGCCATGAAACGGTGGCTCTGGGTGACAGCCCAGAGCCTTAAACCTGCCGGACGCCTGCAGGGCCCTGGTGGAAGGGGAGGGAGGGGAGGGCACAGGGCAACCGCGGGGACCAGGGCGTCTGGTGGACTGCTGGCACAGAGTCAGCACCGTGGTGTCACCGCCCGTGCCGCCTACACCAAGGCACCCTGGTGACTGCCAGCCCCCCCGAAACGGGGCTGCAATCACCCACGTCCAATCGCCACGACCCTGGTGCCCGGCGTACGGAATCGTAACCCCCAGATGCCCCCCTGCCCAGCAGCCTGCCCTCATCAGCACTTCCCTCTCCAAACCGAGATGGAAGTAGTTGCAGCTCCAGACAGTTGATTATTTAAAGCTGTCGGGAGTGTTTAATTTAACCCTGGATTCATCATCCGCAGCTTGTTTCCATCCACTAGACACCCGTGCTCCCCCTCTCAGTATAAACTCTGCCTCTGCCGAGCTCTTCACCTCCAGGCAGATTTGGGCAGAGGTTTACAGGCAGGGGACGTGACCCTGCCGCGTGTTCCCCCCGGTGTCCCCGCTCCGGCTGGCACGGGGAGGGATGCCTCACTGCGGGCACAGCCACGTCGGGAGCTGCTGCTGGCATTTTAGCTGTGCATCGGGGACGGACACGCCAAGTCCCTCACCGCTGCCTGGGCACGATGGCGAGGAGCCCGAAGGCTTGGCGAAAGCATGATGTGTAGGGGCAGCCTTTCTTATTGGAAGTTATCCTCTGACAATTTTTTTCTTTCCTTGCCCACTTTGAGCCCCTCCAGCGAGACCCCCACTTTTTCTGACCCTGCACCCAGCTACGCCAGGGCTCTGGGTTCCTCCCGCGTGCGGCTGCTGCTCCTGCTGCCATCAAACCTGCCTTTGGCATCCCGGGGCGAGGAGACGAAGCGCTGGTGCAACCCAGCCGTACATGGGAGCGTGCAGGCGGCCCCGCTGCAGGCATGCGAAGCATCCCCGCTGCTCCCTGATGCTCACCCCGCGGCCGTGCGTGGGCCTGTCCCGGAGCGGTGCCCTGCCCGCCATCCAGAGAATCCCAACCCACCCTGGCATCTCCCGGAGCTCCGGGTCATGAAAAGTTCCTCCCAGGGCTGGCTTAGCCCAAACCTAAGCCTAGCACAGGCCCTGCTCCATTTATAGAAAGCTGCAATTAGAGGCCAGCGTTTTCCCGAGTCCTCCAGCAACTGAATGCACGTTGGCAAAAAGAAAAAAAAAAATTCCCTGTCAAATCCCAGGCACATCCCTGCGATGACCCCTCGATTAGCAGCGCTCGCTCGGGGCATGGCCACGAGTCAGCAGGACGGGTCTGGGAGACTCCGCTGCAGAGAGCTGAGCATGGGGAAGGGCTAAAAGGGCTGGAGCATCCCCGGGACAGGAAAGCCCCGTGCCACCTCTGCCCGCTGGGAAGCCAAGTTGGCCGGTCCCCAGTGTGGCTGGGGGGGGTCCTGATCCATGTGTCGAGCAATGAGCAACTTACGCCTAGCTTAACCCATTATGTTTGTGGGTTTTTTTGGTTTTTTGGTTTTTTGGTTTTTTTTTTTCCCTAGGCAGTGGTTGGCCTGTCAAAAAGTCAGCCCAGGAAAGGGGTGGATGGGTTGAAAAAGCAGCCCCAAAGCACAGAGAGAGAGAAAAGGGCCCAGCCTCCGCGCTGGGGTCCCCCCCGGTCCCAGGGCGGTGCCCGCCCTCCTGGGGCGCAGGCTGTGGGGCACAGCGGGTTGTGCTGGCCAGAGCCGGAGCAAGGCAGGGGCAGGAGAGGAGCCGTGCCCAGGGGCCCAGCCTGGCCACGGGCTGCCGCCGGCTCCCTGCCTGCCGGGAGGGAGAGGAACCCCAGCCTCCGCAAGCCCGAAGCCTCCTCCCGCAGCAGAGCTGAGCGCTCCTTCTTGCGGAAGGCAGGGACCAAGGCAGTTGGAAAGGCTTGGCTGCGCCATCCCTCCTACACAGCCCTTCGCCGGGACGGCAGAAATCCCCTGCTCCTTGGGCCAAGAGCCTTTGGCCAGGAACGAGCCAAAAAGCTCATTTTAAATCTTTACCCGTGGGTCTGAAAGAACTTAATACGCAGCGAGAGGGGAAGTTAGCCAGAGCTGCCATTTAGGGACCGGGAGATGTATAAGCAGGAAAAAGCATCTAAATTGCCTGAATTAATTGCTGAGAGCTGCCGGGCCAGCCCCGCTCCCGGCGGGAGGTGTGGGAGCGGGCAGACGGGGCTGTGAAACCCCGCGTGCCTCTGAGGGGGTGTAAATGTAAGAGAGCCCTTCCAGCCTGCCACGTCCCGGGGCCAGCGGATGCTGGTGGCCTGGGAGAGGTCTGCGGTGACCGGGCAAGTTGCAGAGCTACCGGCCAGAGTGAGGTATCACGTGCACAGGCAGCTGCAGCTGATGCTGAAGGGATCCCGAAAGCGGCATTTACGGACAGCGCTCCGAAACGTTAATTCAGTAAGAGGGACAAGATTTAACCCCAAGGTGAGATAAGACGGATCTTAGAGGTCCCTCACTGGGCTCTGGCCAAGCACCGGGGGGTCTGAGCAGATCCTTAGCAGAGGACGCCCAAGCTCCGAGAGCCCGTTGGAGGGTGTACCGCTCCCAAAGCCACCACTCCCTCCTGTCAGTCCCCCCGCGATACTCGAACCCGAGCGCTCCCGAGTACCGCAGGCTGCGGGCATGCCGGCACCGCACCGCACGCCTCCCCCAGGCAGGCTGTAATAGCCGGTCTTCTGAAGTCCCTGGACGGGAAATGTGCCGGGGTGGCAGAAGGGGCTGCCGGTGAGGGGGTGTCCCAGCCACAGCTGCATTTCCCAGTACCCAAACCGGCCCTGTGAGCACCAGCTGCTCTGCCGGCTCCCGGAGGTGGAAGGTGCAGGGTGTCCCAGCCGGGACAGGCGCGGCTCACAGCAACGGAGATGTTCAGAAATCCTCCTCACCCTACTGGAACCGTCGACGGCTGCTGAGGTTGCGAGGACAGCCCAGCCAGCGAGACACCCGTCTCCTTGGGCCCCCGCTTTGCCTCCCAGCCCAGCCGGCTCGGGCTGCGTGAGCTCTTCAAGACAAGCCTTGTCTCCCCGCAAGCCCGCGCTCCCCGGGGAGGGGGGGCCCAGCCCCTGGCAGCCTGCAGGTGCTCTGCTCAGATAAACGCCGACGAGGCACTTCCAACGGGCACCGCGGGGTCTCCAGCCCGCGCCTGGCCGCCCCGGCCTGGCGCGCCGAGCTCGCTGTGGCTGCGACCTCCCCCCGCAGCAGGCTGCACGGCAGCCCCGGCTCCTATTGCAGCTCTGTGGGTGTGCGCGGGGCTGGGCGCTCGCTCTTGGTGGCTCCTCTCCACCAGGCAGCTGGCCTGACGTCTTCTCGGGGACGAGCTGACCTGCTGAGCCGTCACTCGCGGTCCCTCGAGCACCCTCCCCAGCCAGGGGCCGGTGGGACGGGGGTGCCAGCCTGCACGCAGCCCGCCATGGTGCAGCCTTCCCCCTTCTCTGCTTGCAGCTGGCGGCGGAGGCGGCATCTCGGCACTGGCCCACGGTGCGGTGAGGGCGAGCTGCCCCCTCCCCAGCTGCAGAGCGCCAGGATGCAGGCTGCTGCCGGCCACGGGCTGCCCCTCGCCGCCTTCCTCCTCTGCCTCCTCCTGCAGCAGCTGGGCAGCAGCAAGGCGTGGAAGCAGCACGCCCCGCGCCTTCGCCTCGCCTACAAAGGTAAGGGGCCTCCCGGGCGGGTTTCCCTGGGGTCTGCGCCTTGCCTGGGAGGGCTGGGAGAGCGTCCCGCAGGCGGGGAGCGAAGGGGGCGGCCAGGGCGCGGAGGAGGCGGCGGGAGCCCCGCCGGCGTGGCTGCGGCACCTCCACGCAGCGGGCCCTCGGGACGTTTCATGGCTGCGGCCCTGAGCGCAGCCCTGAGGGTGCTGCGCCGGCGCTGCGGGCATCGGAGACGGGGGCGGAGGAGGGAACACCCTGCCCTGGTTCAGCACGATGCCGGGACCAGCAGGGATGCCTCCTTCTGCTCAGACTCCCTCTGGGCATTGTACCGTGTGTCCCGGGCCGGAGCCGGCCTGGGCAGCCCCAGGTCTTCAGTGCAATGGGGACACCGAGCCCCAGGCAGCGCTGCCGGCCCCTTCCTCTGCCTCCCTCCTGCCCCAGCTCAGCCCTTCTGCCCTTACCCCTCCTTTCCTGCCGAGGAGAGGCTGGTCCGTTGTACAGACCGTTTCCCTGCTGCACTTTGCCCTCGCCCCCTGCATCTGTCTGGTCTGTTCAGATTAGGAGCTCTTCAGGGGAGGCACAGTTTGCTCTTCTTGTGCCTGGTGCAAAGCGGGGCCTCTTCTCGGTCGTCTGCAGATGCAACGGGAGCAGGCTGACAGGTAGCGCAGGACGCGGCCCGGCAGGGAAGTGCAAAAGGGGAGAGTCTCAAGGGAAAGGGTCTCCGCAGGGGAACGACGGGAGCGGTTAGAGCAGAGCCCTGCTAGCCCGGCAGCCGGTCACTGCCACGGGCCTGCAGCACGGACTTGGGCGGTTCACCTGCTTTCAGCTTCTCCTATGTGAAAAAGAGCAAGTTGCAAGGACAGACAGCTCAGCACACCCCCAGTGCGGCCCTGGCCGTGGCAGCTGGCAGGGCTCGGCCAGCCCTTCTCCACACCTGCGAGGCGGCGGAGCGGCTTTCCCACGCGCATCGCGCTCAAAGGTCTGGGGCCGGCCTCTTGGCCCGCTCCGTCACCCCGGGAAGCTGCTCTCCGGGCAGCGGCCGCCAGCGGAGTGGAAGGTGCCCCAGAGGGCTGGACCTCCCAGGGACGCGGGATATCCCTGCGGGGAGATGGTCCCCGCGGATCGCCCAGCTGGGAAACACGGTGCCGGGTCTGCCTTGCCTTGGAGCCGGAGGCGGCAGAGCAGGGCTGCTGGGGCAGCAGGAGCGCAGAGGGGCTGCCGACCTCAAAGCCCCACGGCGTGCTGGGGCCAGACATGCCAAAAGCCCTCAAGTCCTGGGCAGAGGCAGGAGGGGAAGCTCCCAGCATCAGGAGGGCTCAAGGACAACGTGAACAATGGCAGGGGATGTGACTCACGGACAGCGCGGGGTAGGTTCAAGGACACAATGCCTTGAGAAGTTTAGGTTTAAAAACCCCTAGAAAAAAAAATAAAAGGAGGCCTTTGAGCATCCGTCTACAGGATCAGCCTTGCCCTCAGATCCCAGCATGGGGGAGGCAGGCAGAGCCCTTGGGTGGGGGAGAAGATGCAAGCAGGCTTGCGAGAAGGAAATGACAGCACCAAAGGCTGGGAGAGCAAAGGAAGGATGGGGCACAGGGCACGGGGCCAGGAACAACAGCAGCGGCTCCCACCCGGCCGAGGAGGCGAGGAGAAGGTTTATAATAGCACGCCAGCAATCACGGCCGCGTGAGAGGCAGCCTTCGGGTAAGCTGGGTCAGGCTGGGTCAGTCCTGGTGCTGCCCGGAGCTCAGCCTCTGTGTTTTCTGAGGCCACACAGCAGTGCAGCTATGCGGCGAAACCACGGCATGCCTCCCAGCTCCCCTTACTGTGATGAGCCAGGGCAGGCACAGCTAGGAGTTGGCAAACGGGTCTTCCGCCAGCCTTTGATCTGCAGCCAGCCCAGCTGGGCACGGCCCAGAAGCCGTCACCATGCAGCAAGTGCTCAGGAGCGCGGGAGGCTGGTGGGTCTCTGGTTATCGGTACCAAAAGCTGCACTGGCACGTCTCTTATCAGCCGACGGCAGCGGGGGCCTGGAGCCTGATTTAGCACCAAGCTTCCCCTGGGCTTCAGGGCTCTCCTCCACCGTCTGCTCTGTGCGATGGCCGGGGGAAGGGGAGAGGACAGGCCCCCGGCACAGCCGGGCTGTGACCCCAGGAAGCCCAGGGTCGCCCTGCACTGAGGATGCTGTGGCTAAGGGGCAGGCGGAGATGATGGATAGGACAAGGCGGTTACGGTGGTCCCAACAATAAAGAAAAACACCCTGGCCTTGGGCGATAATGAGCACAAAGGAGAGGACGTTCCTCCAGGCTCACCCATCGGTTTAGCCACCGCGCAGCTGCTGCAGAGGCCGCCTGGTTGCCCGCCTTGAGGGTCGGGGCTTGGATCCAACGCCCGGTGCTGGACCGGGGGCGAGAAGAGGCTGGTTTGGGCAGAGCAGCTTCCCGCGCGCGGGGTCCGCAGCCGCAGCACCCGACATCCCCTCGGTGAGGGAGCAGAACCGCGCCAGAGTCGGGCTCGGACCCTGGTGGTCATTGACGCTGCCAGAGCTCTCGTGGTGCGAGTGCAGGGCAGCGAGTCCTTCCTGGTCCTCCCACGCACTATCACGGCAGCAGGGAGGGCTCCTCCATCGTCCTGCCCCACTTTGTCCTCGGATGGGGCCGGGCAGGTCGGAGAGTGGGTGACATTCCCTGGGACCAGCCTTGCCCCACTCTGCTTAACTACACCCGTGTATTGGATGAACCTGGGACCCTCCCTCCCTCCCCGCCCTGACTCCCCAGCACCCTGCCCAACATTTCCCCCTGGATCCGGCAGGTCCCGGTGGCGTTGGCAGACACAGGAGGGTGGGCAATGCACAGCAGCCCGCTGGGGACCCGGCGGTGACAATGGCCCGCAGGCAGGGACAGGAATTCAGCTGTTAATCCCATTCAGCCGGTGGGAAATGGCTTGGAAATCTGCCCCCCATATCCCTGGCACCCAGAGGACGTCCCTTGGGAACTCGAGGGACAGTGGGGAGTGAAGCGGGGCTGTGCACGATTTTTGCGGGAGCAGGAGGAGGGCCAGGAACCCCCGACACAGCTGGGAGCGGCTCCTGGCAGCGGGGGATTTGTGTCCCACAGTAACTGGAGCTCTGACCCCAGAGGAAGGAGAGAAGGAAACGATAGCTGGGAGCGAGCCTGGCTGCGTCGGCGAGGATCCGGGCAGGGACCCCCGCCTGCCGCCTGGGGCCCAGCAGGTCCTTGCCCCGCAGGGACGAGCAGACGTCAGTGGCGTTTCCAGCTTGCAGGCACTGGGCCCGCTTCCCCTCTGCCCTGGAAACGGGGTGGAAGGAAAAGAGACGCAGCCTCCCGGGGCAGCCAGTCCCCTTTGAGCGCAGCCGTGCCCCTGCCCACGTACGCCCCACCTGCGCCTGCGGCCGCACGTCCGCCCGCGCTCCCATCCACGCTGGCCAGCACCGGCTCCCCTTGACAGCTTCCCTCCCTCCGTTCCTGGCACACCGCTCCGATCCACATGATTTTGGGTGGTTTCTCAGCCTGGGTCTTACAGACCACCCCGGCTTTCCCGGCACGCCCCGCCTCCCTCCAGCCCCCATCCAGCAGCAGCCCCTCTCCATCTCCCCGTCCCATGGCCCTGTTTCTGCACCTTTCCCTGCACAGCCCCAAAGCCCAGAGCAGCCTTGCCGGCGCAGCCAGCCTTGCCCTATCCCTAGCCAGATCCCACCGCTTTTGAAGAGGAAAGCGATGTGTTAGGATTTCTGGAAGCTCGGGGCCGGTCTCCCCTGCCGTGCTCTCTGGGAGCAGGCGCTCCCCGGGGCGGCAGCTGCTGCGATCCTGTGTCGGGGCAGCAGCTGCCCCGGCCACGCTGGGGGATGCTCGCCCCGGCAGCCAGCCCCAAACCTGGCGCTGCACGTCACCAACCCGTGCGGGCCCCAGGGATGGTGTTTCGGGAGTGGTTCACCAAGATACAAGAGCTTATTGTCCCTCTCACGCACCCACGTGCCCGCAACTGTGCCGGAGGGGCCATGCTAGCCGCCCCCAGGCTTCTGCGCAGGAGGAGCTGCAGCCTGAACAGCAGAACCTTTCCCGTGCCCCGCCATGTCCGTGGCGGGGTCCATGGCGTATTTTCCCGCTCGGCAAGCTGGCTCTTCCCTCCAGCAGTGCCAAAGGGGTGCTCTTAAAAGCCCTTTTCCTGAGCCAGGCTGATGCTGGATTTAGGCTGTGTCTCAGGATGCGGGGCCGGGCAGGGGGGAGGGGGCAAAATGTGGGGTGGCAGAAGCAGGGTCAGAACAGCACCCAGGACACAGCCGGGGACTTCCCTTACGAGCTCCTTGGGCCAGGGACGGGCCATCAATCTGTCTGTCTGTCCCAGCGCACCCACCCGTCTGCCTGTCCTGGTGCCTGGGGTAAAGCCCAGCGGCCGACAGACTCTCCACAGAGTAAAAGGCTCAGGGGTGGACACAGGAGAGAAGTGTCCCGCCTGGGCTGTCGTGGCTGTGTTTCCTACAGCCTTTCCTTGGAGGGATGCTTTGCCCCAGCAAATGGCCAAAACCTTTTTAATATAAACTCTCTCGTTCTGAAGCCCATGGAAAATGTGCTGGGAGTTACGGCAAGCAAGTCTTCTGTGTTCTCAGCCCTCTCCCCATGGTTTTGGGGTGCAGAGGCGTCGGGGCTCCAAGAGCTCCTCGGAACGGCGGGCTGGAAGCTGAGCAACCTGGGCTCCTCGGGCCGGACCGCTGTCCTGCCCCGCGCCCTGCAAACCAGCCCAGCCCAGGGCAAGGGCAAGGGCAAGGGCAAGGGCAAGGGCAAGGGCAAGGGCAAGGGCAAGGCAGTTTTCCTCTTGGCAGGGGTGACTCGCTGTTTCCTCCAGGTAGGCTCATGGGAGGAGGCTCCATGAGGAGCTTTGGGCACCGAGGGCGGTGTTTTTCTGCCAAGGCAGTGGCAGGAAAGTTGCATTCCCTTGAGGCAGGGGTGGGTAGCCGGAGCTGTCCCGGAGACTGGGAGCACGGGGCCTCCGGCCGCTTGTGTCGCTCATGGATGGGTTTCTCTTTCTCCCACCTTACGCTCCTCAGATCTGCTGAAGTCCAACAGCTCTCGCCTGTTGCTGGCCTCAGGGGATGGGCTGGATTTCCAAGCCCTCTTGATGGATGAAGACAGGGCCTGGCTGATGGTGGGAGCAAAAAACCACATCTTCCTGCTCCACCTGGACCATCCCAGCAGAGAGCCCGAGAAGGTCAGTGCTGGGAGGAGGGTGTGAGCGTGACCCTGGCCAGGCTGGCCCCTTCCTCCCCGGGAGCCGCTCCTCGCTCCGTGCCGGGGCGCGGAGGTGAATGTGCTCCCGGCCGGGCTAGTGCAATGTCACACATTTACACCAGGATGTCTCAATCAGCGGGGTCAACCCATCCCTGGCGGTGTTGAGCCCCGCGGGGACAGGTCGACGCCAGGGAGGGACAGGGCGGCTTGGCCGGGAGAGGAGACCTGGGTGGACCCCGGGCGAAGTGGCAGGGCAGTGCCCGGAGCCCTGCTATCGCACCGAGTCCCTGCTGCTGCTGCAAGAGCTAAAACAACTCCAGCAGCGAGACCGCTAATGTCATCCCAAGACATCCTGCTGGTGGGGCGTGCAGCTCAAGCCCAACAAAAGGAAAGCCCATTAAGGCGCTGCAGCCTGGCGTTCCCACGGGCCAGGATCCAGGAGAGACTGCCCACTGTGGCTGGGCGTGCCGTGGCCCACCCAGGCTCTGTCCCCACGCCACATTCCCTCTGAGCCTATTTGGCAGGCTGCCCGCCAAGCTCGGCCGGGCCCTGGGGGCCCAAGGGGGTGTCGGACCCCTTGCGGAGCAGCCCCGTGTCCTCACTGTGCGCCTGAGCCTGGCAGCAGCTTTTGGCTGAGCCCGTTCCCACTGGTGCCCGCGGGAGCCAGCTGGCCCAGGCAGGTCCAGGAAAGCAGGGGCTGCATCGGTGGGGTCTCTGTGTTGCAGATTTTCTGGCCAGCCTCCAGGGAGCAGGTTGAGCATTGCCAGCTGGCGGGGAAGAACGCGGAGGTAAGCAGGGCTGGCAGCCCCCGGCTCATGGCTTTTTGTGGTTCGCCATGGATATTAAACACCCACATCACCTCGAAAGGGAGCGTGGGATCTGCCTAGGACGAGGGTGTCGAGCCAGACCAAGTTAAGCTTAGCCAAGGGAGGATCTGGTCGGGGCTCCCGCGTCCCAAGCAGTCACGCCACGGGGCCGGGCATGAGTGTCCAGACCTGGGCTCAGCCCGCTAACAAACGTCTCCCCTCGAGCAGACGGAGTGTGCCAACTTCATCCGCCTCCTCCAGCCCTTCAACAGGAGCCACGTGTTCGCCTGCGGGACCGGCTCCTACCAGCCCGTCTGTGCCTTCATCCAGCTGGGAGCCAGGGGGAAGGTGAGGGACACCCAGGCCAGCCATGTCCCCATTGCAGGTGGCAAGAGACCCCCCAGTTAGGGGGGGAGGGAGCCCCGGAGCCCGGGGAGGGTGACCAGGCAGCCCGGCGCAGTCCCTGACACTTGCGTGGCCTTGCTGCACGTGGTGAGAAGCACTGGGGCAGCTTGGCAGTGCCAGGGTGCCCCATGGGGACAGGACCGGGTCCTGGCAGCCCCCTCGAGGGACCCGCTTGTTGCAGAGCCGAGCGCACCAGCCTCCTTCCCACTCTCCTCCACATGCCCAGCTTGTTTCCGGCCTCCCCCTGGGCTGACATCTCCCTTTTGGCTCCGGCAGGGTCCCGGGGCTCCCCCCATGCGGTTGGTGACCCACTCCTTGGAATCGGGGCGAGGACGGTGCCCGTACAGCCCCCGCGAGCCCTTCACGGGACTCCTCGTCGGTAAGAGGGAGCGGGAAGCATAGGCGACGCTGGAAGGTGGGAGCACTGGGAACGGTCTGTGCTGGGAGGCGATGGCAGCGGTGCCTGCACCCCTGCTCTGCTGCGCGAGGCTGCGGTCCTGGGCTGGTGCCCGAGGGTGTGTGTGTGCGAGGAGCCATCCCGCAGAGCCCAGTCCTGCCTCGGCTCACCCCGACCTCGCGGTTCCTGCACAGAATGGCGAGTGCGGGGTGTAGGTCGAATGGCATGCACGTGGGGGTGTGCGGTGTCACCAGCCTCGGACCGGCACTGTGGAAGGGCTAGGTGGGTGTGGGGCTTAGAAGCCACGCTGGGTCACCGGCCTGGAGGAGGCTCCCAGCCAGGCTGTGCCACCTCCACCCTCCCCGAGCCCCCGAGGACACAGAGGGGTCCTGCCAGGGTACCTCCAGCAGTGGCACCCCAACTCATCCATGCCCCCCCGCCTCTGACCCCGCAGATGGGGAGCTGTATTCAGGCACCTCCAGTGACTTCATGGGCAGCAGCGCTGCCTTCTTCCGGACCTGGGTCCACGGGGCCGAGCAGAGCTACATCCGGACGGAGCAGAACCAGGACCACTGGCTACATGGTAGGAGCGGGGGAACCCGTGGGGCGCGGGGGGCCCTCCTGCCCGCTGGGGAGAGGCTGGGGCCAGCACTGGGTCCAGAGCTCGGTGGTCTGGCCCTCTTCTCCTCTCCGGGGGGAAGCACTGATGCAGCTTCTGGTGGGACCCATGCTCCAGCACGCACTCTGCAGCCGGAGCACCAGGAATGGGGCTCTGCCTTCTGGGTAGCAGGGTCTCCATGGGGCACCCCGCGTACCCTCAGCATCTCACACTGCTCCCAAGGGCTTCCAAGGGCAGTACAACAGGGTCGGATCAGGGCACGGGGCCATCTTGTGCCGCTCCTTCCCCCCGCAGAGCCCGCGTTTGTCAGCGCCTACACCATCCCCGATACCTACAACCCACACGACGACAAGGTCTACATCTTCTTCCGCGAGACGGCCATGGAAGCTGGGCAGTGGGAGAGGCGGCACATCCACGCCAGGGTGGCCCGGGTCTGCAAGGTCAGTCACAAAAGACCAGCGTGCCGTGGCCGGGTGTCCCACCAGGGGGGCTTTTACCTTCTCTGGGCTAAGAGGCATCCCAAGCAAGGGCTAAGAGCAGGACTTGAGGGCGTCACCGCACCCCTACCACAGAGCAGAGGGCTCAGGGCTGGGAGCGTCCCACTGCGGGGACCGAGGAGCGCATGGCGGTGGGGGAGGCTCGGAGAGGCCGGGCTGAGCCCGGCTCTTGGTGCCCGGCAGAACGACGTCGGAGGGAAGCGCAGCCTCATCAACCGCTGGAGCACGTTCCTCAAGGCCCGCCTGGTGTGCTCCATCCCCGGGCCCCAGGGAACCGAGACCCACTTCGACCAGCTCGGTGAGTGCACAGCCCGCTTGGCAGCTGGCAGCAATGCTGCTCTGCCACGGCTGCTCCTTCCAGTACACCCCAGGGAGGTGGGCATGGCATTGAGGATGCCCGCCTGCATCCCCTGGACCTGTGCCCCGGCTCCAAGGCGCCTCATCTCCACCCCTCTCTTGGCAGAGGATGTTTTCCTCCTG
This sequence comes from Mycteria americana, assembly GCF_035582795.1. Taxonomy (NCBI): domain Eukaryota; kingdom Metazoa; phylum Chordata; class Aves; order Ciconiiformes; family Ciconiidae; genus Mycteria; species Mycteria americana. Next base: position 6,201,295 of record NC_134375.1, read on the forward strand.
CGCACCCGGGACCCCCAGAACCCCCTCGTCTTTGGCCTCTTCACGGTCTCCAGGTGAGCTGGGCTCTGGTCCCCCAGGCTGGACCGGCTGTGCCAAAGGGATTCGTGTCACCCCCTGGGTGCCACGCACGACTCCAGGGCCGGCAGGGGACAGCGCGGGCGCAGGGGCACGGGCGTGCGTGTGCCTGTCCCCCGTGGAGCGGCAGGGACGCTGACAGCCCCGCGCTCCCCCTGCAGCGGCGTCTTCAGCGGCTCTGCTGTCTGCGTCTACTCCATGGCTGCCGTGAGAGCTGCCTTCAGCGGCCCCTTTGCTCACAAGGAGGGATTCGACTACCGCTGGGTAGAATACAAGGGCCGCGTCCCCTATCCCCGTCCCGGCACGGTAAGGGGCTGGGGAGCGGGGTGGGGGGGAGCGGGGTGGGCTGGCCTGGCCCTAACGTGGCTCCCCATGTTGCCACGCAGTGCCCCAGCGAGACGTACGACCCCCTGCTGCGGTCCACCAAGGACTTCCCCGATGAGGTGATCAGCTTTATGCGCACCCACCAGCTGATGTGGGAGCCCGTGTACCCGCAGGGCCGCCAGCCCGTCCTGGTGAGGGTCAATGTACCTTACCGGCTGCGGCGGCTGCTGGTGCACAGGCTGGAGATGGAGAGCCGGCACTACGACGTGCTCTTCCTCGGCACAGGTGGGAACTCACCCCAGCTCTGGGGACGCTGTCAGCACGTGGCAGCTGGCGTGGCACACCGGTCCTCCCGGCTCGGGTGGCTCCCAGCCCTGACAGCTCCTTCTCCCGCTGCGTTCACAGATGAAGGTAAAGTCCTGAAGGTGGGGCTGGCCGGTGGGGTGAGCCGCGGCACCGAGGTGATCAGCCTGGAGGAGATCAGTGTCACTAAGGTACGGGGATCCAGGCCGAGGCCGGAGCGTGCAGCCTGCCGGCGCCCCGTGGCTCCCTCCCTGCCGAGCTCCTGCAGCACGTCCCTGGCCTCGCCTCACTGCTGGTGGCTCCCGCCTGCCCTGCCCGGTGGCTCCCGCCTGCCCAGCGATGCTGCTGGCATGGAGGGGAGCCGGGGGGGCGGCAGCCAAGCCACCTCCCAGCTCCCCGTCCAGTCCCTAGGGGGGACGGGGGAGGCACACAGGAGCCCGAACTAAAATGGGAGGGCTAAGCCCAGGTTTGAAAGCACGGCTGCCAGGCAGGGCTGCCCGCGCCGAGCAGCGCCAGCCCAGGCTGCTGGCACGGAGCAGGAGGAGCTGGGAGCAGGGACCCGGGCCGGGCCCCGGCACCCTGCCACCCTAGGGTCCCAGCCCCACTGGCGGGCTGGGGCACCCAGGAGGGACCGACGTGGCTGCAGCACCCTCTCCTTCCCCTCCAGGTGCCTTCTCCCATCCTGGACATGAAGTTGTCACCGAAGCGGGTGAGTCCTCCCTCCTGCTTCTTCCTAAAGCAGGCAAGGGACAGGGCACAGGGGGCAGCTGGCCCCAGCCCCTCTGCCTGGGTCCCGTGGCCGCAGGGCTTGCACGTTTAGGGGATGGGCTCCTGCCAGGGCAGCCTAGGGGGTGGCAGGCTCTGCCCCCGCTCCCTCTGTCTTCCAGTGCCCCCACCCCAGCACGGGGCAGGCGGCTCCATTCCCCAGCTAGCCCCGGTCTCCAGCCGTGGGCACTGACTGTCGCTGCTCTGCTTGCCCGAGCAGCAGGAGCTGTTTGTGAGCAGCACCCACGGGCTGCTCCAGCTCTCCCTGTACCGCTGCGAGCTCTACGGCAAAACCTGCACCGACTGCTGCCTGGCCAGGGACCCCTACTGCACTTGGGACAGCAAGACCTGCGCCCCTCACCTGCTCACCGAGAAGAGGTGAGCGTCTGCCCAGGCCAGCCCTGCTGTCCCCCGCAAAGGGATGGTGTTCGGAGCAGGGAAGGACAAGCCACCGGCCCTGGAGGCTTCACCCGTCAGCCCAGACCCCTACTGCCAGCCTGCCGGCCGGTCCCCCAGCCCTCCCTGGTCCCCCTTCTCCCTGGCTGCTCTGCCACGGCGGGCTCCCGCAGCCCGGCGTGGGTGCCTCCCCGCAGCCCTCTCTGCTCTCCCACAGGCGTGCCCGCTGCCAGGACATGCTGAAGTCTGACCCACTCAGCCAGTGCCAGGACACTGCAGAGGGTGAGCGCCAGCCCCAGCCCCTCCGAGGAGCCCCAGTGCGGGCGGCCAGCTCTGCTCGGGGGCCAGCAGTGCCCAGGAGGGTGGGCGGCGTGGCGCTGGGAAACCAGTGCCCTCCAGCTGCACCAGCACCATCCGCCGCAGACCCCGTGCCACCCTCCCTGTGCTGGATGCTCCGTGCTGCCCTCCCTCCCCGCCCGTCACACAGCTCCCACGCAGGGTACTCACCCCTTCCCCTCTCCCGTCCCCTGCGCAGGGACCGCTGCCGTGGAGAAGCTAGTTTTTGGGGTGGAGAAGAACTCAACCTTCCTCGAGTGCCTGGCGCGCTCCCCGCAGACGACCGTCCGGTGGCTGGTGCGGCACAGCGAGGAGATGGGCCTGAGCGAGGTAGAGGGGACGGGGTGGCGGGGACGAGGCGCAGGGGTGGCTCGGTCCCCTGGGACTGACCCACAGCGCTCTGCCTTTGCCCCAGGTCAGGAACAACGGCCACTTCTCCGTGCTGGAGCAAGGGCTGCTGATCCGCCAGCTGGCGAGGGAGGACGCAGGCACCTACGAGTGCCAGGCGGTGGAACGCTCCTTCTCCCGGCCCCTCACCCGATACAGCCTCCGCGTCATCAGGCACGAAGCCATGGAGGTGCCACCTTACAAACGGAGCAAGGGGGCCGAGCTGGGAGGGAACCACCAGAGCCCCCGGCCCCGGATTGACCTGCACCCGGGCTACAAGGGCTTCCCGCGGGGCCTGGGGGCACCGGGCACCAGCCTGGATGTCTACTGCAACGCCCTGCGGCACCAGGAAAGGCAGCGGCAGAAAGCCTGGCACCAGAAGTGGCAGCACCCGTCCCCGGACAGCAAGAACGGCCGGGTGCGGCGGCACCCCCAGCCCCTCTGAGGGGGCAGCGAGCCGGGGCGCCTGCAGCTCCCTTCCCGGCCTCCCCAGGGCCCTTCTCGCACGCGGGCACCAGCTCCGAGACACCTCTCGGCTTCCCGTGCAGCAACGCCGCGCTGTTACTACCTCAAACCCTGCCAGTCCCCGCTGCCTCTCCATGCGTCCCACGGGGCACGCTGGGGCGAGGGCACGCAGCCCGCACCGGCTCTCCGAGACTCAAAGCTATTTACGCCCTGCAGAATATTTATTCTCCTTGTTTTCCCCTGGCCCTTAATGACGATCGTTAGCAGCAGCAGTAACAAGCACAGGGGACAGAGAAGGGAAACAGCCAGCTCTCACAGAGGGTTCCCCAAGACCCGGCAGCACCCAGCCCGGCCACGGACACCCGCGCACCCAGCCCCCCTCCCTCCGGAGGCGGCAGGGCCCTCGCTGCAGCCCCAGCAGCGCGGTGCCTCGGTGGGGTGCTCCCCTGGGCGGCTGCGGAGGGGCCGGCGGAGCCCAAACGCCGCAGTACGCGGCGGGGCACGGCTGCTTGCTGAGCCCGGGCTCCAGCAACGGGGCACCTGGGGTTTGCAGAGATGCCCGCGCCCAGCCCGGCCCTGACCCACTTCCAACCGCACTGCTTTTTAAAATGTTGACACGCATTTTACCGAAACGAGAGAGAAACAACAGGCAGTTATACCAACTTCCAATTTATTATTTTTTTTAAAAATGACATGAAACACAAGTAAAAATAAATACATCATATAAACAACAAATTGTTCAAAGTCTCTGTTCTGGGAGATCAGGCGAGCACATCCCGTTCGACAGAGAGAAGAGGGAAGCACATGATCATGCGTGGGGCCAACCGACCGACCCACCCTGCTAGCGATACTCTTCTTTCCAACCACAAAAAGACAGGCCACGAACTAAGGCGGTAGTAAAAAAGAAAAGGAAACAAACAAACAAAAAAAGAACCCCAAAACAACGGAAAACCCAAAATGAGACTCGGCGATGGATTCCTTCAGGCTCCTGTGGATCTACCAGAGACCCCAGCTCCGTGCTGGGTGCCACCAAGGTGGGAGCCACCAAGCAGCAGCGCAGCCGCGGGCGGCGGTGGCGGGCCGGGAGGCGGCAGAGGTTGCTATCCCTCACTTGCACCGTCGTCCCTTCGAAGGGAGCGCTCGCTCTACCCGAGTTGCAAGGAGCCATCATCCCCGCTGTAATCTAGCTGGACTACGTTTCCCTTTTAACCTCTGCCCCCCCCACCCCAGCCCTCCCCCCCCCAGTCCTTCTAAGACTGGATTAACAAAATTCATCCCAGAGCGGTGAGAAACACCAGTTGTGAAGGTATTTGCTGTACTTGTCCCTTTTGGCCTGGAAGCCATCGACAAACCAACAGCAATTCTCTTGCATTCCGCCATTTGCTGACATCATTAAGCCAAAATATACATCATTTCTAGCGAAGCCCCGTGGAAATCCCATCCTCGCTTGCCGGAATATTTGCTTTCTGTGAGTACCTGCATCCACCCCATCAACCTCCCGGGCATTCTGGGGGGCAAACGTGCAGCGGATCCTCCGTGGGCCAGGCTGGGCTGTGTTGCCCCCAGCCCGCAGCCCCCCACGATGCCCCAAGAGCCGCACTGGCGGGCGGGCAACAAGACCACCAAGACCAAGGCACACAGCAGCCGCAGCCCTCCCCGTGCCCGTGGCACCACGTCCCGCAGCGGTACCCAGCCTTCGCCCGACTGTCCCTAGGAGCGGAAACCTCCCACCTAAGGGAAGGGCTGAGGGCTGGGTGCCGACGCGGAGGGCGGCCGGCCCACCCGAGGCCCCTGCCGCTCTGCCCCGGCCTCTGAGCTGTGCTCAGAAATCCACCTTAAGTGTCCAAAAACCTCAGTGGAGAGTCCTGCACTGCTGTCCTCGGTGTCGCCCGCAGCCCCGCCGCCAACTGGCAGCTGCTTCCGTCCAGTCGTTTGGAGACAGAAACTCAGCAGCAAAAGAAAAATTTAACCCGCGCAGGGAAAGGCCCTGTTCCAGGCTCAGGAAAACTGAGACGGGACCCTCTGCAGCAGAACCACACGCGGAGGAGGAGAAAAGTCTGGGGAGGGCAGGGGAGAGGGAGAGGGAGGCCCACGGGAGAGGAGTTTTAGGGCTCAGAGAGGTCCCCCCATTCAGAAAGCCCCTGGATAACCTGCCCACCCTCGCAGCTCCTGCGGCGTGGAGGAAACCCTTCCCACCGCGCCGCGGGACAGCGGGTGCCTCCGGCCGCCTCGGAGCAGCCCCAGCTGCTGCCAGCCCCCAGGGGAGCCCCGTGGTCAGGGGATGATGGCGGCTATCTCTGCACCCACCTCTCAGCCCAGGCTCAAGACGGGGCCCGGGGGACCCAGCCCCTCGTTAAGGGGGTGCTCAGGGCTGGTCGTGGGGCAGAGAGGTGCCGCACCGCCATGCCGTGCCCAGGGCGGGCGGCTGGGGCTCCACTCGGGCACTGGTTGAGCAGGGACACGGTGCCGCAGCTGCCCGCCCCCGCGGGGGTTTGCCGGCGGGGGGAAGCCCCTCGCAGCAGGCCCCATGCAGGGGCGGCTGCACCGCGGGAGGGCAGCGAGGGGGCTCCAAGCCACCACGGCCACGCAGGAGCCGGGAAAGCCCTCGCGCCTCGCCCTAGCGCCAGGAGGCTAACGGCCAGCCCGCGGCACAAAGCACGTGCCCTGCGGCAGCCGAGCGCCAGCCGCCTCCGGCCACGGGGCTCGGGCTATGCTGGGGCACCCTGGGAGGACATCAAGCAGCAGCACGGGGATGCGCCGGGGCCTGCTCGGGAAGCCTCAGGTGCTCTCCTGGAGAGGCAAGGAGCAGAGAAAATGGTGCGCAGTCACAGGTACCGCATCCAGAGCCACGGTGCCAACTGCCCCCAGCCAAATCTTCATGCCTTGTCCCCGCACAGAGCCACAGAAAAGCCCCATTCAGAGAGGACTGGGGAGGGTCCCTGGGCTGAACCCCACTACCCTGACCACCACCAGCGAGGACCGGGGCTGCGGCAGGGTCTGGTGAGGGTCTGCTCACGCTCCAGCCTCCCCCACGGGCCCGCAGATCTCAACGCTTGCTACTCTCCACAAGGAAGGCCCTGGCCTAGGTCCATTCCCCAAATCCACCGGAAAACTGACAGCCTCACAGGGACGCAACGGACATCTGGGCAAGCTCATCATACAATCAGTGGCACGGGGTTGTGCATGAGGTGGACACACAGAGCACAGGAGGGCATGACTCACAGACGCAGCACTGTCAAGTCTTTGGAGAAACTTGCATGAACACCATCAGTTAATTTGCTTTGTTACTTTTGTGGGGGGTTTGATTTTTATTTCCATGGTGCATCCAAAGACAAGTTGTCCAGCAGTTTGCTCAGAACCCCTCGGTTTTCAACTCCTAGGATATGTTAAAGAAGAAAGCACTATTTTAATGTTTGTCTTTTTTAAAAAAATAATTAAAATAATTTGCATAGCTAAACTGTTGATCTAAGGCTTCTATGAATGGTGTGGTTATGTTTGACAGACAATGTCCATTAAACAGAGAAAGACACTAGGAAAGCCCCATAACATTTTTTATTATGTTTCCATAACACAGGCGTGCACACCCCCCCACCTCAGGAAGGGAGGTCCTCATCTTCCAGCACCCCTTTGATGGAGGATGTCAGGACATCCTGCCCTTTCCTACACCCACTTGGTCCCAGCAAACACCAGCAACCACAGCTTCCACGCCCCAAGAGGTCCCCTACAAGCTACCACTGCTCCAAGGTCCCGGCCATGCTCCAGGGACATCCCACACAGGCGAGCACATCTCCTGCCTGGTGACATCCAGATGTGACACAGAGGTTCCCAGATTTCAAGTCTCCATCCTAACGCGTTCACACACGCAGTCACCCGCACCCAGTCCAGCTGCGCTTGGGTAGCCCAGCCTCTCCTCGGGAGCCCTGGCACCGAGACGAGCAGCCAGTGTGTTCGCTGGCGGGGCGAGGGCCAGCCTCTGCAAACGTGTGGAGGCTCCCTGCGTGGGGGAAGGCTTTCCTCCGCTCCCTGCGTGGGGAAAGGCGGCTCCCCAGCAGGAGCTCTGCCTTCCCAACTCCACACGCCTCGCAGCCCTCCTCCTCACCGGGAATGAGCAGAGGAGGCTTCCACACGTGTTCCTCCACCTGCCCCAGCGTGACAAGAGCACTCCATCCTCCCTCCAGCTGCTGCAGAACGCCTGGAGCAGCTCCTCCCTGCCCTGGCACGATCCCCCGATGGGGCACATCCAGCCAACGCCACACAGGTCAGCTACAGGCCACGTCCGCAGCTGGCCCTGCTTCTAGGCTATGCTTTGGTCAACCGGCTGCTTCTCCCCACACAGACAACCCAACAAGCAACCACTGCATGATGGAGGCCAGCATTTTATTTTTTTTTTAATATGGAAATTAATTTAAAAGTAGAAAGAAAGAGTCCCCCAAACAATAAATATTATGCCTTCATGAAATAAATTAATGTAGAGATTCTGTGCAGGGGGAAGTCGCTCCAATCACATATTCAACAGCAACCGGCACTGGGTCCAGTGTCCCCTCCCAACCTTCTCCACTGCCTGGTGCAGTGGAGAAGCAGCAGCGAGCCCACCTACCCCTGGATCTGGTGGGCCACGGCGGGGCGAGATGTGGCCTTCACACAGCCTGGCAGGGCCACGGAGCCGGGGAAGTCACCAGGATTCCCCTCCGATGGCCAAAGATGTCTAGGATTGCTCCACTCATCTGGCACACAGAGCTGGCATCAGAACCACAGGACCAACCTACCTTGGATGGGACCCTCCAGAAGGGCCCGGGGGAGCCCCCCACCAGAACCCTGGCCTCCTCACTGTGGCAGGAGCCTGCCTGGAGCCCTCACACTAGTTTCATGTGAATTTGAAGAGGATGACAAATTTTTTGTGGGGTGTTTTGTTTCTTTTTTTTCTTTTTTCTTTTTTTTTTTTTTTTTTTTTTTTACATCAATCCCCCCGCCCCCCCCGCCCCAACATACACGACTTAGAAGCCCCCCCACTCCCTCCCCGGTAAAAATGCTTCGTCTCCAACCTCTGCTGGAGTTGCCCCCCCCGGCCCACACCTCCGGGAGTGAGAGAAGTTCACAGATAAGGCAGTTCGTGTGAGAGGGAGCTCGGCCCTGCCAGCGGTCAAGCCCGTGCCTCCAGGCCTGAGAAAGGCAGTGACTCGCAACACCAAGCCTCCCCCTTTCCAGACAAGACAGAGAACAGAGACAGACAGACAGACAGAGCGTGGGAGGGAGGCACTCCTATGGTTTGCATTGCTGCTTCCCTCCTTCCCTGGCTCTTGCTCCCCCAGCCCTCGCAGGTCCGCTCTATCCCCCTCCCATCTCCCAGCCCCTAATACAATTCAGATCCGTGACAGCTAAAAAACAACAAAACAAAATGAAAAGAACAAAATGACCCCCACGCCACACCCTTCGCATCCTTCTCCACCCACTGCCGTGGCCCAGAGGGGAAATCCTGACTCCCAAAAAGGTCCTGCAATTTTTGCCTCCTGGCAGAGCTGAGACCAAGCAGGAGCTGGGCCCATTATTTCCCTGTGATCTCTATAACATCGTCGTCTTTGTCCTCATCATTAGAGCTGCATCCCACCTCTGGGACCTCCTGGGGTTCAAACTGAGGCACCTGGGACCGAAGGAGGCCCCCGGCCGGGTAGCCCGAGTGAGGGGACATGTAGCCAGGGTAGGCAGACGCCATGCTCCTGGGAAGGCTGCTAGGCAAGACGGGGGCTGGGAAAGGAGCAAACATCCTGGGCTCGGGCAGGAGTGACTGCGTGAAGGGAAGCGAGTAATTGGGCAGCACCCCTGTCAGAGAAGGGTTTAGCATGAATGAGGGGACGCTGGCGGTGGCTGAGGTAGCAGCAGAAGAGCTGGCGGTGCCGGCTGTCAGCAGAGGGTCAGTAGTCACAGGGAACACCAGATGAGGGTCTGGGAGTAAATTGGGCAGCTGGTAATAAGAGGAGCCAGTGCCCATGTACAAGGAGTTTCCTGGTTGGGAGGCAAATGGATGGGTTAGGTTGTGGTTTAAAGAGACAGGAGGCATGGCGAACCCACCAGAGACGGGGTACCCGTGTTCGTACGGCTGCACGGATGATGGCAACTGGCGCTTCTTCTGCTGCCTGCGGGCTTGCTCCTCCGGAGCCGACGGTGAGGTCGACTTGCGCTTATTGCCCCGTAAGTCCAACACCGAGTGGGCATCGACGTGCTGGCTGGTGGCCGGCAGGGCTGAAGACACAGAGGGAGCCATGCAGTGAATCCCCACGCGCTGCTCAGCTCCTCGGGCTGCTAAGCCAGGCGCGTTGTCCGTGCGAGCAGGGTGGCCTTGCGCTGCGTTGGTGCTGGGAGAGCTGTGCCGGGACTCCCGGGCAGCTGCTGCCTCCGCGTACTGCTGCAGCTCGCTGATGATCTCGGGGCTGTCAGGGGATATGGGCCGAGTGAGCTCCTCCGCGCTGGGGAGCTGCGGTGATGAGGCACTGTGTCTGCCATTGCTTGTGGACTCCAGCGAAGAGCTCTGGGAGCCTGGAAACAATGAGATGGAGCAGGTGTGAAAGACAACCTTGGAGAAAAACCTGGGGGCCAAGAAGCAACAGTGAAAAGGAAGGTGGGGATATCATGGGAAGATTGTGGGGTCAGCTCTGAACACAGGCGTGATGGAAGGCAGCCAGGGAACACCGCCCCGGACACTTGGGTAGGAAAGCACATGAGCAAGCCTCATGCAGTGCTCACAAGCCACTACCTGAGGCAGCTGTCCGACGATCTTCATTGCCCTTTGGCTTCCCAGTGGTCCGGATAGCAAAAATCCGCCCATCACTGGTCCGGATATACGTCCCTGGAACAGAGGCAGAACAACTTCATGCACGGTTTCCGTGAGCCCGCGCAGGCAAGAATAGGACAGCAGTGCTGCATAAGGCCAGCCCACAGATCATGCAGGGAGATCAGTGGGGTCTTCTGCCCCCTTCCTCACTCCTCATTTCCGCCCCTTCAGCTTTCCCAGGTTGGAGCTCACCCCCTCCCAATGTGCCGCCAGTGGGAAATGTGGAACTTCATGCCTGGGACTAAGTTTGCTCTGGGAGCACGGGGAAGTGTTTGGCTGCCCCAGTACATGCAGTGGGCATTGTGAGAATGAGACACCCAGCCACAAAGTTCAACAGCTCCTCTCAGAGGCGACAGCAGCCACAGCTGCAATAGCCCTGAAGCATCAGCTACAACAGCACACCCAAAGCATGGGCTGCAACAGAGCCACTGCAGAGTCCCAATCTCCTCCCCTTCTTGCTTCTTTTCCTCTCAAGGGATTGATTCATGCTTTTACATCCTTTTCTTTGCTAATTAGCATTGGCTAGGACCCTATCCACAAGTCCTACCAAGACAGAGAGACTTACCTTTTGTCCCTCGGATGATGTGGATGCTCTCGCCAGCACTGATTCTTGCCTGTACATCAGTGGATGTGTTTGTACCCGGAATCACAATATCTAGGAGTGGGGAAAGAAACAGAACAGTGTTCGTGAAATTACACACCAGCCACAGTCTGGAGAGGGAAGGTGCACCACCGAACCCCCTTTGCTTGCAGTGCAGTTGTCACTTCTAGCGCAGCGCATAGGAGAAAGTCCTGGGTTTATTTCTGAGCAGCACAGGAAGGCAGGAGAGGCTCCGAGGAAGCAAAAGCCATGCAGCTCTGGCACAGGATCTCCCCTATCCCAAAAAGGACAACTGGCGACAGTGTTGCAGGCCCTCTCATGGGGAGTTCGCTCCCAACAACCTGCCAGGCCCGTGCCCCTTGCACACCTGCAGGGAAAGTCCTCCAGGTGCAAGGGGACCACTCAAATGCAGAGAGGCAGTACCAGTGGCTCTGATGCCCGTCTGCCCCCACAGCCCATGTGGGCATCAACAACTCACCCTGCTCCTCAATTCACCATGGGCATCACAACTCAACTCACTGTGAGCATTGGCAACTCACCTGTGGTGGTGACAATCTTTTGCACAAAGACACCAGCTCGCTGTAGATAGTTGATGGGGAAGTTGACAGCGGGGTTGGAATTTGAGGTTGATCCTGCACTGCCCATGGGGACATGCCGGGGCATCATAGGAATGGGGGTGGATTGAACTGGGCGGACGCTTGCCACCGGCTTGTCCTCACCCTTGAGGGCTGGTCGCCTAGTGAGAGAGGAGGGAGGAAAGTGCAGTGTCCCCACTGACAGGGCTAAGCGTCCTCTGCCCCCTCCTTTCATGTCTACAGCACGGGAAGAAGGGGAAGGGGCAGGTACTCACCAGTTCCTCTGGCTAAAGGCAGGGATGCTCGTCAGACTCTGGTCACTGGCTGGGTAATACTGTGCGTAGGACGGCCGGGTGTAAGGGACGGATGCTCGCTTTTCCTCCTCATAGCTCTTCTTGGCTGCTTTCTTCTCTGCCTTGGTCAGCTTGTGCTCCTTCCGGTCGATCAGCAGTGATTCATGCTGAAAAGGCTCCTGCAACCCCACAGCACTGAGGTTTTGACACCAACACACCACAAGAGGGAACCAACATGCCCCAAATGGCAGCCACCCGGTCCCTGCATCAGCGCTGTCTCCATCCCAGGCTGGAGCAGGGAAGAGGGGAGTTGGGAGGCAGAGCTGGTCATGGCGAAGCGTGTGTGGGGCGATGCTGTGGATGTGACCAAGGCTCAGCTTGAAGAGTAGCAGAGTCACCTAAGCCGTTGCTCACCATTGCTAAGCCTGCCCAGCTAAGGCCATCCATGAGCTTACCATGAGCACACAGCAAAACCCACGAGCCAAAGGCGAGGCTAAGAGCGCAAGCATGAAGCCTGCCAAGATGTCACACAGCCACCAGAGCCTTGTGGTACCCGGCCACAGGCCCACGCTGCAGAACAACCCTACCAGTGAAACTCTTCACAACACAGGCAAGCGCTGGCTATCCCAGCTTTGAGAAGAGAGCTGGCAGCAAGCTGGGATATGCCACTGCCACCTTCCTGGCACAGCACCAAGTTGAAGAAAGGGGTGCCCTACAACCTGCCCAGGACAGACATGGCTCTAAATGTGTAGAAGATATTGCAGGGAAGGGCAGGGCTCTTAGGGCCCTCTCTAGAGGATTTTTTACCTATTCCTATCAGCACACAGATGCGTCCTTGCCACCATGTCCCCATCACACAGCCAAACTCCTCCAGACCTCTTCCTGCCTGTGCACTGCTGTGCCAGCAAGGAAGCAGGTTGGTCTTACCTTGGTGATGAGGTGAGGATACTTGAGACAGGCTAATTGTAGAACAGACTCCTTCATCTTGCTTGGATTGAGGGAGAGCTGAGCAGGGTCGGATTCCTCTTCCACAAAATGCAGCAGGTTCTCCACCTCCCGTCGGGTGAAGTTCAGCACTGGGTTCAGATCATCCACCACCCGATCTGGAAAAGAGGGAATGGAGTGAGCAGAGAAGGGAAGAGATGGGTACTGCTGCCTGCTGCCCTTCCTACACTCCTGTCCTAACAGAGCTCCCTCCTTGCAATCTGCGTGATCCTCAGAAGCCTTCTGCAAATGTCAGGGCAGGGAGAAAAATCATTGGCCTTGTTCAGAGATGAGCCTGTTTGACCAAGTCAGGCTGACAAATGCCTTGTGCTCCAGACTGCACAGCAATGCAGTGCAGGTCAGTGAGCTCCTGGCACGCAAAACATGAAGCTAATTACAGATGGTGTCCCATCTCGCATCGCAAGGCTGAAAACATACAAGCCCTGCGACAGGACTGCAGCCACATCTGTATGTGCCTTCCCACAAGTCCCACCAAAAAGGCTCCAGTTAATAACCAGGTACTGAAATTTACAGAACTCTCTTGAGTCGAAAGCTCAGAGAAGCAGCCACAGTCGCTCCCTCACAAGAGCCTGAAAGTTTTCCTTGGATGTTCCCTCCTGCACGCAGGGCAAATGGGAGCACATGGAGAAAACATCTCTATCCAGGACTCTCTCGGGAGCCAGGCCAGCTGCCAGGGGACTTCACCTCGAGTGCAAACCAGCATACTGAGCCGGTAATGCTGGGCTGCTGCCTCTGGAGTTGGGTTTCGAGACAAAGAAGGACACAGGCAGCAGAACTCTTTTTGGGTCACCACAACCCTCAGCCGCATGCTCTACGAGAGCAGCTCGACAGCTGGCACAAGCCAGCACAAAAGATACTTTTGGTACAAGGGCAGGTCAGAACACGAATGAATTAATTATTCTTGGCTCCTAAGTAAGCACTATCAGTCAAAGGTATCAATACATATTTTAATTTTGCTATTTTCCCTCTCTTGCTGTTGGAGAAATGGAGGTACAGAGCTGTTTAATAAGTAATGCCCCGTTTAAGACAAGTAATGCCCAGGCACAGGGGAAAACAGGATGACCACCTCCCAAGTCTCCAGTCTCTTGTAGCAACCAGGAGAGTAGCAGGGAAGGTAAATGGCACTGCATTGGACTGATAGCACGACCCTGCTGCAGGATGCTGGCTCTACAACCCCCACTGCTCTGCCATGAATTTCTTACAGGGTCTTATGTCACTACCAACTCATAAACATCAAACATAGCCCTAGGACAGTGTCTCTGTCACTTCTTTGGCTGTCTGCTTTTCAACCTTAAAAAAAGAAATTACGAAAACCACAGAAACAGGACTCAAAGGAGCTGAAAGGCGTGAGAGCCAAGAGTGGAGTGCCACGTCCATCCACACTTACCTGACATGCCCTGCTTGGAGATCTGGCGGTCGTAGATCTTCTTCTCAAGGGTGTAATCAGAAACCAATCTGTAAATGTGGCATGGCTTCTTCTGCCCGTAGCGATACACTCGGCACACGGCCTGGGCATCATGGCATGGGTTCCAAGAAGCGTCAAACACCACCACTCTGTTTGCTCCAATGAGGTTGACACCCAAACACCCAGCACTGGAAATTAAAGACAAATTTCAAATTGCTGCCTTGGCCAATTTTCAAAGCTTCTAAGCAGGACAGCCATCACAGCCAAGAGTCCTTGAGGTGTCTATGGAAAGTCCCCTCCAGCCATACAGGCAACTTCAAACCCATATTTGTTTTCCAAGACTGTTGTTAAGTTGTTGCAGGGGACTAAGGCTAAAATTCTATGCCCCTAGGGAATTCAGAAGCAGATGGCACTATAATCCCATAGAGTCTTGAGAGCATGTTATGAAGGAAGTTAAGAACTAAAACCCCATATGCATACATAGCATCAGTGCGAGTCCTCCGCTGTGCTTTTCTGCTCCAGCCAACTTACCGTGTGGACAAAAGGAAGAGCCAAACACAGGTGTTGCTGGGGTCATTGAACTGGTTAATCAGTCGTTCCCTTTCCGAGGCAGAGGTGCTGCCATCCAGTCCTGAGAAGGAAATTAAGGACACATTTAAAGGCTCTGTGTTTGGGGGAATCCCATCAGAACAAAACCACTTCCCAAACACTGAGCTTTGGCACTGGTTCCCAACCAGTTCTAGGTCTTCCTCAAGTCATGCACTCCAGGACTTCAACTGGACTACCCTGTACCTCTAATTTGCCCAGCCAGGCAGGTGCAACGCAGCCAGCCAGGTTGGGATTTGTTCAACTGAAAGATCAAGCAAAACATTACTCAAGCTTGGCAAGGCCAAGTGCTACAACACACCTACCCCATTAAGGCTCCGTATTAGGCAAGACAGACAGCAAGCAAGAGCAGCAGGCACAGAGGCCTCACATATGCTGGAAGCTCGAGGAACCAAGAAAAAGCGAAGTTGTGAAAGCCTTTGGCAAAACCCCATAGACTGGATCTGAGCACAGGGAATACTGGTCTGAAGGAGTGCAGGGGGTATTCATGTCTCTGTTCCTGGGCAGCAGCTTGCTTCTGGCAGCTCTGCAAAAATCAGGAACACCATATCCACTGCTCCTCTCAGTCCTGGCCTGTAAAGTAGCCACACAAAGCGACAACCCGTTGCCAGAACAAGATTTAAAGCTGGGGAAGAGGGGAGGAGGAATTCACAGCCCCGAGCTAGTGAAAGCATTCCACAGTGATTCTGGTTTGGGAAGCAAATCTAGAAAATAGCCAAACAGGAAGCAAAAAGTATCTTTTACAACTTAAAAAAGCACTAGTGTGTGAGATGTTAAAGATGTCTAACATCTTTTGGGTAAGATAGCAAAAAGAGGATTTAGAAATTATCAGTTAGTTGCCATCAAACTGACACTGCCTTCCCAAGCAACTGAAGTAAGAACAATCTGAAAGAGACTTCATCAGAAGAATGCTTCAGAAGAGCATTTTCACACCCAGGGACAACTACAAGAAGATGGTGGGTGACTTTCAGGAATTAGTCCATCACAGAGGATCAAACAGTGTCACACCAAAAGGGAGGAGGATTGGCTGCACTCACTGTAATAGTTGATGTTTCGGACCCAGTTGTGAACTCCTCCATCTGAGCCTGGAGGATTCGGCATTGGTCTCTTTGCCAAAAACTCTTCAATGACAGATAACGTGGACAAGCTCTGGCTGCAAAACCAAGATCTCTGTTCAGGAGAAAGCCCCCACAGCAGCAAAAGTGGAGTTATCAGAACTCTTCCCCAACCATGACAGCATTGATAGTTGTCAAACCCTGTTTGTGGCAGCACACCTCTCACTAGTAAACTTGATAGTGGCAGAAGTATAAAATCCATGGCGGAAAACCAGGATCTAATACAACAACGGAGAAAAGGGGAACTGCCACACCACTCGCCCCATGTTAACAACCTCCTAGCACCACAGGGGTTCAACTACTCCAGCATTTAGTGACTGTAGGATCAGCTGTTGATACTTTGCTTACCTGAAGACCAAGATCTTGTCTCCAAGCTTCACACTTTCCTCAATTAGGTGGAACAGTAACACCATCTTGGGTGAGTTCTCCAAGACTCCTGTCTGGTAATCACACAAGATGTCTTTGGCCTACCGAGAAATCGGAGACTATTATAGGTGGAGTTGCTCATTCCCTGTTTAGTTCAACAATCCTGTCTCAAGGCGAGAGAAATAACTCATTGCAGAGAGGTTATATACATCCAGCCATGTCCAGGTGACAATGTTACTCCCAACTACTGCTGCTACCTCCCATTCCAGAAGCTCCAAATGACAAACTTCTTTGAGTATGGATGAATGAGCATCCTTTTAACCTCTCATGACTCTCTACTCTATCTCAAGATCTCTCCTCCAGCCCGCTAGATTTACCACCATCTTATCTAGATTAAACTTCACCCTAACACCTTTTCTAGAATAACAAAGTTCACAGCCTTTTTGGTCAGATGAAAACAATGAGTTTTGAAAGAGTGTTGCCTGCACTCCTGCCTCACGAGAGCCCCAAAATCCCTACCTAGTGCCATGCAGACATGCTTATCAAGATGCTCTGTGGCACAGCAAATGGATGAGAAATCCCCAACTCTTAAACAGAAGAGTCTTTCCTTTGCTTTAGTTCAGAAAACTGCCCTAACAAAAAGAGGTACAGTCTTTCCGAGTAAGTATCTAGTCTATGTTTATCATAACTCTCCAAATGAAGAGTTTTCCAGCGGTGGTACTCACCCACTCATAAGTAACGACCTGATTTGCTCTCTCCTGAAAGGGGTTGAAGCCAACGCTCTGGAGGAACTTGCTATTGGTAGCTTCTCCAACTGGTGATGCCAAAGCATTACTCTCTGTTTTGACTTTAATTCCCTGAGGCTGGCAGCGGGAATTAGTACTTGCTGTGCCAAGGTCATCCACATCCAAATCCTGCTCGTTTGCGAGATTCTCCTTTTGCAGAGCTTCATACAACACATCTGGATGGTTCCAGATCTGAAGGAGCAAGAAAAGAAAGTGGTTAGGCCTGCGCTGGCCTGCTGCCTGCCAGTGATTGTGGACTGAAAGCCCCCACAGCTATTCTGAGGAAAAAACTAATACTTCGATCACCTCGTCACCATCCCCACATGGAACTGTAAGGCACTGCAGAGAAAGCCAGTCTGACTGCATTAAGGTAGTGAAAACAGAAAACATGACTCTGCCATGACACAAGGTATAAACCATCTTAACCAAGGCTCTCCTGACTTTAAAGCTGCCAAATTCTTTCCCTGAGAACAAAACAGAAGGCCGCTATGCACCCCACACAGCACAAATGCAGAGGAAGCTGCTTGTTTGCACTGCAGCAGGTAAATGGTTACGGTATCAGCCCAGTACCAGTTCAGCTGATGGCTCCAGGTTTCTTGTACAAACTTGAACAAGACATTTAACATCCCTGCACCCCAATTCTGGAAGCGGAAGACATTTAACATCCCTGCACCCCAATTCTGGAAGCGGGGATAACAATTCTGCTGGGCCACTGCAGGGCACTCTGAGGAGAGAAGATGCGCCTGGTCAACCACACTTTTATCTCCTGTTTTCACTCATATTCCTGCCTTTCCCTTACATACTAGAATATTTCTTTGCAGCTCCTGCCAAAACCTACCTTACAACAGACACAGAAAGCTTTGAGTGGGTTCAGTCCCAGCCAGCCACTGTTGCCTGCATCTCGGAACCGGTTCATGAACTCCGTATAAAGGGCCCGCTGGATCTTTGAAAGACGTACCAAAATGACATGTTCTTCCTTAGATGGGAGCTGAACCTTCAGCACATTGTGGCCTCGCCTGTGGAGGAAATAAAGAAAGAGAGATAAACATAGGGAAGGGAATTTCCCAATCTGATCTCTCTGTGGCTGGCTGAAGGGTAAGATTTTGACTTCTTGCCCACCTGGCTGCAGGGATAAAGACCTCTAGTCGCATGCTTCTCTAATGCACACTTCCGAGATACTCTCCCTGCAGCCAAATACCAACTGTAAGCACAATTACAGAGATCTCAAACGTTACAATCTTCTAGCACAGGTCACAGTGTTAAGAGGGTGATGAAAGTCCTGTTTTCCACAGCAGTTGAAAAACAGAAATAAGACCTAAGCTCTCTTTTTAGCTCTGCCAATGACTAAGACACTCCATCCAAATCACTGATCCAGTATCTTAGAAGCCTCATCAGAGAAACAAAGCTGATTTGTTTCCAGAGTGGTGGAGACACGTCACTTTTCGTAACTGAGGGTTCATGAAACACTTTCAGATCCTTCAGTAGAGGACGTCAGAAAGTGCACATCCAAATTAACTATTAAGACATCAAAATAAGCCTGCAGTTAGAGCTGTTGTTCTCCATTATCAGAGTCCGCGGTACCAAAGCAAACCAACTTCACTTCTACCCCCAAGGCAAAACAGAGCCATAAGGACCACTTTGCAGTTGACAGATTGAATAAGACAGAGATTCTGAGAGAATTATGGAGCTGCCAACCTAAGGATCTCCTCTGTGGTTTTCTCTGTATGCTTAAGATCCTCCCACAAAGACAGATAAGGTACCCATTTAAAACTCAAGCCTAAGAAGCTGGATCGATGGGCCGAGGTCAATTGTATGAGGTTCAACAAGGCTAAGTGCAAGGTCCTGCACTTGGGTCATAACAACCCCATGCAACGCTACAGGCTTGGGGAAGAGTGGCTGGAAAGGTACCCAGTGGAAAAGGACCTGGGGGTGTTGGTCGACAGCCAGCTGAACATGAGCCAGCAGTGTGCCCAGGTGGCCAAGAAGGCCAATGGCATCCTGGCTTGTATCAGCACTAGTGTGGCCAGCAGGACTAGGGCAGTGATTGTGCCCCTGTACTCAGCACTGGTGAGGCCGCACCTCGAATGCTGTGTTCAGTGTTGGGCCCCTCACCACAAGAGAGACATTGAGGGGCTGGAGCGTGTCCAGAGAAGGGCAACAAAGCTGGGGAAGGGTCTGGAGCACAAGGCTGATGGGGAGCGGCTGAGGGACCTGGGGTTGTTCAGCCTGGAGAAAAGGAGGCTGAGGGGAGACCTCATCGCTCTCTACAACTGCCTGAAAGGAGGCTGTAGCGAGGTGGGGGTCGGTCTCTTCTCCCCAAGTAACAAGTGACAGGACGAGAGGAAATGGCCTCAAGTTGTACCAGGGGAGGTTTAGACTGGATATCAGGAAAAATTTCTTCACCGAAAGGTGAAGCATTGGAACAGGCTGCCTGTGGTGGTTGAGACGCCATCCCTGGAGGCATTTGAAAGACATCTAGATGTGGTGCTTAGGGACGTGGTGTAGTGGTGGACTTGGTAGTGTTAGGTTAACAGTTGGACTTGATCTTAAAGGTCTTTTCCAACCTAAACGATTCTATGATTCTATAAGGCAGCATGATTAGCTGTACTGCGTAAACTCAGCAAACAAGCAGGCTAATTTGGGATGAAGGAGCTGTTTGCGTGGACTACACCATTAAGAACTCCTTATGGACTCACCGCTGCACAAAGCCTTCCAGTAGGCTATGCAGGACATGACTGCGATACCTCATGAGACGGACATCTTGAGGGGTGCTGTCAATACACTGCCCATTCAGGATAGGGCGCTCAAACATGTTGCTGAATTCCTGCCGTGAGCCTAGAAAGTCAGGTCGGACAAAGTCTACCATGCACCAATACTCAATGAGGTTGTTCTGGAGTGGGTAGCCAGTCAGCACCACCCGCCGGCGGGAGCGGATGTTCTTCAGGGCCTGCGAAGTGCTGGCATGGCAGTTCTTTATCCGGTGTCCCTCATCACAAATAACCACATCTGGGCCAGGGCGAGACAAAGCTTTCTCTATCCCTGAGGACAAGGAACATTAAGTGTTAGTTAGAGATGAATAAGACAAAGTTCTGGTTTTATATGGTCACCAACTTCACAGAAAGAAAAAGAGAGGTAGTTCTGAAAGACAAAAAAAGCAGTATTCATGGGTGGCAGAGAGCAAGGCTGATTCAGGAAATAAAATGTGACTAGACACTAGCTCCAATTTAGCATAATGTGGTAATGACCAGACATGACTGTCCCTTGATTTCTGCTCAATGGCCTGCTTTGCATCAAGTTCGGTGTCTTGCATCAGATCAGACTGGTAAATCTCACACAGACAAATCCCCAAGTTCGGTGTACTGACTTCCATGCTTACTTGCAGCTATTGCAAGAAACGAAAGACTCAACCAAAGCTCAACAACCTTCTGTCTCCAAAGACACAATCCTGCCCAGCAAAGTTTGATCATGTCAGGGATGCTAAAAGCAAGTTATAGGTTGTTTCCCTGTGCTGCCAGAGTTGATAGCCAGCTGGACAACAGGATCAAACTCTCTCTCGAGGACTGGCCTCCCACCTTTCAGAAGCTCTTGCTGCCGGTCTTCCTCATCCAAGTCAATAATGACAGGGCCAGCTTGTTTCTTTGTTTTCTTCTTCCTGCCAGTGGCAAAGGACTTCTTCAGTGAGAGGAGACGGTACATCTCATATCCCATCAGCAGCACACCACCCTCTATCACCCAGTCATTCACCACCTTTGCACGTGCAGCTGTCGTCCTGCAAAACAAACAAACAAACCAACCAAATAAACTATAAGCTTTCTCTTCGGTTTCAGTTCAAACCACTGGATTGGAGTCTGCTGAGAAAAGATGCGTTCAACTAATTAAAGCACTTTCTCCCATGAAATCAGACAGAGGAATACAATGAAGTTTCTTTACAAGACAATCTGGTACAGTGGAAAAGAAAAACGCCTTTTATGTTGCATGGGTAGCAGGGTTGAGAATGATAAATCCTTACAGGAACTGAGCTGTAGAAGTTTGTCATGTACAAAAGCATATCAAACTTGAGAGCATCCTTTTTAAAGAGCTGTTGAGGAGACTGCCCCTGCAAAAAACATTTTCAGAACGAGCTGCTAATGTATGTGGTTGTAATTGTCTAGTTGTTTATCCTTTGTTATTGTCTCTTCCAGTGCTAGTGTCCCTCAACTATTCCTTCCCTGCTAGCCTGCTCAGAATTGGTTCAGATCAAGACACTGTCCTCACTCAATGCTCCCAGAGCACACCAGATCCCATCCAATAGTAAACACATGGCTGGAGTAGCATCAGCAGATTCAAAGTACATTCCACCCAGGAGGTGAAGACCTCAACAGATAAGTGTATGAACATAGCCGATGAACTGAGAGTTCCCTAGGATCACTACACTGTCCTGATCCGTGCAAGACAAGTGACCCAGAAAGCAGCAGAGATCCACGAGCCAAGAATACACTCTACACCAGGCTGTAACTGCAATCCCTGATCTCTCCCTTCTGGACAAGAAGGCTTTGTATAACTTGCCAGAATCCCTCAAGGACAACACGATTCACAGAAAGTCAGTGTTGGGTAGAGGAATCCCTAAGTGTGTGAAAAATCTCAGGAAAAAAACCCAACATTTAAAATACAAGAGATGTGGTATAGGGGCCACATGCCTTACAAGTCCCAGGACTCTGATGGGACTAGCAGTGTACCACCAGGAACAAATCATAGCACTTCTGCTCCTCTCTGCAGAAGTAGCTCTGTTTCTGGAACTGGGTTCCTGATCTCAGCATATATGGAAGAACAGAAAAGTGCATCAGCAATGTGCGAAGGAAGTACAAGGTCTAAATATTGAGTGAGAGAGACAGTAAATCTCTCCCAGGTACCAAAATCCTCCTTTCAAGATGGCATCCACAACAAATGCAGAGTGGAAAAGATCTGGGAGTCAAGGGCAAAGAATTAGCCCAAACTAAGCAGTCTGCAACAGCAATTCTGAGACCAGTTCCATAAGACACCTTCCAAGAGCTCAAAAAGGCTTTTATTGGTACTCACTTGTGTTCATCATTCAGGATGTGGACTTTGAAGGTGCGGGGCTGGACCTCTTTGGAGTTATAATCAGGAGGAAGGTTTTCAGGTGCTGGGAGCCACATGTTGAATTCTGCTAGCCAGTTTTGGAGCGTATTCACCTGTAAAAGTTAGCCATAGAAGGATTAAAAACCCAACTGAGTCACTCAGGATTTTAAGAGCCGAAATGAGAATAGGGAATGACACCCAGCTGGGTGCAGACAGAAGGAGCAGACCACAGCATGCAAACTCAGGGACACAGGGAATGAAAGAGGGAGAGGAGCAGCAAGGGTATGATAGAGCTGCATGTGAGACGGGACACTAATCATTCTCCTCTACACAAAGAAAGTAGTGCAAGGAAGCCCTTCAGCCAGCCCTTTACATGAGCTACTTACAGGTACAATGGCAAGAACAGTCTTTGCCTCCGTGTGTCGAAAAAGTACATCCAAGAAAGAGATGACCTGTATGGTCTTGCCCAGGCCCATGCTATGTGCTAAAATACACCCAAACCCACTGCTGGTTTTAAATCTCTCCAAGGACTCGACCAAGTTGTCATACAGGAATCGGATCCCACCAATCTAGACAGAAAAGCAGAAAACGTATTAGAATGGTGGGAGAAAACAACAAGATAGGTAAGTATTTACGGAGTGGCAAGCACATTAGGATTGCATAAACCATGAAAATATAAAGGGGATGTTTCAAGTTCACTACAGTATTCTAATCTAGGGAAGACTCAGAAAGTCAATATTTTTAGATACTCATAAAACTTTCAGAGAATATAACAATAAATCAAAATTCATTTGTAGCCAGAGAATCTGAATTGGGGTCGATTAATTTCTTTATAAATATATTTTTAAAATGTTCATCTAAATATACGAAGAAAAACGTTCCTGTCTGTGCCAGATATCACCACACCGTCCGTCACCAGGTCACCCAGGTAAAAAGCTTCTTGGGCATCACAATGAACTCTAATTCTTATAAAGTATTTTGCCTTTGAGAGCTGAAGGAATTTTGTAACAAGTATAGCCAGAAACAGGCAATACCTTCTTATCTCTTTTATCTTGTCATTGAAGATGAGTATGGGCTCTTGAAATAAGAGCTAAATACTCTGGTTATCATATGATAACAATAGCCAAAGTTATACATAGTCCTGGCCTTCCTTTAAGGATTGTCCTTATCGTTTGACTATCCACAATAGCCGCCACCACAACCACACCGGTCACAGATCTCACCAAAGAAGTTCTGCTGAGATTACAAGGCAGGCTTGCCTGAATTCATCGCATTTTCAAGGCTAATAAAGCCTACCTGATGGGGTTTTACTGCATGTGCAAGCTGGGGAGCCAGGAAAATGTCCTCCTCATTTGGTGGATGATTGATGTTGACAATGACTTGCCCCAGAGCATCTGACTGATTTAAGGCATCATTCACATGAGAGCCACTGCTCTCTTCACTGCCGTCCTCCTCTCCTTCATTGCCAGAGTCACTGCTGTCCACAATTTGGAGGGCATCATCCTCTCCTGAACTCAGCTCAATCACTTCTGTAAAGTAACCAAACCAGGAGAGAATAAGGGCAAAGGTTAACTTGACATCAGGGTTTATCATGCATGGAAAAAACCTCGTATCTGGAAAACAAGGCTACCACCTTCTGCAATTCCACACTGGCCTAATGACCTATTCTGAACAAGCAGGCACAATACAGGCACACGTCAGGTCCCTCAGGCCAGCATGAGTTTCCCCATGTTTCAGAGAACATTAATTTGGGCTGATCCAAAGAGAACATGAGACTGTTTCTGTAAGTGTTTTAATGTTCTCCTCCATTTGTCGTCTTAATTCTCAAACCCAGACATGCATTTTACCTGTTGATAAAATGTCTAAGGACCACCATGGAATCAGGCACTACTCTACCGGAATGGTATAAAGGAGTCAGGTTAGATCCATTTGGGACAAGGGACACAAAACCCAATTTCAGCTGCAGATCGGAATACTTAGATGCTCCTTTTATATACAGCAGATGATGCCACATCTCATGTAAGCTTTCTTCAGCACAGCACTGAGCAAAGTTAAGTGCATTTATAAAGCAGAAATAAACACAAGTTCACAAGAGTGCCTGATAGGCGAGGTTATGAATGTCAGTTTAGGACTCAAAGCCCAGAACTGGCCATATATTTGGAAACCAGTAGGCCTACAAAAATCTGAAGTTATTCACTACTGGAGCATTTGACTAGATGAAAACAGGAGGCTTGTGGCTAAATAAAGAGCATATTGTGAGAAGACCAGGCTGAGGCAATTGGTCACTTACCATCTTTAATGCTATTTTTTCCTTTAGCATCATCTTCACTGCCACTGCTGGTACTATCTAGGCAGATCACTTCCTCAGCCAGGACCTGAGGGGGGAGCTGGGTAGCCTCTGCTGTTCTGAAAACGATGTCCTCTACAAACATAAATTACAAACAATAAGTAATTCATAATAATGGGGAAGGAGACAAAACTGTTCAGACACCAGACAGTATTTCCTTCCACTTTTGCTCCAATAACTTAGCCCTGGAATTTTCCATAAGAGACTCTCACTGTCTACAGTACTGCTATGACTCAGCTTCCTGGGTCACAATCTCCTCCTTTCTCAATATGCCAAAACAATAGCCCATTGCTGATGGCACCCTCTCTATGGCATGCCCTGGCTGGGGCAGACTGACCACGCAACATGCTAAAGTCCCCCTTTTTTTTTTTTAAATTCTTTTTTTTTTTTTCTTTGGGTCTCAGAAGTAAAAGCTGTTTTTCATCCAGCAGAGAAAGTACCAGCTGCTGAAGGGATGATAACTGTCCTTTGTTAGTAGGGACACTGCAATAATTATATCCCACATATCATAAACAACTTTTGCTGATCAAGACCATTTGTTTGTGTGTTTAAGTATTGCCATGTGGGGAGAGAGGCTAGCTAACAGGGCCAAATAAGCACTGCTGCAGTGACTCAGCAAGCAATGATGTTCTTCTGGGGCTGCAACCTAGTCCACAACAGTTTAAGTGTTTTAAATAGCTTATTCCTTCCCCCCCATGCAAAAATGTTTTGAACACTTGCACTTAAGGAAGAATATCCATTTTCTCAAGAGGCAAAGTCAACTCAAGAACTCCTTACCCTGACACAACTTCCAACTGCACTTCTCTGCCCTTTACACTAGTCTGAGAGGCCGTGCTACAAACTAGATCACTGAAATGATCCAGGTTAGAAGACAATGCAAGATGACATATTCACTGGAAGACAAGGGTGATGCTTAACCATTTATACTGCCTGCTATTTCCCTGCTTGCTGAAACATGCAGGTTTCATCATGAACATATGTGCACCCAGTCTAACATCATGAACATATGTACACCCAGTCTATTGTTCCACTATCCCTAGTACCGGACCCATGCATTACCAGACCATTCATAGTACAAATATGATCTGGACCAAGGACACGGCATTTCTGTCAAGTCCATTGGTTTAAGCTTCCATACCAGTTGGAAAGACAAGAGACCCATTCCAGCATCCCGCTTACACACAATTAACTTGTCAAAGTATCTTCAACAAAAGTTACCTGGCACCTTTCACCAAGCAGCCACAGCATCTTGATTCAGAACTAGCTCAGAGTGGAACTGACTATGCTGAACCGACAAGTGGTTTGGAACTGCCATTTCAAGAGTTTACACTTGAAAGTCCAAGTGCAGCACAGATTCATAGAATAGTTTGCGTTGGAAGGGACCTTTAAAGGTCATCTAGTCCAACCCCCCTGCAATGAGCAGGGACATCTTCAACTTGATCAGGTTGCTCAGAGCCCCATCCATCCTGACCTTGAATGTTTCCAGGGATGGGGCATCTACCACCTCTCTGGGCAACCTGGGCCAGTGTTTCACCACCCTCATTGTAAAAAATTTCTTCCTTATATCTAGTCTAAATCTACCTTTTTTTAGTTTAAAACCATTATCCTTTGTCCTATCATGGACAAGCATGGTACTACCTTCTTCTTCATTCAGCTTCTGTCCTTAAAAATCCTGCTTCAGGTGGCATCTCCCAGTACTTACCAGGAAGAAACTCTAGGGGTACGGTTGGGATAGTGGCTGGATAATCCTTCCGCTGCTGCTCTAGTCGTTTCCTTCTCTCCAACTCTTCCTGCTGGGCTGCTTTTGTCACGGCTTCCAGTTGGTCCTCACGCAACAGCTTTCTGAACACAGGAGCAAACAGAGAAACATGATTTGGTTACACTCAATTTCTTCCAAAAACCTGAATGGCTGTACAGCTGGCTCAAAAGATGATTGACAAGCTCCAGGTAGTCTGTCAGGACTGTCTGATGTTCCAGACTAGGAATATCATTGCCAAGGGTATAGACAAATTCTACAGCTATTTCAGGACTGAGCTTCCCAACTCCAGGTAACACTACTATTACTCAAGGAAAAGACAAAAGTTTGACAGAAGCAAAATAATGAAAGGAGGAAAAATGTGAGTGGGTAAGTATATACTTAAGCTAGGTTATCATAGACTAGTTCTATCTGGAAGGATGTTACTTATGGCTATGAACTTTATAAACACAAAATGCACAGAGTCATGCAAAGAAGATATACAGGAAGAAAAGGTATCAATTCCCCCACAAAAAGTCATCACCCTGATTCTTCTCCGACACAGTATTTTCAGGAACTAGGGCCTCTAATAGCTTTAACAATTGTTTCAAAGGATGCTCTCAAAGCACCTTACTTTTACAGGTAATTTTCATTACTTCCAGAAGTTGCTTTTCCCCTGCTTCAGTTTCACATGTGCAGCCCTGGAAATGAAGGCTCTTTTGCCAGAGGAGAGGTGCAGTACAAGCAGTGGTAAAAGCCAGCTTCCTCTAACTAGCCTTTAAATCCACCCAATGCCACACTGCAGGGACATCTCCTCCATCCTAATGAAGTCTCAGTTTCCAAGGCCTACTCATTCCTCAACACTCATTCCTTCGGCTTTAAGAAAATCAATCTGCACAAGCTTATGAACCAAAGACCACCAGCACGTTACACACAGGACAAAAGAGCCACTTGCTGCCACAGGAGTCCCTGCTCCATTATGACTCCTCTGAGCATTTTAGATCCCCTTGAACAAAATTTCATAGTGAATTACCACCTCACAACCTGTCCCAGAATATATGTGGTGACTTACACTATCAAACAATTACTGCTTTATAAAATTCAGGTGAAATTGATTTCCGGCATTTCAGTCACCAGTCACAGTATCACCATTCCTGCCAACAAGTACCCAGGATAGTAGAGGGAAGGACTATATTTTAGGCTGTTTGCAATAGGATCCTCATCAGCAGATATCTGACACTGGATATTTACTTAACGGTGGTGCTGTTTTTCAATTACGTGTCTCAAAAGCCAGCAGCAAGTACACAATTTTTGCAATATATTCCATAACCAAATATTCACTCTTCTGAAATACCAAACAAGTCTGCACCCACATGCAGCACTCCAGTCTGAGATCATACTACTCCCACTGGTGAAATCCTAAGGTTTTGGAAAAGAAAAGCCATCTGGTTTTCCAGCAGTGGCAAAATGTAGCTCAGAAGCTAAGTCCAGAGATTCCATTTTTACCCAAAAGGCTATACAGGACCCTAGCTCTTTCTGTCCTGCTGCTGCTTACCTTATGTTCCTCCGCATGTGAGACGGTTTCTGAGCCCTCTTCTTTTTGGTGTCCTCAGAGGCCAGGCTCTTGTGCTGGTTCTGCAAGAGTCGCTCTGCCCGCTCACTCTGAGATGAGGTAGTTGAAGTAGAGCGCTGCCATTCTCCATCCTCCGCGTGTTCAACATGGTCACCGCTGAACACTGCTTCCTGGGGTTGGTCTGAAAAGACAAGGAGGTAATGACATGAGAACAACGGTGCCAGGCTGGCAGCTGGCTTTTACATGAACATTCATCAGCCAACAATCCCTATTCTCACTTGTTTGCAAGCATGTTTCTCTGAGGGTCAAAACTGGGGTCCTTTCCAATAGTGCCACTCAAAGAGTATTAAAAAGTTTTACGGTGAAGGGTCTGTTCCCAGTGAAAGCCAAGACTAACAGCACTCAACACAGCCCAAAAGCGTCCTGACAAGAAAACAAGGCAAAATTATTTCAGTCCGCGTAGAGCACTTGCTGCCCCTAAGGGCCTGTTTTCCTACAGCGGCCCAATGAGCTCCAATTAAAACAAGGAATTTCAATCTCTTTTTCTTTGTTTCACAACATTCAAGTGGGGCAGAAATTTCCATTTATATGACACCTGTGTAATCATCTTCCAAGTTAACAGAACATACCCCGCAAGAGGTTATCTGGTTCAAACACTGGGTCATGGCTTAACAGGCAGCTCAGTGGTTTTATCACCAGGCTCCACTATCATGATTTAAATGGTAACTTCTGGCAAGCTTTTTTAAAAACAAAAAGTAAGTGGCAATACTCTTTCCACATTATAAACCACATGCACTCCTTTTTCTCTACATTCTCCTATTTTCAGACTTGCATTAATGGCTGATTTCAGTCTTAAAGCACTATGTGAAATGACACCTTGTTCTATGTGACATTTTGCTCTTCAACAGGCTGCCAGTGACCAAACTAATGCTTGCAGAGCACAGAAATGAAATGTTTCTGTTCAAAAGCTTCCCTTGAAGTAAACTGTTTCTGACAAGCCTTGTAATAGCTTCTTTGAAGCATCTTGTCCCCTTGTGTCAGGCAAAGAGATACCCTGAACCTCATCTCATAATCAGTTTTCTTGCGTATACTGTGTATCTGAGCTAATGACTGAACTGAAATGACACTTAGACAGAACTTTGAAGAAAAGAAGACATCAGCGCAGAAGAATGTGGCAGATGAAGTAATACAGAACCAACAAGCATCACATTGTGACTCTGTGGGATCTGGAGACAAAGAGCATCCCTTCTCAAAAAGCTGGGAGCTTAAGTGAAGGATGCTTCAGTGTAGCACGTTGCATGTACAGGCACCTCTACAGCTGCCACGTTAACGTGCCTATTAAATTAACCTTACCACCAATATCACCTCTTAAAATTGAGATGATAAGAACTAGATGCACACCTTGGTCAAAAGCACCAACTTCGCAAGCTTCCTCTCCAGACATCCCACCAGACATGCCCCAGCATTTGCTCGAAGCCTATGTCAGAATCCATTTAGGACTTCAGGGCTCACCCCACCATGGGTCAATACCAGCAGAGCAGCTCAAACATTTCTGTGAACATCAGTCCCAGCAAGTCTTACACATACTAGAAAAACAGGTATCCACAACTTATGTGATGAAACAGATCTCATGATGAATGCAGGAAAGAGTTATGTTGTACGTGAGGACAAAGGCAAAGGAGTTCACCACAGTCACAGTAGTTCTCCTACCACAGCCAAGGTCTTGGAGCCCTGTCCCCCCACCATGCCTCCTTAAACTTACAAGCTCAGACATCACGCATCACATTCGCTTGCAGACAGAGAACTGGGCTGGGAATAAACCCAGTTTCCCAGGCTTCCCAGACAACAGCTCTGCTATGTGAGCTAGAGACACATTTTGGTCACATTACCTGCAATTCTTCAGCACTGTTTCCTTCCCCCCACCCCTCTCGACTCCTGGTTATATAACTAGATCAAAAGATTGGATGAAATAGGGCAAAGGGAAGCAGGGAGGCTGCACACGTGATCACATTCTCCGGGATGAGTCATTAAACCAGTGACTATCCTGGAGACAAACACTGCCGTGGTTACACTGCTGCCATCTCACCCTGGGCCCAGGGGACCTTGACAAGGCATTAGAGAGCACAAAGTCATGCCTGTCTGGAAGCGGAAGCACTTCTCTCCCCACACCCCAGCAATTACCCACGTCACCTCCTTCGGCAGCGACTCTGCCACCCGTGCCGTGCCGGGAAAGGGTGCCTTCAGGACGAGGGTGATGCTAACAAAATCCAAAGCCTCTCAGCAGCCCAAAGGTGAGGCCATTACGTGTCTCCTCTGCACGTTTTCATATTTGTTGTGCAATCCCTACGTAAACTCATTCCACCTCTGCATTTTACTTTTCTTTCTTCTTAGTCATGTGTAATACAAGCTCTGGTGAAACATACACACAGCTGGATCAGGTTATTTTTAAAAGATAATTCTCATCTGAGCAGGAGCCTGAAGCCTAAAATCTGACAATGAATTTGGCCCTGCACTGAGTACAGGCCCTCATCCGCCACAGCCATGGCTGCTCAGGCTGGTGTTTGTCCTGCCAGTACAAGTTCTGAGGTGAGGAACACAATCTGTGCCTAAGCCCACACTCCTGACACATATGCATCTAGATACCGAGATCTCTTCTGCACTAGCGGCATTTCCAAACATCACACTGATTCAGCCGCAGCGGGATTCAGAGGACAGCCAGCTTCCCGAGGCTGATCCCATCCTTGCCACTACAATGAATAAAGCTGCTTTTCACAAAGCTTAACTAACACAATGATAAAATCACAAGTCACTTCCGTCTAACCGGGCAACAGCTCTCACCACACCTGTGACACGAGCTGGCAGTTCCTAGCAGGAATTGTTTTGTTGTTGTTTTGTATTAAACCCCTGATTGTGTACACAGCCTAAATCTTACCGCATATGAAAAGCGAGACTCCCCGCTGCAGCCGTGTGGCTGCACTCCAGTGTGGTGAGCTCCAAGCTGTGTAACTGGGACCCACACTGAGACAGAAGCACATTAAGAAACAATAACTACACGCACAAAAACCTATTTTGTACAAGAACAGGTTTAGTCTTCGGGTTGGAGGGAGCGTGGGAACACCCTCGCTGAACAGGTCCCATCAGGTAATCAATAGAATAATTCCTGCCCCAGTTCCGCCAAGCCTACATCTACAACAGGACTGCAATTATGGTTTTGTAACAGGAGCTCAACGTGCTACTCTGACGTGGCTATACAAGTAGCTTTTTACACAACACAAAAATTCACCAGTCATGTTTGCATGTTGACAATTGCCAGATTGCCAGATCATGCTTACGCTGTCAGCGCACTCTAGGAAGACCTGGACAGTTATCCACATTGCCTCAATGAGAAAAGCATTGCCACCTGCCCACGGGTAACAACCTAGCACAGCCTTGCACAGGGAGATCAGCCACATACGCCCAAGCACAGCTGAGCAAAAGAGCAGGCCCAAGTCCACTCAGCAGAAGACAGCCATGGGTCACTCGTGGTCACCGACGAGGACGTAAACCCATCCCATGCTTACACACTGTGAGCATTGAGAATCAGCTGGAACGCCAACTGCTGGCTTCACACCAGCTGTTGCATGTTTTGCACTGCGCTCACCAGAATAGGCACCAGATCTACAAAGATGGTCTCCTGAGGGCAGTGGTGATAGCATCAGTGCAGACAGGGAGCTCGTCAAACAGCTGCTCCTTCAGGTGGGTTACAGCTCTCCATCTGAGAGGTCCCCAAGCAGTTCCCACTGGTCCTCAGTTACGGACACCTGCACGCACCCAGGCACTCTGCCCTGCAAGGTACCCTGAACGCCAAGAGGGGCACGACTATCCTTTCTCATGCACTTCATAGAGATTTAAAATGTGCCTGCACTATCAAAACCCAGCAGACCTGATTACAGCACGGCTCTGGTTCGTGCCGCAGACCAGGGGTTGCCAGTTTTCTTTGCTCACTAAGCAGCAGCAACCACCGCCCCCAGCTGTACATACAAGCAGGGGGAGGTGTTTGGCTTCTCAACCAACACTTGCGTATTACAGTTTAGAAGTCTCTGTAAGGAAAAGAGTCGTGACTGCTCTGTATAACTCTGCTTCAGATGCTCCCCGTGGTGTGACTGCCAGAGCTGCCCCTAAATGCTGCACACAGGTGTGACTCATGATGTGTAACATAGCCAAAGATGTGTCCCACAGTGGGGCACTTCTTACTGCGCCCAAGCTTATAAAACTCACCTCATCACCTTCTTGCAAAATACTCTCAAACTTCCCATAAAACAGCACGGGATGCAGCCTGGAGAATATTCTCTAGCATCTTTGATTCAGCAGTGAATTGCTCTCCACACATACAGCCTGCTCTGCAAGGGGGCTCAGGTTGCTGTGAAGTGTCATGAAGCAGCAGGTACATTTTTTGGGGTGTAAGATTTCTGTAACTAACACAGCCTTCTCCTGACACCGAGGTGCGTGAGGAACAGTGTTATAGCTGCATCCAATCTCCACGCTCCCAGGCAAACCTCAACGAGTCCAAGTGTCTGTGCACACACAAACAAACATCCACGGCTCTAGCAACAGTCCAACACTCCTAGGAGTATAGAAATTGCCATTCGGGATAAGACCTGAGGGTCCCCTACCTGAGGCTGTTGCACGAGAAGGTGCAAGAGACCCCTCAGTAGACAAAAGATTGTGCAAGATGATTACTTCCTTGCCTCCTCAGTTAGCCTAACGCGGTTAGCTAGAGGTTCACCCTCCTCCCGGGAGGCCAGCTTCTCTGCCAGGATAACTCCAGTGACTCCACGGAAAGTCAGGATGCCGAATAGCACTATTTTGCTGAGTCTTTGGGCACTACCTCCTACCCTAAGGACAGGGATGTGCATGCATGGTGAGGAAGGTAGCTGCACGCAGAGCAGCGAGGAGTCAATTCCTGCATTGGGAGCTCTCTTTGGTCTTGCACAAAGAGCGAGGAGCAGTTAAATATTATTGCAGGCGTTCTGGGAACTTCCATGCAGTTTGTGGGCAACAGCTCGTCAGAGACTAGCTAGTACTAGCTAGTACTACTACAGCCGGTACTGAGCTGTCAAAGCAGGAATGGGAGGAGCACTGAGGGACGGCAGAAGAAAGACTAATTGCACAGCTCCAGCTGCAACACACAGTCACTGCCACACCGAACCACAACTGCGCCAAAGGCTAGCGAAGTGACTGCAGAGCAAGCCTGACGCAAAGGCACCGACAGGCTGGAAGGTGTCCTCTGGGGTTATGTGATGTTTTGCCAGTGCACTGGGCACTGGAGAGGTGTGTAGGTGATGCCAGAGTTCAACTGTACTTGGTACCTAAAAAACAGCAGTTCTCTAACTGCAACACAACAGAGTGCTCTGGCTCATCCTGTATTCAGCTGTGGAATAGAAGTTAAATGTTTTCAGAATATTCTTTCTCTGTATGCAACTGGTGCAGCTGTTGCATGGATGCCATGAAAGAAGGGAGGAGAGGTGTCTGCACAGAGCACCCTCTCATGGAGGCAGCATTACGAAAACACTTGAGCACCCCAAGGCTGGAGGCAAGAAATTCCTTGTGCAACCCCTCAAGGACGGGGTAGGCGAAAGCACGGGGGAAGCTCAGACTCCCTTCCTCCAGGCCCTACCTGCTGCAACATCCAGGAGAGCCACAAAGCCCCCTCCCACAGCTTGACACACGTCAACGCCCAGTTCCTTTCTCCCGAAGCACTGGGAAAGCCACCCCGCAAGGGGGACGGAGGGGGACGCAGCCCCTGCGGGGACTCAAGGCTGGGGCTACCCCCTGCAGCCACTATCAGGTCAGCTAATTAGCAACAAGACTTTGCTCTCCTCAGAAAATAATCGGGCTCAGTCTTCGGCAGCAGGACGCCCCTCCCAGCCACAACTGCTTAACAAAGCCCTAATTATGTAAGCATTATATAACCCAGCACACCTACCCCCCCGCGCCGGCAGCGCCGCAGCACCCGCCTGGCCGCGCTCCCCGCCAGCACGCCGGGGCCCAGCACGCCGGGCGCCTCTCGGCCCTCTCCAGCCGCGAGCAGCCGCCCACTCGCTGACAACACGAGAGACGGTGCCGAGCCGGGAGCAGCCTTTTGTCTACACCGGTGGTTTCTTGTATGCACGGGGTACTCCTGTGCTTGTCTGGATGCCCTTCGTGGATGTCCTCTCCTCACCAGGGCCACGGCTGTGGGGAGCTCCCAGTCCAGGCGTGCTGCGCCCCGGCCAAGAGGGCAGCCATGCCACGTGCCTCGGGCAGCGGGACCGGCAGCTCCCAGCCCCTCTCTGCGTGCTGGCCCTGCTCGACTCCAACGAAATGCAGCCCACTGATGAGAAGCATGACCGATTTCCACCACTGCTCTCTCCCCGGCTCTGCTGCCGGCTGCGATGGTTGGTGTCCTGCTGAGTCACAGCCACGGTACTGCGAGACACAAAGGCATCTTTCTGGCTGAGCCTGCCCAGCCCCAAAGCTTGCCTGCTCCCAGGGGAAGCTTTCCTCACCTGTCAAACGGCACGTACATCAACTCTAACATCTTCATTCCCGTTGCCGATTTATCTAGGAGTTAACCACCTCAGGTCTGTCGTTCATACTTGTCACTGTAACCAGACACAGAGACTGTCATATTGGTATAACAAATAGCGCTGCTTGAAGTCTGAGTAACACATTTTTCATTTCTCTAGGTATCTGTAAAGCGATCAGTTGCTGCGGGTTCAAGATACCTACATGAAATCTGCAGATTGCCGGTGAGAGATGGCAGGCTGCCTCCACCCCCGGCCCAGGACCAGAGGACGGAGGGGAGAGACGTGAAATGAGCTCTGAAGAAAACACCACCAGCACAGGCTCTGCGGGCCAGAGCCCCAGGAGGGAGCCAGACCAGGAACACACAAAAGCCAAACGCATCTCCAGACTCCTTCTTGGGCAGGAAGTAAGCCCCAATCAATGGAGAACTTTAAAAGAGAAATTATAAGGCAGCACTGCCCTTCTTTTTTTCCCTTCAGAGATCTTTCAGCATATCAGTTACTGATGAGGTTATGCTGCAGAATAAAACTCCTTTCCTGGCCTGAGGGAATCCTTCAGGAGCAAAAGGCAGCAGAACTGAAGGGCAGGAGCAAGGAAGATACCACCCAAAAACCAAAGGGAAAGGAAGCCAAGAAGTGCCGAGAGGCAAACCGGAACATCAAACAACCAACTTTGGTGACAGACAATGTATCTTCTAACCCTGGGATTATGCAAGCAGAACCAGGTCCCGAATACCCAAGAGCTCTTGTTCTGGCCGGGTCTCAACGCTGCGGACGCCGAGACCCGGGTTACATAAACACCAAAGAGCACTTATATAACCGTTGTATGGCACGGGCTCGCAGCCACCGGCACCCCGCGCCACCAGAGCGCGGCAGGTAGCTGCTCCGGCCAGCCCTGCGCCGGGGAAGCTGCGGCCAGCCCCTCCGGGACCTCGCACAAGCCCCCGAAATGCAGCCCGGGTGGGGTGCCCGCAGGTTGTCCTCCCTCTCGCAGGCACCACGGAGGAGAGGTTGATGGTTACTCCGGAGCACCGGGCAATCTCACGTCTGTTTCCGGCTCCGATACGCTCTAAGGAGGGTTGTGAAATTTCAAATCAAACATTCTCATAGTGCTTTGAGATGGCAAGAACTGGAGAAATGCACAACACTGCTACCTGGCATCCCTCTTCTAGCTATATAATCAAAATTACTTTTCCCAATAAAAGTCCTCAAACCTAAAATGTAAACTGCCTCCTCCTCACGAGCCCCCCCACTCTCACACAGACGCTGCAGGCATTAGCCAAGACGGGGAAACAAAGCCAGGAAACGCACCCGTTAAGGTAGCGAGTGAAGCAGGGATGGGTTACGCTTGTCCTTTAGCCGGGGGTGTGGGAGAGCAACCGAGTTACATAAAACTACGGCACCAGAGTCAGGAAGCGTTTCGAGCGGGAGTGCTGGGAAGTTTTCAACAAGCTGCGCACAGGAGGGAACTGAAACCTCCCCTTTCTGGTTATCCCAGTTAACTAGTAACCCAGAATATAGTTTTGCCAGCCAGATTACAAAAATTACCATAGGGATCTAAACCACAAGTAATCAGAGTTAACCGTCAGACCTTACTTATTTTCACAATAGTTCAAAACTTTTTTAAAAAAACCAAACAACTGTTCTCTTCTATTAAGGTGGATAAATATTGATTTAGGTAACAAAGATAAATTTCCCCTCCCAACTTCAGAAAATAGGTGCATATGGGGGCCTGACACGTTCCCAGCGCAGCGAATCCAGCTGGCTGCTACCATGACTCTTCTAGGGATAAATTTCAGGGACTAAGAAAAGAGGACGAGTAGGGGAGCAAGCATTCTGCATTATGCAACCATTACATAAGCATTAGTTTACACTAGGTAGCTGGGAGTTGTGGTATTAGCTTTATACCAGGATACCCTCAGAGCAATGAGAAATAATAAAGAAGGGATTATTGCTGCCACACGCTTCCAAGGCCACCAAAATGGCAAACAAACAACGAGCACAAGCCGAACTTTAATCCCTGCCTCGAGCCCTCACTGTAGCTTCGTTCAGGACCTGTTAACAGGGAGGGGGGAGAAGACATCTGATACTCACTCCTGCTTTAAAAGAGCAGCATGGGAAATAATCCCAGCGTAAAACATCCTTCAGCATCTGAGTGCTCCTTTGTTGTTGCTCATGATGGCAACGGTATAAGAGAGGGGAGATTTCAAAATTATAATACCTGGCATTTGCACTCTACTTCAGCGTCAAAGGAGTTCACAAGCATGACACGGTCCTCACAATAACCTGTGAAACACCCTCTTGTCCACCTTGCAGAGGAGAAAACTAAGGCAAAGAAATCAGGTAGGCATCAGTGCTGCGTAACTCCCAAGTTGTTGGCTCCCTGTCCTACGCTCCAACCAACAGGCACTCTATCCTTTCCTTAAATATAATTTCCTATTTGGAAAAACAAAACACAGTTGTGGATTTTTTTAGAACTGTAACAAAGCATGGAACTTCAACTGCATTCCCTTTTTCTGCTTCAGTCTTAAAGTAATTTCAGAGGAATTTTTAAGGACTCTGTTTAATGAGGGAGGCATCACTTGGGAGAAAAATGCAAATTGTTGAGTTTGAGCCTGTGTGCCACCGCATTCCACTGGCACTTCTCCCATCAAGTGCAGCCAGAAAAGTGACCGAGAGCACTGGAGAAAGCTAATAAGACCGGGATGAAACACCATCACTCAAAGAACAATCTGTTTCTAGTTTTCCTTTTCAAAATATTGGTGCTGCTTTGTGTGCTGCTAAAGCAGTTTGACAAAGGGCTGCAAAGTTGTTCATGGCAATCAGACTCACACAAATTGAAGCCACAATGTCACAAGGACACCTCTATCCAAAATACGTAGCACCCCAAAAGCTAAGCCAGTTACAGCCTGGAAAAAGAGACAAGCACTGGTTCCTTCAGAAGGTTGCTAAAATTACAGCTACCTCTATGATAAAAAAAGAAGCATATGTGTATATGGGGAAGCAACAGGGCTCTTTAAATAAGAGACATTTTTCTCGCAGGGCAACAGCCTCTTTTCCAACAGGGGATAGGTAGTGTACTGCAACAAACCTTGCTTTGCTAGCTGGTGGGTGCCACCATAAAAATAATTAAAATCCTCTCTAACTTTCCCGAAACATTTATAAAATAATAAACAGATAGCACAGCACTGCTTATACAAGCGCTTGCTACTTTGAACACCCCAAAGAAGTGTTCAGGCACCTAGACTGAGAAAAAGCCGTGTAAACCAGAGAGGAAAAGAAATACTGACCAGTGGCTGAAGCACAAAGGCAGGGAAGAACGTGATGCCTCAGTTCTGCCCCAGACTCACTCTGAGACCTTGTGCAGTTTTATCATCCTCTCTGGGGACAAGAAGGCTACGGAGGAGTGGGATGGAGACCCTCCTGGATCCACCAGCCAGAGCACAACCATGTTAGATCAGTTACAAATGCTTCCTCAGAGATAATTTTCCTTCTGGCAGAGCAGACCGTGGTAAACCTCGCCCCAGACTTTACAACTTCACTGCAACGCTGTACAAAGACGAGTTCATTTGCACTCTTGCTCTCTTACGTTTGTACAAATGACCCCAAAATACCTTTCCACCCAAAATTTTTGGAAGGCCCCTAACCTTGCATTCTCCCTCCATCTATGACCTACAGTCTCATTTCCAAAAGCATCTTCCCCTCCCCTGTCTTCTCTTTTTATACCTATTATCTAGACTGAGTTACATAAGCCACTTGTATCACCCAGATTCCTCATTTATCCAAACTCATTTTGTATCCTAGTTCCTTTCTCTTCTCAGTTCACACACTCCCAGAATTAACTTCTTTGTCCTGCCACCACAACCAGAGAACTAAAAAAGCAGGAAAAGATGGATTTTCTTTCTTTTTTTGCTAGAATCCACCCCTCCAGGAATGGACAACAAATACTGCATGGTTTATTTCTATAAAAACTCCTCACAAAGATCACCCTGCACTGGACTCCTATAACAAACCAGGACCCCAGAGCTGGAACTCCTGGGGACCATTTTTGACCAGCTTATTAAGTTCACAGCATGAACTTTGGAGGTATTCGCCATGTGAACAACGTGGAAGAAGCTTGGCGTCCCCGAGTACCTGACCTGAAAGTAACGAGTTAAATTACAAATTTAGAAAGTTCTTCAGATCTGAACAAAGTTTTTTCTCCAACAGACAACATCCTCCCACCACCAAGCAAACTAAGTGGCAGCCATTCCCAAACGGTAAACTCATGGTAGGGTTTCACCAGCAACTTCCATTTGATGGGGGGGGGTGGGAGTGGGGGAAGAGCTGAGTAGCCCTTAGGCTGTTTGGCACTAATTCGGGGATCTGGAGCAAGCACCAACGGCTCTGCCTGGTGCCCAGACTGCTGCCTGGTCAGCAAGTCACCAAATATTTCACTGACAAAAGAGGCTCTCAAAACTCTTATCGAGTAGGATGTTGGGGGAAAGTATACACAAAAAGTTGAAGGGGGTGGGGGAGAGGACACTGGATATAAAATCATACTGATATTAACAGCTGCCTCCTCTCTTGCTAAAAATTACTTTTGCAGCATTACAATATGACAGCAGCAGAAACAATAACAGCCAGACTCAGAGCGTCACATCATCAAAGTCTTCAGAATTAAAAGCACAAAGAAAGAAAGAGCTTCCTTCTCATATCCCCTCCATCAAACCAACAAGCACTGCAAGACTCTGAAAATTCAACCATTTCCATCCCTGGCAGGTAGGCAGCAAATTAAAACCTGGCCCCTGAGTCTCGGTTCCTGATGCACTTTGCTAGCCACTGAGAAGGTTGCTGCTGCACAGGGGAGGGAGAATGAATGGTCTGTAACAGGAAAACAAGAGGGAACAGAAAACAGAGAGGGGAAAAAAAACCCAAACAAAAAACCACAAAAAAACAACTTGTGTCCTACCTGGAAACTGCTGAGACTCATCCAAGAGTAACATGCTGCTCAGCGCACTGAGGCAAGACCTCTGCCCACGACTCTGCCCCAACGCTTGTTCAATGGGGCCACACGCTCTCAGCCCTTCTGCTATTCTTGTCTCAGGGTCTTCAGGACAAAAGTTTCCAGTCACTCCTGACAACTCGTTATCTCTGCCTGCAGCCCAGCGAGCAGTAAATCCACTCTCACTGGCTGTTCAGTTCGCAAGCGGGAAATGCCTCCTGATAAAAGAGTCCAGGGTACAGGCAGGGAAACCTGCACTTTAAGGTTTCTGAAAATAACTTTGGTAAATAGCTCCCAGTGCTTGAATCCACCCGGCCGGTGTGACGGGAATCAGTACACATATATCCTCCCTGCACCCAGCCGAGACAGACCAGGGTCACTGTTATATAACTAGTTAAATATGCCTTGAGTTCAGCCTAAATAAAAATTGTCACTATCTCCTCCCCTGCTTGGAGAGTCAAACAACACAGCCCTGCCCGAGGTAGCTGCTGCTCCACTGGGGACCGATGCCTGGAGCTGCGCTGCCCGGCCGCTTTGGCTTCGGTACGTGTTCCCGATCAGCGGGAGCAACCTCGGTTACGCCTGGGAAAAGAGTTTTAAAAGAGAGACGAGCAGCAGGGAGGCTGAGTGGGTGTGTACAGGGGAGGTCTCTCTCCTCTCTCTCTCATCTCGAGCGCCAGAGCTGCACGCCGTTCGGATCGGATCCCATTCACTCAGCCCGTGATCCAGTTCAACTAGTGGCAGAGACCAAGACTGAGAATAAAATAAAAATCCTTACATAACCATTCAGGCTCCAGCGGGGCCCCGCGCAAGGGGAATCCCAACAGACAACAGGACATTCAGAGCAGGGGACGCATGGGACCGTAATCGCGCTTCCAAGTTTCACAGCACAAAAGGAAAAGACAGAGGGAATGAGTTGCAAAAAGAAGTACAGCCTTTTTGGCTTTGCAAACAATCTTGGTATCCGTGACTTTATGAACTATTTGCATGATGCCTCCTAACTTCCAAGAAACCTGGACAACTGAGACTGAAACCTGAGCAATTCCTTGGGAGCTGGTAACCTGTTTGCAGCATAAGAGGCAGAAGAGCATCCTGTTCACTTCATTAAATCAGCAGCTGGTACAGCACCGCTACTCCGTAGAAAGTTCTCAGTGCAGCAAACGGACCATGAATAAGATTTCCCAGATTTTAGGAAACAACCTTTCAGAATGCGTGGAGTGCAAGATTACTCTAAGCGAGCCTTCCTCCCCATCATCCATCTGCACCAGAAGGACAGGTAGAGGAGAGAATAACTAAGTACAGGAGAGAATAGTACTTTAAAGCTGTGGTTGAACCCCTAAAGGCTAACCATCATGCCTGGCCTTCTTCAGTGCTAGGCTTGTTCCATGCCTGATTCCCTTCACAGGCATACCCAATGCCAGTACCAAACAGCAAACCTGGGCTGATAGACACGTAATGAAACCAACTCGCTCCTAGCAAGCATTTGTCCACATAATCAAGTCAGCTCCTTGCTTGAAACAACTGGCAAGTGAGAGTCGGGAAAACCAGGACGGGCACAAGAAGCCTGAAGCAGGCTGTGTCTGAACAGCTCTGGCACAGATCTGCAGGACTCCAGGACAACGTGCTGCACTCGGAACAGCAAAGGCTGGTCTAGAAGTCTGCAAACACAGCCAGGGCAGAGCCCGGTTACCCTTGGTGTGACTCCAGGCATTTTTATTAGACCTTTCATTCAGGAGGGTGGCAGAGCACAGTGAACGCTTGCTACCATCAAAACATCCTTGTTGCTTCAGGGTACATCAAGTTTGAAACAAACCCAAGGTGCTGTTTTCCTAATTAGAGCCATATACATTTTACCAAAGAAAAGATGAACTGTATTAAAATTAAGAGGCTCGGTAACAAGACAGCGTTTCACCTACGTCACAGATGCAAATAGCCTGGCTGGTACACAAGAACACACGGTGTTTATCAAGGGGGAAAGAGGGACAAATATATTAAGAAAAGTACATAGCTGAGGATCTTGCAGCAGGCCTTATAAGGACTTTGTAGGGTTGGAATAAACAACCAAACATGACCTCAGCATCCGACCTAATGGATTTATGAAAATGGGAAGCAAGATTTAAAGACAAGTATTTGTGTAAATACAACTGGGTACTTTCCAAGGCATGCTTATTACAGCAATCAAGCACGAGGAAAATGGAAGTTCAATACACTGGGGGAAACAGGCGACCTATACCTGTCCTTCTGCACACAGCAATAAAAAGGGAATTTCCTTCTTCACCCTAGTGTGCAAAATGGAAGGGAATTTTTGTAGCTTTTCTACTCACAACAGCCTACTGGTGAGGCCATCGCCGTTAGCCATGATAAATATGTATTCACACAGCCAAGAATTAGATCTGCCAGAAACAGTCAGTTTATAAAATGATCTCCTCATGGAAGGTAATCTTGTTACAGATAAGCCCATTTACTGAATAGCTTTTCTGTGAGGCTAGCCTTGCCAGTAAGGAAGAATGTTCTCCCTCCCCGACCGGGTCTGAAATCTTACCTAGCTGTCGTACCTCACCTACCTCCTG
This sequence comes from Mycteria americana, assembly GCF_035582795.1. NCBI lineage: Eukaryota > Metazoa > Chordata > Aves > Ciconiiformes > Ciconiidae > Mycteria > Mycteria americana. The sequence continues at coordinate 6,242,753 of NC_134375.1, forward strand.
CTCAAACCACAAGCTCTTTGCAATCGTACAACTGTGCTGTACATCAGAAGAGGCTTCTCAAGAAACTGTTGTCACTTGAGAGGTTCCCTTGCAAACAACATAGGAGATTCCAGTTAAAAAAAACCAAACAAACAACACTATAAAATTTGTATTTTCATAGAATATCAAGATAAAGACCCTTCAGAACATGGTTTTTATTCAACTGACAAGTCTTTTCAGCAGCAATGTCAGCATCCCTGAGCACTGCAAATTCATAAGGGTTATAACTCACACCTAAATCTGCCTACACACAAGAAGCTTGACCGTAAAGTTTCTCAGGACACTAGCTCCTCTGTATAGCAGAGAACATTGGGGAGGGGGAGGGGAATCAAACTAAACTCAGTTCAACTAAAAAGTTTCAACAAAATATCCCGAATTATATCACAAGTGACTCTCCCTCCCCATCCTTTCAAGCTGGAGTAGCTCCTTCCCCATCCCCATGCCTGTTCTCCTCCTTGAACCTGGTTCCCTCAACCCACTGCTCCCCTTGCGGAGCTCTGCAGGCCAAGCAGCTCCGGGACTGCTCAACATTGACCTGATCCAAGTCCACCCAGTGCAGTGCAGGTGGGAAGCACTGGATCCATAACGTGCCACCATGCTCTTGGTCCCTGCAAGCTGGGGTGGTTCCCTTCTCTCCAATGACTGCCCCGTGTGCTGTTCACCCTCATCGCCGCCCTGCCCAACAGAACAGACCTTCCTTGCCCGTCCTCGCCTGCTCCACGCTGGCTGTGCGGTCCCTTCCCCATCCCACAGCTCTCTCACAGGCATGCTCCACATCCACCAACTGCTTCTGCACACCCCACTGATCACCGACGGTAGAGAAGCTGCCTACAAATCTGAACTGTTTGTAAGTTATTAAACACAAACTAGGCCTGACAGCCAAATTTCACTCTTGATTATCAGCTGCTAGTAGCACATACAAATATCATCAAGGTTACTTTTCCTGTCCTGTTTTCCATGTTGTTTCAGCAACGTGGAGAAAACACAAGAGTATTGGGGTTTAGTTGGTTATGGTACAGGTGGTGTTTATCAACCTAAAACAGTTCAGACGGAATCAAACTCCACAATGCCATTTGTTGGCAACTTAGTATTGCTGGGCTTTGAGAATCATTTGCTTTTTAAACAAACACTGCCCTGTAAATAAAAACTCGTTTTGAGTAAGACCTAAACCAACCACGGAAAACCAGAGGACTCTTTCCATTTATTTTAGTGAGTTTTGGACTGAACCGTAAGGCATAAAATTTGATCAATCTGTTTTTTCTCATTTTATTTGTATTCATTTAAATCTTGGTTTATTTTCTTTCCCACGCTCATCTAAATCATAACTGGGGGGGGAAGTTGTACATAATGTAACAAAAATCTAATCACACAAAATACAGATAGCAATGAAACACTGTGCCTTCTGCAAACGCTTTTCAGACTATCGCTGTGGCAAAACATATACTGCTTCAGACTTCAGTCCCAGGCTTTCAAGGGTTGTTGAAACGCACTGAAGAAAACAAGCTGTTATTAGACCAGATGTAATGATTTTAAGTCGAAGGATCTGTATCATAGATATTTATCATCATCTTAACCAAAGCTAAATCCACTGAGTTACAATCCCAGTTATATTCAAGAAACGGATTCTCATCTTGTCCTATAACTTGCTACATTTCTGCTGCTGAAGATGACACAAAGTATTTCTGCATGATAGAAGAGTGATTTTGTAAAACTTTAATTTCATTCCAGTTTTCATCTAAGTGCAAATTTGACAGAAATCACAAGCTAAGAGTACACAAAAGTGCCATTTTCAAATTGCTTCTAACAGTTCAAGTATTTAAATATTTTACATGGATGAAGATTACCTACAGAGGTTTTAATTGCAAAATTTGTTTTGACAAGAGATTTAAACTAGAAGTTTCTGTTCACCTAGCCCAAAAAGATTTTATCTTGTAGCCTTCTCCTGTCTCATTCCTATTTGCATATTTGCAAGTGAAAATAATGTCTTCTGACTCCTACTTAGAATTTTTTGAGACTGAGTCAGTGAACTGCATGTTGAAGAAAATGTGAACAAGACATTTTCAACATTTGTAGTACAAACTACTGTTATTAAAATAAAAATGGGTATTGCATCAAAAAACTTTGATCCAAATGATGAGCCAGACAATTCTGAAAGTTCAATGTTGCAGTTTTCTATAAAGCCTAAGGGGGAAATTAAAACAACAAATAAAGCAAATAACTGTGATGTGATATTGTGTTTTAAAATCTGAAGAATACTTCTAATTTCATTAAGACAGTTCCCCCTCCTTCCAAACTTGCTGCTGCTTCTTGGCTAAAAATATTATACTTGTACAACGTATAGCTACATCCACATTTTATTTACCCAGTCATTAAAAACAGCACAATACCAGATAAATTAAGGAAAAATGAAAGTAGAGGACCCCTTGCACAGTTTAAACTCAAATGCAAAACAGAGAAGTGTTTCACCCAGTACATTTGAAAATAAAAAGGGCGCTGCCTAAAATGTAAAGCAGAGGATTTTGACTTTGGCTTCATCACAGTCATCAAGCGACCTTGGCAAAGTCACTTCGCCACTCCTTACCTGTTCAAGAAGGAAAATATCATATTACAAATTTGCTAATTACTTTCCTTGTGATTTTGTCATGGTTTCGGAAGTTGCAGATGACGGAGTATGGTATCTATTAGCAATGACTAGGTGTGGTACAAAGCTGAGTATTGAAAACGTACATGGGGAAAAAGGTACCAAACGTGACAGAGAAGTAAGCGTGACTGTCCTTTGTTAGAGATCGTCTGGCTGCTTTGTGAAAAGAGAAAAGCAAGTTTTTGGCCAATAAAGCACAACCCCCATATCCTGCAAAGCCTTTCAGAAAAGCAGGAAGAAACAAGATACTTCTCCTCTCCATGGAAGACTTGGAGCAATTCTTTGTTCAGCTAATAACCGCTTGCTCATTGACCCTGCTCCCCGTGCATTTATGCTACTCTCACGTTTGTGGCAGCTTTAAGAAAAGAGACCATGTAGCTACAGGTAAAAAAAATTTTGAAAAAATCCATATACATATATTTAGAAAATGCAGAGCCATGGACACGGGCTGTTCTTGAACCGCATAGAAGGATTTCTATTTTGTATTCCGTCATACGCAATAGATCAAAGGAAAGGAGGAAGAAAAGAGGAAAAAAAAGAAGGTGTAGCTAGTTATAATACCACATCATTTCACGAAATCAGCCAGTCCCAGCACCCAATCGGCAGTTCTGAAGTAAGCAGAGCTCTGGCGTCATCACCTCCTTTTAAAGAAGTAAAGCAAGTCATTACTCCGGGTTATATAACTCTGAGACTATGCCAGACTTCGTGCCACCCTCTCAAAAAGGAAGCCGCTGTCAGAGAGCCTGGGAGGGGGGCAGAGGAGTCACGAACGTTTTCATTCGGAGCTTCCCCCTGCTTAGGATAAGCAGAGGAGACCGGGAAAGACTCCGCACTTTCGGACAGAGCAGGCAGACGGCGAAAGGCTCAGCGACTGACCTGCAACATCGTCAGTCTGTAATTCCCTGCGAAGGGGGCTGGGGGGACAGTACTCGTCAGGATCTCATCCTTCCTTCCCACAGCAGCCGTCAAGCCACACCTCACCCCGCTGAGAATAACCTAGTTCACAGGGTTAGTTAAAATGCTGGAATCAGTCAATAAAACCCCCACAAACCCCAGGCATCTCTCCTCCCACACTCCTCTCCATTCCTGTTACCTTCCCCTATTCCTCCCAGATTTACGGGCAAACAGCCTGCACACAAGGGACTTCCACCTGCCTCTACCACCCTCCGACAACTGAAACTGCCCCAACACAAACAAAATGCCCAGCAAGGCTATCTGCAGCTCCGGGTTCGGCAGAAAGGGAGCTAACAAAGCGTACAGTACTGGCTGTTCCCAGCAAAGCACCCAAGAGGATTTTTTTTTTAATGTCACCATTTAGTCAGTCCAGTAAAGCCACTTCAAGGGAGCTGGGTGCCTGCCACAGGGTCTGCATGGGCATTTAGCAGCTCCCATACAACGTGCTGGGTACGCAGACACTTGCTAGCTGGGCAGGTCCAAACCCCTCAGACTGCACACAGAAACACCATTTGTTCTGAAAGACAGACTGTACTACAGGGAAACTGCCAGATTAAAAATAATGGGTAAAATATGCAGCCTTCTGTAACGAAGCAAAGTTCCCAGAGAAATCCGTGAGGCTTTTGCCTAAATACGAGAGGCAAACCTTCTTCCCTGCAATTTCAATGTAACCTTTCTGCACTACTCAGTAACCAGGACTGCTAAATCAGCAAACACTAGTATCCAGCCTCTTTTCACCTTTAATACTAAATGTATCTTTTGTACTTTATTCCGCTGGATGGTGGAAACATAGAAGACAGACAGCTCCTAACTTTCTGGATCTCAGGAAACCAACACAAGTCTCAAGATTTAGGGAGGTGGAGAGCATACGCTTAACAGACACGAAGCAACTTTGGAGATGCTCTTATCCCTTTCAGGGACTGAGAAAACAATAAAACCCCCTCAACTTCTTAGTTATAGCAAGTCACCCGAGAAATGCATCCAGTATCTGCCATCAGACGCAGGTTTGCTGACTGAGTTATCCGCAACCAGCTGACTTGAGGCTGAACCCCACACTCTGCACCCATATGATAAAGCATATTTAAACACTCTGATCCATAACGAGCATTTTCTAAGGTAATGCAGTTTCCCATAACAATTTGATAAGGTTTAAACACATGCCAATATGCGGGATATTAATTCACAAGTAAATTCTTTCACATGTAGTGATTACTTTTCTATCTCTATGATACCACACGTGCCATCCTCTTTGCATGCAACTATTGGCTTGGAAGACAGTCTATGAAAAGTCACTATAAACATTAAAATCTACCTGGTTGTTTAAGAACAGCGAAGTGCACAGTGGTACATAGAAGTTCAGGTTTGGTTTCCCAGGCTTACAAAGATCAGGGCCATTGGGGAGGCAACAAACTTACTGTTGAGAAGAGGTTTGCTTCCCCCAGGATATGACCTTCTAGCTTCTTTTTCTAAGTACTGGTGAACTCTAGAGGGAGCTGCATCCAGCCACAAGTAATCAAAATAAAAGAATCAAGATAGGAAAGTTGATCAAGAAGGAAAAAATGGAAAGATGTCAATCACCACTCTTCTCTTCCCCCCAGGAAATCCACCTTGCACTCTACAAACAGTAGCTTGCAGGTTAAATTATAGGATTATTGCTTACTGGCACCCACCACCCACCACATACATACACACAGAATACAGCAGAGCTTAAAATTAAAGGAACCCCCCTGATCATCTTCAGTGCTTTTCTAGATTTAGGGAAGTCCTGACTTTTGTTTCTTTCCACACCTTTTTCTCCAACTCATCCACTTTCAATCAACAAAAAGAGCCTCCTCTCCCCTCCAAGCTTACTCCGACAGGCTGGTGCCTTTCCTTAGCCCCTGCCACCAGCCTCCAGCTAAACAACAAGGACAAGAGATCAAAGCACATATATCACCAGTCTGAGGCAAAAAGCAAGAAGCAATCAAGTCCACTGTGCCCATGTACTGCAGCAGATGGAAGCATCTCATTAAAGGGTTCCTCAAGGAGCCGCTGTAGTCTCTGAGGCTGCCTCGACCTTGGGATGCCCATCTATCCTCAATACCACCCAAAGACACAACTGTGAAAAGCTGCTTTCTAAAAGGAGTTGAGAGATTAAAGAAATAATTATGTATTTGCTCCGCCTCTTCTTAAGGAACGCATTTCATTTTCTAGTAGATAGGGAGGACAACTTAAAACCAGTGTTTCCTGAGAGAAAATGGGGTGCAGTCTGGTCAAAAGTAGAAGGCAAAAAGATTTCAGGTTGCTGGGACTAATCTCCATTTACCAGCACACACAGGACCATCCAATTCAAGTAAAAAGTGCAGGTAAATTACTTTCCAACAGCAGCTCCCCCCCTCCCTTTTTTTTTTTTTTTTTTTTTTTTTTTCTTTTTTCCTCCAGCAGTATGGGCCTTTCTAAATCTGGATATAAAATTATAAAGAACAGGATATCATTTAGCAGGCTATTATTCAGGAAACTGTCTCCACACTCTGCCTCTCAGTTTCATACAGGTGAGTATAACATGACCTAATTTGTAAGAATAACTTCAGATGAAAAGCAAAAACTTGTGTACATGAGCAGGAGGAGCCTGCTAAATGAACAGACTTATACCAAAGACTTTCCTCTCTTCCCCTGTAAGGACAGAAATTTGCTCTATTCCCAACCCCACACATCCAGCTGGGGACTCCCACACACGCCACAGTTTTGTTTTGTTCCAGCACTTTGTTGGGGAGAAGAAAAGACGGAATGACTTTGGGGTGGGAAGCACATCGATAACACAGTCTCCCAAGATGAGCAGCAGCTCCCTGCACCTCAAGGATGCATTCATGTATCATTCAAAAAAAATATTAACCCACACTTCCACATGACTTCAAAAACTGATTTCCAAAATAATTTCAGCTTCAATAACTCCAGGTGCTAATGAACTTTCTAGTAAGTATGGCATTAACTACTGATTTTTCCCCTCAGGTTAGACAAGGAAATTATCCAGGCAGCTACAAATCGATTTCATTTTCAATGTAATTGCACCCCTTGCACCCCATGATGATGAGCCGCAAAGAGCCACAAAGGAACATCACCTTAAACAAAATCCATTCTTGCTATAATTTCATGCCAATTTTTTTTTCCCCCAAGCACCAAGTGAAAATTGTACGCAAAGCTGATCCAGCAGTACCCCTTTACCTAAAGAGGCTTTCCTCTAGCAAGAGTTCAAGGAAAGGAAAGAGCTTTTCAAACCTGAATCAATAGCGGCTGTCATCTGAAGTCAAGTACTCCTGCCTTGGTATCTTGGGAAACTCAAAACTGTGAGTACCACTGGCACACTCAAGTTCAAATAAACAGCAGCCATTGAAATACATTCTGGATCATGCTCCAGAAACAAGAGGTAACTCTGTCTGAATCTGTCATGGTACTATCAAATATCACAGACAGGGATGAGCACAGCTTTAAGGGGCTAGGGTGAGGAAAAGGGTCTCTCTTTCCCCTCACTAACCTTCTGTGTCAATCTTTCAGAGGTTGTGAGACTTGGCCCTGGTGCCTTCATCCTACTAAGAAGCTGCAGTGCAAAAGCGCACAGGCACCTGTGTGTCCTCCAG